>NW_027206179.1:21799897-22404897 GCF_024711535.1 Dipodomys merriami | reverse complement strand
CAGCCTCCTGAGTAGCTAGGATTACAGATGTGAGCCACCAATGCCTGGCTGCCTTCAGTCGTACAGATACTCTCCTATAGGATGGCTGTCGTTTCTCTCTGGCTGACTTTCAGATCTGCCTGCAGTTTCATCTGAAGTGTGTTCAGTTGTTGTTGATAGGGTCTGATTTGCCCTAACCATCTTTATTACAATTCCAACATGACAGCCTTCAGTGATTATTATCACCCATTGTCTCCTTAAATATCATGCCCCTGCCCTTTTCTTTTTTAACCTCCTAAAAATCTGTTCTCATGGTGTGTTGGGTCCCCTCACTGTCCCATCCAGGTCTAGCTTTCTCCTAGCCTTCGTGTTCTGTGTCTCTCAGTTGCATTTCAGGTCTATTTTTCCTGATCTCACTTTTAGTTCAATCATTCTGTTTGCTAGGTCTAATCTATTTTGCAATCCAGTACATTTTTATTTCAATTTATTACATTCCTTTTTTTAAAAAGTCAGTTTTCCTTTCAAATTTACTTGACCTTTTCTTAAGTGTCACTCATTTATTTGGCCTTCTCTTTTATCTTTTCAAATACATTACGTATTCTCCATTCGGTGTCTCATTTCTCACATGTGTGATCTGTGTGAGTGAAGCACTTCAGTGGTCTGACTCTTCTATCCTCCCATCCCTGTACATTCTTCTCGCTGTGCCTTTGTGCTGGCGTTGTTTGTGGTTTCTTTTTTAAATGTGTTTCTTATTATCCTTGGAAACTTTACCAGCAGGGATTCTTTCATACCTAGGTTGAAGTTGTGTTTCTTTAAAGAGGTTTTACATATGCTTCATCAGTCGCCTGGTGGGTCTGCCCATCTGGAAATCACTGAAATCAATTCTCCACTTGAACTTCAATCTTTAACATGTGGGTAACAACACATTTACATGGGAACTGATGCTGACTCTGATTTCTCAGGGGCAAATTCATTTTCCCTCTATCCAGTGTCAAAGGCAATCCAGGCTGTTTCCCATGCAGTCCTTCCTACCCTGTGGCTTTGTTTATCATCTAACCTATCCTGGGAGTGCAGTCCACTGACATGCAGATTCTGTAAGTCTCCTATTAGAATCCCCACCTTTATGGAATGACATACTTTAGGTCCTAGCTCCCGGGCTCAGGGTCATCATATATGATTCCAGACACTTTTGAGAGCCAAAGCAGGGGCAATGAATAATTATAACTAATAACTATACTTGAAATTATACTTGAAATAATTATGATTATACAACTATAATGATACGTGAAATCACACTCCCATTGAGTAGTAGTGTTTGAGCAGTGTTTTAGGATGTCTGGTTCACCCTACCCATCGCAACACGGATATCAAAATTTAAGCTAGAACACCACTGGGATTTTCACCTATAGTGGTGTGTGCCAGCTACTCAGGAAAGGGAGATTAGAGGATCACCGTCCAAGGATAGCAGAGTAAAAGCACCAGATCGTGAGTTCAGTGTTCAATCCCCAGTACCAACACACACACACACACAAGAGGATCTGAGGATTTAGAAGATCATGATTGGAGTGTTGCTGCTTTTGCTGTCTGTGGCATCGACATTCCCCTTTATAGATTCCCTTTGTGAATTCCTCAGTTTTTTTTTACCAGCTCAGCAAATATTTTCATCAGTGTTTATGACAAGATTTTTTTTCGTGTGTCTTGATTTTTTTATTATGAAAATGCTGTACAGAGGAGTTACAATTACATGAGCAAGGTAAATGAGCACATTTCTTATCAAGCATTGTTGCCTCCTCTGTTGTTTCCCCTTCCCATCCCTGCCCATTCCCCTCCTCCCCCCTCCACTCTACCCCCACCCCCCTTCCCCCTGCCAAAGTTGGTAAAGTTCATTTTTTGATGTAACGTCTTGTACCTCTCATTGTTGCAATGGGTCCACCGGTATCCCTATTTAAACAATTTGTTTTTTCCCTTCCCCTCCACAAATTATACCAACATCAAATACAGTGAAAACAAGGGTTAAACCATGGGGGAGGGACATACAAAGCAACAAAGAAATCATCTTATAAATATGTTAGGAGCAATAGCAAGAAAGAAAAGCCATTTGAGTCCTTATCTTGGGGTTCATTTCACCTAACATCAACTTATCTGACCTCTTCTGCTTGTCTCAGACATACACTAGTTATTGCAAATAAGAGAAACCATGGGACTATGTTTCTTTGGGCCTGGCTTACTTCACTTAATATAATTTTTTCCAAGTCTTTCCATTTCCTAACAAATGGGGCAATGTTATTCTTTCTGATGGAGGCACAGAATTCTATTGTGTATATATACCACATTTTCTTGATCTATTCATCTACTGAGGGGCATCTGGGTTGGTTCCATATCTTAGCTGTGGTAAATAATGCTGCAATAAACATAGTTGTGCTGGTAGCTTTAGTGTGGTCTTGTTTGTGATCATTTGGGTAAATGCCCCAAAGTGGGATTGCTGGGTCTCTATGTGGAGTCTTTTGAGGAACCTCCATACTACTTTCCAAAGTGGTTGAACAAGTTTACACTCTCACCAACAATGAAGTAGGGTTCCCTTCTGTCCACATCCCCTCCAGCATCTGTTGTTATTAGAGTTCTTGAATATAACCATTCTAACTGGGGTGAGTTGGTATCTCAATGTTGTTTTGATTTGCATTTCTTTTATGGCTAGGGAAGTTGAACATTTCTGCAACTTCTTTCCTCTTCAGAGAAGTTTCTCATTAAGTCTTTAGCCCGCTTATTTATTGGGCAGTTGTTTCTTTGAGGATTTGTTGTTGGGGGATTTAATTTTTTGAATTCCAGGTATATTTTAGATATGAGACCCTTCTCCCTTGTATGGCTAGTGAAGATCTTCTCCCAATCCATGGACTTTCTGAAATTGATCTTGCTAGCTATATCCTTTGCCATGCAGAAGCTCTGCAATTTCATGCAATCCCATTTGTCCAACCTTTCTTTGATTTGTTGTGTTTCTGGATCTCTTTTAAGAAAATTTCGGCCTGAGCCAAGGAGACCTAGGGTTTCTCCTATTCTATCCTGTAATGTTTTCAGAGTGTCTGCTTTGACTCCAAGGTCTTTGGTCCATTTGGAGTTGATTCTGGTGCAGGGTGATATATAAGGATCTGGCTTTAGTTTTCTACAAGTAGTTAACCAATTTTGCCAGCACCATTTACTGAAGAGGCTATCTTTCTTCCATTCTATTTTTTTTAGCTCCCTTATCAAAGATTAGATGACTATAGGTCTGTGAGTTCATTTCTGGGTTTTCAATTCTATTTAATTGGTCCTGAGGTCTGTTCTTGTACCAGTACCAAACTGTTTTGATTACTATGGCTTTGTAGTAGAGTTTGAAATTTGGTATTGATATTCCTCCAGCACTGTTCTTTCTGTTAAGGATCATTTTTGCTATTCAGAGTCTTTTATTGTTCCATAATTTTTTGGATTACTTCTTCTATTTCCTTGAAGAATGGGGTTGGAATATTGATAGGTATTGTATTGAATTTGTAGATAGCCTTGGGAAGTATTGCCATTTTCATGATGTTGATCCTTCCAATCCAGGAGCATGGGAGGTTTTTCCAGTTTCTAAGTTCTGTTTTTATTTCTTTTTTCAGGTTTTTAAAGTTTTCATCATAGAGGTCCTTCACTTCTTTGGTTAATTTAATTCCTAGGTATTTTATTTTTTGTGGGGCTATTACGAATGTAGTTGCTTTCCGGATTTCAGCCACGCTTTTCTCATTGTTGGCACACAGAAAAGCCATTGATTTTTTTTTTTTTTTTAGTCCGGTCGTGGGGCCTGAACTCAGGGCTTGGGCGCTGTCCCTCAGCCCTTCAGCTCAAGGCTAGCGCTCTACCACTTGAGCCACAAAGCCATTTGCAGCTTTTTTTCTTTTTGCTTATGTGGTGCTGAGGAATTGAACCCAGAGCCTCATGCATGCAAGGCAAGCACTCTACCACTGAGCTACCTTCCCAGCCCCACCATTGATTTTTGAGGTTTAATTTTATGCCCTGCTACTTTGCCAAAGTTTTGAATCACCTTGAGTAATTTGGGAGTGGAGTTTGTGGGATTCTTTAAATACAAGATCATGTCACCTGCAAATAGGGAGAGTTTTACTTCATCTTTCCCTATTTGGATCCTTTTTATGGTTGCATCTTGTATGACAAGTTTTTTTTAAGCTATCATCATTGTTTCCAGCTGGAAGGATATGCAGTAGAGCTAATTCAGCATGTCACCTGAAACACAGGTCTTTTCCCTCATCTTCAACGACTCAACTGAAGCAGAAATTTTCCACATACAGTGACTGGTCAAGTAAAAACTGGGATTAAAAGCAGATCTTTCCCAAACTAAAAGTGGCTCCTTTTTGTTATGGTTCTACTTGTGATAACTTTCAGGATATTGCTGTGTGTCCAGAACACAAATAAATGTGACCATGCATTGGAAAAGTTAATCATATCATAGAAGAAGGGGAAAAAAGCACAGGGACTTGGAATAATGGAAATCTAAGTCCCATGAAGTACTGTGCTCAAAATATTTGAGAAATTAAATGAACAGAACTGTCTTCTCAGAGACAGATAGCTGGAGAAAGAGTCATAAAAGCTGAACTTTAGCACTGTTTTCACAACTGGTAGAAATGTGAATATGTGCTTTAACAGTGACTGACCTAGTTTTAATTCTTTTATATGAATACTATTCAAAAGTCTTGAGTTTAACTCTGAATTTCATGGGTAGAATAAAAACACAGCACTATTATTTAAATTTGAAATGGACTAGGGAAATCAGGGAATGTCTTCTAAGAAAAGGCAAGCTTCAACATTAATTATGATACATGTGTAGACATTTTTTTACTTGGCTTCCCTAATGTAAGATTCAGAAATTTCCCATGTCTTATCATGGAAAAATACTAAGTACCTAGCAACAAATGCTAACTTACTGTTGATGCTCTATGTCAGCTTCAGGAGAAGGGACATCCAACCAGGGGCAATCATACTGGAGCACAGGCTTATGTCTACTTTGATTATTGGTGAGAGGGTTAGATGGGTGTAAATGTTCTTGCAAGGCTCCATTTGGGTGAGTTTTTCAGACTATAGCTAGATGTAATATATATGAATGTAATGTAGTATATATGAATAATGTAATATAACTAGAATAATGTAAAGTGCAATAACTAAAAGAACTGGATACAGATTTCGTTTTCTTGTTGCATGTATGTGCCAGTCCTGGGGCTTGAACTCAGGGCCTAGGCACTGTCCCTGAACTTTGGGAACCACAGCTCCACTTCTAGCTTTTTGGTAAGAGTCTCATGGACTTTCCTGCCCAAGCTGGCTTTCAACTGTGATCTTCAGATCTTAGCCTCCAGAGTAGCCAGGATTACAGAAGTGAGCCACCAGCTACTGATTCATTTCATTCACTTTGATAAGCAAATGCAGCACAACAAACATTCAGTTTAGAAAGCACCCATGAATCATGCCGTTGGTTTGTAAGAACATATTCTCTTTCAGAGTAGATCTGGGTTTTTTTTTAATTGCTGCTTACCTCTCAGGATCTTACTACAGTAGTTTGCACAATGTAGGGACACAAAAGATGCTCCTGTTAATTTGCCTGAATAGAGGTGAAAGCTGGCCCTGTGATATTGAGCACATGAGCACTGCAGTCCTCTGCTCTAGAAAGTTCCATGTCTGACAAGTCAAACAAACAGAGACTATATTTTCCCTCTGTATTTTCAAGTGTTTATGGAAGCTATTGTGATTAATCAAAACAATTTTTTCTCCAAGTATGAATATAGTGTTTATGAGCATTTTTAGAAAGAAAAACAATATGCTTCAGCTCTAGGATATTTCTAAATCATGGAAAATAAATTGTAGGTAATTATCCACAATATGTAAGAGAAATTCTAAGAAATGTTGGAGCTTGCCTATAATCCTAGCTACACAGAAGGCTGAGATCTGAGGATCATGGTTTGAAGCTAGTGTAGGCAGAAATGTCTGTGAGAATATTATTCCCAATTAACCAACAAAAGCCTGAATTGTGGCTCAAGTGGTACAGTGCTAGCCTTGAATGCAAAAGCTAATAGAGAGTGCTGTGGCCCTGAATTCAAGCCCCAGTACTGGTACAATAGGAAGGAAGGAAGGAAGGAAGGAAGGAAGGAAGGAAGGAAGGAAGGAAGGAAGGAAGGAAGGAAGGAAGGAAGGAAGGAAGGAAGGAAGGAAGAAAGGAAGGAAGGAAGGAAGGAAGGAAGGAAGGAAGGAAAGAAGGAAAGAAGGAAGGAAAGAAGAGAGGGAGGGAGGGAGGTAGGGTGGGAGGGAGGGAGGGAGGGAAGTAGGGAAAGAGATGAATAGAGAGGGAAGGAGGAAGAAAGAAAAGAGGGAGGGAAGGAAAAGGAAAGGAAGGGAAGAATGTTATGTCTTACATGCATTTTTAAATCCTAGCCCTCCATAACTTCAGAAATTCATACAAACTAACAAAAACTTAGAGAATCTCACCTGGCCTGAAATCTGGAAACAACTTTGTCATTATACTGCCAGGTTCTAAGACCTTCTTCTAAGAATAAACAGGATAAACAGACAAAGATGCCAGAAATTCCCCCTACTTCCTCTGTACAAAGCCCAAAAGTAGTTGTGGGCAGTTAGCTATAACCTCCTAATTTCCCTACTTCAGTGATCAAGAGTTCCTTTTGTTGTTCAACCATTAATTCTTTTAGAAGCTCCAGGCCTCTTTCAAGGATGTCTCTGAGAATATTAATTTCCAGTCTTTGAAGTTGTCTTATGCTCCCTGCAGTGCTTTTGTCTTCTTGAGCATATTTTTCCTTCTTTGTCTTTGTTTTTGCTTTAGAGTCGCTCTGAATTCTGCTATTGGCTTCCTGTGGCTGTGCTGTTACTAGTGGCTACCTGAGAAGTTGAGCTGGCAGCTTTCACTGTGGGATGAATCCACTTAGTCCTTCTTCAGCCATGGGACCCAGAATGTTCTCTTCCTTTGTACAAGCATCTGAGTGCAGAATTCTACAGCTGGGCTGGGCAATCAGGCTGCCTGGGTTCAGGTAGCAACTGTTTAAAGTAGAATTCAGCCTGCTTCTATCACTATGTAACTTATATTTTTCATTGCTATATTTCCATTATCCTACAGAAGAATTTATCAGTAGGCTGTTAGAATTGCAAGCTTCCAGAAATATCAGAGCCATATATTAAGGACCTCACTTTTATCCTGCCTTTCGAGTGCAATTTCACTTTCTGCACTTTTTCTAAAAATTTAGTTTCTATTTATTTCTTAGTTATTATTATCTTTAAGTAGTTGTACAAAGGAGCGGTCATTTAGTAAAGTAGTTTGTGAATACAATCTTATCTTGTGGCCAATAATAAATAAAACTATTACTGAGGAAAATGTACACAGATAATTCATAAGTTTGAAACTGTACACTGTTCTAAGTAACAGGATGAATGATGTTTCAAGCTACCTTCTTGATCTCACCCAGAACACAGATCACCTCTATGTGCTGCAGGTTCATGCTGTATATGCTACCTGCCCAACAGAGTCTTAGCAACTGCATCAGCTGTTAGAACCACTGTTAGACTATCACAGTCCTTGTGATCCCATAACCTTTATTTTACCTAAAAGAAGTCAAAATGAAGAACTCTATCTCCCTGTTGCAAAGCACTGTTGAAAGCTTAGACAATAGAACAAGTAAAGTAGAAAACAGGGTATGGGAAGTTGAGGACAAAGCAGAGAAATTAGAACAAAAATCCAAAGGCATGGAAAAAAACTCAGAACATACCAAAAGGATATTCAAGAATGGCAGATTCATGCTAATTGAAATGAACTGCAAGATATGGAAACAAGAGTCTTTTTTTGGATTTTTGTTGTTGTTTTTTTTTTTTTTTTTTTTAATGTACTGTGTGAAGATTTTTTTCCTTCAGTATTTTTCTTTTATATTATCCCATGTTGTCATTGTTTTTTTTTGGGGGGGGGGTACCCTGTGTTTTGCATATACATTTATCTGATTTGGGGAAGGGAAGGGGAATAACAAAATGGTGAGACAAAAGACAAAGGATGAACCAATGCAACAGTGATACTCAGAAGATGCTGTGTTGGAAATGAACTTTACAACTTGGAGGGAAGGGGAGTTGCGGGGTAGGGAGAGAAAGTGGGAGAAAATGAGGGAGGGGGTAACACTGTGCAACAAGAAATATACTTATTGCCTTACTTATGTAACTGTAACTCCTCTGTACATCACCTTTACAATAAAATTAAATTTTTAAAAAAATGGCAGATTCAGCCAAAAGATCAAATCTATGCATAATAGAGAGATGAGGGAGAAGAATTCAAAACCAAAGGAAGAAAATCTTGTTAACTAAATAATAACAGAAAATTTCCCCGATCTCAAGAGAGAGAATCCCAAACAAAACTCTCAGCAGACAAGATCTGAGAAGAAATACCACTAGAGACACACCTTAGACTTAAAAAACAAGGAATTATTTTAAATGCAGCAAAATAAAAAAGGGAACTTTATTACTACAGAAAGAAGAGTAGAATAACTGTAGATGTCTCTGCACAAATGCTCAATGGAAGGGGTGCTTGGAGTGGTATAATTCAAGCTCTGAATGATAACAATTGCCAACCTAAACTGATGTACCCAAGAAGCTAATATTCACAGCTGATGACAAAATTAAAACCTTTCATGACAAACAAAAACTAAGGAATTCATGAGCACTAAGCCAGCACTACAAAGGATATTAAAGGGAAGCATACACCCTGACGAAAACAATCAAAGTCAAGAAAACAGCATTGAACAAAAATCAGTAGAAGACTACTTTAGTAAACACAAGAAGAAGAAAGAAGCCATACCACAGGAAAACAACAAAATGGCAGGAAACATGATATATTTCTCCATCATAATGTTAAGCATCAATAGGCTCAACTCCCCAACCACAAGTAATAGAGCAGCAGATTGGATCAAAAAAACAAAATCCAACCAATTGTTGCCTCCCTATACAAGGAGCTCAAGAAATCACCCTACCCAAAACCAATAAACCAATCACTAAATGGGAAAAGGAACTAAGGAGAAACTTCTCAGAAGAAGAGGTAAGAATGGCAAAGAAACACAAGAGAAAATGTTCTTTGTCCCTGGCCATAAAGAAAATGTAAATCACATCAACTCTGAGATTCCATCTCACTCCAGTTAGATTGGCCAACATTGTGAATTCCAAGAACTAATGTTTGTGGGGATGTGGGGAAAACAAACCCTATTGCATTGGGAATGTAAACTAGTACAATCTCTCAGCAGTCTGGAGGTTCCTAAAGAAAAAAATAACTAAACATAGATCTTCCCTACAACCCAGCCATACCACTCCTGAGCATTTACCCTGAACAGCATGAACCAGGTATGATAAGGACACTTTCACATCCATGTTCATTGCTTCACTATTCATAATTTCCAAGTTGTGGAAACATCCCAGACGCTCTATAGATCCAAAAATGTGATGCCTATACACAGTGGAATTTTACACAGTATTAGAAAGAATTACGTCATTTTCAGGGAAATGGATGGACCTAGAACAAATCATATTAAGTAAGGCAAGCCTAGATCAGATGAACAAATGTCACATGTTTTCTCTCATATGCAGATGCTAGATCTAAAATATACTGAGACATGATAAGTTATACAGGATTCTAGGCATCCACACACAGTGAGACCAAAGGAAGGTATTCTTAGAAGAGGAACACAAAGGTGCAATGCCTGTGTGCATCTGATTGCACAAAATAACATTTATTGAAATGAACTCTAGGAAATGGAAACAAGGGTTTTTTAATTTGTTGTTGTTGTTGTGTTATTTTCTCTTGGTCTTCTTTTTTCATTTATATGTTTTGGGGAGGGTACAGAAATGGAGAAGCCAAGAGTAAGCAAATGCAGCATGGGTACCCACAAGATATTATGTGGAAAATGAGCTATACAACTTGTGGGTGGGGATGAGAGGGGAAAACGGGGAGAGAGGGAAGGGGTGACATTGTCTGAAAAGAAATGTACTCATTACCTGACTTACGTAATTATAACATCTCTGGATATCACCTTTATAATAACAATAAAAAATTTAAAAGAAAAAGAGTATTCACAAAGGGCAAGAGTGATTATCCTGGAAATTTTCCTACAAGGCATTATTATAAATATTCTATTAATTATTGTTATGTACAACTGGTTTATAAATTAAGCTTTATTACAGACATGCACATATAGGATAAAAAAAATAACACATATTGGATTTGATGTTATTTGCAAGTTTGGGGATCTTCTAGGAGTTTCACAACATGTTCCTGACAAATATAGAGGGAATATATTATACCCATTTTCCTTAAATCAAGAAACTTTCTGAGTGTCTCTAAACCCATTTCCTGCATAGAGAACACAAAAATTTCCTCTCTCCTTTCCATTTCTCCTTATTTCAGTCTGTTAAAGGAAAATAAATCCTTGCTAAACCTTAAATTACAAAATCTTTCTGGAATAAAAAAAATCCTGGTATAGAAAAGTAATCACTGCTTAGCAAAGCACAGGGAGATTTTCTGGGGGTGCAATTGTTTCTTACTCAAAGTTGTAAAACCTGCCGTGCTGGTCCTACTTGTAATGTTCTTTCAGAGAAAGCTGGCAGCTCTAACTAATGAATATTCTGGATCTGGCCAGAATGCTTCTGATTCTCTGCCATCAGCTTTGGTTCTGTGTGGTTTTAACCATCCAAGTGTAAGTTTCTGGTTTCCAAAATTTCTAATATCGTTATAATCTTACTATCATGCTCCAGGAGGCGACTTAAAACTGTTTCGGTCAAAGTCCATCTACTTTAGAAGGACAGTAGCAAAGCCTTTTCATGGAAAACACAGGAAGCACCTCCCCTGGCACAGGCCACAGTAGAGTTTCCCTGTAAACAACAATGAAGCTGGCTGAACAAAATACACGAAGGAAAATGGTTGAGGCATGGAACAACAGGTGTTAAACTCGGAGCGATTCCACAAATCTCATGACCATCTAAACTCTCTGACCAGGGTGCAAAGCTCTGGAGCTGCAATAGAGCACAATAGTCCCTGTGCGCTGAGGAGCCAGGGAGTCAGGGCAGATTATAGCAAGGCAAGAAGAGTATGGAAGTATATGGAGCAGGGCAGCCAGGCAGAGGAAAATATGGCAAGTGGAGGCTGAAGTGGATTCGGTGATTCTAGGGCCAAGTGCCTAGTCTGCAGGGCAAGACTGGGTGGAACTCCTCCAAGGGAGGTGGCTTTAGAAACAAAGATAAGAATGATCATATGACAACAGAGAACATGAAGGTCTGGCCCCCAAAACCTCATCAATCCCTCATCAACTCATCTAGGTGAGGCAACAGAAAAGTGCCTAGGCAGTGAAGATGTGCCCAAAAGCCAGCCCCACTCTAGGTTTGTTTTGAAAAAAAATAAACAAAACTCCAAATACAAGTTTTGACTGACAGTTGTGATTCGTGCCTATAATCCCAGCTACTCCCAAGACAGAGATAAGGAGTATCACAGTTTGAGACCAGGCTAAGCAGGAAACTTCCTAATATTCCATCTCCAAAATAACCCACAAACGCAACCGAATCAAAGTCTAGCCAAAACCACCAGGGAAACACTTTGGCCATTGAGTACTACTAGAAAACATATTACACCTTCTGCAGGTCTGTTCTTAAAAATCATGGAAACCAAGTCAACATAATTTCAAGGTTAAACCAACAACAAGAAAACAAAAGAACACAAAACAAATTGGAGGCAGCCACATTCCTGCAGTTCTTTCCCTTATAGTGAATATATATATATATATATATTCACTATATATATATTCACTATATATATATTCACTATATATATATATTCACTATATATATATATATATAATATATCTTTTCTCCATTTAAAAAGTCTTCAGAAAATAATAGAACTCAACAATAATTTATTTACAATGCTTGGTCTTACATTTAAAAGTTCATTAGACACATAAGACAAAAAAGGAGTGTAGACAAGGCAAAAGAAAGCGAGACAAGGGGCTGGGAAGATGGCTCAGTGGTAGAGCGCGTGCCTTGCATGCCTGAGGCCCTGGGTTCGATTCCTCAGCACCACATAAGCAAAAAGAAAAAAGCCGGAAGTGGCTCTGTGGCTCAAGTGGTAGAGCACTAGCCTTGAGCTAAAGAGCTGAGGGACAGTGCCCAGGCCCAGAGTTCAGGCCCCACGACCGGACCCAAAAAAAAAAAAAAAAAAAAAAAAAAAAAAGAAAGCGAGACAAATGCAAGTTCAGGGTGTAAAAATGAAAAAAGTTCTTCCTGAAAATGGACCTTCAGAGCAGGGTGGAGTAACCATACTTATATCTGATAAAATACATTTCCAACAGAAGTCAGTCAAAGAGACCAAAATGGTCACTTTCTATTAATAAAGGGCATGACCTATGACAAGGAAAATATAACTGTTAACATATTTACACCAGACAATTGCATATCCAGATTCATTAAATCAACACTTTTTGGACTTTTTAAAGAATAGTATTTTAAAGAATATATATGTATATATTTTGAGTCAGTAGTTGGGCTTGAATTCAGGACCTGGGTGCTATCCCTAACTTCTTTTGCTCAAGGCTAGCAGTGTTTCACAACTTTGAGCCACAGCTCCACTTCCAGTTTTCTGGTGGCTAATTGGAGATAAGAGTCTCACAACCCTTTCCTGCCCAGGCTGGCTTTGAAACACAATCCTTAGATCAAATACTATCCTTAGATCTCAGCCTCCAGAGTAGCTAGAATTTCAGGCATGAACCACCAGAGCCTGGCAGATTTGTGTATTTCTATTTGGTTTTGGTTTTGTGTGTTTTCCTAGAAGCTTAGGAGAAGATTAGAGGGTACCTCTCACTGAAAGGACCCTTTGTGACAAATAGTTATAAATGGCAGGTGGTGATTATATAAGACGTTAAACTATGCAGGCCTATTCCCACAATGCATTTTGTTATAATTATATTAATGACATGCGGTGTATAAACAGGAGGCCTTAATTACCAGTCTCTCCTCCAAGTTGATTTAAGGACAGCCAAGGATAGTACTGTGTCCATGCCATTGAAGGCAATTTCATTTTGTTGAGCAAACAGCCTTCCCATCAAGATTTGATGCCCCTTTGTCTAGCCTGAGGGACACATACCAGTACTTTTTGATGATCAAGAGGCTAGGAGTTAGGATCATGAGGCAGGGGTGGTTTAGAAGACCAGATCTAAAGTGGCTATGACCACCACAGACCCTGTTTTATCTACCTATTTCAGACATACTTGTACATGAAATTCTACACTGGCTAGAATTTGCTTTGAATAATTCTAACAAAAAAAAAAAAGAGAAGAGCTAGCTCAAATATGAATGGAGGAAATTTAGACAGGAGTGAATGAAGTGGTTTTGCTGCTTGCTCTAGCTTTGTGACTGAAGTCTCCCCACCCTTGGCCCCCCTATACTGGGGTTTCAATTCATAGCTCAATATTTGATCAGCTTGCTTGCTAGGCTGGTGCTCTGCCACCTGAGCCATGCCTCCAGCCATGCTTTTTGGCTGGGTATCTTGGAGATGGACTCTTTCAGACCTTTCTGCCCCAGCTTGCGTAGCTTGGGTTTACAACTGTGAGCCCTGAGCACCCAGACAATTTTGTGATTTTTGACTATTTCTAGGATACAAAATGGAGGTATTGCTATGTGTCTGGAGTTTGAGCAGGTTTATCTGGGTTCTCCCTCGTCAGCCCTTGACCCATGAGCATTGCCAGGCAGTTTCCTGTCTGGCACACACAGTCTGAGTTCCACTTGTCCATTCTTGAGATGTCTCTGCTGTGACTGTTGGTTCCAGGCAAGACCAACCCAGCCTGGGAAGCAACATCATCCAGCCAGTGTTTGGCCTCCATTCAAAATGCAGCCTCTAGCACAATTAGCTCAGAACTCTTTACTTGGGAAAATAGAAGTGACCCTTTGAATTCAATTTCGCTGGGATCATTGTGATTCTGTGCAGTCTGTGAAGCCCTGGTGGGCAAATAATAGTCACCTGCACCTGCCCGGCTATTACAGGAAGCAGGTCAGGTCATAGGATAGCAGGAAAGCTGAATCAAAGGAAGATATTGAGACCATAATGAAAAATTATGCATACTCCTGAGCGAAGGTCAATTATCCAGGCTAATAAAAATGCTAAAAATTTGAGAAAGTGGGATTCAATGTTAGAGCCAGGTCCCTTAGAGAACGTTAACAAGGAGCATAGATACAGCGAAAGAAGTCATTTCAGAAAGAGAGATGATTTTTTTTCCTGTACATTGTGGGGGAGAAAGAAATAAATGGAAGAATCTATAGAGACAAACTAAGCTAGACAGAAAGGGGGACACCAGGGACGTTTTCTGTGGTGGGAGAGATGTTTACACAGGAGTATAGATAGAAAGAAAGGAAATGGGGCAAGAATAACAAACACATCAGTGATGTAAAGGTTGGTCCATTACTTTGGTGATGTCCCAGAGGCTGGGCTGGGCCCAAAGAGGAAAAAAGAAGAGCCAGAAAAGCATGCCAATTCCAAGTGGGCTCTAAGTACTATGGGATGCTGAGCATCCAGCATGGAGGGGCAAGTTGGGGTGCCCTAGTGAAATTCATTTCGTCTATTCTAGGAAAGTCCTGTGGAGCTGAGGAAGTTATTAAAGGGATGCTCGAAAGGTGGTGGTGGTTGGATGGAATGCCACCAACCAGGGAAGCTCAAGTTCAGAGCCACAGACTTTCTGAATTCTCTCCCCACCTCTTCCACCCCTCCATAGGCCTGGCTTCTGACAACCCTCCACTCTTGGGTCTAAATCAGAGGTACTGTCCTAGAAATCCCTGAGGGTTGTGGAGAATCCCTCTGGCATGTATTCAAGCCTTTGTCTACAATCAATCTGTAAATCCTTTTGTTCTCCAACTGTGGATCCAATAACTTTCATGTCTGTATAATAATGGTTAAACTGCATTCTCACAGGAAACAAAATATGACAGTGTATCCAGTTATTCTTTAAAGTTTATTAGTTGTATTAATAGTTACTGGGATTTAATTCTAGAGTAGGTATTTTCTCCACTATTTACATTTACTGATAATTAAAAACACACAATTCAAGAATGTCATTTGCTGTTTCGATAGATACATTTTCATTGTAGTCATAAAAGGGCAAGTTATCCAAAGAGAATTTCCTTGAGTATTTCCTCACTGAAATTAAAACATTAGATCTGATTAAAACCCAATAAACACATTATAGTTCTGTCTCCAAATGTGTCTCCTTGATCCCTAGGGTATGTGGATATTAACGGATATGCCTTGATAATTTTTATAAATTCAGGAACAATTTTTATGATGGTGTACCACAACTTAAAAAAAACATGGTACCCCTCCCCAAATATCTTACAAGGACTAATTCCAGCTACTTGTATTGACACCCTTGAATTATTCTAAGTATATTTTACTGGTTTGTTTGGATCACAAAGCGAGATTTGAAAGGAAAAAAATTGACAATGTAAGATGTGAAAAATTAATACCCAGTCTAAGGCCTCAATGCAAACAGGCCCCATGAGTAAAAGAACATGTAATTGGAAGTGAATGCTGGGTCTTATGTTTTCCCTATCTCACCAATGTATAGGGATCCAAGGCAAGATGTGTGGATTTCAGTTTCCAGGTGTATCTAATAAATGGCTAAGAACGGATATTCTCTGAGATGGCCCTGAGGTCCAAGTGTTGGTGATTCTGTGTTTGGATACTTCATGAGTCCACATGGATCTCGTAGATGGGTCTTCTCAAGGGAAGAGCTCAATGAACATCATGCAAAGAGCTCTTGGTAGTTCTGTCCTTACTCTGGCACGGCGTCACTTCAATACAGAAGCTACAGAGAGGGCCACTGAGGGTCAGATTCAGCACTTCACATGCATTAGGGGCAAAGACTTGGCCGGGTTGTTGTTGAGTGAATGGAATCTTTCAGGGGTTGTTTGAACAAATGGTTTTCTTGCCTTGCTCGTGGTCCGCCTTGGGTTTGGCCCTCACAATGGAGCAGATGGCCTGTTGGAAGTTGTTGTTGACGACCACGTAGAGTAACAGGTTCCCAAAGGTGTTCAGGGCAGCTAAGGGTCGAGAAATGATGTAAGCTTCGTGGATGTTATTCTCCATGGAACAGCTGAGAGAGAGCAGACGAGATTCAATCCGAATGACCCTCAAGATGTGGAAGGGTAAGAAGCAGATATAGAACACGAGGAGTAGCAGAATGGTTAACTTCCGAGCTTTCTGCTTGAGGCAGCTGTGTGTCTGCAGACCATGGGCCAGGGTGTTGAGGATGGTCGTGTAGCAAAGGGTCACAATCACCAAGGGGAGGCAGAAGGTGGTGGCTGTCAAGATGAGATTGTACCATTTGATCGTGGTGAGGTCATCTGAGCTGGTGAAGTCAAGGCAGGCCGATCGATTAGTCCTGGTGGTGGATGTAATCAGGAAGGTGATGGGCAGGACAGCCACCAGCGAAATGATCCACACCACAGCGCAGGCTACTACCGTCCACCAGGTTTTGTGTATGGAAAAGCAGCTCAGGGGGTGAATGATGACCAGGTAACGGAAGATACTGAAACAGGTGAGGAAGAGGATGCTACTGTACAGGTTGAAATGGAAGCCAAAGCGGATGAACTTGCACATGAAGTCCCCGAAGATCCAGTTCTCTCCACTGGCGTAGTAGTGAATCAGGAAAGGGAGGCTGGTGAGATACAGCAGGTCTGTCCAGGCCAGGTTCAGCATGATGATCGTGCTGCTTTTCCAGGGCCGCATTTTGAAGATATATGTTGAGATCGCTACGATGTTTCCTGGGAAGCCCACGAGGAAGATGATGCTGTAAATCACAGGAAGGTAGTGCATGCGGATCAACATCTTCTCATCCGAGCAATTGCCCAATGCAGTCACATTATCAGAGACATCAGAAGTGTTTGCTAAGCCAACTAGGGGTTCATTCGTGGCTGCTTCATCTTGCAAGGCCAGACGGTTCAATTTGGCTATTGGAGTCCAATGAGAGTTAACCAGCTGGCGGAAGACAGGAAATAGTCATGATCAGGAAAGGAAAACAAGGGTGGATTTTTAAAAATGAAAATTACTCTAGCAAGTAAAGGTGTGGCTCAAGTTGTAGAGCACCAACATTGGTTAAAAGGCCAAATGACAAGCTGGGTACCCATGACTCATGCCTTTAATCCTAGCTATTCAGGATGCTGAGATCTGAAGGTTGTGGTTCGAAGCCAGCCTGGGAAGAAAAGTCCCTGTGAGACTTCTGTCTCCATTTAACCACTCAAAAAACCAGAAGTGGCTCTGTGACTCAAATGGTAGAGTGCTAGCCTTGAGTACAAAGAGGTTCAAGGGCAGCACCCGGGCCCTGAGTTCAAGCCCTAGGGTTGTCATCAGATCATACAAAAGGAAGAATGAGTGGTAGGGGAGGTATCTATGGAAAGCAATATGTTCAGCAAGTCACCATGATTCACTGTCACCATCATCTCATGCTCAATGACAGAAATGTTCCAATAACTACATCCCATGCAGGCCCCGGGTCTGTTACCTGTCAGCCTCACAAAGCACTACAATGCCTTTCTTATTCTCTGCATTTCACAGAAGAAGCGAAGGCAGAGCGGTTCTGCAGCCTGCCCCTGATAACTCACTCAGTGACTCAGCTGGGATCCAAACACTTTCCTTTGACTTAGAAACTGTTCTCTCCCTGCAAGGCCTCTCTGTGCCATCTCTCAATCTATATTCTGTTGACTTCTACCAATATCACCCTGAGTCACTGAGCAATCCACAAGTATGAAGATCTGGACACTGTGAACTTTTTCTAATGGCCATTTCATGTATTATAACACTGTATGTGTAGTAGATTTAATTTCAAATGTCAGCTCTTCTGCTCCATTTTGATAGCTTGTCTGGAGGACTGTGTTTGGGGTGGGTCCTCGCACTGAAGAGCTGAGGCAGGTGAAGGGGTCTGCAGATTGGTTTAGTTACTTAGTAGTTGTGTGAAACCCTAAGCAGGTGGAGTCTGCTTTCCAGGTCTGAAAAAAAAGGCAATTTTACCTTCCTTCTTCCAGGTCTTTACTAAAACTCTCACAGGGCATGTCTGCAATGAGGAAAGATTATTTAAAAGGAGAGTAACTTATAATTAGCCACTTATTTGGATGTTAATAACTGTTGGAAAAATGTACTCACTTACACATTTATAGAGCAGCCAATGTGTATTAATTAGGTACTCTACCAAGTCCCAGGGATATCAAATTAATAACATGCATAGATATATAAGCCACTACCAAGATCTACCAGGGGAGATGGACACAAAACATCATTTTGACAAAACATATGACCCTACCTCATGGAACTGTCCATACACTGTTAAGTAGCAAGATAAACATTTAGTGCACATCATGCATTCTCAGTAAAGATTAACTAGCTGTTAACAAGTAAGTCTTTTGGTAGATGAATATTAGAAAGCTGCCAAGAGCTAAACAAAGCAGTTGCCTAGACACTAGCAAGAGGCACTAAAGCAAGGTCACTGAGGACGGAATACTTAAGCCGAACGTAGCAAGAGGAGCACACTTCTAATTGAGGAAGAGGAAAAGGAGTTTTATGCAAGGAACAGCATTACGGAGGCACTGAGACATGGTAGACGGTCTAGGACCCATGCATTCCCACATGTCTGTGATTGTCTAAAGGGGTATTCAGAGATGAAGATGGAAAGAAAAACAAAATAGTAATGAAAAAAATAATCCTGCTTCCTGTGTATAGAGGCATTCAACTTGTAAGACATTATTCTATGTGTCTTACACAGATAAATTCATTTATTTCTCACAGGGACTGAGGAGGTAGTACTAAGGGAACTCATATTACAGATCAGGACATTGAGGCGAAAAGAACACACTGATGTGTTCTAGGTCACACTGCTAGACTGTGATGGACCAGGATGCTGAGTGAGGTGGGCTGGTTGCAGGACTAGGCACCTCACATAATGGCTAGGTAAGAAGGAAATCCTAAGTGTTCAAGAATAGCATCGATGAGTGGGAGGTCACAACCGAAGAGCTCAGTAAGTCACTGTGACCCATGCGAAATGCCAACATTCATCATACTGACTCCTTTGAGTAGAGCGAGGATCTCATGATGTAAATAATGATGGAAGGTGAGACATAAATCAAGATGCATGATGCTCATAAATCAATGATAAATTAAAACTGCTTTGTACAACTACGCAAAGACAATTTTTTACAATTCCTATTCAATTGATTAAATGATGGTAAGCTTGGAGTTTCAGAAGCGCTCCGGGATCCTGGTTCCTGGTAAGGCTATGCCCCTGTCATTAGCATCTGACACAAAATGTTGTATCAAAACCTATACTATTGGGCATTTGCTCTAGGTCACGTGGAGGCATATTCCAGGCTGACCCCAAACTAATAAAGC
The DNA here is from genome assembly GCF_024711535.1 of Dipodomys merriami. NCBI lineage: Eukaryota > Metazoa > Chordata > Mammalia > Rodentia > Heteromyidae > Dipodomys > Dipodomys merriami. The sequence continues at coordinate 22,385,465 of NW_027206179.1, read as the reverse complement.
ACACATCCATAGAATCCTCCCCAGATGGCTAGCCTTAAAAACAATATATTCTTCTGTATCTCATGGAGTCAGGGTGAGATCGGAATGCCTTTAGAGACTTGTGACTTCTATTCTGTATGTAGTAGGGAAAGAGGAGCAAGAGACAGAGCTCCCCTTCAAGGCTGTTGAAATCCTTGGAGAAGAGGCTGGGGTTCCCTAGATCCTGTATTACTTGTGGAAGGTGAGTGTTTCTCCTCTAACCTAGGCTAACCAGAAAGGCTCCTCTCAGAACCATCACTGCTCGCAATGAAAGAACAGAGGAGAAGAGCCAGGCCCTACTGGCCATCCGGGGGCTCCCTGAGCCCAGGACATCATGGCTTGCAGCTTCTCCCCTGACCAGATGAACGACCTGAGCCTGAGAACTAAAAGCAGCAGTAACTTAAACCTCGGAGACAATGGTGATACCCATGGCGTCCCTGAAGTCTCAAGTTCCCAAAGTGAGTTCTCAAGATGTCAAGCACCCAGCAGGCTACATCTTGTCTCTTTCTACAGCAAAGATGTAAGGACTGCTACTAAAGACTGCTTTTGATAATTAAATCACAATTACATTGTTTTATGGCTTTCTATGATTAAATAACAAACTGTTTTAGTAGCAGTCTGTACAGCTTTGCTGTAGAAGATGAGAGAAAGATTAGAGAGAAAGATTACTTTAACAGCAATCTTTACATCTTCTAGAATCTTCTAAAAATATATCATTCTAATCGAGACATGGCTCAACAGAAGAGTGAGGAGGACAGAAGCGAGATTTGCAAGTCTAAGCTGCTTGTCTGTTGATTCCTTGAAAGCAGGAACACAAGATACCCCATACTTATTGCAGGAATGATACCCAGAAGGCTGTAACAAATACTTGCATTATTAGTAAATTCATTAAAAAGCAACCAGTAATATCAGCAAGACACAGCCTGGGCCAAAGGGCTAGGGAGAAAAAAACAAATCCACGAAAGCAAAAGCAATGTTTGGTTCTTTAATAACTTAAAGTAAGGGACAAAACTACAATCTTGCCTTCACCAAATAAAGCCATGTTATGGGGACATTTTAAGTAATAAATCCTATCAGGAAAAGGCAAGTTGTAGGTAGAAATAGCCACCTTAATGTTTTGAAAACCAACAGTTCCATTTGGAATTGAACGGCAACTAACCAATTGAAAGATAGTAAGGATTAACTAAGAAATTTAAACTCTCTCCCCTAGCTTCACCAAAACATGTGTGTGCTTTAAAAAAATGTGTTATATATAAATAAAACAAAAGAAAAGAAAAACAGCACCTATAAATCAGTCTGAATAGAGAGCTAAGTAGAGAAATGTAGTTTCTTTTCTCCTTCATCCATCAGAAGAATATCATGTCATTTGCAGGAAAATGGATAGACCTGGGAAAAATTATGTGAAGTGAAATAAGTAGGCTCAGAGGGACCAAGGATTCATGTTTCCTCTCACCTATGGAGGCTAGATCTAAATTATGAACGTAAGTGTAATCATACGGGGCCATATGCATACATCCAGGAACGTAGTAATTGAAGCACAGTATACACAAGGGCGATTCCAACGGTGTCTAACAGAATGAATACCAGGAATCTAGAACATGTGTTGTCAGAGGAGGAGAGGTCCAGCAGAAAGAGGAACAGACAAATGAAGAGAGGGAAGGTGGGTGAATGTAGTCATAATCTTCAAGGTACATCTGGGAAAATAGAACCAGGTAACCTGAAAGGAGAGGTAGAGGTGGGAGAGATGGGGAAGAATGATGTGATGTTGATTGAGATGCTGGGTACTCACAAACTCACGTTGAACTGGACTCTCTGTACAACTACTTAAAGACTTTAAAAAAAAACCTCAAAAAGAAAGAAAATACAGTTCCAAGACCATTCCTTTTTCATGCCCGTTCACCCACAAACCTCAAAGATGGAGATGCTGGGATTCCATGATGTATAAAAAAAGAAAAAGTAGGGTCAGAAATGGCATCTGTGCAGAGGACAGGATACCCAGCGTGTCTACCCTGTCGGAAGCTTTGTATCATCCGTATTCATAACCTTTACAGACACCCACAGTTCACCCTCTCACCTTAGGCATTTCCAGCGCAGTTCTGGTATCAGATCCTCAGCTCTCTCCCATGGACTAGGGAGGTGGGCACTCAGAAAGCCATCTTATTCACCTCCAACAATTCCCGGGCTCTCCACAGCTGGGGCCATTGTTGGTTGCCAAGAGGACGCTATCCAGAGAACCTGTCACCAAGATTTATCTTGCTTATCTACATAGTTGCAGATGAACTAGAGCAATCTTAACCTAAGTATTATTCTCCCTGCACCCAAGCAGAAATTTCTCCCCCTGACTTTCAAGATACCTCTTGGATCTTCATTCCATTCTGCTTTCTAAAAGGAAACACCATCACCTCAGAAGACTATTAAAACTTGCAGTGTTGATGGGGTCTATTTAGTTTTCAGGGAAATCAAATAAAATCTATAGACCCTCCTCAGAAAGATTCAAGTATGAAATCCAAAATCATGCATACAAGCTGGAGCCTCAGAGAAATCCCCAAGTGAGTTTGCCAAACTCACAGCAATGAAATAACACAGGATAGAGAAGAGAGGGCCGAGGGAGACATTTTGCTTACTTGTCTCTTGGCTGTAGAGGAGGGGGGAGACCGTGTCCAGGGACAGCCGGACTCCTCCCCACCAGGCCCTGCCCTGTCAACTTAAGGGCACTGGGAGAGAGGGGGTCCAAGGAAGTCAAAAATGAGCCCTCTGCTGGTCCTGCCTCCTCCCTCATTTATACCTTCCCTTTTCTAAAGAAAGGAAGGGGGAGGGAGGAAGGGAGAGAGAAAGGAAGGGAGGGAGGAGAGGGAGAAGAGGGTGAGAGAGATGATGAGAAAGGGAGGGAGGAAGGAAAAGAGGAAGATGGGGAGGGAAGGAAAGAAGAAAAAAGGAAGGAAGGAAGGTAGGAAGGAAGGAAGGAAGGAAGGAAGGAAGGAAGGAAGGGAGGGAGGGAGGGAGGAAGGAAAGAATGAAAGGAGGGAGAGAGGGAGGGAGGGAGGGAGGGAGGGAGGGAGGGAAGGAGGGAGGGTGAGGGAGAAGGGGAGGAGAGAGGATAAGAGAGGGAGGGAGGGAGGGAGGGAGGAAAAGAGGAAAATGGGGAGGGAAGGAAGGAGGAAAAAAGGAAGGAAGGAAGGAAGGAAGGAAGGAAGGAAGGAAGGAAGGAAGGAAGGAAGGAAGGAAGGGAGGGAGGGAGAGGGAGAAGGGGGAAGGAGAGAGGATAAGAGAGGGAGGGAGGGAGGAAAAGAGGAAGGTGGGGTAGGGAAGGAAAGAGGAAAAAAGGAAGGAAGGAAGGGAAGGAGGAGGGAGGGAAGGAGGGAGGGAGGGAAAGACAACGAGGGGAGGCAGGGAGGGAAAGGGGGATGAGAGGAAGGAGAACGGGTAAGGGAAGAAGTCAGGAGTGAGGAGAGGAGAGGAGAGAGGGGAGGAGAGTAGTATTTCATAGTAAGGAAAGGACACGATTCGGATGGGATCACGAGTGTGGAACTGCTCCTGAGGCTCTTCCTTTGCTTCTCAGAGGACTGGGTGCTCCCAGGGCCTCCAAGACCAGAAACTGAAGAAGGGGGTACAGCTCCGATCGCACCCCGTCCCACCCCACATTGCACACTGGAGCAGCCCGCTCTGGGACCCCAGACCCCACCACAAGCCCACTAGATCACCTGGCAGCCCGGGATGCTGTGCATGTGCTCCCCAAAGGAGGACTGGCAGCCAGGGCTGCAGCCCAAGCCTGAAGCTTTGAAGAGGAAGCCCCGCCCCTCCCGGGCCCGCCCCGTCCCAGGCCACACACCCTCCCTCCCGCTCCAGTGGGCCGTGGACAGCAGCTTCCACTAGGGATCTGTGCACATTTTCTGTCCCGTCTGTGAGGGGGGTGGGGGATCCCATCTGTGGGGAGGGGGTGGAGGGGGAGGAAACTTTCCCCAAAGGAATGTGTGCAAAGATGCATACAGCCTGGTGGGGAGGGGCCCAGAAACACCCCCGTCCAGGCCCCTGGTCCTGCAGAGGCTGAAAGCCATGGGCTTTCCACCCCGTGAGTGGCAGCTCCACCTCACCTGCCCAGAGGCTCAGTCCTGATTCTCCACATGGTCCCTTTTGTCCCATGACTTGAGACCCCTGCTTCCCCTCATCCCCAAAGCCAAGTTCTCTGTCTACCTACCTGCAGTGGGTGGTCTAAATGATTACTTCTCTCCACAATGCCAGGCATCATCCAAGTATCACCACCACTTGACTCCATCTGAAAGATGATTGCTATGAACTGACTGTCTTTTTATCTTTTACTGTTGAACTGTCAATACAGCTTCTCACTCTAACTTGAAATCCCTAGTCAATCCCTGCTGTTTAAAAGGGGAAAAATATCCATACTTCCCCCCCCCCCCCCAGAAGTACTAGGGTTTAAACTGAGGGCCTTGGTAGGCAGTGGCTCTACCATTTGAGCCATGCACCAACACCTTCTCTTCCATTATTTTTCAAATAGGCTTTCAGCTTTTTGCCTGGGCTGGCTGATTTTCCAACTGCCTCCTGAGAAGTTGGGGTTGCAGGTGTGTACCCGCATGCCTTCGACAGTCTCCACGGAAACAGTCGATCTAGTATACATGTCTTTATTTAAAACAAGTAATTGGCAAATTGATGTCTCTATTTTTATGGACTATGCTCCCAATGGAGGACCTGGGGGTTGAACTTGCAGGACTTGGGTAAGAGTAAGTTCACAGAAGTATGTCAGAGTACATTTCAGCGTCTCCCTGAAGTTGGTTCTCTTGCCTAGGTTCAGAAAGGAGCTTTTAAAACGAGCACTCAAGGGTCTAGGATTCCAACAGTGGCGTTCACAGCTGCCGAAAGCCCGAGTGTCATCCGTCATGTGCTGAAATGGCTCCTTTGAAGCAGGGCATGGATTTATCTCCATGGTGATCAATAGACTTAAAATCTAATTGGGAAGCCCTGGCATCTTCATGTTCCCTGCTCCAGAAAGCCCTGTGGAACTCTGCACAAGAAGTCAACGTCCACGAGCTTTCTCTCAAGAGCCATTAACAAGTCAGGGCTTGACAGGGAGAAGGAGAGTGGAATCACATCATAGAAACAGTCTTAGCTCTGATTCAGTTTTTTGTTGAGACAGGAACAAACAGTTGATCAAAAAGTAGGTCATTCTGCTCCGGATGCCCATGACATGTGTGCTTCGTGTTCCCACTGAAGGCTCACCTGGTCACTCCTGGTCATCGATGGCCTTGTTCCACTTCGTGGCAGCACTGGTATAATAGTTGTAGTCTCATGAAATGACTTATGATTTAAAAAATAGATGAAGCTGGAGTGGTGGCTTCAGCCTGTAATCCCAGCCTACTTGAAAGACAAAGATTGGGGAAATCATAGCTCAAGGCCAGCCTAGGCATAAAAGCTTATGAGACCCCATCTCAACCAATGGGTAGGCAGAGCAGGCTATTCCAGTCTAGAAGAAAACACAATGGCTGGGCACAGTGGCGTGTGCCTGTCATCCTTGGTGACACAGGGAAGCACAGATGGGGAACTGTAGCTCAGTCCAGCCTAGACATAAAGGCAACCTCAAAAACACCACTCAGGAGGCTGAGATCTGAGGATCACTGTTCAAAGCCAGCCTGGGTAGGAAAGTCCGTGAGACTCTTATTTCCAATTAACCACTAGGAAATGGGAAGTGGCGCTGTGGCTCAAGTGGTAGAGCACTCACCTTGAGCTGAAGATCTGAGGGACGGCGCCCAGGCCCAGAGTTCAAGTGCCACAATCGACAAAAACAAACAAACAAAAAACACCACTGCAGAAAGGGGACTGGATTTATAGCTCAAGTGATGGAATTCCTGCCCAGTAAATATTAGGTCCTGAACTCAACCTCTAGTTTCACCAAAAATTAAAAGTGGCTAACATTTTCTAATAACTTTAAAAAGGATCCTCAGTGAATATGTACTAATAAAATAAGTCAAGTTTTTATCTACATCATACTAGGTAATATTTACAGATACTTCAGTGGCACTCAGATTCCTGAAATACTTCTTGGGTGAGGAGAAAGACCCTATAGTATACAGAAGAGACAGAACACTAGAGTGTAAGGCTTGTGTTTTAGTTTTGAAGGAAGCCCTATTACTTAAGAAATTTCCAAGGCAGGGACAAGAGGGAAAAACTAGGGAAAGAGTGAAGGAAGGGGCAGCATTGTCCCAAAGAAAAGTACTCATTTCCTGACTTATGAGACAGTAACTCTTCTGTACATCACCTTAATAGTAACATTTTTTTAAAAAGTAAATGGATTGGAAAATAATTTTTTAAAAAGAAATTTCCCTTTTAGGCACTCACAGACCATCTAGGGAAAAACAGTATTTAAACAAATCACTCTCCAATGCTAATTCCAAATTAGAAGGATCTTCATTGTAGAATCAGAAGTCTCCGATTGTTTCTTAGGAAAATAAGTACATTAGTGCTATGCCTGTGTGAGATCATAGGTTATATTACTATCTACACACCATTTGGTGGTTTTTAAGTATTTTCAAAATGATGTATTATGGCAGAAACTTCATTGTAAATAAAGGGCTCTTATTCATTCTTTGGTCTAATTCCACTACACTTGGAAGATGGTGTTAGTATCTTCTAAAAGACCCAGACATTCAGCAGAGCTGGACAGAAAGACCACAGGCAAAGGGTGGAACTAACTACTACTGTTCAGCAAGCATTGCGGTGTAATGTGTGCTGCCAGTGAAGCAGGAGGGAGTAGGAAATGTAGTCTGGAAATGTAGTATAGAAATGAGTATAGAGAAGCAGGGTGAGCAACTGCAGTCAGAATAGTCAATGTACATGTACAAAGAGAGAGCTTCAGAGGATGGGTGGGGAAGAGAGTGGCATGGATCAAGACACATTGTAGTCAGAAATGGCTATGTTGAACAGAATGGTCCATAGAAATGACCACAGTGTTTGCCTCTGGGTGAGGGAAGGGTGGCTGGAAAGGACAGGAAGATATTTTCTAGGCTGATGTAAATGTCCTAGAACATGGTGTAGTTCACTCAGACAAATACTGCTGTCAATCAATACTCACTGAACTGGATTATTTAATATCTATGCATTTACTGCATGTAATCCTACCTTGATTAATTAATTAATTAATTCCAAGTGACATCATTTAATTGGTACAGGGAGTGGGTGATATGCTGGGATTTATAGATACATATTCTGCAGAAGTTTGAGCACTACTAGACTCAACCAGCTGCTGAGATTGAATGAGTTAAATGATGGAAACATATGGGAACTGAGAAAGGGATGAAGTTAGAAAGTAGTGTTGGATAGGTACAACCTTGTTTCTTGGGGTACCATGCATGGATGACTGCATCAGTGATCCCTGTGATACTGGAAGAGGTAGACTAATTCTTAGAGCCCTCGACAGACTTGCTGATGAACATTCTAGAATGAGCCCAGGAAGTTGCATAAGTAAGACTTCCTCTGGGTGATTCTCAGGCTCTCCAGTCAGGGCACTTCCAGAATGAAGTATGCAGGATGTCAGCAGAAGGGAAGTGATCCACTGGGGGCTGACTGACCACAAGCAAGGGTAGGACAAAGTGGAGCAGACAGCACTTTGAAAATCAATCATACTGTGGTTTGCACCCTTGGTTTTAAGGCCTGGCTATGGGTCCCAAATGCTTACCTGCATGAAGAGAAAAGAATATTGAGCTAGGCGCCAGTGGCTCATGCCTGTAATCCTAGCTACTCAGGAGGCCGAGATCTGAGGATCGCAGTTCAAAGACAGCCCAGGCAAGAAAGTCCGTGAAACACTTATCTCCAATAAACCACTAGAAAACTGGAAGTGGCGCTGTGGCTCAAGCGGTAGAGTGCTCGCCTTGAACTGAAGAGCTGAGGGACAGCGTCCAAGCCCAGAGTTCAAGACCCACAACTGACCAAAAACAAAAACAAAAGAATATTGAGACAAAAATATATTTATATATAATAAGGAGCGACAAAAAACTGAATTTATTTAACATTCTGGCCATAGTGAGGAGAAAGAAATTTGAACAGCACTTCGTAACTTAAAGGAAAGATAAAATAAAAGCCCATTGCCTATGGAGAGGTCTCTCTGCTGGCCCTAGGCTCTTGCAGGTGGTCTGTCTTCAGTTCTACCAATGATTCTTATCCCTAGGATCCCAAACAGGGTGAGCAGACATGTGTCTACCCCAAGCTAAGAAGAAGATGTACAGCTTTAATGTAAATGACAGGACAAGCTGGAGAAATCAGGGGAAAGAAAAAGGTGAAATGAAGCAAGGAACTAGCCTGGAGTCTTGAGAGTCAGTCCATGGACCAGTGATCTTTTGATGTTCCTTTTGGGCCGAAGCCAGTGTTTCTTAAAGATGATTACACTTAAATGGACCAAAAAGAGATGAGAATGATGGACTCTTCTTCCCACAGGAAGAATTAGTAAAACTTTTCATTTGCAAGAATGTAGCACCTGTTTGAGATCGACTTATGGGGAGACACAAATGGATATGTTTTTAGGCGAGAATTTAGGTGAGTGCCTCACATCTATAATCCTACCTACTCCAAAGGCTGACACCCAGAGGAGCCCAGTCCAAAGCCAGTTCAAAGCCAGCCAGAACAGTCTGAGAGACTCCATTTCCAATGAACCAACAAAAAGCTGGGCTTGAGGTGTGGTTTTGATGGTAGAGCACCAACCCTGAGAAAGAAAACTGAGAGAGAGAGCATAAGGACTCAAGTCCTGGTCCTACTACCAACATAGAAAACAAAAGTAATTTCCAGATTGTAGTTTTTGCAACAATATGGAAGTTGAGAATGGAAGGAAAATGCTTAGGAAATAATAGTGTCTACCTGTCTGGCCTGGGATGTGTCAAGCAAGTGCATTTAGGACAGTATGAGCAATGTTACCCAAGTATTTTCTAGATAAACCTCACTGGATTTCTACCCAGTCCTAACATTGCTTAACTTGAAGGACAGAATATCTGTAGACCAAAAGTTTCTCTTCAAGTAGGCTCTAAGGCAGCAGCTTATCAGGCAACCTCCAACTCCATTGTAAGCCCATCCAGGCATGCTCAGTGACACATCCTCCAGGACACTGACAACTGTCGGTTGCCATGGGGACCGATGACTGGGGGAAATCCTTGAAAAGAGAAGGATCCTGAATTTCCAGAATATCTCCACCCATGCCCATAAAAAGCTCACTTATTTCTTCTTCCGTTATCTCATCCTTCCTTCTCATTTCTTTCACCTCCACAACTTTCTGACTGCTGAAGGGTAAGAACTTGATTGTCCTGAGAGTTTATCTCCCAGTTCTCCTATTTTTAACCAAACAGCAATGTTTCCTTCACTACTTCTCCTAGACAGAGCACCAACTGGTGCTCTGCTTGTTATTGGTCCCACAATTCCAAGAAGGAAAAAAGGGACTCCATTTGGAAGACCAAAAGTCTAACAGATTACCCTTAAAAGTAGACTCAAACAGGATGTAGAGAGACCAACTACTCTCCCTCTCTCTCTCTCTCTCTATTCTAGAACTGCAAGCAAGCTACTGTGCATTATTCAGTCACCAACCTGAGGTAGGTGAGGAGCAGACTTTCCACCCTGAGGGAAGGAACCCAGTCCTGGCCAACAGATCCATGGAGGAGCCATTAAGCCATGCTTGGTGTCCAAGCCCTGAATCCACAGAAACTCTAAGGTCACAAATGCATGTGTGTTTTAAGCTACCGAGTGGCTGTCATTTGTTACACTGCAGTGGATAACTAACACAGATTTGGGGCAAGGCATTTGAATCTAAATACATAGGCCCAAGAGAGCCAAGGTTACCAGGGGATAGGTTGTTCTAGTTAGTGTGTTCTGTGAGTACAACATCTCAGATGGGGACACTACACCAGGTATGACAAAAGCACCACCAAGAATAGGGAGATAGCAAGGAATGATTGATTAGCAAAGCCAAAGGATTCCTCACAGCTTGCAGTGAGCACAAGATTTTGTTGTCTAACAACTTGGCATGAAACTGAGGCCTTCTTCCTGGGTCCTCTCTCCAAATGGCTTGATGATACATTGGCTGTTTGGACATGTGGGCTCTGGAAAAGATGTCAATAGACATCTACACACTGGATCTTCTTTGTTTTCAATCCTGCCATTTGAGGAACATGTAGAAGTCATGGCACCCTGTAGGAACATCAATAGCCATGCTCCAGGAGGAGGGAAGAGGCCACCATCTTAACCATTGGTTCAAGTTAGGAGCCATCTGGGGTTTTAGGATTCCACCTCTGTAATGGAGAATGGGAGCTTATAGGTGGGACATTTCTTCATGCCTACTTATGCCTCCGTAGAAGCGTACATGAATACCACAGGAAATGTCTGAGGACCTCACACTACTGCAAATATGTGTACTATACTTTTGTCCACTGGGTTTTTCCATTGGGAAGATAATAGTTCAACTATCTCATCGAGAAGTTGTTGTAGTTGTTGTTTTAACTAAGAAACAAGAATACCCTAGACAATGCTGGAGGGGAAAAAAACCCCTAACTTTTATTTTGCTAGCTTGTATTTCTGTTCCTATCATTCGTTAGGCATATGAATTACATAATGCAATTTGTTAATTTTCCCAGGCTTGCACAGATCCTGCCTCTGCCGACCCCTCCACCCCCTACATTCAACAGACACCCCAAATGGTTGGCGCCAACGGTCCGTTCCTCCTTCCACCCACAGGTTCAAGTCAACCAAGAAGCACCACCACCCCACCCCCCACCCCTAGCACTGCCGGGCTCCGCTGCTCCGGCCTGTGGTGCAGTTGACACAGCCAAATACCTAGTGGTTTCATGTCATTCTTGGTGTGACTTGACTTACAGTTACTATCATCAGGATGACATGCCCTGTGATCTTTACCTCCCAGTGGCCGTATGATTACAGTGAAGCTGAGCTGAGGGTAGGAGGAGAGGTATTGGGTTTTTTTGCTGGTCGTGGGGCTTGAACTCTGGGCCTGTGTACCGTCCCTTAGCTCTTCAGCTCAAGGGGTTGGACGAGGGAATGGAACAGGCCTAAAACTGGACACCAGAATGCAGCACAAGACCATGTATACTTGCACATCTGACACTTTCACATTACTACACCACGAAGTAGAGACCAAGAGAGCAATCATTCTTATACCACATTGTCCGGACTGATAGGCTGATGTGAAAGTAAAGTGTTCATCACCTAACCTTCCAAATGACTTCAATGGCTGTGCCTTCTTCTTCTAGTTCCATCTTGCCTTAACATGGAGAAATTGACTGTCTCTGATGAGATCAACTGGATAATCCACATAAAGAAAAAAACGTGGGATATTTATCACCCTGATGTTGGCACAGAACTGTACTTCCAAGAAGCATTTTGAGGGACATACAGGGCATAGCACTCTTGAGACACTGATGGCCAAACCCTCATTGGTTTATATTGTATACTTATTTTTTTAGAGAAACTTGAAATAAATTATATAAATATATACACATATAAAAAAAATTTTCCCCAGGCTTGATCATCTGGTGGGGTTCTTTTATGGTTAATATTTGATTTCCTTGTTTTGTTTTCTGGGCCTTTGAAGCTATAATAACTTTGGACAAGAGTGGCTTGGGTTCCTTCAAGCTGCTTCTTGTTTAGTGGAAGATAAATAGACTCAGGGGCCAGTGCCAAGCCTACAATTGTCATAAGGAAGCCTTACAGATTCAAGCAAATCACACAGGTACTTGCCTGTAAAACCTTCCACTGCTCCCTTCCCCACCCACCACCTGGCTCTGTGGAAAAGGAGTGTTCATCTCACACCCTGTGGGTAGTTGAGAGATTCAGATTCTTCAGTACCTGAGTGATGTGTGTGTTTCCTAGAGTAGCCAATGACAGGAACTTTACCTAACATTAAAAACAAATGTTGGCAGATCCTCCTCTCCTCTCTCAGCTGAGATATCAGTCATTTCAACTGTCTTTTTAGAGAGAATTTTAAGATCATCATAAGCTGGTGAAATGTTTCTCTGCCTTGTTCAGGTCTTATGTTGCCTTCTCCTCTCAATAGTCCCCACTGGGCTCTGGTTTTCTTTCCGTTTTGAATGAAAGCACCTGAGACACACACATCCCAGGCTCTGCGATTTCTTTGTAATGGTGTTTTCAATTTCTTCCTTTTGACCTTTTGTATGTGTTTCATGATTAATTTTTTTCCAGGGCTCTGTTGACACAACAGGCCACTGTACTGACCTGTTAGCTTTTGAAAAATCAAAGTTGAAATCTGACTTGAGTTAGAAACCCCAAATAGTTTTCAACTAGCCTGGGGTTTCTGACCAACAAACCAAACAAGTCCATCTCTCTGTTGGACCCCGTTTGGATGCAGACAAACTGATGGGAAAAAAAATACAAGATTGAAATGGGATGTGCCACCACGAAGATGTAAAGATAACCCAATATGAATCTTAAAGCTTTCAGTTGTAGGAGACATAAAAACACAATTTAGTTAGAGCAGCTATTCATTCTTTCCTCTGATTTGTCACAGACGATCCCCAAGAGTCTGCCTTTCTCTGTTGTGCCCTAGGATAAGATTACTAGCTAAAATCATTAAACTGGTTGTTGTTCCTGCCTTCTTAATTATACCAGATTGATATTTCATTATGTTGAAATTTGTTACGTTCTTTATCATTATAAGTCCTGCTTTCTTCCAAATTGTAAGTTTCACTGTGTCCAGTGTTTGTTAGATTCTCACAAGCATTCAGTGATCACTAAAAACACAAAGTACTTTCCATCTGACTCATCTCCATACTTTAGGAACAGAGGATCCCTCAGGTGGGCTCCATTTTCAAAGGTGATTTTATTCCTGGCCTTTACAAACCTCCACCACCCTTTCATTCATGTCAAAGCAGACTGACCTGTGACCTTAGCAGTTCTCTGAACCTTTACATCTAAGCTTTATGTTTTATTTTATTTTTAACTAGCGACAAATGGATCACCAAATCTCAAAGCAGGATTCTTTGAAAGAATTCATCTGTATTTGGTTATTTTATTGTATATTTATTAAAGATGATACATCACCACACCATTTCCTCAGAACTGCTTCCAAGCTGGATTTTCTGCAGTTTCTGATCTTATGGGGGAATGATTTCCACGTGGTAAATAGCACTGGGTGTGAAAGAGTACTTAAAGACAGAAAAGAGGGCTGCAAGACTGTCTTCCTCAGAACTGACCTTCCCAGCCAGATGACAGAGCAGCACCTGAGGGGGGGGGGGGGTTCATCGTGTTATAGATACCTGGTGGTTTCACTTTCACTTTGAAAGGGCTGACCTGAAGGTGCACTTTCCTGACATCTGTTCGTAGAGCAGATGCCATTTCTTTCTGCACTATCAACCTAAACGCTTACCTAGGTCTGAATGACCAGCTAGATGCTCTGCAGGTCCCTTGCAAAATGAAAATGTGGGGCTCCTAGTTAAAAAAAAAACAAAACAGAAGAAAACTACATATATTTTATAAACTATATGTAGTTTTCTTCTGTTTATTTATTTATTTATTCTTCTGTTGTTTTTTTTATAAACTAAAACATGAAGTTTTCTTGTCTATAGTCTCTCTGTAGATCTATTATGGTATTTTAAAAAATTAGTTATTTGCTAGGTGCCAGTGGCTCATGCCTGTGAGCTGAGCTACAAGGATCATGGTTCAAAGCCAGCTTGGTGAGGAAAGTCCATGAGATGCTTAACTCCAGCTAACCACCAAAAAGCTGGAAGTGCTATGAGTCAAGTGGTAGAGCACTAGTCTTGAGCACAAAAGCTCAAGAGACAACCCCCAGACTCTGAGTTCAAGCCCCAGAACTGGCACAAAAAATACAGTTATTTGAGGTCTTTCTAAATGAAAAGAAAAGTTAAAGTCCTAAATTATTAACATCCATATTTTCACCATGCTATACCAGGTTTAAATATAAGTATGAGAGGTCTTAACTTACACAACAAAGGTAACAGTTATACAGGACAAAGGTCGTGTGTGTGTGCATGTGTGTGTGTGTGTGTGTGTGTGTGTGTGTGTGTGTGTGTGTGTGTGTGTGTTTGGTTTCTTGCCAGGATAATGGTAATTCTAGGCAACAATAAACTTTTCTATTTTACTCATATTTATCTTCCACTAATACTACCCTTATCTTGCTGATGAGTAAGGAAAAGCAGAGAATAATGTGAAACATGACTTGCTTCTTTCTCTTCTATGTCATCAGCTCATTCTGCAAAGTTAGACACAAGGAAGCCATGGCATGACTTGTTCATTATTAGGATGTCCTTGCCTTCCTTCTTGGATCAAAGCACAGTTTGGATTACATGTACACACACACACACACACACACATGCATGCATGTGTGCACGCACACATCTGTAGAAACATCTATTGCACCTGTGCACCCACAGATGTCAACACCTCCCTAGCATTTGCTTAGTTTAGCAATGAGCTCTAAAGGTATGTGCATCCCCCCAGAACTCCTGGCTCTCCAGACATTGCAGATACTCTCTTTAAATAGGGCTTGAAGGATTGAGGGTCCTGCATACTGCACAGATCCCCTGTGTTTTTGCATGTGCTCCATTGTTAGACCATGCACCACTTACAAAAGTTCAAAGACAACATTATCAAGAATTCCAACACAGCCATAGCAGAACATGAAATGAAGCAAGAAATCAGCTCAAGTGTGGAATTCTGGGTTTGCATAGCTCATGTATGAATGAAGTCACCACTGTCTTTAAGCTAGAAAATCATCTTCAGTCGGCTGGGATTCAACCCTAGAAAACCTACCAAAGTGAAGGACATGTTCAGAAATAGTAAGAGAAGGTTTTAAGGCACTTTTTCTGCGTGGGTGACATAAGCAGCATCAAAGGTTTATCTCAGGTTGAGGTTTTGGGGATAGCCTCTGTCATGTGTGGCCCCTTAGTTTCTGCCACGGCATGATTTGAGAAGCTATGAATACTGGGCTATTACTGGCTTCTGGCCCAGCCACCTCTTTTAGGGACACAAATCTTCTCCATTCCTCCTATTTCAAGTTACTGAATTGATACTTTTTCTTCATTCTGAGTCATTCTAGCCTAGAACCTTGAGTGAGTGTATCTTTCAAATATGGTATTAGTGCATGTGTGAATAAGTAGAGCTCTTCATCATAGATGGATAGTTCTCTGTCCATAGAGGACCAATATATAGGTCCTTGTATCGTGGAGAATATGATGCCTTAAGAAAAAAGGGTAACTGGAGATCTTTGAATTTTTGCCTGAAAGGAGATTCTGTTACCCTGTGAAGAGAAATAGAGAGACAGAGATGGAGATGATGCAGGTGAAGATCAACATAGGACAGAAAGTATTGGGGAAGATAAGGGAGAGGAGGGAAAGAAGGAGAATGGAAAGGAGAAGGGAGGGGAGAAGAGGAGATGGTTGTGAAGAGGTGGGGAGGGGAGAGGAGAGATGCTTTCTGGCCCTAAGGACTTGGTGATAACAAAGTAGCTGCCTTTTAAAGCCTTACTCTGTATACAAAAGAGGGTTTTTCTGGTTTTAAATACTAGAGCCAAGAAGGATATTATAACTTTTCAAATAATCTATCCTCATATAGCAAGCAAGTTGTTAAGGAATGCTTACTTCTCTAACTTACTTTCAGAGAATAACTATGTTACAGACCAGTAGAAACAGCCATGGACAGCTGGCACTTTCTCTAGTAAGCTGCCTTAAAGCTTCCTCTTTCTCTTTGTTTACCTTGGAGAGCTTGGGAATTATATTCTTAAGCCTAGGCCAATTTCCTTGAGGCAAGGAATGAGAACAAGACAGGGTGTTGCACTGAGGACTGCTGTGCTCATTTCTGTGGAAGGAATTCTACCGACAATCCATCTCCTCCTTGCCCTGGTGCTCTGACCACAGCGATGCATGTGTGCAGGGAGGAATCCAAACCAGTGGGGCCTGTGTCTGTCATCGTCTTCAGTTATCTCTCTGTGGTCTGTACTCTGCACATAGCAGAGTACCAGAGTCACTGCTCCTAAAGCTGAGTGAGTTCCTACGGGCAGGGCTGAGTCTCCTGAACCACAGAAAACGCTTGTCCATGTCTTCACTGTCCCTCACATTCTCCCAGGGAAAATTCCCCGGACGCCTAGCATTTGTCTTCCCACCAATCAACTAAAATGGTCCATAGATATTTACATAGAGACTATCAAAGACCAAGCCAGTGACATTCATGGGGCTTGAACTAACATCACCCTAGTATAGAATTCAGGTCTGGATACTTTTTTTTTTTGTCAGTCCTGGGGCTTGAACTCTGGGTTTGGACACTGTCTCTGAGCTTTTGTGCTCAGGAATATTACTCTACCACTTTAAGCCACAGCACCACTTCTGGTTTTCTGATGGTTATTGGAGATAAGAGTCTCAGGAACTTTCTTGCCTGGGTTGGCTTTGAACCACAATTCTCAAATCTCAGCCTCCTGAGTAACTAGGATTATAGGCGTGAGCCATCAGCACCCAGCAGCTCTGGGCATTTCTAATAGTATGGCCTTAGACAAGTGATGTAATCCTGAAGTCTTCTATTTTCTCAATCAAATATTTCCCTAATACATCATAACTTATAGGAAGATCAAACAAGTGTTAAAACTTCACATGTAATACTATTCCAGGAAAGGAAGTGTTAAGGGCCATTTCAATGCCAGGTATTACCATAGAATGTGTGCTCCCACCAGAGGCTGTAAAATAAAAACATTTAAGATCCCATACATGTCTACAATAAACTCACACTCGAGTTGAGCAGCAAGACTCCACACATGAAAAAATAGTGAAGGTCGACGCACTATACATTAGTCATGGCAAATGACATTTCACCCTAGGATGCTGAGTTTATTAACATACCCATTTTACAGGTGAGGTAATGAGGCAGAGGGAGCAGAAGAACTCAAAAAGGTCACACAGGTGTAAGAAAGGGCAAAAGCCACAACACAAAACCCAGGAGGTTACTGGGTGCTGGCGGCTCACACCTGTCATCCTAGTTACTCAAGAGGCTGAGAGCTGAAGATAGTGGTTCAAACCTACCCCAGGCAGAAAAGTCCAAGAGACTTTTATCTCCAATGAGCCAGCAAAGAGCCAGAGGTGTGGCTCAAGGAGTAGAGTGCCAGCCTTATGAATGAAAAAACCAAGTGATGGTAAGAGGTCCTGAAACAAGCCTCAGTACCAACACACACACACACACACACACACACACACACACACACACACACACACACACACACACACACACACACGCCTATGAAGCCTAACTCTAAAACACATACTACACTTTGACACTTAGTTTTTTTTTTTGATAATAAGTCTACCTAATAGACAATAATTCATTGGACTTAGCTGTAAAGAGATCCACACGGTAATCTTCTTAGAGACCCTGGGTGTGCATTTTCAGATCCTGGTTCTAGCTACATGATAAGCCGTAGTAATAGGCCAAACATAAAAGCTAAGCATTCCTAATGTGCTTTGTCTGTAAGGCTGTGTCTTTTCCTCTACTTATTCCAGGAGTTGGCACATGCTAACCACTCAACAAGGAAGAGTAGTTGTTTCAGGGAAAAGATGAATGTCGTTAGGGGTCAAGCCTGGCCAGACCTCATGAGAACCTGGAGATTGCTTTTTGCTGGCTCATTGGAGATAAAAGTCTCTTGGATTTTTCTGCCTGGGGTAGCTTTGAACCACTATCTTCAGCTCTCAGCCTCCTGAGTAGCTAGGATGACAGGTGTGAGCCACCGTGCCTTGGGAGACCTCAGATTCTCATCGTGGCTCTCCATCCAGGGTCAGATCTGTGAATTCTGAGCATTTCTATGCTGAGAGAACATACTGATGATTCTGTATTTTCTGGAGACTCTTTAAAGTTGTTAACTAGGGAAACCTATTCCAATCATCTTCTAGAATGACATCTAAATAAGCTTTCAGATATATATTTTTTTAATTTTAAAATCTAGCTTGTTAACATCAGTGAAACAAACTCACCAATGGCACTTAGCTTTGATGGAAATATATTTTGGGTTCGCAGAGCAATAAAAAAAATGTCCAAGCCAGACCAGTTAGAGGTAACAGAAAGCACTTGCTTACAGAATAAAGAGCTTAGTGTTTTGGGTGTTAGTGTTGTTGATATTTGTTAGAGAACATTGTTATATAACATTGGTTTTAATTGCATGTTCTGTTTTTCTCCTCAAATTTAATTTGTTACTATGGATGCTGAAGAGATTAGGGATTTATGTCAATTTGTATTATATTGAGGGGTGGGGGAGCTGTTCTAAATGAAAGGTGTTCAACTGGATAAATTTGTAGATATTACTCATGTTTTCTCTCCCGTGTCTAGATACAGGGGCTGTCATAAGAGCTGGAATTTTATTATCTTCTTATTTCCCCCCTCCCCAGAAAAAAAATCAATGGGCATGCTATAAATTCCCTCCATGAATCCAAAAGCCTGTCCTGTGGCTTCAACTTCAGTGGCAAAGATTAAACCTTTCCACTAGGTTCTTTCTTTCCACAGGTACAAAACAAACCATATGCATCTTGGGGGTTTATTTTATCAACACTCCTATGAGGTACCATAAAATTCTTCTTTCTGCTTCATATTTGGGCACCCAAGAGTTTGTGCGGTGCTTAGTATCACACAGATGGCACCAATTATTGTTTTGTTGCCTCTCTGCTCCAGGCCCACCCTTGCTTATCTTGCTCTGACTACTGGAAGTCACAACCATCTGTTCTCCTTTGATGGCCGACAGGTACTCTGGTTAACATTTGAAGTACTCTTTGTCCTTTCTGGTATTTAATCACCTGTTACATTATCCATAATCCTTTCCATCACAACATTGAGTGCCTGGCAGATCTCAAGAGATTATCAGGAAGGTGGGCAAGTTGAGGATTTTACTTGCCAAGGTTCAGAAAGTGTGTATTGTATACAATTGGGTAAGCATGCCATATAAATATAAGAAAGCATACAGGATATAAATAAGTATATAGCTTCTTTTTCTTCCCTATTTATTAAATATCTTTTACTTCTGTTCTCTTTTTTTATTATCTTATTAAATAGTTGTAAAAAGGGGTTTTAATCCCTGAGGTCAGATTATGAGTACAAAGCATCCAGACCAACATTACCCCTTCCATTGTTTGCCTCTCTCCTCCTACAAATTCCTAGTTTTTTAAGATTTCTCACTCTATTGTTTGTTTATAATCTTTTTGAACTTTGCCATATTTCTGTGTGACAGATTTCTTTAAATAAGTTTAATTTAGTCTTATGAAATAAAATTTCATAAACAAATGCTAGGCACACAGTGGCACATGAGCAATGGAGCAGGAATTCAAGAAAAATCACACTCCATCCTAAAGTGAATGGATATTTCCAGAAATATCCTTTAATTATTCAACTCATAGAATTAATTACCTGTTAGTTGTCTTCGTCATGATGTGCCATTAAGCACATTGAATTTCAGATACCTAACTGAATTCTGCTGCATCTCATATAATTATATGTGCAACTACCCAATTGTTTCAACCTCATTCCTAGAAGCCTTTTTTGTTCAGCACCATAAATCGAGTATCCTTTGTCACATCCAATCATTGGTAAATCTCTACAGTTCCACTTCCAAAGTATTTTCAGAATTGGATCATTTTCACATCTGTCCCCTCGTAAAATTGTCACAGCCTCTTACTAGGTCTCTCTGCCTTTACTCTTAGGCAGCTAGTGACCATTTTCCAGACAGCAGCTACAGTCTCTTAAAATATGAATGACATCATGCTGTGCCCTCATTTAAAAGCCTCCAGTGGCTTTCTGCAGCCCTCAGAGTAAAATCACACCTCCATAGAAAGCGTAATTTATAGCACTCAAGTTTCTTAATTCTGAAAATGGACCTAAAGTTGAAGATACGTGTCTCTTTTCAGAACATCCTAAGGAATTTAGGATTATGGACAGCTGCTAATGTGGAAGCTTTAGAAGTTGAACAGCTCAGCTAACATCACTGTGGATTTAGAAGAAGAAAATTCCATGGTGTATGTGTGTGCACTACCCACGAATTTAAGTAAAATCTCTGCCTTGTCTTCTTCATGGGTCAGTCTCCCTTGTTGGAAAAAAAAAAAGTTCTTTGACCTACATGATGTTAAAATGGAATTTTGATGCTTTTTTGGTTTATTTATTGTTTTTCTTAGAAGTTTTAGGAACTACTGACTTGCATTATTGAGACTAGAAATTACCCACCAGAGGAAATCACATTGGTGAGATTGTCTCGTTATCAAAACTTAGCTTTAAGCTAAGTGTGTTGTACAAGACTGGTTTTTCAATACCAGTCTTTTGATAAATACTTCACTCTGGCCTCTCTCCTCTGTTTCTAATGAAATTTCACTCGTGTGTGTGTGTGTGTGTGTGTGTGTGTGTGTGTGTGTGTGCTCCCTTTGTAGGGTCTCTTAAAACTAGAAAACCTTTAGAAGAAGCATTTCTTGTTGTAAGAATTTTTAAGTAATAATCCATTGCTTCAAAAAAGTGTATCAGCATTAAAGCATTAAGGTAGACTCTCAAGCTGTCGCTGAACTTACTCGGGCTCTGTGGTCCTCTTTTACCTCCCTGAAACATTTTCCTCTCTTTCTTATTCAATCTCTCTCTCTACATTGCTGCATCTAATACCCATTCCCCTCAAACTCCAGTTAAATCATTTCCCTCTTGTCCAATTTCTTTTCTTCACTTTAGGTATTATCTGAAGTTATATTATTAGTTGCATGTTTATTTTTCTTCTTCCATTAGAACAAAAGTGTCAAGACTTTGTGTTGCCCATCTATTTCTCCCTGGCCTCTTGAACTCTCTCTAGTCTACTGCTGGCTATGTAAAAGTCTGTGGAATGGATAAGTAAATGTTTATACCTTCAAAAGCATCTTAATGGGTAGGAATCATACAGTATTGTGTCATCTGTCTGGATGAATTAGGCCCAAGGACAATTCTATAATAAGAAAATTGCCTGGTTCAGATAATTTAGAACATCTTTTGTGGATCACAGATGTAAGTGTGTTTAGCTAATGTGTGTATATGTGTGTGTTTCATATCAAAGGCCACTTGAAAATCAATGGTATTGATCAACTTGTGAATTAATATGAACCCAGCTCACAGGACTGGCAAACAATTCCAGCTGCCATGGATGTAGAAAGCCAGGCTGAGAAGGCTCAGCCCATAAGTGAAGCATATTGAAATAGTGAGGACTGCACAAAACCCTCTGGCCTAGAAACTTCTCAGCACCTCTACCTGCAGATCAATAGATGGCGTGGATAAAAGCTAGAAAGACCATGAGCTCATCCACTGGATTTGATTCGTTGAAGGCTGACCCAGGGCCTGGCCAAGGACTCAGCCTTCAACTGAAAGCCGAAGCCTAGGCCATTGTCAGGATCTTCGGTCTGTGAGACTCTAGGAGACTGGTTTTAAGCACAATTCAGGGAAACCCTTCCAGAGGACTTAATTTATGTAGTTTGTTATTTCTAGTGAAGATTCAAAGATGGTTGGCTGGCACAGGGAAGACTTCTACTTGTAAAGGATAGTCATTATTTTAAATCTTTAAAAAGTTGGTATATTTGCCAGGTGCCAGTGGCTCACACCTATAATCCAGGTTACTCAGAAGGCCGAGATCAGAAGATCGCAGTTTGAAGCCAGCCCAGCAGGAAAGTTCATCTGTGACACTCTTATCTCCAATTAACAAAAAAAAAGCCAGAAACAGAGCTGTGGCTCAAATGGTAGAGTGCTACCCTTGAGCAAAAGATGCTCAAGCACAGTACCCAGGCCCTGAGTTCAAGCACCAAGAACAGTGCGCACGCGCACACACACACACACACACACACACATACACACACAAAGTTGTACACTAAAAAATTTTGTACACAAATGTTGACAGTACATTTTTGGCCTGAGGTTTTTAGATCCTACGATGTCAACTTTTCAAGTAGCTTTTATCCAATCTATACCTTCCATTCCAATTTTCTCTATTAGTTTTGTTAAAACATCCTGCTATTCACCTAGTTTTTCCATTCAATGATAATTTCATTGAGGAACACAAAAACACACAAAAATTAACTTATAATATTCATTATCCCTATAGCCATTTCTCTCTTTTAGTGATGTATTGATAATGTTGGACCCTTCTCTCTACCTCTCATCCCTTCCCAGACATCTTCAAGGCTGGCTTGCATGCAAACTTGCTGGGCACCTATGCTTAGTTATCTCTCTCACAGATGATTCTCACTTGCTTTAAAAGTTTTTTATAACCTGTTCTGATTTTATAGCCATTGAATACATTTTTAAAAAATAATAGGGGATTTCCTGATGGGTGAAGCTGGGCTATTCATTGCGATATTTTGTCATTTTTGCATGGGCCCTGCTGCAATGTCTCTATCCTTGTCCCATTTGGAAAGACATTTAATTAGCAACATACTATGAACTACTATACTGTGGCATTTTACCACGAAATTCTTTATAAATGTATTCAGTAATCCATATTTAACATATGTGTGTATGAGAGAAAGAAAGAAAGAAAGAAGAAAGAAAGAAAGAAAGAAAGAAAGGAAGGAAGGAAGGAAGGAAGGAAGGAAGGAAGGAAGGAAGGAAGGAAGGAAGGAAGGGAGGGAGGGAGGGAGGGAGGGAGGGAGGGAGGGAGGAAGGGAAGGAAGGAGGGAGGGAGGGAAGGAGAGAGGGAGGGAGGGAGGGAGGAAAGTACTGAATTCTTCATTACCACACTTGCATTAAAATATTTCAATGGCTGAATTAATCTCAGTTTATCAGTCAGTTGTTCAAGGATGTCCTTGAAGTGAATTCAAATATGATGGGACTTTTTGGTTTTTAGGGGCCGGGGAGGGGTGGGTTGTTTTGTATTGTCTGACAAGGCAAGCAGGTTGGGTAGGCTGCCTCTTTTTTGTCATGGACCAGATTTGAAGGCACAAAGTTTTATCAGTTTCTGTCCAGTTTGATAGGAAGTTAATCTTTCAGTGTGACTCTGCACCTGACCTGAATTACACCACTGAGCACATATCCTGCCTATTTTAATGGGGGAAAAAAGAGAAAGCATTGGCAGAACAATGATCTGCCTACTCGATGGGAAAACCTCCTTCTTTTTCAACAATGCCGAGGTAGTGGTTGGATCTGCACTGACAATAGGACAAATCATCCTGCTCTTTGTGTGAACATCTCCATCATCGTGGCTTTTTATGTCCCAGTGTGAAGGACAACACACACTACATCCCTAACCCTAACCCTAACCCTAACCAGTAGCTATGTACATCAGGTATAGTTTTGATTAGTGTGATTCCATCTAACACATATGCTGGGCTTCAGGATCTGACTACATTTACTTTAAAATCCTGTATCTATTAATATTTACACCACGTAGCTACTTTTATACTTACAAAATAAACCAATACATCAGGAATTGAGAAAGGACTCAACTCTTCGTGCAAGAAAATGGCTATTACCTCTTGAAGTTTTCAATATATTTAATAGTGAGTCTGTAGGATGATTTAAAATCTAAAAGGCCTAACTTTTCCATTTCTAAGTTTGGAAAGATGATTTCTAAAATTTTAGTATCTTAGCAGATTCATTGTGTTATGGTTAAAAGTGATAGAATGCCTGGTATTTCTTTATTATCCTCCCTCCTTCTGGCCAACACTTAGGTTAATGTGAGTACTTGCTAAGCTGTTGAAACATAATAATACTTAAATGTAGAGTAATACTAAAAATATAGCAACAAATAGGAGTAAATAATCATACTCACAGAGGCTGCCCAACATACCACGTCAGGCTATGGACACATATTAGCATACCCAGCCCTCACCATAGTCCTAAAAATCAGGCGCACTATCTGTATCCCCTTTTTGCAGAGAGGAATCCGAATCCTGAAGAACTGAGGGCACTTGCCCAGTGTTACAGCTGTTAAACACTGCAGCCACGATTCATGCCCATCTCAGCTCTCCTTGGGCTACACATCCAACACCTCTGCAGAGCTCCATTCCCATGTCTGCCCTGCTCCACCCGGCTTCTCCCCTTACTTCTCGTGAGCAGTACAGCCTCTACCAGGCTTTCTACCTTTTCTGCCTCCTAAACACAGTTTCCACTTTATCACTTCCAAAGACATCATGTTTCTGTGTGTGTGCACCAGTCTTGGGGCTCGAACTCAGGGCCTAGATGCTGTACGTGAGCCTTTGTGCTCCAGGCTAACACTGTACTTCCTGAGCCACACCTCTACTTCCAGCTTTTTGGAGTAGTTAAGTGGACATAAGAGTCTCACAGACTTTCCTGCCTGGGCTAGTTTCAAACCATTACCCTCAAATCTCAGCCTCCTGAGTAGCTAGGGTTGCAGGCATGAGCCATTGGTACCCATCCCAAAGGCAGTGTTTTTAAAATTACTGTTTGCCTATTGGTTGCCTTTCTTCCTTCTCTGTCCTTTTTCAGGACCCTGCTGGGGCAGGGCTGGGTCTGGTGCCTTTACAGATATCTGTAAATATTCATGTCTAACATTGTCAGGAAATTGCCCAATGACTTGTCATTCTCCTTCCCTGCTGGGGCTTAGCATTCCTGCACCCTGAGTAATACCCAATGCACAATAGTTGTAGATGAGTCCATGGACGTTGCACTGATGCCAATATACATAGGTTATCAATGAACACCTCACGTATATACCATGTGGCAAAAAGTGAAAACACTGATGAGGTTAAAAGAAGTATCTAATAGATCAGACCCAACATACTCATTCAAGTGGAAATATAATTACCCATTAATCATATATGCACACAAATTAAATACCAAAGATAGCATAAATGCATAAATACGGTTTTGTAGCTCTGTTTTCCTCCTATTTGATTTAAAAGTCAACTTAAGGCTTGAATTTGTGCTTACAATGTTAAAATGGAGGTGACTCAGGAAAGGAGCACATCTTTTGTGCAGTAGGGTATTGAAATTAAATTATCTGCTTTCCAGGTGGAGGTTTCTGGATATGAGTCACGTAATTCAGAGTTTCACAATGGAGGTGAAGAACAGAGGCTCCAGGCTGGGTAAAACCCACCCCACTTGGGGTTGACTACAAATCCTTCCTTAGTCATACCAGTACTGAGAACGTGTCTTCTGGGGAGTCAGAGAAGAAAGCATCCAACTGCAAAGTAACTTTTTATGTAGGCAGAGCCAAATAGCTGTTCCTGCAATAATGTCCTACATTTAGGGACCGACACATTAAAATATGTCACATGCCACAGTCCACTCAACTACGTGAGATTTGTCTTATTTAAGCGTTTTGGCCTTGTTCTCAGAGACACATAGCTTTCACATACATCTAAGGCATCAAAGCTAAAGTCAAGAAGACAGAGCTAATACCTGAATAACTGCACATTCAGATGTGCCGAAGATGAGTCACATTTTCAGGGAACTGTCAAACACTTAGTAGTTTGGGGGGGAAAAAGATGGATTAAAATAAAATGTTTGAAAATTATAGCTTTCTTTCCCTACTCTGAACTTTTCCAGGAGCCCCAAGAGAAGAAAATAGCCTAGGAGAATCAAGATAATAATAGAGAAACCTCATCTAAAGAGAAAAGGGCATCTCCATACAGTGACTGTAAAAAAAAATTAATATGTCTGGAAAACCATATTAAATTTATCTATTCAGAGAAAGAAAGTCAGGGTGAATTTCCTAAAAGAATAGTAATTTCTAAAGACCTGCATATAAAAGAAATACTTGTAACCCTATGACATAGGAAAGATTAAAACAGACTTAAAATATGTATAGGAAAATTAATCACAGGAAGCCAGTGTAGCAATACTAGGGTAGGCAAAATATGAATCTCGATGAAGAGCATTTTCAGTTCCACAAAGATAGTTCTGTCTCAGTCTTCAACGCCTGTGAATGTGTGACCTTTCATGGCCAGAGAGACCTTGTGGAGAACATAGGGATGTGGAGGTGGTACATTTCCTAGGTGACTCCAGTGACTCACCCAGACTCTTCCTGAGACAGGACACTAGGCCCAGAGTCCCAGAGGAAGCTGTGATGAAAAGAGCGCAGGGTAACACGTGCGCCAACCATTCTGCACCAGGCCTCGTGCCCAGCCATTGTGCCCAGCCACTGTGCCCAGCCATTGTGCACCAGCCTTCCTGCACAGCCCTGGTGTATAGCCCTGGTGCCCAGCCTTCCTGCCAGCCCTCGTGCCCAGCCATTGTGCACCAGCCATTGTGCACAGCCCTCCTGCACAGCCTTCCTGCACGGCCCTCGTGCCCAGCCCTGGTGCCCAGCCTTCCTGCACAGCCCTCATGTACAGCCCTGGTGCCCAGCCCTCGTGGGAGGGAGGAGGCACGGGAGCGGCTCGGAACCGCGAAGCCCTCCTCCCTCCCTCCGCGAGGACGCCGCTGGCCGCTGGCCTCCTCGGGGCCTGCTCCACGCGGGGGGCCCCGTGTCTCCTTCCATGCTTTCCGTTCACTTTCAAGTACATTGTCTACTTTTTACAATAAGAAATAAGAATGCGGACACTCTCGTTTTGCCTTAAAAATAACAGCCGTGGGAGCTCAGGGAGGACTCTGTGGGACGGAGGCCAAACGCCTGGAAACTGTGGAACGGCTCCTTGTTGGAGAGAACCCCGGCCTCCGGTCACGGGAAGAGGACGGGAAGGGAGCGGCCGCGGGACTGGACCGCGGGGCTGCACCGCGGGGCTGCACTGGGGGGCTGCACCGAGGGGCTGGACTGCGGGACACTCCCGCGAAGCCTGGTGTGCTTCTGCTCGGGGTGAAAGGAGAGGCAAGCCTGGGTCGTGGAAATCATCGGAAGCAAAACGCAGCCAACACGGGCGATGTGGAAACTCCATCTTCCGCGAAATTTGCCTCCGTTTGCTACCATCTCGTTAACGGTTCTGTTTGTCTCGAATCTTCTTCAGTGGTATCCCTGAAGCTTTTCTATTACCCCCCCTTTCTCCCCCTCCCTCTCCCTCCCTCTCTCCTTTTCTCTCCTCTCTCTTTCTCTCCTCTTTCTCTCTCTCTCTCTTCCCCCTCTCTTTCTCCCTCTCTCTTTTCCCTTCCTCTTTTCTGCTCCTTTCTTCCTTTTTTGGTTTTGATATTTAAGAGATGCTGGTTGTGTAAAACAAGTGGTAAATTTTTACTTTTTCCCTCTTTGACTTCCTGAAAAAAACAAATTGTCGCTATTTCCTCATGAAATGTCTGCTAGAGTTCCCCAGGGACACCGGCTGGACGCCCAGTTGCTCTGCGACTTGATTTTAACAGCTCCTTAGGTGTCTTTCATCGAGTTGTCTTTCTTTTATACCAAATTTGGGAGGTTTGAATCTTCAAAGTACATGGACATTCATCATTCGTATCATCCTTTGGTTTTTCCTCTCGGTTCCTGTAATGATGGATTCTTTCATTCTTGAGATTGCTATAGGGGCGGGGGACCCAGGATTGAACCCAGAGCCTTGCACTCCGCCACCTGAGCCATTTCCCACTTCTCTGCTTTTGCAGGCAGAATCTCGCACTTTTCCTACGACCTGCCTGACAAAGATGTTCCTACCTCTGCCTCTGTGTAGCCACTATACCCAGCCCATTTGTATTTTTGCCCTAATTAGTACTACTTATCAGTTTTATTACTTTTGCTGAAGAATCATTTTTCCATCTTGATTTTTTCTCCACTGTTATCTTTTTATCTCTTCGAATGATTTCTGATCTTACCTCTATTATTTGACTTCTATAACCTGCTTTAGGTTTCATATTCCCTTTACTTCCAGCTTTGGAAAGTAAATTTAAATCAATGTTAAACCTCCCACCTTTCCCAATGTGAACATTTCCCACTTAGCACTCCTTTACTCTCTTCTTAGATGTTTACTCTCTCCCTAAACGTTGACATGCTGTGACCTTAATTTTTCTTTCTGTTATGTTGGTCCTACTGCTTGAATTGAAGGCCAGGGCACTATCCCTACGGTTCTTTTGCTCAAGGCTCATGTTCTACCACTTGTGCCAGAGCTCCACTTCTGTTTCTTTTGGCAATCGTTTATTGGCGATAAGAGTCTCATGGACTATCCTGCCCTGGGCTGGCTTTGAATTGCAATTCTCAGATCCCAGCTTCCTGAATAGTTTAGGATTAAAGGCGGGAGCCATCAGCACCAGGATAATTTTATTTATTTTTATTTGATTTTATTCTTAATTTATTGTGGATGTTTGATTCCTTTTTCTCACAATGGCAAGCAACCTTGCTAAACACATGCCACCTTTAAAAAATAGGTTAACAACTAAAATTTTTAAAAATTAACTTAAAATTTTAGCAATGTTAACTTTAGCCCTTACATTGAGTGCAGTGTGTGTTTGCTGTGGCTTGGTAGTACCACAATCACTTTTGCCTAGCTTTGGGGGCACTATTTGCTCTGGGGAGGTCAGATTTTCATATAATTGAGAGCTGAAAAGCACTCAGAAGATCACATAGTGACTGGAAAATAATGCAGGACTGTCAGCTGATCCTCTTCAACTCCAGTGTGTCGTGCAGGTATGGGAATTTAATTGTTTTTTTTGTTCTTGAAATTTTATTTGATTTTTTAAAATTTATTTTTTGGCCATGCTTATTCATGACCAATAGTCAATATGTGGATAATAGGGGATTTCTGCATAAGTGCAAATTATTATCTAAATACAAATATATATGCATATATGATATTTGTTAATGCTCTCTCTTTCCTAGCAGGCTTTGAATCTCTGAAGAACAGTGATGTTGGATAGTAGGGATCTCACAGGATTCTTTTGGCATCAAGAAGTAGATGATCAGTAAACTGAATATGAAGGGAAAATATTTATACACACAATTCCTATCATGGTTTGACTTTATTTATTTTACTTTCTGATAGTACAAAAAGCAAAATATACTTAGTAGAATATAGACTGGATTTTGACTTCGGATCTTTTCCAAACAGTGCTGTGCAATAGGTTCCTGTCCTGATGTCAGCACTAACTTGCAGCCCCGCCCACCCCTGGACCACAGAGGAAGCCATTGGTGCCTTACAGGATTCTCTTTTGCTAAGCTAGGTTGTGTGGAAGATTACATGTGTGCAGGACACAACAACTTATGACATCTCCAGTTTGCAATTGCAATATAGCAATTGTGAGGGAACATCTGCACATTTAATTACAATAAGCATTATACCTACAGATTGTGCCCACACACATAAATATCCTAATCTTTCAGAAACCTACTATATTTACAAATGGGAAAGGGCAAAGAGACTTTCTATCCTTACTCTCCAGATTCAGTTCCACATATTTGCTCTCAAAAGGACCTTAAAAGTATTTTACTTCTATTTTCTACTGGGATTTCGGCAATATTTTACTAGTGTTCCATTTACCACAATACAGATTTAATAAAAAAAAAAAAAAGGCAATGTTTTTAATCAAATTAAGGAAAAAATATACAGCACTTTTTTCGTTTCCTTCTTATTTAAAGGAATTGTTTAATGCAGAACAGTTGTTTTTGTCTTTTTCTTCTACTTCATTTTAGCCAAAAAAAAAAAAAGGGGGGGGGGGAATGAAAAAACAAAAACAAAAACAAAAAGCTGTCGCAAAATTAAGCTTGTTTGCCCCCTGGTGGCAGATCTGGTGAATAGCCAGCATTAGATTTGTCTGCCCCCTGGTGACAAGTACTATAATTACAGCAGAAGCTGAGTCTTGACAGACTTTTACGTCTGTGACAAAGGACCTTGTCAGATCGTTTTAATAACTAAATTATGAACCTTATTCTTCTGACTATGCAGGAGATTTCATTTTTCTCTCTATCAATGTTTTAATTTTCATACTAAATATTAATTCATCTTTCATGGTGAATAAAGTGGAAACTATTTTAAGTGTCATTGATAACAGCCATGAATGTCTATGAAACTAGCATAATAAGAGAGATTTTTTAAGATCGAAAATAATCATATAGGTCATAATTTAAACATAAATTATTTCTTGGAAGTTTGGAACTATGGGAAGTGGATTGTTTTATAGTTCAGATATTCTCTCTGCAGGAAGTGGCGCTGTAGCTCAAGCGGTAGAGCGCTCGCCTTGAGCTGAAGAGCTGAGGGACAGCCCCCAGGCCCAGAGTTCAAGCCCTATGACTGACAAAAAAAAAAAAGAGAGAGATTCTCTCTGCATTGGCATTAATCAACTTCCTAAGATATAGCCAATTAAAGGAAGACTTTAGATAGTATAGGATAGGCAGAATAGAACTTTTTTAAAAAGATGTTTCCCAGAAGTTTAATCCTTGCCTCATTCTGATGAAAAGGAAACATTTCAATGTTCCTCTCTTCTGGAGATTTATAGTCACATCTTTATAGTCAAATTTCTTCAGAACTTTTTCTACTATAGCTTATAGAGCAAAGCAATGATGCCCATTTTGCTTTTTAAATAATGAAACTATGTTGAATACTGCTTTGTCTACACTTCACCTTCTCGACTCCTAGAATAATCTAAACCACAGCATGCTATGAAGACATTTTTAAAACTCTAATTATCCCACTGATAGCTGTACTGTGGTCAATCAGAAATGAACGCTCCGTTCATTCTCAGTATCATCAATGACTTGCCTGTCAAATCCTTGCCATCTCTCTCTGAGTTAATGATTGATGGATTATGGGCCTGGTAGGCACATGAATTCATACTTTGAGACTTGTCTGCCAGGTGGTTCTTGGGGTATGTATAACCATGTACATGTAGGTATGTGTGCATGTGTGTGCATGTGTGTGTGCAGGTGTGCATACACATGTGTGCAGGTGTGTGTTCACACATGTGCATTTGTGTACATGTATGTACATGTGTGTGTTTATTTAGTGAATGTCAGGTAAGGGTTTTGATGGAAGGAAGATCATTCAGACAGCCAGTGCAAAGATAGTAAAATATACAGATTTCCAGGTGAATTATAGCTCTAATATTTTATAACTAGATGTTGTATATATCCTGACCACAAGATGGAGATATAACATAATCTTCCTTTGCCTCCTGCTAGTGAGAAGCAGAAAAAGAAGAAAAAAAAACCCTAAAAATAATTGTTTTTTAAGAGAGAAAAAAATCAAGTTTCAACTAGAGCAATTCTGTTTCTACACACCAAAGATAATGCCATTATTTTCTCTTTGACCCTATATCTAGTATATTTATGAAAAGTATTGGCTTTTGAAAATAATGTGTACAATATGGCGGATTAGAAGCTTCTCTGTGCTATCACGGCAGTCTACTGGAGGAGTCATATTCTGGGGTAACCCTGGTATAGGGGTGCAGAGCCCTGGGGTTGGGTTGTGGGACCCTGGTGTTGGATGGTAGAGCCCTGTTGTTGGGGGTAGGGCCTGGTGTTGGGTTGTGGAGCCCCAGTGCTGGGGGTAGAGCCCTGGTGTTGGGAGTAGAGCCGGTGTTGGGGGTAGAGCCTGGTGTTGGGATGTTGATCCATTTTCAGTATTCACGTCAGATCCAACTGAGTTGTTTCAGATGGCTCTGCAGTTTTCCTCCCTCCCCTCTTTCCTTCCCTATTATTGCACACAAATGTCTCCTCTCTTCTGTTTGCTTTTGTTTGGCCTAAGAACTTTGCGTAGAACAGAATTCGAGAATTCACAGTATGGCCTAACAGTTCTCAACCTGTACTTCCAGGATCAGGACCCAGGGACACCTGTGGTCTGCACACCAGCAGGCCTTGCGTCCTTCAGAACATCAGTACATTTGTGCGAGGTCTAGGAAACACCTGCACACATTGACTGCTACCGGGCATTTAAGACACCAAACAGAAAGCAACTCCATTTGTAATAGCCCCACAAAAAATAAAATACCTAGGAATTAACTTAACCAAAGAAGTGAAGGACCTCTATGATGAAAACTTTAAAATCTTGAAAAAGGAAATTAAAACAGAACTTAGAAAATGGCAAAAACCTCCCATGCTCCTGGATTGGAAAGATTAACATCGTGAAAATGGCAATACTTCCCAAGGCTATCTACAAATTCAACGCAATACCTATCAAAATTCCAACCTCATTCTTCAAGGAAATAGAAGAGGCAATCCAAAAATTCATATGGAACAATAAAAGACCCCGAATAGCAAAAACGCTCCTCAACGGAAAGAACACTGCTGGAGGAATATCAATACCAAATTTCAAACTCTACTATAAAGCCATAGTAATCAAAACAGCTTGGTATTGGCCTAAGAATAGACCTCAGGACCAATGGAATAGAATTGAAAACCCAGAAATGAACCTACAGACTTATAGCCATCTAATCTTTGATAAGGGAGCTAAAACAATAGAATTGAAGAAAGACAGCCTCTTCAGTAAATGGTGCTGGCAAAATTGGTTAACTACATGTAGAAAACTAAAGCTAGCTCCTTATATATCACCCTGCACCAGAATCAACTCCAAATGGATCAAAGTCCTCGAAGTCAAAGCAGACACTCTGAAAACATTACAGGATGGAATAGGAGAAACCCTAGGTCTCCTTGGCTCAGGCCAAAATTTTCTGAATAGAGACCCAGAAACACAACAAATCAAAGAAAGGTTGGACAAATGTGATTGCATGAAGTTGCAGAGCTTCTGCATGGCAAAGGACATAGCTAGCAAGATCAATAGAAAGCCCACGGATTGGGAGAAGATCTTCACTAGCCATACAAGGGACAAGGGTCTCATATCTAAAATATACTTGGAACTCAAAAAATTAAATCCCCCAACAACAAATCCTCAAAGAAACAACTGCCCAATAAATAAGTGGGCTAAAGACTTAAAGAGAAACTTCTCTGAAGAAGAAAGAAGGATGGCCAATAGACACATGAAGAAATGCTCAACATCCCTAGCCCTAAAAGAAATGCAAATCAAAACAACATTGAGATATCACCTCACCCCAGTTAGAATGGCAAAAATCAAGAACCCTAACAACAACAGATGCTGGAGGGGATGTGGACAGAAGGGAACCTTACTTCATTGTTGGTGGGAGTGTAAACTTGTTCCACCACTTTGGAAAGCAGTATGGATGTTCCTCAAAAGACTTCACATAGAGCTCCCCTATGAGCCAGCAATCCCACTTTTGGGCATTTACCCAAAGGTTTACAAACAAGACCACACTAAAGCTACTAGCACAACTATGTTTATTGCAGCATTATTTACCATAGCTAAAATATGGAACCAGCCCAGATGCCCCTCAGTAGAGGCATGGATCAAGAAAATGTGGTATATATACACAATGGAATTCTATGCCTCCATCAGAAAGAATGACATTGCCCCATTTGTTAGGAAATGGAAAAACTTGGAAAAAATTATATTAAGTGAAGTAAGCCAGGCCCAAAGAAACATAGGTCCCATGGTTTCCCTTATTTGCAATATCTAGTATATGTATGAGTCAAACGGAAAAGGTCAGATAATGTGATGTTAGGAAAATGAATCCTTAGATATGTATTTTAATGTTTTTTTCCTTTCATGCATTTGTTTCTAACGCATTTATAAGATTATCTCTTTGTAGCTTTGTATGTCCCTCCCCCACAGTATAACTCCTGCTTTCACTATATTTGATGTCAGTATAACTTGTAGAGGAGATGGGGAAAAACAAGTCGTTTAAGGATACAGGTGGACCTGTTGCAACAATAAGTACAAGTTGTCATGTCGAAAACAAGCTTTACAATGTTGGTGCGGGGGGGGGGGGGGAATCGGGGAGGATTGGGGGGGGGGCTGGGAAGGGATGTGAAGGGTAAACAAAGGAGGAGGCTGCAATGCTTGCTAAGAAATGTACGCATTAACCTGCCCATGTAATTGTAACCCCTCTGTACAGTGTGTTCACAAAAAATAAAAATTAAAATAAAAAAAAAGACACCGAACACACTTAGAAGAAAAGCTAAAGGAGAACAGAAAGAAGACACACCATGGGTCACATACCATATACATCAGGACTCCTAGTGGCCCAGATCTTCCCAACAACCCAGACACCCATGGGCCATGCAGGAAATCTATTGCCACGGCTGAATGCCACAGCCCTCCGGTTCGAAACAAACCAGGGAATGAAGAAAGAACAGCACAGAACAAAGCCCAGCAGATACAGCGCAGCTCTTCCCTATTGGAACAGAAAAGCAGATAATTGCAAGAGTCCCCCCCCCCAAGAGGGAAAAGGAATGAAGAGTTTAAAGGAAAATACAGCGCAGTAAGACATAGCTAATTCTGAAAACGGAAAACAAAAAGCTGCGTAAGCCAAGAATTATAGTAATTACGCAAAGTGCCTCACTTGGGAGTAATGTTGAAATTTATCCAAACCATGAATACTGACTTAATGAAGAAGTATACAGTAGGGTGTAAGGGGAAAACGGGGGGGGGGGAGGGGGGAGAATCTATATATAGTTATCTAAAAATGTTCAATGAAGAAAGAACATTGTAGGACTAATGTAAAACAAATTCCTAATGTAAAACAAATACTGGGGGACAGAACTTAAAAAGATTTCAAAGCAAGAGATAAAATAAATCTCGAGCAACTTGGGACTTCAAAAGGAATGAGCGCATATGCTTAACATGAATACAACTTAAACCAAAATGCTCATTTATCCCTAAGTAATTGGGGAAAGCCTTCACACAGATTTTTTCTGGTTACAATAAAGGAACTCTGCAAGTGAAAAATGACTATTCAATGAAGACTTGTTTTCATAATCTTGTTTTCTGCTTGTTTCCATGGCCCTTTTTTGTTTTGGTTTGGTTTTCAGTATAGCAAATCTTTCTGTGTCATTTACTAAAACCCATTGTAAGAGCAAAATGCTTAAAACAGCAGAAAAAATTCAGCCAGGCTCTGAACTCCAGCATCCCCTAAGAAAGAATTTATAGGCACCTGGAAAAAAGTATAATAATCTACATAGTAATATGTATGCTCCTTTAGAATACAAAATTATGGCCTCTTGCTATGGCAAAGTTTTTGAAACACTCTTCACCCTTATGTCTTGTTAATAGTATTATAGCAGTAGTTTTATAAATCCCATGAACTCTTTTCTAAAACATATTTCTGGGAAAGGGCTCTAAATAGAAATGGTGGTATGTTATTACAATACAATGATCACTTGTATATTTTACAATATAATTAGACTAAAAGTATGACTATGACTTCCCATGTGTTCCTAATTTTTTTTTCTGTCGTGGGGCCTGAACTCTGGGCCTGGACTCTGTCCCTCAGTTCTTGAGCCATAGCACCACTTCCAGCTTTTTTTTTGCTTATGTGATGCTAAGGAATCAAACCTAGGGCCTCATGCATGCAAAGCAAGCACTCTACCACTGAGCTACCTTCCCAGCCCATGTGTTCCTATTATAAAACAAAATAAATGTTCTCAAAAGAGACTGATTCTGTGTGTGATAAATGTGAACCTGAATAAGCAAAATAACTTCTTTTTTTATTGTGAAAATACTGTACAGAGGGGTTACAATTACATGGGCAAGATAATGAGTACATTTCTTATCAAGCATTGTAGCCTCCTCCTTTGTTTCCCCTAATAACTTCTAAAGTGATTTTGATTTTCAATTTTAAGGAGATGGAAGAACAATAGGTAAAGTTGTACTGTTACCAAAATGTTTTGCCTAGAATCAATTGGTACTTCCTTCCCTTTCCCTTTCTCGCTTTCTCCCTTTCTTTTTATCCCTACCCCAAATTAGCTACATTAGTTTACATTCCCACTATCAGTTTTGCTGTTTGCTTTTGTGATAACTACAACTCTTGGCTAGAGTGAAATGGAATCATAGTGGTGTTTTCTAATGATCGTACATTTCTAATATGAGGGAGTTGCATTGTGGTAATTTCACAAAGTCACCCTCTCAATTATATTCCCATTCCTTTCTTCTTTCCTTTTACAAACACTGCTTAGTGGGTTTCAGTATGTAGATGTATGTGTGTGTGTGTGTGTCTGTGTCTGTGTCTGTGTGTGTGTGTGTCTGTGTACATATTCCTGGGCTCTTTCCATAAAGAACATTGGTGTGTGGCTCCCTTTTCTTACAAATTCCAGTTCCAACCATCGGTTGGCCCCGTGAACTCATCTTTTTGCTGGGGAGTTTGCAAAAGGACGGGTATGATTTCTTCCTGACAGCCTTGTTCAGGTTCAGCTGTGAACTCATCTGGTGCTTGTATTTTTCTCGGAGGAGGATTACAGTGACAAAGTTCTTTCCTGTTAAGATGCCGGATGGAGTGCATTTGATGGAATAGAGTTCTGGGGTTTGCTGTGTTCCCGTAAGGAATGTTGGATGTCAGCTGCTAACATGGTGTTTGGGGGAGCACATGAGAACTTTTAAGTTCCATGCAATGGAGTTAAAAGGGCCTTGACAGTAGGCCTGGCCTGTTCCCACTGCTGGAGACACCTTTGCTGTCTATTCCAAGTGCCCGAGTGCTGAGCAAAGACTCTCCACTGTGGAAGACGGGTTTGCTCCACCTCTACCGGGGAGTTCTTTGGCCAGTGCATGGAGTCAGCTTCCTTCAGCAATGCGGAAGAGCTTCCCCTCCATTGCTCAGCCCACCAGGTAGCAGCAGTTCCTTTCTCCCACACCCAGGCCTCTGCCTCTGGCCAAGGAGAACACCTTGCTCATCTGCAGGTCCCCTCCTGCACTGTACCGACAGTGTCCCTAGGAAGGAAGCTGCAGCTTCCGTCATCATAGGACCCTGTGGTCCATTTAGTTCATCTGGCTTCCTACCTTTTGAATGATAAGATGGGATGTCCACTTAGAGTCACTCTCCTCTGCCCAGAATCAAAAGTCTCCACTAAAACGCCAGATAAAGGGTGGGTGAAGGTAGTCAGAAGCTTCAGTGTACATAAGTGACAAATGGAACCAGGTAATCCAGGAGACTGGGTGCAGCTGGGAGAGATAGGAGAGAATGATGGAAAGGGGTGACATTACCAAGATGCCTTATACTCATAAACTGATAGGTTGAGTTGGGACCCCTCTATTCAACTACTTAAAGGTAATGTAAGTATTCAAAAAAAATTGTCTTTAAGTAGTTGTACAAAGGAGCGCCATTCAACAAAGCAGTTTATGTATGCATTGCATCTCCATCTATGTCCGCCCTTCAACATCTTCACCCCTCTTCAATGACTTCTTATTTTTCTCAATCTTGTGGTACATACAATGAATTTTTGCCTGAATTTCCTCCCCCCCCCACCCCCCACCACCCCACCTTCTTCCCTTCATTCTTCAAGCCCTCTTCCCTTGGCCTTACTGCTCCCCTCTTGCAAATACCCATTTCCTGGTACTTTTTTGGTTGGTTTTGACTTAGTCTTCCCAAAGAATTACACTATTTGAGCTCTCCATCGAGACTATTATACTTGCAGTTGCAAATGAATCAACTGCAATAGAAAAATTTTAATCCAGATAAGTGTGAACACTGTCTAGCCTTCATCTAACTGGTCAAGGGGAATTTATTCTCTCGCCTCTTCTTGGGGTAGTTTCAGCTTCTTCCTCAGTCTAGAGGCGTCAGTCCTGGGTATTTTAGACTGAGATGAGAACCAGAATTGTACCCAGACCTGGGAGACTTCCTGCCCCCTTCTCCTGTGACACTTCCGGCCCCCATAATGGCTGTCACCATCGTCAGAGCTCAGCAACAGCCATGAACTTCACACCTGGGATACATTCTTTTTATTCGTTTCCAGCCCTCGGTCTTTGCTGGGAAATTATCGTTAGAAATAACCATGAAGTAGAAATGAATATATTTCACATAGGAATTAAAACATTCACTGAGCAAACAAAAACAGGACACCCTCCAGTGAGGTCTCTGTTTCACGGAGAGTTTTGATGCCAAATACATCCAGAAGGATCTGATAGGCCTTCATGTAGAAGCTCTCTGCATTTGTGATCCGGACATTACAGTGTCAGGAATCAGTTCTAACTTACTGCTTGGTCACTGAGAAGCACACACAGACAGCACAGCCACACAAACTGCTCCTGATGCAAATGCTTCACTTGTCTCGACCTTTACCAACACTGTGGGAAAAGCCCACACATCTTGAGAACTGACGCCATAACCAGGACACCGGAACTACCACACAGGAAAGCCCAGAGGTGAGGAAAGATGTACAAGAAAATGCTGGTTCCCAGGTGCAAGGGAGATGTTGGTCAGTTAAATCAACAAGTTCTGTTGCATAGCAGGTGACTGTAATCATAGTTACATATGGTAGACTGGGAAACTGCTACGAAAGTTGATTTCAAGCATTTTTATTACAAGGAGAATATGTACTTGAGGTAACAGTATCAATTAGTTTGAATGACTCATTCCAGTAGAAATATCTACTAGCTAGATTTAAGCACTCTGCATTGCCTATATCCTTCAAATGTTGTAGACGATAAATACACGTGATCTTGCGTAGCACTGTTAATGAATTTTGAAAGTGAATAACACACTTGAAGTGAATAAATAAATTTGGGGGAAAAATATGTATGCATACACAATCAAACCTAGGAAGAAATGAGTTTGTGTTTCCCACAAAGCAGTACCTTACTTCTGACACCGCCTGGAATCATACACGTGGGGATGGTATAAGGCAGACAAAGAGACAGTCATCCTTAGCCGTGTTTCTAGAACTTTCCACCACCAATGCCCTCCTTGTTGCTGACACTCTGGTAGACTGGGCCCACCATCCACCTCTGCTACAGTGACATGGGCAGCTCAGAGTGGGCTCCACAACCCCACTATGAAGAGAACTTGATCCCACAGCTTGACCATGGCAAGGTCCCGCCTATCTCCTTCCGCTGGCTGGAGGCTGGGCCCTCTCCAACTCTCAGCTCAGCATAGGGTCTTCAGGATGTTGAGCTGGGAGGAGAGAACCCTTAAACAAGTCCTTGTAAAAGAGGCTTGGGCCATCCACACCCAACCCTGGGGGGTCCCACTGTTCCCTCTGTGCTCCCATAACCCCACACTGGGCCACTCACACAGGCCCTGCCAGGGGGAAGAATGCACTTTCTGGTGTTGTACCTATATTCAAAATGACTGGTCTATTATTTTTTTGCAATAAATCATCTTATTTCAGTACCAGGGATGTGTTCTAGAACAAGTTGGAAATGTTCTAGGTCCACTATGCCTTTATACCATCTCAATACAGAATCTTGACTGCCAACAGACAGCTGAACAACCACTTGAAGTTTAATAAGACCTCGCCAATAACATCTTTTGAACTGATCATTCTTGCTGGAGTAATAGTTGACAAACTGACAACACATGGGCTTGCTCTCGGGCTCTGAGAGCACCAGGCTCTGAGTCCATTTTGCTTTTCAGTTTATTTTTTTTTATAGGATTTCACACATTTGCCCAGAGCTTGCCTCATAGGCAATCCTCCTACCTCTGCCTCCAAAGTAACTGCAACCACAAGCCTGAACCACCATGCCCATCTGGTGTTTTGAGAAAAAGTCTTGCTCACTTCTTCTCTCCAGCTGGCCTCAGCCTTCAATTCTTCTATCTCCACCGCCTGATATGTACGGTAGCAGGCATTATTCAGCACGATGCCTGGCCCTTGAATAATTTTTTAAAGAGGAAGTAAATATCGTTTTGCAAAACATACACCTACCTCTGAGAAAGAATTCAACTAATGCCGGAAAGGAAAGGTAAAAGTAGCATACTCAAATGCCACTCTCTGTGATGAATCATTAACATTTAGGTTTTCATGAACACAAGATCTATTTTTCAATAAAAAAGTACCAATGTAATTTGTCTGAATTTAATGGAAGAAGAATAGAAAAGAGCTGGTGAGATCACTTAACCATCACATAAATGTTTCTACACTCTAAGGTATTTTCCAATTAGAAAAAAGAGAAAAACCTTCGAAAATTAGGGAAGACACTAAATAAAACACTGCAAGTGTGGATCCATTATGTCTCATCAAATGCATAATATAATTTTAGACAATGCCAGCAAGTTACCTGCAGGGATAGATAAATGCATTAGCAATTTCATTCTTCCTATTTTCATTTATATCCTGTCACCTTAATTCCCAATACTGTTGGGTGCTCACTTTATATACAGATAAATTGAATGCTCACCTCCAGTGTAGCATCTTCGTTTCTAAGTTCTTTATCTTCCTTCACCTCTAGATTTTTTTCCTAGAGTGGATTCATGCTGTGTTTTAAGGGATCTCTTGAGGGCTTCTTAATTTTTACTCAGATTCATTGGTT
Source organism: Dipodomys merriami (assembly GCF_024711535.1). Classification (NCBI taxonomy): domain Eukaryota; kingdom Metazoa; phylum Chordata; class Mammalia; order Rodentia; family Heteromyidae; genus Dipodomys; species Dipodomys merriami. Next base: position 22,345,356 of record NW_027206179.1, on the reverse strand, counting down.
TGTAACCAGTGAATACATCAGTCATACATGGTCTCAACGGAGAAGGAGCTAGAACTTGGGTTAATGCTCTGATGTTACTGTCATTTATTTTCTTCTCTAGAAGCTACCTCATCTTTTAATTTGCCTGGGGCCCCACAAATTAAGAGCCACTTTTGATTGGAAGCTAGCTATGTATTTGGACATCAGGAGTGCTTCATCACTTTCCTCCAGAATGCACCTCATGGATATCTTTTGGTATCCCATGCCTCTGGAGACAAGTTGGAGATCAGCCTGGTGTCTTGTTGTATGTAGTTCAGTCACTTGATACTGCCGTCTGGATGCCGGAAGCCAAAGCAATACATCTTCCTCTTCAGAGGACAACCACTTAACCAGAATGCCTCGGGTCCAGCGGCCCACATCACAGTGTTTTGGGAACCTGGTGGTATTCCTATCGCAATCTTCAGACTTCCTTTAGAGAACTAGTCTCCTGTCAAGTATTTGGTTGTTTACATTCAGAAAGGAAAGAGGCTGACCCAGCTCTCCATATGTTCTTCATTAAGCACCAATCTCTCCTTGGACCTCCAGACTCTGTCGACAGCAAAGGAGCGGATCCTTGAAACTTCTTTATCAAGAATAAGCAATAAGCAAAGCACATCAAAATCTTGACACCCTCCCCCCCCAACCCCCTTCACAAAATCCCCCCCCAATGGTAAAATTCCTTGAAAAAATGCAAGCTTTCTTTTTTGTTACCAATCCTGGTTTGGCATGGTGGTGGCTTCCTGCCGTTGTTAATCTCTTGGTTGACCTACACCATCTGTCATTGTAAGATTCACGTTGCACGTGGAACCAATTTCTTGCTCTAAATCCCTCACCCCTGCCTTAAATAACTGAAGTGGTTTCTCTTTCCTTGGCTGACTCTTGCCTGATATGACTGGCTATTTTAGCCATCACCATTGGATTACACTTACTATTTACCTTGGTTTTAAGTCTTGCATATATTTTTTTAAAAATTTTTTTGTTGTCTGCCTGGACTATCCATTTCTTGAGAGGTAGAAAATCTTCCCTTGTATGAACACATTGGTTAACTTCTCTTTACAGTTCTGCAACTTAAAACTTTTTTCATGTTGGTAATAGATTATTCAAATAGAGGCTAAAAAAGAAAGTCACATTTTAACACATAGAACTCAAAACACCAAGTTCTACTCAATGAAAGGCATGTGCACTTAGAAGGCTGAGGGAAGCCTGGCAGGAATGGAGATCAGGGCAGGTTTGGTGCTCACGTTTCCTTCTTCAGTGTAATATGTTTCTTCCTCTGGCTTCCCCATCCTCCTCTTCCAAGTCTGCTATTTTCTTCAAAACTTAGCTCCAAGTTTCTGCTTGTCTAGTTTCATATTTCTCCCAGCAAGGTGAGAGGTGGATTCTTTTTGTATAGACAGTCTTTGGGTTTATGTGTGGATGTACTTGACACATACATTCATATATTTCCATTTCTATGGAATGCATTTCATAGGTTTCCCCTTCCTTTGTCCTGGTATGTTGTTGTTGTTGTTATTTTGTTTTGTTTTTGTTTGTGCCAGTACTTGGGCTTGAACTCAGAGAACGGTGCTCTGGCTTAGCTCTTTGGCTCAGGGAGGTATACTCAGCACTGGAGACACATCTCCACTTCTGGCTTTGTTGCTGATTAATTGAAGATAAAGCATCTCATGGATTTGTCTGCCTGGGTTGACTTTGAACCACAATCTTCATCCCAGCCTTCTTAATAGAATCATAGAACTTGCCTATTTTTATGGTACTGAAATCATCTGCAAAAAACATTTACTGCTAAAATCATCAAGGCCTAGACTTTGGAGAAATAATTCCGATTTATATTTATTTTTCAGGAGTTATTTTTTGTAAGTTTTCTTTTTCTCATTTTGATTATTTGTTTCCTATAAAATTGAGTTTTATGAAGATTATTTTAGTCTCTTGGCATTATTTTTATTCTAATTCTGATTTAGTAATAAATGTAGAAAACCTCTTAATGACTTTACATAATCTGAATTACTAATGAGGGTTAACAGTTTATTCATTTCAAAGCTACACTCATCCCTTTATAAATAATATTTTTTGGGGGGGTCCCATCATGGGGTCTGAACTCTGGGCCTGGGCGCTGTCCTCAGCTCTTCAGCTCAAGGCTAGCGCCCTACCACTTGAGCCACAGCACCACTTCCGGCTTTTTTCTTTTTGCTTATGTGGTGCTGGGGAATTGAATCCAGGGCCTCAGGCATGCAAGGCAAGTGCTCTACCACTGAGCCACCTTCCCAGCCCCATAAATAATATTTTTTAAACTTTATAAAATGTGCATTTTTACTCTAAGTACATATTATAACATTGCATGTAATGATACAGATTGTATTAGAGATTGCTAGCAGCCTGATGCTATTGTGTTTCAGTCCTCTTCATGTGTCTGTGAAAAAGTATATGTAGCAATTTATGTAGTTTGCTTTCTGTTTTTTTATTTAAAAATGGATACACATTCATGTTTTCAACACTAAAAATCATTGATCACACCGTCCAATCAGTATAAATAGATTTACTTTATTCATTTTGGCAGCTAGATAACTGCTTGGAAAAGCCTAAGGCATGTAGTCTTACTGCTATTGGAAGACTTTAGAATTTCCACTGTGGAACACTGCAAACAATTCTACATATAGTTTATTCCATGCAATTTCAATCTTACATTGTAGATTCTCTCTCAGAGTCCTGGTACAATGTGATTTTTTTCATGTGGCTATCACTAGTCACTTTAGTAGTAATTTTAATATTCTCCCATAATGTCAAATAATGATACTTCCTCACATCTCAGCCAGCAGTGAATGGTATCATTTACTTTTAATTCACAGAAATCTTAGGACTAGAAATGTGATCTCAGTATTTTAATATGCACTGATATAACTACTAAAGATTTGGATATTTTCATATATATTCTTGCATCTTCACATTTTTTCCTTTATCAATACACCAGCCATATCCATCTTATTCTTTTTTCCCCATCTAGTTCTTTTTATTAATGTTATGTTTGGCACTTAAGATATTCAGCATAAAGCAGGCACATTTCCAAATGAAATGTGAGAGAAATTGTCTTAGAAATTGGAATTTGTTAAAAGTCACATTTTTATGTTTATTTTTCAATGCAGAATAACCATTCAAAGTGGACCTATTTCATATATTATCCATCACACCAATGCTGAAAGTAGTGTGAAAGGATATTCTGAGATCTATTTTCTATTAAGCCACAATAGATGGATGGATAGATAGATAGATAGATAGATAGATAGATAGATAGATAGATAGATAGATAGATAGATAGATAGATAGATAGATAGATAGATGATTGGTACATAGATGAGAGAGAGAGAGACAGAGACAGAGAGAGACAGAGAGGATAGATCTCCAAAAGTAAAGATGCAGGAAGATTTCCAAAAGGAAGTTGAACCTGAGCTAACAGATTAACATCCAAGAAGAATTTGACCATACTCTGTAAAATAGCAATGATGTAATTTCTTTTTTTTGGGGGGGGTAGTCAGGTAAGGGGTAGGTCTATTCATCATTCTGGCTGGCACCAGGCCATGTTGGCCCTCCACGCGGCTGGGAAAGGCCTGGGAAAGAGCTGGGAAAATGCTGGGAAAGAGCTAGAAAAGAGAGTTGGGAAAGAGAGAGCTGGGCAATAGCTGTAATTTCTTTTATAAACATCTCTCCCAATTTTCATGCTTATATTACACTGAAATCACATAGCACACCTCTCGCATTTTTCTGCCTCCTGTGCCCTTTTGTGTCTTGCTCATTGATCTTCGGCAAGGGTTCAACTGCTGGTTGTCTTAAGAACTGGTTGGCCTTGAACATGTAACTTGGACTCTCAAACTCTCAGTTTTCTTATCTGAACTATGCAGGTGATGATGATACAACATAGAAATTTCTGGAAAGATCAGGTGATATTACTCATTTGAAGCACCCCCACCATTGTCTTGAACCATCGCTCTTCTACCTAGGAGCAGTAAGCAGCAACTCACTGGGCGGATTGTCTGATAAACATCCTGGGGTTTTCCAAGTGGGAATTTTGGTACAGTGCAGTACAGGAGAATGAGACCACAGAGTACAAGGAACCTATGAAATGGGGAAATATTGTTTTGTGGAATTTTTATTCCATATCGATATGAATATGCATTCCACACTGTGACATGAGACATGTTTCTCATGAAGGCTAGAGGAATAACACAGTTCAAAACAACAGTGATGTAGCGTCCCTTTAGACTGTCCATCAATTACAAATCCATGGCAGATGTCCAGGTATGAACCACCCTCCTTTCTGAGGCCACGTTCTGTGCTGGGCGGAGAGTTCTTGGAAGCATCTGTCTCATTTTTGCAGTAAGTTCAAGATCTCCTTGAACACCCATGGCGTTTGGTGTCCAACTCTGAATGCTTGGCAGGGCTCTTTGCATATGTGTTTGCTAAACACATATATGGTTAATAGATGACTGTCTTACCCATCTTTATTCTGAAGGCAATAGACAGACAAAGAAACCCTGCCAGAGAATACAGAGGCAAACATTCAGAACTTTACTTCAATAGAAAATATAAAGACTTAGCTACTGATTTATTTTCAGTGAGGGATTTCTAATCTCCTTAGTGAAATGATCTTGAACTTTTCAAAAAGGCAGGGCAGGGAGGAGGTGGGGGGAAAGGGGAGTTAACTATTGGATGAAGCATTTCCTCAGGTCTAGCAAGATTTCCTAAACTGGGGTTCATAAGTAAGCTTGAGAAATAAGTCATCTCCTTTCAATTGTATGTGTGTACATACATGTACATAGACACAGGTACCTACACACCCGCTATCTTGGAGTGTGAGAGACCCAAACTTTGTTTTTGGAGGCAAGGTCTCCCAGTGGAAACCACGCTGGCTTCAGACTTACAATCTTCCTGCTCCCACCTCCTAAGCACTGGAATTACAGTCATGTGCTACCCCGTCTGACAAGCCTCAAACTATATTTGCCAAGGACTATTCTGTGCCCTAAGACATCACTATTGTAAGTATATGATACATCCCTTTCAGTGATTTCCCAAACATCTGCATTTGCCCCATCCCAGGCCTCTCTCCTCTGATCTTTAACACTGGCCAGCTAGGGTTAATGATCCAGATTGTCTTCCTACCCTGCAGGTCATCCTCTGCTATTAACCTTTCTTGACTTCAAGTTAATCATCTCTAAGGAAAGCGGTCAGGGTTGGATCCTAACTCACCCAGCAGCAATTAGACGGAAGGCCAGTACTGTGCTGGCAGACAACAGATACCGAGTCTTGATTATTATTTTTTCTTCCCCCTTCTAGGGGGAATCTAAAAGCCTAAAACACTCTTCTCTTCAAAGGCCACTCCTTTTCTGCCTTAATTGAGCACTTATCTTATGGGCAAAGAGTTTAGTGGTGAAATCAGATCACTTAAAAGGAGACTTTTTGGAGAAGAGCATCGTTGTCGGTCAGCAGTGGCCTCTTATCCATTATCCACTCAAAGTGCAGTCTTCTATTCTTGGCTTCGTGTTCACTTTCCCCTCTTCCCATGATGCTTTGTGCTTCCAGGGGCTGCAGCCTGGGGAGCATCTGAACTTGGCCGCCTTCCCTCCTTGCTTCCTTCCTTCATGGCTGTAACCACTCCCTGGCTAGTGGAGAAGCCGGATATTGCTTCTCCACATGGCTCCTGGTGAATCGCTCACACAACAGGGAGGATCCATTTGCCAGTGAGTTCACTAGCAGTCAGTTCCCACCGCAGTATTAGCCAATAAATCTGCATTTATCTGTGCATCGTGCACACAAGGAAAGGACACTGTGAAATCCCATCCTTCTCCCCAGCCCTTTGCAGAAAGAGCCGATGGCTCTCCCTATCCCTTACCCCATAGATCTGAGCCTTCCAATCGCCTGTTAGTGGTCTCGGGAGGAAATAAGAAGAAAGGATGCCTGCAGATGCTTCTTCCTCCCCTTTCCCAACTCTGCCTCAGTACTCACTTGCAAAGACACTTCTTTCTTCTCAGAGGAGGTGGATCAGTGGTCAGTGTTGGGAAGTGTGCACTTTTCCACTGCCTCCATTCCGAGTCTCCACCCCTGTGTTCCTCTGAGGGATGGCCAGCTCAGGGCTTTGCCTGCCCTCTGCCCTCACTCCTCAGCATCTGTTCATCAGGCTTGCATAAAGTACCGTGGGCTTCCAGAAACTGCCTTGTCCTGCTTCAACCCACAGACTCCCTGCCCCATGAGCAAGCCTAACCTGAGCCCAGCATATATACTGCCTCCCCTTCCTTGTACCCTTCAAGCAGGCTGGTCCACAGTACAATCCACAGCCCTGTCCTTGACTCCTATTTCTAAAGAGCTGTGGTCATGAGGTGCCAATGGCTCACGCCTGTAGTCCTAGCTACTCAGGAGGCTGAGATCTGATCACAGTTCAAAGCTAGCCTGGGCAAGAAAGTCTGTGAGACTCTTATATTTCCACTCAAAAAAAGCCAGAAGTAGAGCTGTGGCTCAAGTGGCAGAGCCCTAGCCTTGGACAAAAAGAAGCTCAGGGACGGTGCTCAGGCTCTGAGTTCAAGCCCCCAAGACTGGCACACACAAAAAAAATTGTGGTATCTCCTAAGGCAGCAGCCCAGCCTTCCTCCTCAGCCCTCCCAGCCCTGCGGCTGGGCTCCTGGGTCTGCTGCACTTAAATCCCTGCAGCTTTAGGGCACATGCTGCAGGCTCACCCAGCAGTTATCTACCTGGGAGAAGGCCACGTCTGCAATGATACCAGCACCATCTGTGTGCATAGAAAATGATCATGTCTAGCCTCCAGTCCAGTCCTGCATACAGTGGCCTTCCCCGCTGCCCACAGTGAAAGCTCCTTAGTTTCTCCATTGATGATGACCTGGCCATCTCTGCTCTCTCCTGCACAGCCATGGCCACAAGGACTGAGTCCCTTCCCAGCCTCAACCTGAAGCACCTCACTATGCCTCAATTGGAGGCTTCTTCTCCTTTGCCCATTTCCTGATGCATCTCAACTACAAAGGCTAATTCTATCCTGTCTGTGCATTTTTTTTTGTTGCTGTTTTGCTTTGTTCTTTTTGGTGCCAGCAACTAGGGCTTGAACTCAGCCTTGCACTCTTGCTTGACTTTTTCACAAGAGGTTGGTCCTCTACCACTTGAGCCACACCTCCACTTCAACTTTTTTTCTGGTTAAATGGAGATAAGAGTCTTTCACAGACTGCCCATGCTGGCTTGTAATCTTGATTCTCCAATATCAACATCCCCATTAGCTAGGATTACTGAGACATGAGCCACCAGTGCCTGGCAGTGCATTATGTATTATATATATATATATATATATATATATATATATATATACATACATATGCATATACATATATGTACATATATATGGGTGTTACATAGTTTGTATATGATTTCCTTGCCACTGTTGATGATATTATAAAGTATTGCATCATCTTGTTGTTGATTGTCTACTTGCTCTTTAAATGATGTCTTTATAAGAGAACTCCTCATTTATTGATCTTTTCCTTTTTGATTCATGGGGTTTTTTCAAACAAAAAACTATTTCAATGCATTAAAGTATTCTCCCATCGTGGAAGCTTTATTGGTTACTCTGATACAGTAAAGTCGGTCTCTACTTGAAAGGATGCCTTGATTGTTAACCCTGAATACAGTAGTCAGACCACTCTTGGAAAATACTCAGGATGGGTGGCAATGAAAATGCCAAACATCATATATACATGTACTATGCCAGTGGCTATCAAGCCATCTGTTCAATTTAATGCAAAAAATCTGTTCATTTAATGATTTAATATCATGTTGACCAATTAACACAAATTTTTTGACATTTTTAATAAAATGATTGTCAATTGCCAGTTTGGTTTGTTATGTACACATAGCAAAAGACTGACTATGGAGCTACTTAGACAAGAGTGATATCGTGATTGGCCTCTGGCTCAGATATAATTACTCCCAAGAGACACCTGTTAACAAACTCAGGCTTGATTTCCTTAGTCATCTCTTATTATGATTATAAGTTAATCATTTTCCTGGCAGGGGGCTGAATTGAGTCTAAGTTTCCTCTGGCTCTCATATCCAGTACCTCCTCTCTTCTCCACTGTTGCAGATAAATCAGCTTATTAATATGAAAATTAAAGCATAAGTAGGCTTAACATGACCACAGGCCACAACAGTAATTTAGGTTTTGTGAAGTAGGCAAAGTCTTACAGTTGCGAGATTTTATATGAGTGTACATGTCCACACATATAAGCACACACACACACACACACACACATACACACACACACACACACACATATATACCCTTGCACATATGTGCACTTACATATGCACATTTTTGTGTGTATATGCTTATATATAAACACAATCTTGAGACTTATAAATGGACAATTATAAAGAGGTCTGTGAAAGAATCAGGTGTATTATTTATTCAATCATATCAAAGCTGACTAAGATAACTTACCATTTCATAAGGCCTAGGAAGTAACTATATAATTTTGTCACACAACAATTACCAATTTTACCAATGTAAGGGCATTTCCTTTTAGTCTTTTCAAAATGCTTAATAAATACAAGATATTGCTGGGGGGGGGAAATCTCTATAAATAAAGTATAGCCTATGAAATGAAAAAAATTGAGGGGAGGAGTAGGGCTGGAAAGGAAAAGGAGACCGATGAAAGGGGCAACATTAATATCAAGATGTCTTGTGTGCATAAACTGACATGTTGAGTGGCAACCTTAACATCACTACCTAAAGACAGTGAAATACTCATGTTACAAAATGAGAAAGCCTGACAATTGGAGAATAAGCTTGTCATTACACTTTTCTCTGCTCCTAACCCAACTCACTATTCTTGGTCCCAACTTGAGGACTGAAAGACACAAATCCGAGGACAAAAATTAGCTGGAACATTCCCAAGTTCCCCCAGATATGCCCAAGTGCAGTTCTGTCCATTATAAGACTTGAAATTTATATGGAACTCCTTGCAACCATCTCAGACTGGTCCTGCTAATAAATATCTTTACTTCTCACCCATTGAAACTTACTGAAAATATATTATGTGAGCTGCAAGGAGTTTTGCTTCTATTTGATTAGGAACATTCTAAAATATTGCTTTATCCCTGTATTAGCTTCTTAAACTCCCAAACTGTAAAGTGAGATCATTCAAATTGAGTTTTTGAAACTATTACTGTTTAGATATGAAGTATCCCGCTCCTGTTCCTTCTAAAACTCATGTATTAAAGGTCTGGTTACAGCTGACTGGCTCATGAGGGCTCTGACCTCATCAGTTGATTCATTTGTTGATGGACTCAAAATTTCATGGCATTATTGGTGGAATGAAAACTTCTGAAGTTTCTCCCTAGTTGGAAGAAGTAGGTCACTGGGAATATCTTTCTGGAAGCCATATCTTATCTCAAGTTCCTCTCCTCTCACCACTTCCTGACTGCCATGAGATGAGAAGGTCCATCCAGTGTCTCCCTTCCTCCATGATGCTCAGCTTCACCACAGACAGAAATAATATGGTCAGCCAAGTGTGGCTTCTTCCTTCCCTCCTTCTTTCCTTCCTTCCTTTCCATTTTTTCCTTCCTTCCTTCCTTCCTTCCTTCCTTCCTTCCTTCCTTCCTTCCTTCCTTCCTTCTTTCCTTCCTTCCTTCCCTCCATCCTTCCTTCCATTTTTTCCTTCTTTCCTTCCATCCTTCCATTCTTCCCTTCCTTCCCTCCCTCCCTCTCTTCCTTCCCTCCCTCCCTTCCTTTCTTCCTTCCTTCCTTGAGACAGGATATCACTATTTGGCCCACTCTGGCCTCATATTTGGCCTCTTCCTCCTGAGTGCTAGGATTATTGTATACCCCACCACATCTAACTGCTAACACATTTATTTCAAGAATTTATAGTTCTCTAAGTGATGCTTTCACAAAATCCCTTTCAAGCTTTCTTGTGCTTTTTCATTTATCTTGTTGGATATGGCCTTTGTAAAAGCAAACAGACATATGGTTGAAATTTATTTTGCTTCAGTCCTGACCAATAATAATTGAATAAATCCATTCAAAAGTAATCTGCTAACATACTGGTGCAAAATGCACCAACTTGTTTTATGCCTTCTATTGTTTTATTTCTCTTCTGCAGTTTTTTTCTTCTTTCTTGAATTCTCTTGGGCTGATTATATTTAGCATTTCATATGTTTCTTCTGTGTACTTGGAAATCACAGATTCTGTTGTTTATTCTTTAATTTTATTTTTGAAATTGAAATGTAGTTATTAAAGTCTAACATTAATACTTTTACTTCCATCATATATTACAAAAATCTCTTTAAAACTTAAGCATTCATTCTTCTCATCTTCTGCTATTTTTGTCAAGATCTTAATTATACATTTTTAAATGCCCAATATTGTCACTTTTCTATTTTGACAGTCAAATTCATTTAGAGTTTCCCACATAGTTCACACTTCCTCTGCTTTTTAATCTCATCTCACAATTCAGTCCTTCATCTTGAATCATTCTCTTCTACCTAAAGTGCATCTTTCAGAATTTCCTTTGTGGTGTTAGTGGGAAAGTCAATTTTAATTTGAATGAAAATTTCTTTAGTACACTTTAGCCTAACAAGGTATTTTCAGTAGATACAGAATTTTAGCTTGTAAGTTATTCTCTTTATGTACATTGAAGGCATCATTCTATGAAACACTGTTCTTTCTCTCTCTCTTTCTTTTTCTCTTTCCCTTTTTTTAAATTGTGAAAATACCATACAGAGGGGTTACAATTACATGGGCAAGGTAATGAGTACATTTCTTTCTTTTTTTGGGGGGGGGGTCCGGTCGTGGGGCCTGAGCTCTGGGCCTGGGCGCTGTCCCTCAGCTCTACCACTTGAGCCACAGCGCCACTTCCAGCTTTATTCTTTATGTGGTGCTGAGGAATCGAACCCAGGGCCTCAGGCATGCAAGGCAAGCACTCTACCACTGAGCCACCTTCCCAGCCCCATGAGTACATTTCTTATCAAGCATTGTAGCCTCCTTCTCTTTCCCTTTCTCCTTCTCTCCCTCATCCCCTCCCTCCCTCTTTCACTTCTGTTTCTGGGAATTGAACCCACAGCTTAGTGGATGATAGTCAAAAGCTCTACCAATGAGCTCCCCACTGTTAGAATTCTATTAATAGCGAGATATAGATAGATAGATAGATAGATAGATAGATAGATAGATAGATAGATAGATAGATAGATAGATAGATAGGACAACTGCCAAATAACTGTAGCTCCTTTCAAGGTGATCTGTAGTTTTATTTTGCTTTTAACATCTTCCTATCTTTTATGTTTTTTTGTTTCTCTGTAACGTATCTAGATATGAATTTCATTTTTTTATCTAACCTTTCTTTCCAATTTATTGGATTTGTAAGATCTATGCAATGGTGCCTTTAAGGGAAACTCTTAACTATCTTGTCTTCAAATGTTCATTTTTGTCTTATTTCATTTGTTCTCTCCTCCTGTGATATGATTACACATGTTACATGTTCATGTAACCCAAAGCCATTTCACCAATGCTTTTGTGTGTGTGTATCTTCTTCAACTCTGTCATTTCTAGGTTCAGTTTGTATAGTTCTATGGATTTATAAACTCACCCATCAATTAATTCTGTCTTCACCATGTCTAATCTGCTATTGAGGGGCTCATATTGCCTTTGCCATTTAATTCTTTTTCAGTTGAGTTCTGATTGAGTTCTAATTTATAAATATTATTTTATAGGTATTATTGATAGGTATCATTTTTTACCATATCTTCTACAACTTTTATATGAGAACCCAACTTTTGTTTCCTTGTGTTACACTGGGATAATTTATTCTAATTTATCTCCTAGTTTAGTCATTCTATTTTAGGGTGTGTCCAATTTGCTTTTGAAGCAGAATGCTCTATTTCCCCATGTTGTTTAAATAAACAAGTTTGGATATATTTGTAGATAAAATGTATATGTACAATAATCCTGAGAAAATTAAAATACATATATTTTCTGCTTGCTGCGGATCATTTGGTTCTAACTGTAGTCAGCTTCTTCCTCATTTCCCACCAGCCCGTTTCTCACACACAGACACACACAACTATTTTGTTACAGTTTTGCTGTGGGAAAACTATGAAAAGGATTCCTTTATTTTATTTGGATACTGTCAGTTGGAGTTAGGCCTTTTGTATCTTTCTTACAGTTGTTACTTGTGTGTGTGTGTGTTTTTGTTTTTTTTTTGCTTCAACTTGCAGGAGATGTCTCATGCTGTTTGTGTAGTTTCTTGATTTACTCTTCACTCTATTCTTTGAAGCTTCAATGTCATTTATCATTTTTAGTATCATGGTTCTTCCCTGAAAGTAATCTTCACTGTGCTCAAATTCTTCCTTTTTCATTTATATAATATCTAACAGAATCCATTGAGAATATAGATTTGATTTTGAAAACAGTTTTCTCTTGAAGTCTGCTTGGTTCATAACCTGTTTCATCACAGATTGTTTCCTCTCATGATTCAGATGCACACACGTTCTTTGAAATATGGGATTCTTTCCCCCTGCATAATGTTTTTCTGTGTTTTCTTCTCCTTTCTGATGCTCCCATGCACTAGTCATTTGTAGCTCAAATAGGTCATCTTACCTAGATAGGCACATAGATGGATAGAGTGAAGTTAATGCATTCAAGTCTTTTTTTATCCTTACATAGCAAGAATAAATTTTTCTTATATAAGAAAGAAAAAAATTACCTATTATCAATCCTTGCCTCCATCCATGAATCTCTCTACTTACCTATCTACTTACCTAACTATCTATATCAGTCATTTTTAAAAAAGAAATACTTTTGGCCAGGTGGAATTTTGTGCATGTGTGAAAGAAGGAAGGATGATGTGCAGAAAAGAATGTCTCTTGTTTTTCTTCTCTGTGCTTGCCACAGCTTGGCCCTGCTTTAGAACTCAATGACTACTGATTTTATTTCCACATCTCTGAAGTTTAGGTATCCAGCTCTTATCCCAGAGAAGGTTTGGCCCTCCCTCAACATTTCCATCAATGCCTTGGCAAGCTCACTGCCAAAGACATCTGTGTCCCCATGCTCCCCTTACTCGCCCCTCTATGGGCTGTCCTTCTCTCTTATTCTCCTCTGTGAAGCCCAGAAGAACATCTTCTGTGCTGTTAACACTTCCAAAAAGGCAGGGAGAGTGATCCGTATTTGCTTTTGTCTCTCTAGAAACTCCCTAGGCAAGAAAATATTAGGAGCTTTGCTATATGCTTGGCTTGATTAGAGAAACAAAATACAGAACAGCACACTACAACTTCAAAGCTTGATGTGAAGGAGATATGATTATAAAAATACAGAAGTCCTTACTTACTCCTTGAAAGAATAGAGGAAAAACAAAGCAAAAAAAAACCCAAATACATAAACAAAGTCACTTATTTCATTCTTTTAGGAATTCAGTGCCTAGTGACAGTTTATTTGCAAAAAGCCAATGAGTCTATAGTTTTTTTTTAACTGTGTATGCTTAGTATGATGAAGAGAATACTTTCATCAAATGCACGGAGCATACTTGTCTTTAGTTGTGTCATAAGCTTGAAGTCATGGAACTGGATCCGTATTTTTGATGATTTCAATGATAATTCAGGAAGACTCAAAATACAGGACCAAGCCAGTGTTTTAATGTGACTGTGCCATCACCATTAACAGCCAGAGGAAAACAAAGACATTGTTGGGGAAAGACAATACAAGACAATTACAATCGATGCCTACATGCTCCTTATTAAGCAGGTTGAAGTTAGTAAGAGAAGTATTGTTAAAGAATTATTTCAGGATTGGGGAAGATGTTATAGGATGCTTTCATGGAAATAGAAGGGGCAACTGGCATCATTATTTTAATGCCATGGCCATCTCTACTGCTACCCATGGCTAAGCTGGAACAGAAAACCATAGGGCTGAATGGAATCTGGGCTCTGACAAGCCATCTCAGGTAGATTTACCAAGTAAGTTGGGAAAATCATGAGACAGTAAGCCTTAAGTGGCATCGTCCTGTATTTGGCTTTTTACATCTGTCTAAAATGTGGATAAAACTTAGTTTACCACCTGGAAAATTTCTAAATACTTATAGATCTGAGAAATGTTGTTGATCCAGTACAACTGATGGCAACCAGTATGCAACAAAGAGAGTGTACCATGCATGGAAATAGACACCAGCTTCATGATTAGGAATTTCTGCCTACTAACAGTAGCAGCTGTCAGTTAATAAGTATTTGCATGGTGAGTATTTCAGATGTTCTTTTCTTATGACCCGTTTTGCAGACTAGAAAGGAATGACTTGCAAAGGCTAGTTAAGTTAGTACCCTCAAAGCAAGAACTGGAACCTACATATTTCTGATTCTAAAGATAGCATCGTTTTTTCATTAAATCCCCACACAGACATTCTTTGTGACAATTTGCAACAGTTCATTTCATTCGCATCTATGATGATCTAAACTTAAGTGGGCATTTAAAAAGCATAACCAAAGACAGTGCACAGGACTTCTTTGAAATATATCACAATCTATCATATCTACTCCTAAGTGAAGATGCATTAAGGTCACTTTATGTGTTTGCCTGCAGTGATTAATAAATTTTCAACAACTTGGAAGATGTAAGGAAAAATTGATGGATGCATTGGGTTTTAAGTATTGACACAGTTATCTTTTGAGCAAGAAAACAGATTCAATAACATTTATTCCCTAACAACTTTAGAAGTACCTAGGGGAGAGAAAAAAAGACGTCGATGAGCGCTCTGCCCTTCCTCTGCTTCAGTTACCGTGGGAACACGGGGCTGAGCTGCGTGGAGCTAGGATACTCTCACACTGCCTGTGAGACCCAGGGACCACACCATCAGGAATGGTGTGTACAAGTGCTTAATGCAGCCACTCTTAAGCATAAATTGGACACTCTTACATTAAATTACATTAGAAATTAAGGTGATATATCCTCCATGTCATTTCCTAATTGCTTTATTACATTTTAGCTCTCCTTCTGCTTTTGGAGTTATCTCTGTTGCATCTTCTGGTGGGAATATTACATAAGGCTTGGCCACTGCACCTCTCTTCCAGACGCTGCGTGTGGTGATGTCACTCTTGTAATCTGAAACTGGTTGTGTTTGCCAAGCTGGCAAACCCTATAACTCAATGCTGGGTTTAATGTTTCATTAATTACCTTTATGAGATTTGGCAAAATGCAGCTGGTGGGTTGAATTCATTCTATGGTCTGTTTAGGTTGGTGTGTGTGTGTGTGTGTGTGTGTGTGTGTGTGTGTGTGTGTGTGTGTGTGCACGCACACGCGCGTGTGTGCACGTGTGCGCACGTGCGTGCCAGTCTTAGGGCTTGACTGAGGAGTCTAGGTGCTGTCCTTGAGTTTTGTTTTGCTCAGGGCTAGTGCTCTACCACTTGAGTCACAACTCCACTTCTAGCTTTTTGGTTGTGAATTGGAGATGAGTCACATCAATTTATGAGCCCTACCTGGCTCACTTTGAACCATGATCCTTTGATCTCAGCCTACTAGGTAGCAAGGATTACAGTCATGAGCCACCATTGCTTGGCTATAGTTTTATAAGATTTTATTATAAATCAACTCTGCCTACTTGTGTATT
The DNA here is from genome assembly GCF_024711535.1 of Dipodomys merriami. Taxonomy (NCBI): domain Eukaryota; kingdom Metazoa; phylum Chordata; class Mammalia; order Rodentia; family Heteromyidae; genus Dipodomys; species Dipodomys merriami. The sequence continues at coordinate 22,329,709 of NW_027206179.1, read as the reverse complement.
GTCTGTTGATATCATTGTACATTATAGATTTGAGTAGAGTCAAGACAGATCATGTGCTTGTGTGCTTTAAAATATCATTTAATCCTTTTCAGCAAACTTTTGCTAACCTACAGTCAGTCAGGCTTGGGAAAATGGGCTTGCGACCCACTGTTACATAATCAGGGAATTCGTTGTAATTGTTATTTGCCTCAGTGATGATAGGAGACACAACTTGATATCTTTCATGATTCTTCTCGTAGACCAAACCAAGCAAATGCAAGCTGAACAACAGTAAAACAGAGCAAGTAAGAAGATAAACCCCTAAAAACAATCCATATGCATCAGATCCTTCAGAGTTACAGCTTCCTTGACATCAGAGGTAGAAAAAGTTGGGAAACAGATCTTGGGACGTCCATGGATGAGGAAACAAAGAATGCTGTCTAAAACATTAGCCCACACATCAGGGATACATTAGCCTTATTCCTTGTTCACCCTGGGCAAGGGGTAGAGACTGCTCTACAGTCGGGCAGGGGCCTCCTTCATCCACCATCCCCTAAGGTCTTAGCATCTTCACAGGACAGTGTATGTTGGCTTAAGTGAGAGGTTTTGAGCACTAGGACTGGAAGCACTGTACAAAATAGGAAATGGGAATTTGTGGACACACAATAGTGCCTCCACCATTACTCCACTCTTTCCCTTTTTTAACAAGTTCCAATAAATGGGACATTACCTCCCTTTTGAATCGATGCCAGTGAATATAGTTGATTTAGTTTAACTCTGTGGTAAACTTGAAATGATTACAGATATGGAGGCTTTTAGATGGTTCCCAGATTTTCCAACATAAACATGTTGTTAGAAGCTTGTAGGAATGAGAGATGAGGTGAAAAGAATTTTTCTTATTCTGATATAATTGCTTTCCTACTTTAGTGTTATAAAATAGTTATTCTAAGTACTTGACTAATTAATGTCTATATCTTTTGGGTCACCATCTGCTTTTATGTTTATTGCAACCTCTTGATTTTTTTTTAGTTCAAAACTACTTTGTGTTGATCTATGAGAAGGTAGGGAGCAAAAGGAGCTATCAGAAGAATAATATAAAGTGTAACCAATACCAGGGAGAGATCTGAGAAGGGACAACCTGCAGAACATGATTGCATTGTTGCCACCGCAAATAGCAGGGACAGGCGTTCCGGAGCGTGAGCTGGGTGTAAGGTGCCTTCACGTGCTCCTCCTGTGCCTGCGTGTCAGTGGGTGTCAGAGCCACTCGCCAAACTCTATTTCTAGAATAGCAGTGATTCTAAGGGCAGCACAGTAGGAATGTGCTCCTGGAAAGCCATCAAGCAAATAGGCAACCTTTCTCTTCCCCACCCGGGCACCGCGCGTGACATACATGTGCGGGAGGTACTTCCACATGCTTCGTCGCCCCATCTGCTCCCTGGGCTTTGGGAACAGAATGGAGTCAGAGTGAAGCCAGAGCCACTGCTGTCACTTGGCTTAGAGACACTTGCTCTCATGGCGTTTGGCACAACCCAGAGCCATGTATGTTGGCTAGGAGAAGCGGTCCAGGCACCTCTACACCATGAATGAACAGGCTATTGTTCCAAGATTTCCTCCTTTCCTTTAGCAGAAAGACCAAAGAAAGATAGGAAAATGTGAGGGTCTAGAAACTAGCACATAAGGAATAATACCTAGCATACAATAGGGGCCTTCTTGACTCCCATGTGTGGAAAGGTCCCACCTGTGGCACCCTGGCTTGTGCTGTTACTCTGGATCCCCCCTGGTGTATGTAATAGTACTACCATCTGTCCTACGGAGGGATTCTGGAGAGGCATCCCTATTCTTGTAACCTGCGGAGGAATGACAGATGACAGTGGGGAAGGGAAGGCACACAGTCCCCTCTCTGAAGGGGATTGTGTGACTTCAACTCAGGCAGAGTTGCAATTGCAAATGAGCTTTTGGAAAGAATCTGTTCCTGAGGGTCCCAAGGGTTGCATGTTCCTTAACTGTCTTTCTGTTCCTTGTTGATTATCTTCCCTATAGTTATTTCTGGCAAAGAGGGAAATCTCCGTCCTTAAAAATAAATGGAACTAGCTATGGGGGAGAAATTGACTACAAAACGTCACCAGGAAGGAAGGTTTGGGGATGAGAATTCTCAGGTGATGGTTGGACGAAGCCATGCATTCATCAAAACTCAAAGAGCTCAACCAATACCCCAGAGTAACTTTTGCTTGTTATAAAGTAACAACTAAATCCGTAAGAAGATTCGGACATGTATAGAATCCAGATGGCTCCTATGGAAAGAATAATAACCGGAAGGGACAGAAAACACTCATTTATATTAAGTAAGTTGTCCTGCTCTATCCAACATGGTAGCCAATTGTCGAATGTATCTTTTGAGCATGTGAAGTGAGTGGACCAGATGGGACAATCCCTAAGTGTAAAATACATACTACTGTCAAGAACTCCACATGGAAAGGGAGTATAAATATAATAATTTATACTAATTATGAGAGAAAGTAAATATAATTTTATACTAATTACATACTTAAAAGGTAATATTTTAGTTTTATGGTAATAATTTCCTTAAGCACCTTTTCTTTTTTTTAATGCATCTACTAGAAAAATTTGCAGTCCTGCTTGTAGTATGAATTCTTCTCTTGGACACTATTCACTGGCATAAGGAATACAAGGAGGATTATGGAATTAGTAACTAGTCTGCAAACTCCTTTGTTATCCTCTTCTCAGTTTCACTCATTATCCAAAGCTCTTGCTTATCACCCACCAGCTCTTTCTTCTCATTTTTACTAATGAGACAAATATCTAATCTGTAATCAAATGATTCCGAAATTAACAACCCCAGACTCTCTTCCAGCATCTCTCTTCCCTTCTATGCACTTGAGAGTCTAAAGGCTCCACCTAACCTTTCTGGTCCTCATCCAGGTCTGAATTGTGCCTATATCTCCCCAGGAGACATTTGGCATTGTCCAGATACATTTTAATGCTCACAACTTAGAAAGCGATGGTACTACTGCTATCTAACTGGCTGGAACCCAAAATGGGGTTAAATATCCTGTATTACATAGGACAGCCCTCTCAAAAGCACACCAGACAGTGATCCTAAAGTTGAGGGACTGATGAATGTTCAAAATCTCCTTGTTGGTTGAACACAAACTTATAACTCACTATGCTAAATATTTTGAAAAAGTTAGAGATAAAACAGGTTTAAATCCTTATATTTATCTTATCTACAGAGATAAAGGTTTTGTGTGAAACACAGTAGGCTAGGCGTAAAAGGATGATGCCCTGATGTCCTAAAGACCCAGACTAAGTTATGCATGCTAGATTATCCCATTGACTTCTCATCTGTATTTTTTGTTTCCAAACTCTGATATGAAATTTCAAGTCATGAGTTCCTAAAGCTAAGAGAGCTTCCCTATTACCTATAGCTAATAATGTTTTCTTTCTCTGTTCTTTCTTTTCTTTTGTATTATTTTTTGCCAGTACTGGGGATTGAACACAAGTCCTCACACTCGTTCAGCTTACTTGCTCCTGGCTGGCACTCTACCACTTAAGCCATGTCTTCATGGTGAAAATCATAGTGCAAACATATTGATCTATTGATTCAACAAAATGTCAATGAAACTTTCACCCCCACTACCAAGAAGCATAAATAGCCTCAGCCCATTTCCTAACTACATAGTCTAAGGAAGAACAGTGTGCCTTGTCTGTGTTTTAAGGTCATAATGGTCAAAATATTTAAGATTCAAAACACAGCAGCAGCAGCAGCAGCAGCAGCAGCAGCAGCAGCAGCAGCAGCAGAAGAAGAAGAAGAAGAAGAAGAAGAAGAAGAAGAAGAAGAAGAAGAAGAAGAAGAAGAAGAAGAAGAAGAAGAAGAAGAAGAAGAAGAAAAGCACACACTCCACTTAGCTTTATCTTTTCTGTAAGTCTGAGTCAGGGATTCTCAATCCATGGAGGAGGGGGATCATTGTTTGTGGGATGGGTGGGAGGGTCTGTCGCAGGTGGGTGTTGAGCCTGTGGGATGAGTAGGAGGGCCGCTTCAGAGTGGGGGATTGAGCATCAGGGCTGGCCTCTCCTCATCAGATATATCTGGTTTTGTTCCACTCACCCAAACACCTTGTGGAAGGTCCCCAGAGTATAAAATCGCTTCAGCTGAGAACCACTGATTTACACAGACCAATTTCTTTCACTCTAACTTCTGCAATAAAAAAAAAGTCCCCCATTCTCTAAATTTGAGAAACTCCTTCAGATGTACTGAAAAGGACTAAAAATAACTTTATTTCAATATTCAAATGTCTCCAAAGAGCTGTATCAGGATCAGTGAGGGGGAAGGGCAAGCTTCCAGTGTCATGCTTAATAAAACATCCTCTAAAATGATATGATACAGATTTGCCTCCGTGCCAAGGGAGAGCTGGGGCTATTAAGATTGTGATCCCAAGCAAGATTAGCTGAAGCTGTGTGGAGTCCCTGCCTCAAATGCAAAGGGAGAAGTAGTCCCTGATACAATCAGAAAGAGAGAAAGGGTGCTTGGGAAGATCAAGTGATCTCATTTCCATTGAAATCCATTAGTAATTCCAATCAGTGAATCCTAGACAGCCTACTACGTAGCCTTGAACTTAACCTCCCTCAGCTCCCTGGGTGGATACCAATGTTTCTCTGCCAGGCCTGAGGAAACGGGAAAAGAACTGGGATCCAGGTTTAGTGATGGCTGCTGTCTTTATGACAGTCTTCCTTAAAACCCTGCCTCTTATTAAAGTCACTCTCCAGACCACAGGAAGGCTGGGAGATGTATGCTCATTGCTAGGCACAACTCCCTCCTAGGGAAATCCAGTCTTTGTTACCCAAATGAGTTATTGAGTGACAACCAGCAGCCAATGCCACACTAACCAGTATTGCTAATTTCAGCTGATCTTAAGAACTCAGACAGGAGGGAAGGGTTCCTCCCTTACTTTGTTCAGAAGCTTTTATCACTTATTATCTTCATAATGAACCTATAAGGCACGATTCTATTTTCCTTGTGTGTACATTTTCTTCACCTATGACATGTTATTTTGGACATGTGAACCTGATGTCATTATTTTCCTTTTTAAGCTTTTGCTCTGTCATGTATATTCTAGTATCTAAGTAATGATACTTATCATTGGTCACTTTATCCTTACTTAGTATCTAAGTCATGATATTTACTTAACAAAATAATAAAATTAGATTTTGTTAAAGTCTCCGAATGTTTACAATATTCAGAAACATGGTAAGCTTCTGCATTGATCTAAATTTTAGCAACACACATTTTTCTAGGCTTTACATACGTCTCACAGAATGTTATAGCTATGTCAGGTTGACATATTTTAAACTGTGATCATCCTATGAGTTATAGTGAGTTCTTCTTCTTTTCTTCTTCTTCCTCCTTCTCCTTCTTCCTCCTTCTCCTTCTCCTTCTTCTTCTTCTTCTTCTCCTTCTCCTTCTCCTTCTCCTTCTCCTTATTCTTATTCTTATTCTTATTCTTATTCTTATTCTGCCATGGGGCTTGAACTCTGGGCCTCAGCGCTGTCCCTCAGCTCTTCAGCTCAAGGTGAGCACTCTACCACTTGAGCTACAGCGTCACTTCCGGTTTTCTGGTGGTTTACTGGAGAGAAGAGTTTCAAGGACTTTTGTGCCCAGGCTGGCTTTGAACCGTGATCCTCAGATCTCAGCCTCCTGAGTTGCCAGGATTACAGGCATGAGCCACCAGCTCCAGCTGAATTCTTCTTTATTTCCTTTTGAAAACAGATTTCAACTCTTTTTGGTGGGACTGGTGGGAATTTTGAACTATCAGTTAATTTAATCACTCGTTATATTTGTGTGACAGGGAAAGACAAGGAGAGAAAGATGAAAAACAAAGGGGAGATGCTTGAAGTTTGCTAACAGAATTATCACTCTGATCATATTAAATGAATCAGAATGGCTTAAATTGACACTGTTCAAAAAGAAATGTGCTTATTACTGACTTATGTAACTGCAGCCCTTCTACAGGTACATCACCTTTATGATTTTTTTTAAAAAACTGATGAAATTTAGTAATTATATCCATAAGATTATGAACAAATTCTCCTAAAACTAACGAATCCTTAAACTATTTGGAGACTTCTGAAATAATTGCATTTTTTAGGATTTCTACTTCTTTGAATGTCAGTTTTGATTTTATACATTTTCTAGCAACAATTCTTAGTCTAGTACCTCCTTTTCCTTTCTGCTATGGCTTTCTTTCTGTTGCTACCTATAATTAGCCCATTGTAGACAGATGTTTACTTCAATTTCCGTTTTCCTAATATAGTAGTTTCTTAAATCTTTACATATAACATGGAAGTACAATGGGAATAACAGACTAGAACTAAGATACTTTTGCTTCATGTTCTCATTATTTTTTAATCCTTCTCTCTTTCATTAATAAAAACTCCATTTTTGTTAGACTTCCAAAAGTGGCAAAACTCTATAGGAAACCTATAATTGGATTTGTAAACACACCTACATTTCAGTCACTTATGCAAAAACATATATAAATGCAATATTACAAACACATGTGTACATGTAATATATATTTTCTAGGCTGCATATATCTCTATGTAGCTAACTGAGTCTGGTGACTTAATAAGTACCTCACAAGGACTCTAAGGAGTTATATAGTAAGTCTTAAAGAGAAATCAAGTTCTATTCTATTTTTTAATGTCAAATCATTTTTTTATCTTCTGATTTTCTTTACCTACTAAGGTTTACAATTCAAGGACTACAAACAGTGGTTCAGAGTCGTGTAATCACCACTACCATCAACTTAGATAGTTTATATCACCTCTACATGGCACCCCATATCTCTTAACCACCACTCTAATTCCAACCCCCCAATACCTAGGCAACCACTAACCTACTCACATCCCTCTAGATTTGTTAATTCTGGATGTTCTATATAAACAAGGATCTAATGATGATATACTTGCTTTTTCACCTAAGGTTTTTTCAAGGTTCAGACATGCAGAAGCATGAATCCGTATGTCCTGTTTTTATTGCCACATACTATTTTCCTACATCGAAATGCACAGCTTCATTCATTCATTCATTGGGGGCTTGGCTGAACTTTTTAACTAAAAATGAAGACTGCTGTGTACAAGTTTGAGTGGCTGTCTTTTCTCTTAGTTGTATGTCTTGGAGTGAAATTGCTGGCTAGGATAGCAACTCCGTGTTTAGCCCTCTGGGAACCTCCCAGGCTCTACCACTACAAGTGGCATCACTATCCATTGTCACCAGTTGCGGCCATTCGTAGCTCTTGGCCTGGTGTCCAGCTCATAGGATGCTTTCAATAAATCTTTGTGGAAGCCAGAAGACAATGAAGAAGGGGAAGTCCAGCATCTGCAGTACGTACTGGTTGTGAGGAAATTTGGTTGAAAGAGAAACTCAGTCATGGCCTTGCTAGCACAGGCAGGGACAGATAATATCTTTATGCACACCATCCTGCTCTGATTCTGGCTGTCTTCTCTCTTGGCCTGCAACATTCTCCTTTGGAGTTTTGGAGTCCTAGCTCATAGGTGAACATAAGTGTTCAGGCCTCTGGACTTCTTGCTCTAATACTTCTCAGCATTGCAAGATGGACAATTGAAAAGTTATATCTCTCTCTCTCACACACACACGTACACACACACACACACACACACACACACACACACACAAACATACAATATACAGTGATCAATGTGTTGCATTAACGACGTGTTGCATTTTAGGAAGTAAAATGGGAGCCATGTAGTCCTTTCCATGTGCTTTGCTTCCCCTTCGATGCTTCTCCGTGATCTAGCCTCCATGAGGACCAAGAGGCCAAGTCTCAGCTAGATGTCTCAGGGGAAGGGGAATGTCTGATATTAATCCAGCTGCCAGCCGCCCAGTGTTTATTCACACAACGTGTCACACCTCCAGTGGCTGCAAGTGTCATCTGTAATGACAGCTGGTAAGTCACAGAGATAGTGGGTTGGCTGCCTACCCAGCTAGAGCACCCTAGTAGGTGGTAACCAGGCTCCACTGAGCTAGAGTAGCACTGAGAATACAGATTCTAAATATGGGGAGTTTCCCCTCACACCTATCAACATCCCAATCTTCCAAACACCAACCAAGCGTCCTACAACTCGGTTCCATTCTTACACCAACAACCTGGACTTGGCGCAGACACAGCTTAGCTGTGGGCAGCTTCATCCCACCAGACTTCCTGCCCTGCTTCAGTCCAGCCCACTCAACCTAGTGACCGATCAGAGATGCCCACTGCCCCTCCTTGTGGTTCCTAACTCACCATCACATCTCACAGAAAACCCGGAGACACACTTCCCTCATGTTCGTCAGATCATGCCACCTACTTAAACAACCTCTGTTATTTAAGGTTCTGGAAGCTTCTGTATTGAGGTGTGACTGAGAGATCTTTATCCAGTAGAGCTAACTCAATCCTCAGTTTTCCCCTTCCTTCCCCTCACACAGGAGATCATGCTGAAAGTCCTGGCCCACTAAGCACACAGTTGACTCCACACGGCCAAACCCCAACCTGAAGCCACCTAGAAGCTTCCACTAGACAACTCATTAGCATCAATTCAGGGCTGGTTGGAAAGGGCTCATTGCAAAGAACAACAAACATTTCTCTCATGCCCAGCTCTCAGAAGCTGTAAGATGATCTTTCTGGATCACACCCATCCTTGCCTTTCTTTTCCTCATTTTCTACCATCCAGTTGTAGTCAGTGGTTTCCAGTTCCCACTGATTTGCCTGCAGCCCTCCTTGCATCAGCTTGTCTATTGGTTCTCCGTTTGGACATGTCATTGTGTCAGTTAGCTTTCTGTTGCTGTGATAAAAAAAAAAAATGTACATGAGGAAATCATTGAAGATTGGGAAAGTTTACTTTGGCTCACATTTTCAGGGGTTTCAGTCCGTGGTCAGCTGGCTCCATTGTTTCGAGTGCTGTTATCAGACACTTGTGTATGACAGAAGTCATGGAAGAGGAAAGCCACTCACCCCACGGCAGCCAGGAAGCAGAGAGGAGTAACAGGAAAAACCAGGATGGAGACAGACTTTACACAGGCACATCTCCCATTTCCAATAACTTACTTTCCCCAACCCAGTCCCACCAGTCAGCCATGAACTAACTCACCCATGGATGAATCCACTGATGAGAATTGTGTGCTCATGATCCAGTCTCCTGTCCATAGCTGTAATTATGCTTTCAGCACTTGAGTCTCTTGCAGGAGGCATTTTGTATTCAATCTATAACTCATGCCTTTCCCAATAGCCAAGATCTGGGAGTCCTGCCTTAAACAGTGTTTCTTCAGCTGTGCTGCATGGTACTTGCTGTATATCTCCTTTCTTCTCCAGAGGCAAAGTTCCACAGAAGGAGGAATCCAGTGGTGGTTGTTCATTATGCTAGCCTAGGTACCTAGTAAGCATATGAATTAGAGGAGTGAATGAAGGGAATGAATGAATATGAAGGGAATGGATAGACCACACTAAGCATGAGATCTTTTGGAAACAGAACCCAGAGAGAGACTAAAACAGAGGTCTGAATCAACTGTCACCTTTGGACACAGCGGTGATTAATCAGTACAAGGAGTTGTTTTCTATATTCACAAATGAGAAATCTAAGGTTTCATACTGCCATAAGCAAGCTAAGTAACATCTCACCTCTAGTGTGCCAGAAGTCAGTCACAGGTGTGGTGTTATTCTTCAGTTCCTTTGCTTTTAGTCAGGTGGAAGAGGAGAGAGAAGAGTCAGGAATCGCCAAACCTCGTTTCTACCTTGCCAGAGACCAAAGGCTATGAATAATCCATTTACCTCAGCACCAGGGGCATCTCAGGGGCATCTCAAGCCTGCAAATACTGATGTTCCCCAGAAGAGCAGGACTGTATTCTTATTCTAATTATTGAAGTTTTTCAGTTGTTAAAAGATACATCCATTCTTAGTGGCTTCCTCCATCTTTTAGAAAGAAAAGGAGAGCAGGTTTAATTCATGGTCAGAGGCACTGCAGTAGAATTCGTAGCGCTGGAGGTGGGAAAAGTAGCAACTATTGAAGTAATAGAACTAATGTAAACAAGCCCACACCCAAGGCAGAGAGTCACATGCAATGAAATGGCAAATCATGTATTTCACAGGTAGGTTCCCTAAAGGTAAGAAACCACACATAAATAAGAATATCTTGTTGGAAATTTGAACAATTTTTTTCAATGTCAATAATTTTTTAACTTCAACATCATTTTAAACCAATGCAGACTCTAAAATTCCACACAAAAAATTTATTTACTACTCCATCATGCTTTTGGATCATTGTTCTCCACCCCATCCAACCTCTAAAACTATGAGTTTGAAATAGGCTCTTAGTTATTACAAATGAGAGAAACCATGCAACCTATGTTTCTTTGAGTTTGGCTGACTTTGCTTGGTATAATTTTTTCCAAGTCTTTCCATTTCTTTACAAATAGGGCAATGTCATTCTTTCTGATGGAAGCATAGAATTCCATTGTGTATAAATACCATATTTTCTTGATCCATTCATTCACTGAGGGGCATCTAGGTTGATTCTATATTTGGCTATGGTAAACAATACTGCAACGAGCATGGTTGTGCTGGTGGCTTTAGTGTAGCCTGGTTGTGGTCAATTGGATAGATGCCCAGAAGTGGGATTGCTGGGTCATAGGGAAGCTCTGTTTAGTCTTTTGAGGAACCTCCATACTACTTTCCAGAGTGGTTGAACAGGTTTACATTACCACCAACAATGTGGTAGCATTCCCTTTGGCCAGATCCCCACCAACATCTGGTATTCGTTTTCTTGGTAATTGTCATTCTAAATGGGTGAGGTGGAATCTCAATGTCATTTTGATTTGTATTTCTTTTATAGCCAGAAATGTCGAATTTTTCTTCATGTGATTATTGGCCATTCTTACTTCTTCTGTGGAGAAATCCCTCTTTAATTCTTTAACCCAATGGACAGTAAAAGACAAATAATTATACCTGGGCATGATTAATTAAACAGCAATCTAAACAGTCACACAGTGAGAACAAAGGAGCATATTCTTAGGAGAGGATCACAAGGGCTCAATAGTTATGTGCATAAGATCATATAAAATGATACTTACCAAAATGAACTCCAAGAAATAGAAGAGGTTTTTTATTATACTGTTTGCAGTTCTGTTTTTTTCTTTTTCCTCTTTCCTTTTTTTCTTTGGTTAATTCCCTTCTGTTGCCTTTTTTTAATTTCTGTACCCTTTGTCTTGTATATAAGTTTATCTGATTTGGGGAGTGGAAGGGAAAGCACAGAAATGGTGGGACAAAGGGTGAGCTGATTCAGCAGTGAAACCCACTAGACACTGTGTTGGACATGAACTATACAACTTTGGGGACAGGGAAGTTGATAGGGTAAAACTGGGAGAGAATGGGAGGGGGTGACATGTTCCAAAGGAAATGTACTCATTACCTGAATCAGGTAAATGTAACTCCTCTGTACATCACCTTCACAATAAAATTAAAATAAAATATTTTTTTAAAAAATAAATATTAAGAAAAGAGAAATAGACTCTTAGAACAGGAACCAGATTCTTCCTGGAACTTTCTGACCCCTTCCCACCTTCTGGCTTTTATATACTCTTGGGCTTCATGTTCCTGAAGAGGCCTGCCTGTGCTCTTCTTTTCCCTGGATGGGAAGAAATAACAGAAAAGCAATAAAAGTTCCATGTTATTAGGAAAAATAGTTTCTGGGACAAACATAAATAAAAATTAAAAATAGGTGGCTCATGTCTGAAATCCTAGTGGCTCAGGAGGCTGAGATCTGAGGATCACAGTTCAAAGCCAGACCGGGCATGGAAGTCTATGAGACTCTTATCTCCAGTCACCACCAGAAAACCGGAAGTGGTGCTGTGGTTCAAGTGGTAGAGTGCTTGCCTTGAACTGAAGAGCTCAGGGACAGTGCACAGGCACAGAGTTCAAGCCCCACGACCAACAACAAAAATAATAATGATAAAAATTTAAAATAAGGTTTTTGTTGTTGTTGTTATTCTTGGTTTGGGGGGTTTTTGAAAGGAATGGAGAGTAGAGGTTTTCTGGAAGTCAAAATGACAGCATTTGGGACAGGCAGCTGGGCCTCCATATACCTCCTTATAATTCCCAAACAGCTGGGAATCCTTGTCCTAACAGTCTCACAGACTGCCAGTGGTCTGTCACTGTGGATCAGACTGGCATCCAGTTATGCCAGGAATGGGCTGTAAGTCGGGAAATGCTGCCAGATACGGCCTCAGACTGCAACTTGGATTGCTCTGATTAGGGAGGTCTGATGGTATTCTTTTACTCAATTCAGGGTGGGCAAAATTTGGGCTTTCTTAGATAATGTAGAGTAGAGTGTTTTCATGAGACCAGAGAGGCTTCCAGGCGCCATGCACATCCGGAGGGAAAGCTCTGGAAAAGGTGCTAACATATTCTTGGCCCTGGTCCTGTCTTTTTCAACTGGTGACTATGATAATGAAGCTGAATCTGAAGCTCCTGGTGCCTGCTCCAACTCCGTGCTGACTCGGCATTCTTTGTGCCTTCCTGCCAGGTTATGAAAGGCCCATCCAAAGTCTGAGAAAAGATGTACCATCATCTTTATTTTTATTGTTTCCAGAGTTCTGTTCTTGTTTGGACAAACAGCCTAGACTATCACCTATCAATAGAGAGACTCTGATGTGCCTTTCAGTTCATGTATTTTCTAATTTTTGACATTTCTCTCTCTAAACTCTTTTAAGAGACGGAGGTGCTTCATAGCCACATGGGAGAAAAAAATGCATACATATATATATATATATATATATATATATATATACATATATATATATATATACACACACCCTAAAATATTTGATGAGCTAAAGAAAACCAATGAAGTAAAAGATTTCATATACCTCTGTCCAGAGTAGATGAGAGTTTATTACCTGCCCCTTCCTACCAGAAAAGAGCCAGACTCAACTCCATGAGAATGGAGAGCAGGCTTGCCTAAGGCCAGCAAGAAATGGCCCCCAGCTCATGGCTGAGGCCCCCTGGCTCCATGCTGTGTATACAAACATGTGCATTTCTCCTGCATCCCGACAAGCATGGCCTGCATGTGCTGGGTTAGTACTGTTCTTGGCTATAACATTCCTTTCTGTAAAGCACGTCTCTGTATCTTGGAGGGAAAGGTCAGTTCCTTTGTACCTTTTACCAACAGCCATATCTGAAACACTTGAAGGTCAATTCAGAGAACACAGATCTAAGGCGTTAGGTAATTTTGAAGGAGCTGGAGATGAAGATGGTCTCCCAGTAGCTCAGTTTGAGGAGACGTGCATGATCTTCGTGCTATTTTCTGCCCTCCCATTACTCTTGCAGCAGGTTTAATGAAGCAAGCACTCTGATTTCTTCCTCCGGAGGCTGCTCTGGTTGCAGCCTGGTGTTGTTGCATAAGCGGCAGGAGGAGCTTGAGTCCCCAGAGAGCAAGGAGAGCAGACAGGCTGGCGCGGGCCGGGCGGGCCGTCCAGCAGGGGGCAGCAGAGGGCAGCACAGCTCACCCTCTGCGCTCCGCCCTCCCCCCCCCCCCCCCCAGGGCCTTTACTGCCAGCTGAAGCCATTACAGCCCCTTGGGGAAGTGTAACAGGCTCTCCTAGTTGGGTGTTCTTTGCAGTGAAAAATCTTCTCTCTTTTTTCCTGTGAAGATGCAGTGTGAAGATACGTGCCCACGTGTTTCCTTAGTTTATGTTTTGCTTCGGTTCCTCTTACATAGGGCAGTAATTAGATTAATTGAACATTTCCTTGCTGGGCACACTGTATTCATTATCACAATGAATCCTTCAGCACCTTCTAAATAATCATCATCATCGTCATTATTGTTATTCCCTGTTTCCCAATAACAGCTGTTATAACTCTTGAAGGCCACAGTTCCATTTTTTTTAAAGATCTGGTATCCTTTCATTTATCTATTTTTCATCCTCAAGGTGATATACAGAGGGGTTGCAGTTACGTAAGATAGTAAGTACATTTCTCCTGAAACTTGTTACCTTATTTTTCTCCAAAAGCCAGGCTGGGTCTGTGATGCATAGGAAATATTTTATTGGACGGTTTCTGCTACTTTCTGTCCACAGGTTTTTTTGATATGATTATTAATTAAGTGGTCCACGTAGGCCTGAAATGTTTTATAAACACTGGAGAATAGGAAATGTGGAAGGATGAGAGAATCTTTCTCTTGTTAGAAAGACAATATGTGGTTGTTTGTCCTCTGAGCAACAATTTGGGGACAAGTTCTGGGGTTCAAGACTCAGCCCCAGAGTACAGAATCTCAGGCCTATGCTGCTCACCTCAAAGTGTAGAAGCAGCTCTGCAGGTCACTGGAAGTGCCTTTAAATATTTAGAGGGCCAATACTGAAAAGAGTGAGTATATTTGTTTGGCTTTGCTTTGAAAAGATTTTATTAATATGATCTTGGACTGACTACTGCCTGTGTCTGATGCCTGTCATCCCATCTCACTAACTAGGAGTCTGAGATGTGAGGATCAAGGTTTGATGCTAGCCCAGGTAGGAAAGTCTGAGAGACTCTTATTTCCAATTAACCACCAGAAAACCGAAGTGGTGCAGTGGCTCAAAGTGGTACAGCACTAGCCTTGAATCAAAGAGCTCAGGGACAACACCCAGGCCTTGGGTTCAAGTTCCACAACTGGCAATAAATAAATAAATAAATAAATATCCTGTCACAAGAGTGAGAATGGAAGACAGTAATCTAAAAAAAAAAAATCCAGTAGACTTGGAGCGCAAATTGGGGGTAGTGATGGTGATGAAGGGAAAGCCAAAGCCAGATGAGAAAACCCAGACGGGGACTCAAATGTTCACACATTTCACACGTGTTGTGTTCAGGTTAAGAGCAGTGTCTCTCCCCTACCCAAACCCTGAAAATGCTTGAACATTTACAACTAACACCTGGTAGAGTCCAGTGAGTTAGGAGCCCTAGGAACAGTCAGGCAAAGCAGTCTGTTGAGTCTTTCTCATTGCTCCTGACAATTATCCGTGAGGAGCAACAATGAGGAGAGCACCAGAGTAACGAGATTGTGACCCCCAAAGCAGTGTATATCCTGTCAGCCTCGTGCTAGGAAGCATGCTAGGAAGCATCAGGGCTCAACACCAAGAATTCACCTGCAGAATAACCAGCAACAAAGCAAGACTGAGGCGTGGCTTACGGGATGAGAGACCTGTTCAGGGCCTAGCATATCCGGCCTCCCATGAGTCATGGGGTGAGGATTGAGGACACCCCATAAACTCAGTCAACTGGCTTTCTCTCATCCACCTGTTCTACAGAGCAGCCCAAGTAGATGGCCCTCTGGATTTTGGCCCAGGAGACCATGGGTCTCACTTGAATGGTGGCTGAGTTAACCTAGTACTAGGGTACTAGGATACTAGGGAACTGGCAGTAACCCTTCTGCCAATTCTGTGCCTGATATAGTATGTTTTCTTCTTATCGTGCTTCCAGTCCAGCTCAGCACTCCCATCCCTTCAAGCTTGAGCTCTGGGTTTGTTGTGGTGGTTGTTTTGCATTGTGTAGGGTTTTCTGGGCTTGGGGGCATTTGGGTTCTTTGTTGCTGTTGTTGTTGGGCAGTACTGTGGCTTGAACTCAGAGCCTCTAACTTGCTTGGCTTGCCTACTCGTGGCTGGCATTCTATCCCTTAAGCCACGCCTATAGTTTTGTTATTTTTTTTGCTGGTTATTTTGTAGATGAAATCTTGAAGACTTTTCATCCCAGGCTGGCTTTGAGCCATGATCGTCCGGATGTTAGCTTTCTGAGTAACTAGGATTACAGGTATGAGTCAATGGCACATGGCTTGATCCCAGAGAATGGGGGGAGGGGAGGATGGAGTGGTGAATGAGGAAAGAAAATGACAGCTGGTGGGGGTGGAGTGGAATTTGAACCATATTTGCTTTGTGCATATTTGCTTTTTTATATATATTTCCTTAGTGGAAAGGATACAATCATTGATCATGACGTGTGTTTTTCCAATCAGGTGGTCAGGACTAGAATATTCCCTTCTCCTCTCCTTCTCTCCTTCTTTCACCCTCTCTCTCCCTCTCCAGCTCCCCAGGTGGGATGTCCCCATTGTCTAGGAATCCCTCTGATCCTAGAATGTTCCAGAAATAGGCCTCTTCCAGCTGTGCATGACATGCTGGACTTCCTACCATTTCTTTCTGTTTCATTTTTCTTAGCCATACAGAATAAATGAGGGAATGAATGAATCATATGGAGAATTCTTCATTTGATGCTAGTCTTGTTTTTTCTTTTGCATTGATAATTGCATATGGGTTTTATTATTGTCCTGTTTCTCAGATTCTCAGGTGACCATTTTTTTTAGGTGTGGTACCATGAACTGGGGGGGCGGGGAGGGGCGCAGATCTAGGAACTGGGCTGTCTGTAAGCTAGCCTAGCTATGTTCCTCTCTAGCTGGTTAACCTCAGGAACCTTACTCACTGGGGGAAGGCTCAGTTCCCCTACCAGTGACCAGAGACCCAACCCCACTACCATAATCATTTCTGTGACAATGTATGTAAAGTCTGAAAAAAAAAAAAAGCCATGCTGCTCTCTCCACCGCCCCCCCCCCCCAGTTCCTCTACTCTGTCATTCCTATTTGCTTTCTCTAATATTCTTCTCCTTTCTCTTTTCAAAACTGGCATTAAAATATTTTTTGTTGCTGTTAAAATGAGTACTTGCTTTAAAAAAAAAAAGCTTCAAGTTGCTAAGCAGCGTCTGTGCCCCCCCTGCCCCGCCCCTCCCCATTCCTCTTTTATGCAATCCGGTTGCCATAGTATCATTGGAGCGTGGTAACAAGAAGCAAAGAGCAATCACTTTGCACTAAACAGGGTTGAGCAGACAGATAAACATGCTGAAATGTTTCCTTCTGACTGCCCCCAGCACACCCCACCCCCGAAAGGCTGAACATGGCCCCAGAGTGGAGTCTTCTCTCTCTGATTCCCTCCACTTCCGCTGCCCTCTTGATGGCTGCCACCCTCACCTGTGGCTTCTTGCATGTCGCCATTCCTGGCAAGACACTTCCTAAAAAGGCTTTTTTACAGGGACGCTGTTGCTACTCCGGTATTTGTAGCTATTTAGGGCTCAGCGTAGACTCCGATCCTTCTCGGAGAGTTACTAAACATAGAGCCTTGAGTGTGAATCAGTCTTGTATCTGAAAGTACTCGTGTGGCAGCAGGTTTGGAGAAGATGACAAATAGACGTCATCAGAGTGACATCAAAGGGTGCTTTTTAAAAATAGAAAGGAGAAAGAGAGAAAGAGGGAGAGATGAAAATTAAACACCTACTTAAAAGCTTACATGTATTAGAGCAATGTAAATCCTGAATTCTTATTCTCCAGCTCCAAGCTCATTGATCTCACAGTTAACCAATACAAACAGGTGCTGGCCTGGTGAGGGACATGAACTTCCTCTTTCACCCTTGGGGTCCCGCATGGTCCAGTGACCATAGACAGGAGCATGCGAACGGCTGGATTGGTTGCTGAAACATGACAGTACTTCATGGTTGGTACTGCCCTTTGCTCCAAAAGAGCTTCTGATCTCCCAGCTCACATTCTCAACTGTGAGACCAGCAGCTCATCCAATGCAAAGTCCTTATTTGGTATTTTGGTGTTTTTTTTTTTATCGTTATAAAGGTGAAGTAAAGAGGGGTTACAGTTACATTTCTTTTTGAACAATATCATCCCTGCCCTCGCTCCCTTTCTCTCAGTTTTTCTCTCCCATCCCCACCTACAACATATATGGCTCATTTTTAACATAGCGTCCAGTGAAACCATTGCTGTATTAGTTCACCCTTTGTCTCTATTTCTGTGCCTCCCCGAACACTCCCAAAGACAGAGGTGAACAAACAGAACAAAAAGGAAGGCACGCAAAAACAGCGAAGAGGGAAAGACCTCTTGTTTTCATTTCCTGGAGTTCATGTCACTAACTCTTATGTTGTATGATCAGACGCACACAGGGCTCTTCTGTGCCTTGATTGGTGTTTTGAAAAGCATCCTTTTTAAAAAACTCATGTGCTCCAGCTCCATTGTAACAATGAGACGTACAAGACACTATGTGGAAAATGAACTTTACAACTTGGTGGGGGGGTGGAGGGGGGAGGAAGAGGGAGCTGGGGAGGTGGGAAGGGAAGGGATAGAAGGGGAAAACAAAGGAGGGAGTAACAATGTTCGATAGGAAATGTGCTCATTGCCTTACTCATGTAACTGTAACCCCTCTGTATGGCATCTTTACAATAAAAAAAAAAATTAAAAACTCGTGTTCCAAACCGATCCCTAAACACACAATGGAATCTGTGTTCTGGGGCAGCTCATTACGTCTTCTAGATGAAGTGCTCAGCAGGGCCAACCCTCGGCAAAGGCAGCCTACACCGGGCCTTCATTAGGAAGAAACGCCCATGGAGCCCGGTGGCAGGATTGAGATGAACACATACTGTCACCTACACTCTCATGCGTGGCTGCCCCGGGACAATGACAGACCCTCCAGGATCTGCAGCCGCTCCTCCTCGCCTGTGCTCACCCCCTGAGCTGGTTTTCCCCATCTACACACGCATTGCCTAGAGGGATCTCAGAAGGCTTGTCAGGCAAAAACAGGGCTCTCCCCAGAACTCTTGAAGCAAGTTGTCTCTATTGTCTTCTTCTGTTGCTTATTAGGGTGGTGTCATTTTATCTCTGACAGCTCCCTCTCTCCTTTCTACTAGGAGCTTCATGAGGGTTACCATGATTTTGGTTTGTTTTTAAGAGGCATCTTAGCTTAGGATGGAAGCAGAAGAGGTTGCCCATCCATTGCCTTGACCTGCAAGCAAACTCAGATACCACAGGCTCCGTCAGTGCCAGGCACAAAGAGCTTCTGCCACATTGCTCTGTTGCCAGGAGGTCTTGGTCTGTGCTCTTCAGGAATGTACCTTCAAAGCCCACCTTTTAGGAGGTTGGGTCTAGGCAAGCCATCAGAATACCAGCTATGTGAGTCCTGAGGGTCTCTCTCCTTCTTTATCTGCAGTCAGTGGTCAAGTGAGCAGCCCCTGGTCCCCACCCCATGTCTGAGGGACACCTACCACAGGGTCCACTGTGCACCAATTCTCTTCCACCTCTGTAGCCCTGTCTGCAGCAGCATCATGAGGTGTGTTTCTCAAGAGCTCCCTCACTTTTCCCAAATTCCATAGATTTGTATATGCACTCTACTAGGCTGCCTCAGAAGACTTTGACTGGTTTGCCCAAGATCAGATGATCTTTAGATAAAGTTCCAGAGGAAAGGTGACAAATATTTGACAGTAGGCTCCCTGCAGTGGGTAAAGAGGAGAGAGGAACAGAAAAGTAAAGCTCTGATGGTGGCCCGTGCCGATTTCAATGGTGTAAATAACCTCAGAGTGGCCAGTTTCACACTCCCAAGGAGACATCACTGTCCATGGGGTTGGGGTAAGATGGGCACCATTGGTTCTTGCAAGCTGATGTTTGTTGCCTCTAGCACAGCATTGAATGAATCTCTCCTTTGGAGATCATGATGGCTGCTGATTTCGTGTTTTAGTCTCTATCTTGTTTCCATCTAACATTTAATTCCACCAGCCATGCCAACCCTTTAAGCCAGTGGTTTCCCAACAGTTGTATTTTTTGTGGGTGGGAACAGAATTCTTTTTTTTTGTTTTTTTGTTTTGTTTTGTTTTGGGGGGGAGCAGAATTCTTGATGTTTATATAAAGAAATGAAGCACAATGAAACCATAGCAGCTTGACTGGGAGCCCAGGGAAGACGGTGTTACACTCATCCCATGATAGAGACAGATGCTCTCTGTGAGGGTTTTATCTACATTCTTTGATGACTTGAAGTGATTCCAGGAGCCAAAGGATGTGGTTCTTGACACACGGTTGTTTTCTTGAACAATTTACAGAGATGGAAATGGGTGATATTTTCACCCACTTGGAACCATTTGTAACCCCTACTTACTTTCAGCAAGGTGGGGTCTCGGAAGTTTTGTTAAAAACAGTAACCTCATTTGTACTGCAGGACCGACCACTGTGGTGGGAGCCTTGCTCTGCGAGGATGCCTAATTTGGGTGTTTGTCTACAGTTCCAAATGTTCTCTAGCTTCTGCTGTCTCCCCAACGCTAAGTGATGAGTCACACCACTTAACTGCCTGCAGGTTCTCAGTCCTGCTTCTCAGTCAATACCTTTCTCTGCCTCTGTCTTTCTGTGTGCTTCATACAGTATTATTTGGCATTAATTCAGATGACCCTTACATATTCCTTTATATGTTTTCTCTCCAACAGCATGCTTCCATTTTTATGTTAATCAGTTTTAGGACACAAATTACAGTTTAATGGGAACACCCTATTCAATCTTAATGGTCTCAGGCTTTCTTTCAATGGGTTTCTCTCATTTTGATTCAAGAAATAAGCTGAGAATATCTTGAGGTTTCAACACTCACGTTATTAATAACTAAAAGAAAAATTGTAAGGTAGGAAGAGAGCCTATAAAGATGGAAGAGTCAAGTGGCGGGAATTTCTCCCTGCCCCTGAACCCTTCATGTCTCTCCACCCTGCTTTGTGTGAGACTCAATAGTTTCTATAATTCCAATTCTTCCAAAGCAACACATGGAGAGTATTGATACTTCTATCTCCTGGTCTAGCAGGAGTGAAGACTAACCTGACCCACAGCTACATTAGTGGCCTCTCTAAATGGGCTTCACACTGGATGTATGCAAACAGAACCACTTGATTAAAAACTTCCTCATTTCCTCAAAAAAGTTAAACATAGAACTACCCTATGATCCAGCAATTCCACTCTTGGGCATTTATTCAAAAGATGACAAACTAGGAAACGGTAAAGCCACCAGAACAACCATGTTCATTGATGCCCTATTCACCATAGCCAAGGTATGGAATCAGCCCAGATGTCCTTTGATGGACAAATGGGACAAGAAAATGTGGTAAACATACACAATGGAATTTTATACATCTATTAGAAGAATAGTATTGTATCATTACAAAGAAATAGAAAGATCTGGAAAAAGTTGTGCTAAGTGAATTAAGTCAGACCCAGAGAGAGACAAAGGATGCATGCTTTCTCATATATATAGGAGCTAGAATTAACTTATAAATATATAGGTGAACACTTCAGGGTGGTATGCAAGTATACACCAATATAATATTCAAAATATGGTTAAGAACCCCAATACTATAATTCCTCAGAAAGGCTAACTCACAGTCCAATAAAATAAATATCAGGAATTGAGAGCTGGAATTGGGGGAGTGGGTCAAGGGGAGGGAGTAGACAAATGAAGAGAGAAAGCAGGAAGAATGCAGTTATAAAATTCAATGCATCTCCTACAAAATTAAGAAGAATGAGGGAAGGGATAAAGTTGGGAAGGAGGGTGGAGAATGATGAAAGGGGTGACACTGATCAAGAAACATTGCATTCATAAACTTCTTTGTTGAAACTCCTTTGTATTACTACTTGAAGATAATAAAATTCTATTTTTAAAATGACCTTCTCATTGTAGGCTTTGTATCTCAATTAATACTGCATTCTACAAGGTTACATTAATTACTTAGCCTTTCCCTGTGCCTGCGATCCATTTGGTTGTCAAGTCTTATCAGCTTCTTATCTCAACTTTATTTCACCTTTCTGTGTTTTTATTTCCAGGACCAACTACTGGCCTCATTCAGGCTGTTTTAAATTTTTTTTTGCCTAAGCTGAAAGAATGTTTTATTAACAGGATAACTCTTCAATAACTATCAGTTGAAAGACTCTTCTAGTTTGCCTTCCCCCACCCCAACCAACTATGCCTTCTGTGTTCCATTTATATACCACATACCAATGAAAGTTCTAGAACATAAAGTGGATCACGTTGTCCTCAGAAGTCAAACCCTTAACTTGCTATTTTACCTTACCTGGCATGTCTTTGTCTCATGGTTACACAGACTCTCTTCTACCTAGGCACTTCAACAGCATTCTGCTGCAACCACAGTCTCCACTGGACTTGGTTTCCCTTTCCACCCAGGCCCAGATTCACCAACTTCCTCTTTCGACCTGACCCATCCTACCATCATCTAGCAATCACATCTCCACTGGCAATTGGGATGATGCTTTTACTTAGACTGTGTACCAGATTATCTCATGTTCCTCTCTGTGTGCTTTCTGAACTGCAGTGGCTCCAATGTCTGGAAACTGCCTTTTCCTGAAGCCTGCCAGAGGTTGGCTTAGATTCTGCCAGTGAGAAAACCCCAAATAACAGTCAGAAGTAGAAGAGAAGTACATGTACACTGTTTCTGCAGCAGAATAAGCAAGTTAGAGGCATTACAGATGGCCTGTGGGTCATTTGATCATGGTTTCCAGGACTCCTTCTGATTGCCTATACTGCTTTAGCAAGCACTGGAGAGCATGGATAGGCATTTCCTGCAATCCCTGAGCTGCTGATTTTCTAAAATCTCTGGTTTTTAGTTTTCAGTGAAAATAATCATATCATAATTCTAAGACTTCCTAAGTTCAAAAAGTAGTTTCCACTGACCCTTTTCTTAGCCTCCAAAGGCTTTGTAAGCTTTTCACTTCCTGCACTTAAGATTTTCTGCTGGCACTGGGTGGCTCACTCCTGCAATCAGGAGTCCTCAGGGACTTCAGTTCAAAGCCAGCCTGGGCATGAAAGTCTGTGAGATTCTCATCTCCATGTAACCAGCAAAAAGCCAGAAGTAGAGCTCTGGCTCAAGTGATAAAACATTAGCCATGAGCAAGTGATCTCTAGGATAGTGCCTAAGCCTTTGAGTTCAAGCCCCAAGACCAACACACACACACACACACACACACACACACACACACACACATACGCACACACGCACGCTCGCGTGCACGATTTTTCTGCTGGAAATATCTGTGTTCATTCCTATTTTACTAACCAGGTAACCAACAATTAGAAAATGAGTTTAAGCTAACCCTCAGCTGTTAGCACATTGTTATGTCTAGGGATGTGTAAAACTATATGACTCCATTTCTGGTTCACTTCCAGGGTTAGATTCTGAATCTTTTCCGAAAAATCAAACCACTATTAATTCTAACATATTTGATTAACACCCTGATTCTTTCCCGAATTCTGCTGGCCTGCCATATAGTGGAACCTGACCTTCCTTTTTGGATAATTTTACCTCTTGAAGTTGTGCTATAAATTACACAACCTATCTAAAATCACAGGGCTGCCATCGCCCAATTTTGATGATGGAAATGACTGGAAACATTATTCTTAACTCACGTTTTTGGCTCCAATGTTGGTTAATCATTGAATTCTTGGCCCTTCTTTTCAAATGACAAGTCATAGACCTAAGTTTGCGTCCATTATTTGCTTCCACTGCTTCTCATCCATTATTTTGTCCTCATCTCTCTCCTTTTCCTGCTTGTCTAGATTTGAAATTCCAGTACCTCCACCCCATCTGATAGAGCTTGATTGTATGTGCATGGCTATTTCTTAGTGGTAGATGGCCTGATTTCTTAAATTCCTTTATTTTTATTTTTCAATTGTAAATGGACAAACTATAGTTGTAAAATTTCCTGAGTTTGAAAAGCAGCATTCACTGGTCCCTATTTCCTAGTCTCCAAAAGATTTGTAAGACTTGAACCCCCTGCATTACATATTTTCTGCTGGAAATGTCTGTAGCAATTTTTTCCCTTATCTTTTTGTATGCTGGTATTGGGGCTATGAACTCGGGGCCTCGGGCTCTCCTGTAGGTTTTCTTTCCACTCAAGGCTGGCACTCTGTCACTTGAGCTATAGCTACATTTCTGGCTCTTCATTAGTTAATTGGGGATAAGAGTCTTTCAGATTTGTCTGCCTGAACTGGCTTCAAACTGTGATCCTCAGATCTCAGCTTCCTGAGAGTTATTTCTATTTTACCAAGTCATAGAACCAATGGTTAGGAATGAGAAATAAGGGATTTTTTTTAAACTGGGCAATTTTCAGTCCTATCGATTGATTTGAAATCTTTGTAGTCAGATTCATGCTGAGGTATCTTGAAAATGCAAAAGGAAGTTACTTAGGCTCAAACAGCATAAATGTTCATTATTTAATGAACTCCTTAAGACAGATTTTCAGACTCCTAAGGTGTACATTCCCTTTTCTTGGATATATAGCATCATAGTAATTTGTTGTGCTTTTTTACTCATATGTGCTATTTCCAAGAGCACAGTTACTACACTAAAGAACTCTTTATTCTGAATATCAAGAGGTCTGCTATGCACATACACTCTGCTCTTATATTACCCCTCTAGAGTTTCAGTAATGCTGAAAGAGTTCTTTCTTTCCTTTGGCACATTCTCTGCTTTTCCTCTCTGGAAAAATTTTCCAGCCACATGTGTACATTTAGTACTACAGACTCTTCTTTAAGAGGTAGTTTATAGAAAACCAACCCATGCGTCCTATGAGTGCCAATGTTGTAAGTCCATGGATTCATACGGTCCCAGGATCTACTCTAGCCAGAAAGCAGGGAACTCAGACCTGGAGATGTCTTCACAATCCTCAGGTCTGTATTCAGAAGGGGCCACACACATGCACACACACACACACACACACACACACACACACACACACACACACACACACACACACACAGAAATATATCACCACAGCAACTATTATATTTGCCTCTGCATGTGTGAGTGGAGAAATAAGGTCTGCTAAAAGTGAGAAATATGGACACACTACCTATTCTTCTTGGAAATATTTTAGAAGTGATTCCACCCACCTCTCACATTGTTCTGCAGGGTGAGTCACAAGTGATGTGATGCCACCAAAGGCAGATTCGAGCATATTTACTCATAGACCTCCTGCTGGACAGATCGGTTTTTCAGATGTGTCAGGTTCAGTTCTGTCACCATGATATGTGCTCGTATTGGAGTGCACAATGGCAGCATGATGACTCTATTTCTCTGCAGCAGCTGACTTCCTCCTAGGGCTTCATCCTCCCTCCCACCCTCCTTGCCATCAAGACTTGCTCCAAAATTCAACTGCTCGCTTTCCAACGTGGGTTTCCATGACAACTTCCATTTGTGGCACTGTGGACTCCATCGTTCCTTCTCGTCTCTCCTCTGTGGTAGGGAGCTCTTCTATGTTAGACCTACATGTTCTTGGTTCCCTTTCTGGGCCCTATTTTACTGTTCTTGACTTTGATCCCAGCCTCTCTAAGCTCAGTTTCCATACTGAGTTTCGTTGTCAGATCAACTGGAGAGAGTCTGAACCAAAACTCACAATTTTAACCCTAACTTAACATGTAGTCCTGTGTCCCAAAAGGGTTTCCTGCCTTTTATAAGTGATAGCCATTCATTTTCTTGGCTGGGAAAGAAGGAAGGGAAATCTACACTCCTTTCATTATATATGATCATCTCTGGGAAAACTGTATATGTTTAAACAATTAAAAACTCAAGGCTATGGTACCTGCTATAATACCAAGCCTTGGCAGGCTGAGATAAGAGGATCATGAGCCCAAAGCTAGCTAGAGCTATATGGTAAGAGCTTGCCTCAGAAAAAAAGAAACAAACAAGAGGAAGGAGGACAACTAAAACCTCATTTACTAATCATTTATTTCTAGTCAAATATCTATGTTTCTTTTACAGGTACATTTCTCCGCATGGGAGAAATTGCTCATCTGTGTAACATGACACCCACCCAATGACAAATCGGCAGCCCTGTGTAGAAGTAGGAGACTGAGAAAATTAAAAAAGAAGGGAATTCTGTAAGAAGACATTCCAAAACCATAAAGATCCTAGGGCTGAAGGGAAGGAGGCAGCATGTTTGATGAGCTGGGGATGCTGTGGAGAGCAAAGCATGACCTTCACACACTTCTGTATCTCACTGGCCTTGCAGCTGGCCAGCGTGAATAGCTTTTCTTGGGTCTTTGACATGTGGTGACCGGAGATCTAGTATCTCGGTCTGAGCTGATGTCAGCATCACAGTCTTCTTAGAGAAACAGAAGATCAGAACATAAAGGTGGCTCTAGCATGAACACTTTACTCAGCACAGAGATTTCAGCCCTTTGTGCACTGAGGATCTGCTTCTGCTTCTGCAAGGGCTCTTTATAATAGATTTCCATTGGTGACTATTAATCTGAGGTTCTGCTTGGGCATTGGTACACGATTCGGAGGTGTGTAGCATACATGGAGAAAGGAGAGGCAGACACACAATCCACTAGTGACATGAGAGGAATAAATACTTTGTAAACCATGAACTTTTCGATGTCTTTGTATAACAGAAAGAGTGGGATCTTAGCTTCTTTGTCATCTAGCTAGATGCCCTTGAGTAAGTAATTCGATCTCTGGGAGACTGAGTTTTACCAGGAAAAAAAAGGTAATAAAATGCCTCCCTCTCACGGTTATGGAGATTATTGGTAAGCCAAATGAAATTTCAATGAAGATTCTCATTAATATATCCACTGATGAAAATGTTTTTCTTGGCCTGTTTGATATTCTGGGGTTATTTCAGTCATGATTCATCTCAGAGCCCAAATTGTCATGAGAGTATTCGATCCCATTCATTTCAATGAAAATCAATATTTAAGGACCACTTTCTGTGCACCGAGGGCAGTCCTAGATTCTGGGGAGCAGAGAGTGGCTAAGGAAGAAGAGAATACTTGTTTGGTCTCAAGGCACAATACATGTGGCTAAGACTCAAGGCATTGGACAAATGACTAATGGAAAATAAGCAAAGACAAAAGAAATGTCTTTGTGGAGAGGGAGGCTCATTCTGGCTGGAGAAACCATTTAGTAGAGGAGACCGCATTTCTACCTGGCCTGGAGGAATGAGCAGAATCTGGCCTGGGAAGATAGGAAGAGACAAGTGGGAAGACCTGTAGATGCAAATAAGGTTGAATAGCTCTCTCTGAGGGTATAACCTGAGGAACAATGAATCTAACTCAAATTACAGCTTTGGAAGCACAGACCACTTAGTTCTCTAGCTGGAAAGGACTCTAGCTAGCTACATTAACACTCATTTTTTACAGCACAGGTTAAGTCAAATTACAAACATAAGTTTAGAGAAGCTTACTGGAGTAATTCACAGAGAGCCTAGAAAGCCATTTGTAAAGTCTATACTCCATAGCAGAGTTAATGGATATGTTGTGGAGGTGTGTACGGTCTGTAATAGAACTGAATGCAATTGCATCTCTTACTCCTGATTTAGATCCTTCTTTCATAATGGTTCTTAAACCTGAACAGATAACTGAGTAGCTCGGGAAATATTGATTGCTCTATCCCCAGCCCCAGCTCCAGATTCAGTAGACAAGATGGGCTTCACAATCTGAATTTCAAAACAAGCACCATACCCCTGAACCACACTTCAAGCCCTTGAGAATCTGCATTTGTAACAGGCTCCTGGGACATTCTGATATGTTGACCTAGAGACTACATTTCAAGAACCACTTCTGAGCCCTGTATGTCCATTCAACCATGTGAGGGGCCTGTGTGGTCACATGAAGGGCCTGTGCCCTGGCCCAGAGACACCGTGGACAGGAAATAGCTAGGGGTAAACGTTTAAGGTTTCTAGGTGGCACTCCAGCATAGTTCATTGTTTCTTTTGTGTCAGACTCACTAGGAATCCTGTCAAACTGCACATTCCTTTTTAATAAGATCTGGGTCAAGTCTGTGATGATGTATTTCTAGTAAGTTCCTAGCAGATGTCAATTCTGCTGGTCAGGGGGCCTCACTTGCAGTAGTAAGGCTCTATAAAGTTCACTCACCTTTCTACTCTTTCCTTTATTCTTTCTCTCCCTTCTTCCATTCCTTCCTTCCTTCTTTCCTTCCTTCCTTCTTCCTTCCATCCCTTCCTCCCTTCCTTCCTCTCTCCCTCCTTTCTTTCCTTCCTGCCTTTTCACCTTCCCTTCTTCCTCTTCTTTTCTTTTTTCCTTTCATTTTTTTCTCCAGCTTTCCACTTAGTACTTTCCTTCTGATACAATATAATAACACCATCCCAGAACACTGTTTTAAATTATGCCCAAGAAAAATCCACAGAGACACTGCGTGATGCTCTGTGGATTTCATCACAGGTGACTCAGCCTGGAGAGGGATTCCAGTCAATGCTCCAGGGTAGCAGATGAGGTGGCAGTGGAGGTGAGGATGCCCTCTGAAGCCTTCGTGCCAACCACCTGCTGTGCTGTGCAGGCTATCCAGTCCCTGGCAGCTTCTCATACCCTCTCCCAATCCTCCCTTGCCACCTGCTCTCCTCAACTTGCTTTTATGTATTCCACAAATACTCTTCATAATAAGCCTAGTTCCCAGAGTTAGAAAAGAACATGAGAACATTCCAAGGCTATAAGATGAATCTCCTCTCACAACCTTGGAGAGATCAGTCCTATGACACCCAAATTATTTCAATTAAAGGAAGATATCGGAACAGAATGAGAAAACAGTCATTGGTTTTGCTGAGCTTGATTTACACAAGCAAATGTTTCTGGAAGTAGATAGGGCCTGAAAATCTTCTTCATGGGACCTTGGTCCTTTACCACTTGGGGATGGAGTGGGTCCTGCTTGATCATCCAGATACTGATTCTACGTGGATGAAGACACTTCTGTGAGAGTTCCAGGAGTGGACGTGAATATAAAGACATGGAAAGGCTGCAGGAATTCAAGCCAAGTGTGATACTCGCAAATTTGGGTCAGTCTCTCAATTACTTTAGCTCCTCATCTGTGTGAGTACAGAAACAAAAGCTACTTGGAGCCTTCGCTCCGGTTGGCAGAGCATCTTAAAATACCCTCCTGAAAAGGCAGTGCTGTAAATTCAAAACAGATTTCCAAAATAAACGCAGCAGGCTAGCTCCAAGCTTATTGAGCCCTTCCCCCCTCCCTCTCCCCCTCCGAACCACCCCCTTGCCTATTCGAGATGTTGGAAACTTCAGTGCCCTGGAAGGCTACAGTCCTCCCCTTGAAGCCTGCTGCTGCTCCTGGGAGGGACCAATCATTCTGGAATGGAGCAGGGATCTCTCCCCCACCATCTGCATGCTTTCTCAAGCTGCACTCATTCCCACTTGCATGCCCAGTGGTTGTCAATCTTGCCGCATTCTGCTCAGAAGGGACCCTGTGGACCCACTGTGTTCCTCAGGGGAAGGCCAAGCGTTTGACCCTTGAGCCTGGATCAGAACTTTGCTGGTGGACATCATCTGGGGTGAGGGACAGTACTCAGTGCAGGGCTCTTAGAATGAAAGCCAAACCCAACCCTGTTTGTGTCAGCCGGTTCTGCCACCAGAGCGAACTTTCATGCTTTGGAGCAGAAGTACAGATCATCTGTTATGTTTTCAAGTGGGTGGTCCTCCCCCCCCACACCCCCTTTCCAAAGGATCTAATTCGGTTGTGTAATACCATCAAGAGGAGCCGCTTGTAAATTATATTTAGGTGTGTGTGTGTGTCCCTCGACGCATGACGGTGATGAATCAGTTCCACTTCTGGGCCATTATATAACTTTACACTCACAGGAGGAGCTGCAAGCCCCTCCCACCCAGGAGAAACCCCTAGCTATCCAGCACCCATCCAGAAGCATCTCTGCACGCTTCCCTCCCCTGCTCCTGGTCTATCCGTGGGAGGCAGGGTGAAGCACAACTTCTCCTTACCTGGGATTTATTGGATTTGAAGGGAAAGTCTCACATTTAAGTGGGAATGGAGCAGTCATAGGTCTAGTTGTCCAGGGTGTGGTGTTAGCTCCAGGTCCTGCTGGCTTGGTTCTAATCAGGCCATCTGCTCCCATGAGAAAACAATGAGACCCCAGGCTCTGGAAGCAGAAGCAGATTTGAGGCACAGCAAGGTCTTCTCAGGCCCGAGGGAGGCCAGATTCCTGCAGGTGAAACATTGCTTATTCTGCTACATCGCACTCAGGATGAGGCTAGGGGTCACTGTCAGGGTCGGGTAAGGTGGATACAAGCTTTGACATCAAGGTGCGTGAAAACAGTATTAGCCATGTTACATATACACTCTGTTTCTGTGATTAATAACCCTTGTGGCTTATCTAGGCCTCAGTACTCATGTTATTCAAATACGGATCGTGAGACTAACCCTCAAACTTCTGGATCACATTTCCCAAATTAAAGGCCCATGGGTTCTGCTACCACACAACAAATAAGGAAATGACAGGTGTCTGCATGGATGTGCTTACCTGATTTCAATATTACATAATATATGCATACATTAAAACATCACATGGAGTCACATTACTAAGTATAATTTTTATACTTCAGTGTATCAGTTATGAATATATATGCATAGATATGTATTGATATATACATAGATATACATATATGTATACATCTCTATGTATACATATATAGAGATGTATACATATATGTATATGTATACATATATGTATATGTATCCATATGTCTATACATACATATAGATAGATATATACACATATACAATGCATATATGCACATATACATACATATAGATATGGATATATATGTATATACACATACATTTACATACATACATATACACAGATAAGTAGATAGATATGCATATACATATATACAATACTAATATCTACAGACATGTATATATATATACATGTATATATATATCACTCTCTCTCTCTCTCTCTCTCTATATATATATATATATATATATATATATATATATATTAGCAAATACCAATTTGCTTCTCTAAGATTTTGATATAAAGCAAGGACTTTGACTATTTAATTAGATTGGTACCGTCTCTAGAACTATCCCCCTCCATCTCTTGCACATCCAAACATGTTTTAGCTTTTAAGTAATATTTATTCTCTTGTACTTCTCAAAGTAAAACAACCATCATTCCAAACCACCCCCAAAGTTTAGTGATTTGTTGTAATATAACTTTGGTTTTCTCTCTTGGATGTTTGATGCCAGTAGAGAACGGGTTTTCAGGGACCCAGGAACTCGGGCATCTCCAGCATCTGTCTCTCCGAGAGGGCAGAGGAGGTACAACGACTTGTCTTGTGTGGGGACCCAAACTCCAAAGTTCATATTCAGTTGCAGAAAGTTGCTCATGTGGTCCCAGAAGACACAAGAGGGGCTAGGAAATAGTCTTCCTCTGGGCAAAGACTATCACTACAATTCTATCTAAAAAATGTCATTCCAGGTACTCACTTTTTCAGACTTCTAAAACTGAATAGCACTGCCCCGGACATTCAGAATCAAAATAAAATGAAGCTTCTTACCCTCCAGAACTAACCTTAAACTGGGAAAAGGATTATCCTTTCTATGCAACTATTCTAGGGTTCAGAGCAAGAGAGTTCTGTCATTATTAACGTATGCAATAATGAAAACAGAGGACAGTGAAAAAGGGAATAAACTAGTAACCAAATTAAAACTGAGAGGGGCTACAAGTTCATAGATAAGAATATATGAGATGCAGAGAATTTAAATGAAGTATCCAAATTCTCCTACTAATGGATGCCTAAACCTAATTTAAAAATCTCGTCCTTTCTATCTTCCAATCCTAAACATTTCCCAATGTATCAAGAACATGACTGACTAGACATTGTCCAAGAATGTATGAACCCAGCTCCTTTTGTTGGTTGGTTGGCTGGTTAGTGGTGTGGCTGGTTGCTGTCCCTGAGCTCTTTTGCTCAAGGCTAGTGCTCCATCATTTTGAGCCACAACACCACTTTCGGTTTTCTGGTGGTTAATTGGAGATAAGAGTCTCAAGGACTTTCTTTCCCAGGCTGGCTTTGAACTGCAATTCTCATTTCTCAGCCTCCTGAGTAGCTAGGATTAGAGGGGTGAGCTACCAGCACCTGGCCCAGCTCTTTTTGATATGTGTTTAGTTGAGTTTCCAGTGTGGAATGTTTGTAGATAACAGCCAGCATTCGTCATGATAGCCATGGAACATACAGGCATCATTGCTTCGTTGGGAAATTGTGTTGCTTATGTGGAATATTGTTCTTATGTGAACCCTAGATTCTCCCTGCCTTTAGTATAACCTCAGCTCAAATGCCTCCAAACCATCACCTTCACCTCAGGTAATAGTATCTACCATGCTTAATTTGTTCTATTTGAAGTATCATGAAGTACCAGAAGTTTGAACAATGCTTTTTCTCAACATACGGTGCTCCTGACAGCCATAGCTGTAAATTCACTTAGCGTGTATTTCAAAACAAAAATTACTGTTTATTATTCTCAAATAGCCCAAGTGTGTTGGCCCAAATGGCTAAGTCAATATGATGTGTCAGCACTAGTTAGATGAGCATTGTGAGCTCTCATACAGAGGTGTACAGATGTGGAGGTCAGGGACTTCTGCATGTGAGTGGCAATCTGGGCCTGTCTGGTAGACAAAGTGATATTTTCCTTCATGGAGATTTCTTTTCATAGAGATGTTCCCAACCTGAAAACTTTCACCTGCAGAAACTAACATACTTTAATGTGTTCATCTCACATACACACTGACCTGGTGAGACTGGAACTCAGGCTATTTCTGAACATCCCAAATCTCTACCCTAGAAAAGTAGAAATCATGGAGACACGTGAGAATAAAATAAAGGAAGATGGTTTACTGATATTGTAGGGTTTGCTTTAATATCTCTATATTCCACTGCCACAGCCTGGAGGTGTTTAGCGACTTCCATTTCTCATCCTAATAATTACTCTGCTAAAGAGACCTTGGAGTGAAGGATCAGTATATCCACGCAATTTTGAAGCTACTCTTTGAAGAAAGTAATCTCATTTTAGACCAGAGTACATGCCACTAGAATTTCTAGAGTAGACAAGTTTTAGGGTCTTGAACACCCCCCATCTGCACTACAAAAGTTTTCAAGAATATGTAGAAAGGGCTTAAAAACACTAATCGACTTCGCCATATATAGATGTTGTGTGGCTGAACTGGAATTCCCTGGAGATTCTCAGATACACCTGCACCTGCAACCATTCACACAGCCATGGACGCTAGATTGGAGGACTAATTTCTTAATGTGTAAATGAAATATTTTCTACAATCCTGGACTTGGTTATTTTAGCTATCACTGCATTCTCACCTACATTTCCCCCAGAAAGCTACTGAGATATGGATTTATTTTCCATAGATATGTTTTAGACTATGCTGAAATAGCCAAGTTTCTACTAAATTGCCAAAAGTAAAATCCATTCCATATAACTGGATTCAGATTTTTCACCAAAAGCAAAAATAACTTGTGTGTATATTGAAAACAGCTGGGGAAAATGACTGTATTTGCTGCACCAACCTCATCAGAATAATGGCATTCCAGTCAATTAGCTATCACTAATCTCTCAAATGTGTACAGCCAGAAGATCCCAGCTTAATCCTGTCCCGTCTGAATTCTAAATCCCAATGTATAGTCTTTGTTCTTGTCTTCTTCCACACAGATCCCAAAGGCTTTATCCGACTCTTCATTCGGTTAGATATTCATCAAGATTAACTTGGCAGTACTGAGTTGGACATGAAGCATTCAAAGGCTCACTCCTGTAATCCTAACTACTTAGAAGATCTGAGGATCACAGTCTGGCAGACAAACTCATGAGATTCTTATCTCCAACTAACCAGCAAAAAGCCAGAAGTGTAAGCCTGGAAGTGTTGCTCAAGTGGTAGAGTGCCATCCTTAGGCAGAAAGGCTAAGTAAGAATATATAATCCTGACTTCAAGCCCCTGTATGAGCACCAAAATAAATAAGTATGTGTATGCATGCATGCATGCATACATACATACATACATATGTACATACATACATACGTACATAGTTCAAAGGTGAATAAGGCATATATTTTATAACCAAAGACTTTATAACTTAATATGTAGAAAGGGGAAAGAAATATACTATCAGACTGTATTCCTATTGGGAGACAGATCACATTCACTTAGGTAGTACTCATTACCAACCTGTTGTATATGCCTAAAGGAAGGTCAAGTACACAAGGACACAGTTCACAAGTACTGTGATTGTCAAGCAGCCCTTAGGGAAGTTTGCAAATATTCCCTCGGAGATGTACAATGAGGCTGTTTTAGATGGGGTCATAAAAGGCTTCCTAGGGGAAGAGACAGATTGGACCATGAAACAATATGGACAGACAAAAGGACATTACAAAATCAACTCAGGCAAAGATGGATAAACAGAGGCATATAAATAAGTAAGAACAGAATTCTGTGGGCCAAAGGAAGTTTAGTGGGAGATGAGGCTGAAGAAAGAAACAATAGAAAGAAGCAGACTGGACAGACGAAAGGATTTGAAATGTATCCAGTGAGTACTGGGGAGTCTTTTGGAGGGCTTTGAAAATGGCAGGGCTATGTATTTTTGGACGTTTACTTTGGCACCATTGTAGACAGGAGATTTGCATACAGAGTGAAGGTGTGATTGAAATAGCCCAATGGAGAAAGTCGAGAATTGGAAGTTAGTTGATACGTGAACATTGATGCAAGACATTTCAGGAGATGAAATTTATAGATGTAGGTGTCAAATGGGATGCAAGAGATAAGCAAAGGAGCCAGCTTGGATTTAAAGCCCTGTGTGTGAATGGTAAATCATTTACCCTAGACAGAGCACGCCAAATTAAGGTGTGTTTGGGTCCAGGAACGATGACTCGGTTTGAAGATGTGTTCAGATGGAACACTGATGAAAGAAGTCTGCATTTAGAACCTGGTGGAATGATTTTTCCTAAATTCCTTGTACCTTCCTTCTCTAGTCTGAAAGGACCTTTGGTGAACTTTGCTGATGATAGAACTTTTATCAAAGCCATCCCTGGAAATCTATTCAGTCTTAGCTGTCAGATTGAATTACCTCTTACCTAGTCCTGTGCTTGATTATTTCATCTCCAAACCCCTCCCTAAGGTGCCTCCCTGATTGCTTGTAGTTACATAGTTGAATAGACTTTTTCATGGGCTTTAGTCCTATGTCATTCAGTAAAAAAATCTTAAATCTGATTCCATAATCTTCCACTTTTGATCCAGGTGACCTGTGAAAATTAATTTTCACATCTAAGTAAACACCTGAGCATAATTTTTGTGGGTTTAAATGAGATGAGGTGTAGTACTTTTTAGCATCAATAAATGCTGAAGGAATATTAATTTTACTCATTAACTTTGTAAATCAGAAATGCATTATTAAAGTGAGAAAGAAACTTAGATACTATCTCACCTAATTATATCAAGTGAAAACACAAGAACTGGGCTCCAGGGAATAAAAACAGCTTGGCCACAGTGATACTGCCTTTAAGGTGATTCATGGATTCCATACCCTTGGGATTAACACTCTACCCTGCTCTCTCTGTTCTGGCTGAATTGGAAGAGTTTCTTCATGGTCACATGTCACCATGATCTTATTGGGCTTCCTATGGGAGACTGGTAGATAAAAGTTCTATTAATCATTGGGTGCTACAGAGCGAACTGTCACCAACATAGAGACTTGGAACAATCCATGTCTATTGTCTCAGAATACCTGTGAGTTAGAGGTCCCAGCACAGCTGAGCTGGCTCTTTGATTTGTGGTCTTACAAGGCTGAAATCAAGGGGTCATCTGCTCTGAGCTCCTACTTGGAGGCTCAAATAGGAAAGAACTCACTTTTGAGTTCATGTAGGCTAACGCAGCAGCCCTGGCTTCATGGGCATAGGACTGAGGTGCATGCTTTCTTGTGGTCAGCTGGAGACCACTCCTGGGAACTAGAGACCCACTCAAAAATGGACACCACCCTCCTTGTTACATCCTCCCATGACCATGATGTGGCAGCTGAATTCTTTCAAACACAGTCGAGAAGCATCCCTGCCACTGGCCAATGGTATGTCGATAGCCATTGACCATAATGACTGGAATGGCTTCCTGTCATTTTTACCATGGTCCATGGGTTAGAGGCAAGTACAAATATGACTTAAGAGGAGAGATCACCCAGTGTGTGACACCAAGGAACAGAGATTGGGGGGGCCACCTTACAATTCTGCCTTCTGGAGATACCACTAGAGATTTCAGTGTGACTGTCACAAGGCCTCCTCTAATTACAACTAAACGTTCTGCAAACACTGTTCTCAGGAAAGCTAGGTCTGCAAGGATACTGATATATGTGTATCTTTTGAATCTGCACATATCATCTGTAACACGTGTATACAAAAATGGGTTTGTATGTATGTGCACTTAAGACATATAATCTCAACATATATTCTCATCCTCTGTCTCCCCTCTCTCAGTATACACACACACACACACACACACACTCACACACACACACACACACACACAGGGCATGTGTCTATCCACGTGTGTACATTTGTTGAGTTTTAAAGGGGTCCTTTCTGAGAGTTGATCCAGAGACATTGCCTACCATTCTGGTAATTTCCAGAGTGCTCTTTCCTGAATTGTTGGTACACTCTGTGACATGAGTCATGCTGCCTCTTTATTAAAAATCCATCTTCTCCAGCTGAGGCAAAGCAAATATTTACCCATATCTAACTCAGGTCTCAGCCTTGGTAAATGTCTGTGACTCCTCCATGGAGCCCGCCAACCCTCTGGGGATGGTAAAACGGGGGAGACGGTCTGCCTTTCCTCAATCCCCCCAGGACAGAATGGTTGGCAGGCCTTCTCCCCCAGCGTGGAGTGTGCCCTTCTCCTCCCCATTTGAAGGGTCTCCTTGGAGCTCCACGTTTGCCAGGATGCGAGCTAATGCTCCTGTTCACACTCTTCCTATCCAGGTCTTTCCTTTAAGATCTGTGAAACCCATCACTCATTCACGCAGCCCTCCTCTTACATACTGGAATTCCCGCTACTCCTCAGCCAACCTGTGGCAAAGCCAGGCCTGTTACCCATCACCTATCGGCCCCTGCAGTACCCACATCCTCCACCTTCCACCATCCCTTGTTATACTTCATCAGAAGCAAATCAGAAAACCCAACTCTCACTCCCTTGCTGGCCGTAGCAAGCATTAATCTATCCCACCTTTGATCCTTCTTTTGTTAACTAAATCTCAGTGTCCATTTTAGGCAAGTTATTGTGTTCTTTGTTACACGATTTTTTATTTCATAAAGGTGAGTGTTATTTCCCTAGTGAGATTATAAATCTCCTAAAGGCAACATTTATAATTTTCCTTTATTTTTTCTTTCTCTCTTCCTCCTTTTTTTTCCTTTTCCTTATGATTAATATTGGACTAAGGGGCTAGATGAATCTGTATTTAAATCTTGGAAAAACTATGTTGTTCATTTTTCTCATGCTTAAATGAGGATACTAACCACCCCATATTTGCAGCTACAGAGAGTCAGCAAAAGTAATGCATGTAAAGAAATGAGTGTACATTGGCATATAGCAAATACTCAAGTAATGAAAGATATAGCTCCTTTACCATACATTACAAACCATTTCTATTCAATCCAGAAGGAAAAAAAAAGTCAGATACCTTTTATAAGCCCCATACTGTGTTCTGGTGGCAAAGGTCCAGAAATCAAATAATCCTGTTCACCTAGACTTTAAGAAATCTGCAGTCTGGGTGACCAGAAGCCCTAAAAGGGACCTGAATAGTAACTGTCTCAAAACCTGATAAGAATCTACTCATAATGATCTCATTGCAAAATGAAATAAGACATGCTCTCACTATTCATAGTGATTACCCATTGTGTTCATCTGCATTCATGGTAAGAGAGACATCAAGAGCTCAGGCTATTTCCTCCCATTTCCTCTACTCTCTCCTCTCTATGTCATCATCCTATTAGCCAACCCGGTAAATGGGGCTGCCTCCGAGGCACAGGTGACCAACTAGTTGGTGCTGTCCTGATGAGTGGTGAAGATGAAGATGGATGCATTCTTGTTCACCTGTAGTTGAAGTGAGGACCGCTCACCTTCAGCATCCTTCTCTTGACGCTCTCTACCTGCCCACCCACCCTACATGCATTTGTCATGCTGGTTAGAGATGAGGTACCATCTCATGATTCAGTGCCTGCTGAACTTCAGGGACTCACCCATACCATTGGGAATTTCAACATTAATTCCTATCGGGGTAAAATTGCAAGTAGGAGGATTTCTTTTTTCCATTTTCCCTTTTGTAAAATGCAGAATGCTTTGATTATTAAAATGAAATATTGCATTATGAAGGTCCCAAAGGACAGTGGCTGCCTTGTGGGAGAGCTGCTCGCTGAGCTGAGAAGTCCAGTGTTGGTTGTTGCAAAAGAGAAAGCAAATGTTTCAGAGGACCAGAGCACCATCAGGGACTGAAGCCACGGCTGCTCTTTCTCTGTGTGATCATGTTTGGTTATGTGATGTTTCCCTGACTCCTGGACTAATTCTCTGTACCAAGGATGTCAGTAGATGTTTTAAACCACCCATTACTCTACACTACCCTAGGCCTGTGAAAATCAGACAGTGTCTCCAATGAGTTTAGAGGGAGAGGGAGAAGGAAAGGGAGAGGGAGATACAAAGGGAGAGAGAGAAGGAGTGGGTGGAGTGGAGAGAGAGAGAGAGAGAGAGAGAGAGAGAGAGAGAGAGAGAGAGAGAGAGAGAGAGACATCAAATCCTTGAATTCATAGGGCAGAAAAGAGCAAGAGGCAATTCTGCATCACAGCTCACTTAAATCTAACATAGTTCAGTGATGTCAAATTAGGTGCCAATAGCACACAGCCAGAAAATAAGAGAGCTCTGTGAATCTCAGTGTCCTGATGTGAGAATCTTCCCTCTCTCCATTTCCCAGAATCATCCATTTCTCTGTTAATTTCCCATGTCTTAATCTCTAAAGGCTCTTATAACAAAAATACCATTGGTAGGTAGTTAATAAATATAATTTACTCCCTTAATAGATAAATTCATTTCTCATAATTTGATAGTGGGGCCGGGGGGGGGGGCAGGGGAAGGTTGCAAAGTTAAGGATCAGAACACTGAAGTATTGAGTGAGGGCTCACTTCCTGCTTCACAGCCAGTCATCTGTCCTCGTCTTCCATGGTGGGAGGGGCAAGGAAGATTTCTGGGGTCTTTTATAAAGGAATTAATTTTGGTTCTCATAACCTAATCTCTTCCCAAGGACCTCACCTTTAAACACTATTGTAATGAGAATCAGGTTTCAATGCATGCATTGTAGGAGGACAAAATATTCAGTTTATAACACCCTTTAATCTCCCATCCAACCAAATATTCACTGATACTAACTAGCTTATTCTGGTGACTATCTGTGCTTTGGGGGCTAGAAGTCACTCGTTATTCCTGCCATCTCCTGGCAAGCACAGGAAACAAAGCAAAAGTCTTTTGGTCTAGCCCAGTTGGAAAGATCCCAGAAAATAGAGATGGCAGAAGAAATAGGAGACAAATGAGACCTCAGTGTGGGGTGTAGATCTGCTGATAATAGTTCCTTTTAGTAAACATGAGTTTAGGTGTGGGATTTTGCCATAGCTATGTAGCACAGATAATTGCTAGCTCTATCTAGCGATCAGACTGTATGGCTATTGATGGAATTTGCTAGGATATGTACAAAATCAGCAGTGAAGTAGCTTTCCCAAAAATGTGGACTGAATTTTACCTATTAGTTTGAAGTAAATATAGGGATTGAAAAACCAAGGTCATTGTCTTAATGAGTAAATAAACAGAAGATTCCAGAAGGCAGGGTTGCCCATATGACCCGTGTTAGTCTCTTCTACTAGTTGAAAACATGAAAATAAAAATGTGGGGTAAGATTAAGAGAGAATTTAGGAGTGCAATTCAGTAAGGCCTTGGGTTCAATCCCTAGCACATACACACACACACACATACACACACACACACACACACACACATACACACACACACACACACAATGAGAATGACAGGCTAGGGATGTGTTTCAAGTGGCAGAGTACCAGCCTAGCAAGTGTGAGGTCTTCAGTTCAAATCCCAGTACCACCACACACACCAAGTCATATACTAAGCTACAAGTAGGGTTCAAGTAGAAACCTGGGATCAATGCCCAATACCACCAAAAAACATCAAAATAAAATTTAAAAAATTTAAATAGAGAATGGCGAAAGTTGACAATGAAATGCAATTTGTTAGCATGGAGTAGATCCTCATTGGAATAAATGAGTCATGAGACACATTTGAGGAAGAGCTGGGGAGACCCAATTGTACAATAGAGAAGACATTATATGCAGGTATTAGTGTTGATTTTTGTCAGTTAGAGACTATTACAAATATGCAGGGCTAGATTTTAGAGACACTACCTAAGCCTGCAGGAGAAAAATGTCAGAATGTCTAAAATCTCCCTTAAATACTACATGAAAAAAAAAAAAGTCTACGTGGAAACATGGTACCAATTTTAAAATTCCAGGGATGGGCGACAACACTCATTATCCTTTACTAAGGTGACTATGATAAATCTAACGAAATGGAAAATTACAGCACTAGTTTGGCAGTGTACAACAATAGAGTGATTTATAAGACCTATTTAGGGATCATTGCCACATGCACAATGGCTATTAGGCATATTGTGAATGTGTCAGATTCATTTTAGTCCGTCCTTTTCATTGCCAAGCCAGAGCATTCGGGGAGCCGTTGCACGCAGAGTGCAAAGAATCTTCTTGTGTGGCATGATCTAGCTTAGAAGCACATGGTCTGAAACTCTGGGGACATCCATAGCTGGAAATTCTACGGGGTAGATTTTTAGAAGGGAAGACATCCAGCCTACTTGGTACTGATGTTCAGCCCCATGACAGCAGAGTAACAGCAGCATGGCAGGTAGATTTCGTTAGGGAAGATGAAGTGGCTGGAAGGGAAGAAAGGGGAAAGAGACCTGGACAGGTCAGATCGGCCTTCAATCATGGCTGAATCTGTGTGCCAAATCACACAGAACTGAGTCAAGGATAAAATGGGGGGAGGGCTGTCTGGGGTTTAAGTATAGTCAAAGAAGGAAGTTACTGATTGTGAAATGAATGACTAACAGCAGTGACAGCAGAAGGTTACACCCGGGGCAATGCATACTTTGGGACAGGATGGGAGGTAGTGGGGGATTGAGAATTGCTCCAAGGCTAGGACTTCCGAGAATGAGCCTGGGGGGGGGGGAGGAAGAGGGGACGGAGGGAGTGGAGGAGTGCACAGTCATGTGGGCCCTGAAGGCAGCATTGGGTTATGAGAGCAATGCAGATTCCCAATCCAGAATGTGCGATGTCTTCTGCGATCCTCTCTTCCTACTGCTGAGTCTTCCTCTAGCTCTCCCACATGCCCCTGCTGGTCTATTCTACTTTCTTACATTGAGGTTGGACCTGTTCTTTGCGTCTCCTCTAGTTACACAGAGTCTGCTGTTCAGTATTTTTCTTTCTGAAGCTCACCGTTTTTACCAAACCATTGTGCTTTGTTTGCATGTTGAATTCTTCCAGGACCCTCTTTCCAACTCTCTCTCGCACGCGCACACTTGCATGCGCCATTATCTTATTTTTACTCAAGGCTTTCCTCACAATTTATTACCCCAATTCTGTTTGACAACTTTTTCTGCCCTGGTACCATCTGCCTAGTAGATGGATGGATGATTTATGTACAGATTATCACATACATATACACACACAAATGTACACACACAGCTTTGATGAATGTCATGTTGAAGTTGAGTTTCTGCGTGTACTAACCATGCTTGGGAAAATGCCTGGTGAGAAAGAGGAATGTGCTTCCACACTGGTGCATTTTGTTTTCCTTTGCAACCCCAGTGTCTTCCTCCTGATGGGAAGAGCAGCTAGCTCCAGTTCACCTTCCCCTGTTGTTGAATTTTCCTCTTCCTTTCCTTATGTCTCATCCTAGTTTGTTTGGGGTAATTTAGGTTCTGAGCCATTCTTCTCTTGTTAGAGTCTCTAATGTCTCTTCTAAATTGAAATTCTTCCTTCAGGGTGCCAAGAACTCTGATGCTTCTAAATTTACATCTGGGTAACAGATTTGCTACAAAGTTGGACTACTGGGGAACAAATTCAATTTTCAGAAATTCTACAAAGAGTTACATGCCTCCGGGTCTCATCCAATGAGTTCTTCACTCGGGACAGATGGTCTGCTTTAAGTTATAATCAGGAAGTTTCAGAAACATGACATAATGTTTATCTCTCCTAAGATTTTCCTTATTGGTTTGGCTTTTAAAAAACACTCCATGTGCCTGCCCCCCCTCCCTCCCTCTCTCCTCCCCTCCATCCCCCCTCCCTTCCCTTCTTTCCTGGCAGATTCTGGCAAAAATAATATCTAGAAAGGTTTTCACATTGTCTTTTATTGAAAGAAGACACTTGCTTCT
Source organism: Dipodomys merriami (assembly GCF_024711535.1). NCBI lineage: Eukaryota > Metazoa > Chordata > Mammalia > Rodentia > Heteromyidae > Dipodomys > Dipodomys merriami. The sequence continues at coordinate 22,287,531 of NW_027206179.1, read as the reverse complement.
AACTATACAGATTAACTATCTTTTAACGTCTTTAGAAAATAAAAACTCAGGGTTTAAAAAGCTTACAAAAACCACTTGTGCTTTGCATTGAGCAACTGAAAAAGCTACAAAGTTTCTGAAAGGGAACAATGATAGAAAAACCCAAAGATGATCATTTTCATCCAGAATGGGGATGGAGATTGCCCTTTCTACCTGTCCAACCTCTGACATTTTGATACAAGCTCCAGCGGCAGAGGATCCTGAGCAGACTCTGAGAATGGCATTTAATAAGATGGGTCTGAAAACAGGATGGCTGTTCAGGAATTTAACAACAAGAAGTATCTGAAATGCAAATCAATTTGAAGCCATTCTCCTAAAAGTAGAAAAATGCCCTCCCCCAACCAAATGTGCCACTTCCTTTTGAGACAGTAGTAGTTATTTAAAGGAGATAATTCATGTTAGAATTTGTTCTATTGCTGAACATTCTTCCTGCAAAAGTAGCACTGTATTTTCCCCCTCCTGTCTTGAAATATATTGTGGCTATGATTTGTTCAGAGCTTCTTGTGACCATTGTAAGTGGCATATATCTTGCCACGCCTTGCTTTCATTCTTTAGGATCATTAAATGTTGTCCAAGATCTTCAAAGTTCTGAGGGTAGAGGAGGACCAGGGAAAGAAATAAGCATGCTGATCCGTGAGTGTTAATCTTCCCCAAGGCTTAGCATGACTCACATGCTCTGTGACTTGAGTCACAGAATCAGCTACCACGTCTCCCAGAGCTATGTGTTCAAAAGGCAGATGAGAGGCAGAAACTTCTACAGAAACCAGAAGGCTGTGTGGCTGAGACAGGCCCTAGCATGTTCACTTTTATGCTCCTGGAGTTCTACATCTCAGACTATTTTTTGTTCCCTAGGATAAAGCATTGCTAATATTTTCTACCTAAGGAATTGAATCTGAAAGTTAATTTGCAAAACAAAAAGGGAAAAAGAAATGACACGCAATTCTAAGTAAAATGTTAATAAGAGGGTGTGGGGAAGAAGAATAAAAACAAAAGAGGAAGAACTCAGGGAATGGGAGAGTTCTCATTTAATGAAAATTAATGCATATTATAACTGCCTATACCCATTATTAGCTGTACATAAGCAGTAGAAGGTGGCTGACTTAATGCGAACATCTGGTAAAGACAGGGTTGCTGGAGAGGTAGGCCCATGAAATAGAATGAGTCCACTTCCTTCATATTATCTCAGCCTTGAATAGACACAGAGGCCTGGTTTTTCTTCACATCTGTGGAACAGTGAAGTTTCTAAATTCCAAACGTATGAAGATAATGTACACTGTGCTTACAGAATCTGTGTTCGTGTTGGCAGTTGTCCCTCACTCTTTCTGAAACCATTCCTCCCCACCCAGCGCTGTGACTGTGGCTTAGGGGAAAGCACTAGCTCACCAACGGTGATGAATGGACCCCTTTGACAATCTGGACCGATGCTTCCATACTTACAGAATAAAGAAATGCTTACATACTTGATGCTTTGGTCTGCAAACTAAATAGTGCAATTTCTACCCATTCTTTATGTGAATTAGAGTCTAGATGATGACTGACAATGCAAAAAATTACAACAAATGGGTGTGAATCTGATTAAATACATGGTATGGCTGGATGGAAATATCATAATGAAACTTCTGTCCTACACCTATAAAACTATATATATATATATATATATATATATATACATATATATATATATATACACACACAGGCAGATATAAATTGTGTGTGTGAGAGAGACAGAGAAAGTTGTAACTTTCTTAACATTCAAAGAGTAAAAATATACATTACAGCCACCATCCATTGGGATACTAAGGAAGGATGGCTAACACAGGAGAAATTCGAATCTTGGCTCATCTGATACCTATGGTTCATTTCCATGAGGGTAAGAGAAGACCTTTCAGCTGTGAGGAGGAGACTCTGGATGGTGAGGAAGGAGATGAGCATGTGGGTTCTGACTTCATGAGACAGTCACAAAAGACAAGAACATACTGTGGAGAAGGAGGGGGTGAGACAAACAGGCCTGGGGTCACCACCACCCCTCCAATTTGGGGCAGAAAATGGTGAAATAAGAAGACTGGCTCTAGCCAGCACCATCTTGGCAACGCGGCGGATGACAGGGAACTGGGTTTAACTGGCTCCATCTTGTCTTCTTGGTGGATATATCTGATTATTTTCAGAGTTAGTGATTGTTCTTCCTAGAGTCTGATGAAATCCCAAATGATGTTCTGTGATAGGTATGCCTGAATTTCTTGAGGCAGGGACTTGGACAATAGGTTACTGGACCTCACAGTCCTGTGCCATGAACTTGCGAGACTCTGCAGCTCCCTGTGACCCTGCCCCTTGACCATGACCCTATTTAGGCCCCAGCTGCCTCTCTCAGGTGCCATTTGTTCCATGCCTCATGTCTCCTTTCTCTCCTCAGGCCACGGTGCATCCCACATGCTCACTAGTGGAGTTGATCCAGTTTATTGGGTTTGTTTTTCTGCTCTTCCTTTGCTTTACTACCCTCATGGCTCAGTTTTCTAAAGTGTTAGGCTGCAAGGCTGCAAGTTTTCTGGGGACATGTGTCTGCAGGCAGTCACTAGCTTTCTAATAAAGACTCCTGACTGGACCTCTCAAAATGTGGCTTCTCTGTATCTCGCAATTGAATTCCCATATAACAATGGGAGCGAGCTAGAAATGACAGCTGAGTCAGGCACAGATCAGTGGTAGGTTCAACCTAAATCTCCAGTGTCTAGGTTTGACCTTGAGAAGCATAGGCATTTACATAATGGAGGACAAACAGTTGAGGTATAGCATCAGCAGCAACTTACTATGTAAGAGCGAAAGGATAGCAAAGCAGATTCGATTCCTGAAGCGATGTGTTCCTTTGTTTGGCAGTGTCCAGTTGAGAACCTGTGAGAAACTTTCAGAAGAAGATGGAATCTTGTTACATCACTAGAAAATGTTCTGAGCAGAGAGACAGCTTTATGTCTCTTCGCTGAGGAAATGGAGCCCATGGAACCTGAAGAGGAAAAATCTCTTGATTCATGTTCTGTTCTTTGAATTTGGCCAGGCCCAAAGAACTATAAATTAGTCTATGGTTACATGTCGTTCTTCATTTGTCCACGAGGAAACCCTACTGGATGCTGTAGACGTGGTGACGCTGATGGGTGTGGCTTCATCAACTGTGGCAAATGTATCACTGGGGTGAGGTGGGGTGTTGACTGTAGGAGAAGTGTGTGTGTGGGGGGGGGGCGGGGGGGGGGCAGAAAGCAGCTGAGCTATCTCTGGCCCATCTGCTGTGAACCTAAAAGTGCTCTGAAAAATGAGGACTATACAAAACAAAGAGCTATGGCCACGCAGATGAAGAGGCAGCATCGCAGAAAATATGGGTCCCACATGCCTTGCTTCTGTGGATATTTTCAAGGTATTTATACGAAGATATATTACCTGATTATTTTCAGAGTTAGTGAATGTTCTTCCTAGAGTCTGATGAAATCCCAAATGATATTCTGTGATAATTACTATTAATAAAAACATCAAGAGGTATTGTACTCACAAACTGACATGTTGAATTGAAACCCTTTAGTATAACTACTTAAGACAATAAAAAAATGAAAGGTAACTGCAAAAATAATAATTCTATTTTTTGTGTGAATACATGTTGACCCATATGCATTAATATATTAACCTACTAATACTACATAATACAGAAGAGAGAGAGAGAGAGAGAGAGAGAGAGAGAGAGAGAGAGAGAGAGAGAGAGAGAGAGAACATTCCCCACTCAAAAATAAGTTGAAAGTGCCTAGACAAAAGCCAAAACCCCACCCCAACTGTGAACTTGGGGACTTTCCACACAATATGCCGGCTGTGTGAGCATCTTCGGTGCAGCATGCCTACGCTGAAACCAAGATCCACTGTCACGGAGACTGTTTATCTTAGAGAGGCAAAGCTTGGCCAGTGAACTGTGTGGGTGGAAAAGCAAGGGGAGAGAAAGTGGTAGGACAAGATTTCTCCCTGGCAGGCATGAAGGGAAGGTAATACTGCGCTTCCTAAGGTACTTTCTCATCAGTGATTAAAGGGTGTGTTTGGCCCTCAGTCCTATGTTGAGTGCCTTGTCTTAAGTGAAGTCTTCCTGGCGATAAATCCATTTGCCTTCTGGTATCTGTACATGCTTAGTAAATATTTAATGTCAACTCTGCATCGCCCTTGGGTTTACTAAGTCATTCTCTGCTTTCTCAGAGAGCAGCCCTGATACCTTCCCCAGAAAGGAGGCCCGACCTTCCCAGCTACAGTTTCCCAGGGAGCTTTGTGGGCATAAGTCCAAGCTGACTGTGGGCCCACATGCATCATGGGTATACTTAACACCTTACAGCTCAAGTGCATGGCCTCCTTTGTTCACCTACTCCTCACAGCAACTGGTAGTTCTTATTATCCCCTGCATTTTAGAGGAGGATGGAGTTTAGAAATCCGCTGCCCAAAGACAAACAAGTGGAGATGAGAACCTTCAGGTTCTTCACTTGTGTGTGCTTTAGTCATGTACAGACAGCTCAATCTTCAACCCTGTACAAGACATAACTCATCTCCATTGGTCCACACCCTTGAAAGTCATTTCTGAAGAAAAAGGATGCTTTTTTCCCCTCCTGTCTCTGCAGGGAAGTTGTTCTGCCAGAAGTGATTTTAGAAAATCCATAGAAAACAAAAACAGCAACAAAGGAGGAAAAAAATAACAACAACCAAAAGAAAAATTCTTTTGTCTTGTATGTAGGTTTATCTCTGTGGAGGTGGGTATAAGGAGAGCACAGAAATGGTGGGACAAAGGGTGAACAGTCAATGGTGGGACGAAGGGTGAACTCATTAGTCACTATATTGAAAATGAACTATACAGCTTGTGGGGGGTGTTCAGGAGGGGAAAAGTGGGAGAGAGCAAAGGGAGGGGTGACACTTCAAAAAGAAATGTACTCATTACCTGACTTATATAATTGTATCCCCTCTGTACATCACCTATATAATAGCAATTTTAATAAAGGAAAAAAAAAGAAAAGAAAATCCATTGAAATGATTGGCCTGAAATACATCTCTCTCTGACCTACCAGCCCACCATGATGGCAGTCTGGGCTAATGATTTAGAGTAGATTATCCTCTGCCTTGTACTTTGGAGCTGGGTGGTTGCCCACTGCAACACAGATAACTTTTCCAATTCACCACAATCAGCCCTCCTATCCTCATCACTGGCAGGGGCACAGGGCGTAGAATGGAAGGAATCAGCAAGGCTTTTTACTTGCCCAGCATACATTTGTGGTAAGTGGATCTGCCCAGAAGTACCATTTGTTCTTTGGAGTTATTCATGCTGCGATGCCTTCTTACTTGTTGGAGTTGAAAGACTGAATTTAACAAGATGAGTGGTGTGAACCGAGAGGCTGCATGAAGCAGGAGCAAGATTAGCTATTTCTCAATTGGCAAATACATTTTAACCAATTTCTAGACCTACAGGTTCTGGCTGCAATCCACATGATCTCTTCAGGATGCCCTGAGACTTGAAAACTTTTCCAAAAAAAAAAAAAAACATGTATTTTACAAAGCCCAGTATGAGTGAATTTTCAGAAAGTTAAAGTTTGTAGTAGTTAGACCAGCCTTAAATACAGTCTGTCAAATGCTTAGCTGCATTGTGACTACCTTGTCTGTACCTCTAACTCTGCTCCCAGGGGTAACGACCATCAGTAGTCTTAATTTGCATTACAAAACTACAAATTACTAACTATAGTCCAAGAAGGCCAATTTGACTGTGGAGCTAAGCAGAGTCTTCAAGTTACTTCTCTGTAGGACTGGAGAAGAATTCTTTTTTTTTTTCTTCTTTGGACCACTGACAACCAACTCTTAGCTTATCCTTACTGGAACATTAACTCTTCAGTTAGATTTTTGGCTAAAATAGGTAGATTGTTCCTCCTTTAAACTGTTACAAGAACTATAAAGCTTTTTTAAAACCATTATTTGTTTGTTTGTTTAGAAAAAAAGCATCACCCCTCAATAAATAGGAGCAAGTGTGGATTTGGGAGACCTGAGGGAGAGCAATGGAAGGGGTCACAGTGAGCAAGATGCATTATACTCATAATTTGATATGTTTAATTAAATCCCTCTGTACAGCCACTCAAGGATATGTTTTAAAAATTTGGAAAAAAGATAATGACTAGGAACTGAAGCATGTGAATTTTGTGAGTTGGAAAGCAGACAGAGGAATGACCATTGACTTGGCTAGTAGCAGGTTAAGTGACGAAGAAATCTGAAAAGTAAGAACAGTGTTACCAGGTACTTCTTGAAGTGGAGGTGAATAAGGTTGAAAACAATTGGTTAGAAAGTATGTTTAAGAGATATAAACCCTAAATTCCTTCATCTGCTCTGTACTACCCATGACTGTATTCTCTGCCTTCTTCCCAAAAGAGTAAAAGTTTATTTCTTGGAGTGGGTCAATAAGGCATCTGACATAGGGAGACACCCAATGATACAGTTCCACATTCTCAGTGGGCTATGATTGTCAAGCTGGTATTTGATACCCAACCTCACCACCAATCATGTGAGAAGATAAAACCAAGACATGGTCAGTCAGATCCAAAATTTTTTCCATCGCACCATTGCTTAAGAGGCCACTGGAGGAGTCTCTAAAACAAGGGAGTACATCAATTGTTAAAAAAAAAATCATTGGATCCAGGAAACAAGTAATCAAACCCATAAATCAGCCACGAGAATCCTCAAAAATGATGAGGAAGGGAGTTCCCAGGACAACATCTCAGCACTAAATCACAATAACATTAACTCTAGATTGGAGCCAAAAGGCAGAAGGGTCTGGAGGAAAAGCTCAAAGAAAAAGAACAATCAATAGCAACTCTAATTGTGCATGTGTGCATGTGTGTTACAGAGATATTTACATGTATGGCAAAAATGCATGTAGAATAATTAGTAATTGGTACATAGAAAACTAAGCAACCACCCTTTAGGTTTTTGACTGAAAGGAAATAATTTGGAAGAAAACAAGAGAAGAGGTGAATCTGTTCAAAAAGAAATGTACTCATTACTTGACTTATGTAACTGAAACCCCTCTACACATCACCTTTACAATAAGAAATAAATAAATTTTTAAAAAGAAATAATTACTAGCCCTAGAGACATAATAATGTAACATACTGAGAGTAATGTAATAATAATTCACTACCTGGTTGGCTATGAACAGTAATTTCCAGCTTAAGAATAATGTGAATCAGTGTGCACCAATCCCAACAAACATTCCAATATACTTGTGTAGGAAGAATCTGCATGCATGGTGTGTGTGTGTGTGTGTGTGTGTGTGTGTGTGTGTGTGTGTGTGTGTGTGAGTGTGTGTGTGTGTGTGTGTGTGTGTGTGTGTGTGTGTGTGTTTCTGGGATTCTGGGAAAGGGAAGAGGAAAAGAGGCCCCCAAACCTAAGTTCTTTTCTTCTATATAGAATTGAAATTTATGAAGAAACAGAATGAACAGGTTATTAACACACAATACAAAGCAATAGTTACAATTCAAGGTAGTTGCCAGTAGGTGAGAAGAAACTGAGATACTAAGTGAGCCCTATAGAATACTTTTCATTTTTAAGCCATAAATATATGTGATTTTGACTTATAATGTAAATACGCAATAAGAAAGGAAATAATTACCTTTGGGGGAAGCAGCAAATAAGTTGTTATGGTTTCCATGCAAATCACAAAAAGTCATGTTTGGAAACTTAATCGCTAATGTGATAACACTGAGAATTAGGTAAGACCTTTTAAGATGTAATTAGGTCATTCAGACTCTGGTCTTAGGAGTAGATTAATGTCCTTTTTCTGACTATTTTCACCAGAGAGGTTATCTCAAAGATAGGTTCCTGAGGAAATGAGTTTAGTTCCCTTCCCTACTCACTCCTTCTCCCTCTTTGTGTGCATGTGTGTGTGCTCCTTCTTATCCTTTTACCTTCTACCATGAGTTAATGCAGTAAAAAAGCTGTCACCTGATGAAATCTCTCAATTTTGAACTTCCCAGCTTCCATCACTGTGAGAAATCAAACTCAGCTGGATGCCAGTGGCTCATACCTGTAACCCTCACTACTCATGAAGCTAAGATCTGGAGGACAGAGAGTGAAAGCTAGCTGGGGCAGACAAATCCACACGAATCTATCTCTAGCAAAATAAAAAATGGAACTGAAGATGTGTAGGAAAACACCTTGTCAGACTACACAGCTAAACAAAATATCGAGGCTCTGAGTTCAAGCTCTAGTACTGGCATGGAAGACAAAAAAGGAAAGAAGGAAGGAAGGGAGAAAGTATTTTCATAAGTTATTCAGGCTCAGAAAGTATACCAGCGCAGACTAGACGAAGCTTTGTCTATTCCCTGAAATAACTAGAACAAGGATAAAGTATCATCCTAGCAGAAACAAATCATAAATCTCAACTCCTGAAATCTGGGGCCCATTCACAGGGAAGAGAGAATAAAGTAGGCAGTAACCTTATCATGTCTGTCTCCCAATGAGCCATCTGAAACTGTGCTAGCTCCAGGTGAGCTGAACTTATGAATGTCTTCCACAGATTCCTAGCTCCTTTGACATATTTCCTGTGGAAAGACTTCTAAACATCCTTCTAAAGGCCGATTTCTGTCTCAAGCCCTCAGATGTTAATTCTGAATTTAGTTACGCATAGTGAGTATTTCTGTAGGATAGTCTGCCAAACTCAGCAGTATGCTCAGGCATTCATTCACTCATTCATTCAGTATGTGTCTAACATGTCTAGAAGATACAGAAACTTGATCATTGAAATAAAATTTCTTTTTCCTAGGGCCCAGTGCCATGGAAGAAAATTTGATATTAAAACTTTGACTAAAGATTAGTTGATCGTCAAAAGAATCTTGAATATGTCTTTTAGCCTTCACAAGAGGATTTTAACCCTGATTTATCCCCTATTGATTTTTAAGCATGTATTGGTATCCACCAAATCAAACAGGGAGTAGTTGAATCTCCCTGGATGTAAACCAGTCCCGCTTTATGCCTTATGCCTAGCAGAGTCCTTGGCACAGGACTGTTGCTATGGAAATGTTGAATGAGTTAATGGTATAAGGATGAATAGGTAGATGTATTGTAAATGGATGGATGGATGGATGGATGGATGGATGGATGGATGGGTGGATGGATGGAGTTCATTCATCTGAAATTCACCTTTGCTACAGAAAGCAATTCTAAAATTAGAAGTTGCCCCAGGGGCCATGCTTTAAAAAAATCATTTCAGAGATTTTGTTTCCTTGGATTAGATTTCAGGAAACCAAGGGACTAATTACACACATGGAGTTGAGGGGTTGAGGGAGTAGCTATTTTTATTTGAGTTGGGAACACATTTTCCATTCTCTCATTACACCTTGTTCTCTTTACCAATGGGTAATATGTATTTTTAAGCCCAGGTTTTAAAGAACTTTTTCCTTCCAAAATTAAGTCCTGTTTCAGTCTTTCTTGCCCTTATTCAGTTCCAAAGTCATTATATTTTCTGGGAAGGAAGTTATTTTCTTGTGTCTAAAAAGACAGTTTTGCTAGTAAGGGAAAGAGTCCTGTTATGGCATTACTGCTAGAGTGACAAGGCCATCTGTGGCTATCTCTCAAGTCCATTGTGTGATTGAAGCTGAGTCATAAGGAAAGTTTAGGCTGTATTCAGCTGTATTAAGCCCCAGGTAATCTCAAGAGGCTTTCACTAAAAGGCATCGTTTTTCTAGATAGGATGAAATGTAGGTGCACCAAAACAAGCTATCTCCTCCTTGCTAGGAATTAAGAGCTGACGTGGCATCATTTCTGTGTTTCTGTGCAATTGCATTTGGTTTGTACTTGACTCTAAAATCTCAGTCTGGAAAATAAGGTAGCACAAACTTGCTACCGTCTCAAGGGCCGGCTCATTTTTCTCTGCCAATGAAAGAGTTAAAAGCAGGGGAAATGGGTAAGGTAAATTGAGTGAGTTTATTTAACAGGGAAAGAAAAGCTGTGGAAAAATAAAGTGGCCAGACTATGGGAGAAGAGTTTAAAGAGGAGTCCCATGTCCTCTCACAAGGCAGTTTTGTAGTCCAGGTCCTCTCCAGAATCTCCTCCCTTGGGCTTTGTGCTGAGTGTTTGACAGCTTGTGCATGCGCTTCCTGTGCAGGCATGGAGGGCATTACAGGAAGACTTGAGCAGGGAAAAGCATTTCAGCAAGGAGCCCAAATCCATGACAGAGCCTTTTTCTCTCTCAAACTCAAGTAGTGGAGTTTAGTACTTAAGCTTGCATGTATGTGCATTGCCGCACGCGCGTGCGAGCGCGCGCGCACACACACACACACAGGTGAGCACACAGATTGGCTGAATTCCCATATGGTCAACTAGAAGGGCTTCTCTTGAAATTTCAAAGTGCTGCGTTCAGAATCTCTAGTTTTGCTGCCTGCCCTTGACAATCCTTTGGCGCTGTAGATGGGTGGGCCTCGGGTCACCTTACTCGTGCAATGTTGGGTATGAGGTCGTCTCTGACGTCTCAGCCTGCGATCCGCCCTCTTCCCCCTGATTCTTCTCTGGTAAAGCACATTCTCTTCTGCTTGCTTTCAGGGCATGCTTGTGATGGAAATTGGCAATGTGCAGACCCTTGCCTGGCCAATGGCCCTGTGCCTGTAGCCCTGGCTCTGCATTCTGGCAGGCTGCCCCTCCTTGCTGGGTTAGGGCTGAGCAAACCACACTGGTGGGCCCTGACTTCATTCCTAAGGATAAACTCCTCGGAATGAGAATCAGGAACCTCAGCTTTGTAAACACTCCTGTTAGCCTGGGTGCCATTGGAGATTTATTTGTTGGTTTATAGCCTGCTGAGGAGGGACTCTTTCCCTTCACTCGACAAACACTGTTTTCCTTAAAACCTTTTTTTTTTCTGACATCATAATTTAAGAGGAAAAAAAAGACTGTGAGATCTTAATATTTTCAATGAGATAAGTGATGACATAATTCTAAGATGGTATTTTTCATGGTTTGTTGAAGATGTTTATTGTTCCTTACTATTCCAGTAGTGGTCTGTGGACATGAGCCTTAGGATCACCTGAGAACTTCTCAAAATGGAAAATTACCAGAGGCCAATCATTTGTGCCTAGCTACTTAGGAGGCTGAGATTTAAGAATTGCAGTTCAAAGCCAGCCTGGGCAGTAAAGTCCACAAGATTTTGACCTCCAATGAGCCACCAAAAAAATCAGAAGTGGAACTGTGGCTTAAGTATTAGAGTGCCAGCCTTGACTGAGGGATAGCACCCCAGGCCCAGAGTTTAGTCCATGGGATTGGCGCGCGCGCGCACACACACACACACACACACACACACACACACACACACACACACACACACGTGCATATGAGAATCACAAACTCTCTGCTACAGACTCACTGAAGTCCTTCATCTTTTTAATCTTACCAAAATTTCCAGGTCTGAAGTCTGAAGTCCGAGAAGCACTACTTTTAGATGTGCCTTGCAGTAGTGCCAATGCAAACGGGTTTCTAATGATATTTGTTATTAATAGGAAATTAATCCAGGCAAGCTTCATAACTTGGGCTTCTGAAAACCTAGCATCATCTTTTAATATCATTGGGTAGGTTCTAGTGTTGGACTTTGTCTAAACTTCTGGGAACACATTGTAAGTGTCAGCTATTTCTAATGACCTTATACGTTTGTTCCAAGGAAGTGTAAAAACACCTTGAGCTCAAATAATTTCAGGGAAGAAAATTGCACAAACAATTCTGACTTTCTATTATAATGACTATTGTAACTGGAATGTTCTACAAATGAAGAAGCTAATACATCACCTTGGAGATGTCTAAAATATTCACTTATCATAGAATACCCTATGCAAGATGACCATAAATTCTGTTACTGCATTGACAGAAAGCCAGGATTCCTAATATCGCTGGGGATATGAGAACCGCTGGGAAGCAAGGGTTTCCCATGTTTGGTTGGCCTGAGCTATACAAATTTCAATGGTGATAGAAATGAAATTTGGTGTCTACTGTGGAATACAGTCAGACAGGTATTTTAGAACATAAAAACACAGCTTAATGCTGGGAAATTGGGACTGAGAAGGACATCACACCGAGCTCAACATCCATCCGACTCTAAGAATGAAGAGGACAGATGGAGAATGTGAGCCAGACCGCATCCCTGGTTCCAAACTTCTGTCAGTGCAAAGGTAAGCATACAACCTGGCACTCACATACCTGCAAAGTGCAAAAACAGCACTTTTCTGTGGAAAGGAGAATGAGTTTTCCATGCACCTGGTACTTTTCACATAGGCATTCATATAGGGATGTTTTCTTTCTCCTAAGCAGTAGTTCCTACTGCTTGTAGTTGAAGGAAATTATACCAGTGAGGAATGGGTTCTAAAGCTCTGGAGTAGGCTGGTGACTCAGGTGGCTCCTTGTTTCTTCCCGTCCTCTGATGAAAGTTAGGAAGAAAGGAAAAAGGCACGACACAGCTCTTTCTTTCTTTACCAACACAGACTACTTGTAGTTAACATATCTACTTGTGCATACTGCACACAGGAGGAGAAGTCTGCGGAAAGCAATCTGTTCATTTACTTGTAAGCTCTCACAAAACATTTTCATTTTTAATACCTCGTTGAGATCTGGGTGACCAGAGAAGAAATCCTATTGTGTGGGGGAGATGGAGAATCGGGGATTTGGAGAGATGATGGTAAGAAAAAAGGGTCTGAGAATCTGCCTTCCCAGGTCCGAGTTGCTTCCTAGGTCTAAGGATTAGTGGAAGTAGAAGGACCTGATATTGAGATGCTAGAGAAAACCATTTCTTTTGTCAACCTGAGCATGTGCCCGCCATCAGCCAGGAAGTGAACATAGCTTTTAGACTCTTACCATGGATTGTGTGTACTCTAAAGTTTGAGGAGAAACAATGTAATAAAGCAAAAAGAACATCACACAGGAAAAGAAAAACTTCCTTCTTTCTCTGTGAATATTTCAATATTTCTCTTAATCCATCCCACCGTTCCTGGTTTTATTTCTTTGTGGGCAATATTTGTGAACTGGGACTAGATCACAAATGGAGGCCCTAGAAAGCAATCAGCTAAGGAGTCATTCCCTTTTCTCCTCCTAGAAACTCCAGCCACTTGGGAACCTAAGGGGGGAATGGCACATATGCCAGTCTGGGAGATTGGAGGAGAAGCTAGCCCACATTCAGGGGTCTTCAGTGGTGGTAGGACCTCCCAAACCTAGGAAGGGCACTGGCCTATAGGAATGCTATGTGGTGCCATCCAGAAAAGATGCCCCTTCCTACTTCCAGCTCAGGATTTCTCAGAACTTCACCAGCTCAGGGGAAAGAATTCCCAGTCATCTGCACTCAAGCAGGCACCACTGTGACCTGGGTCGCCTGCCTTGAGACTGAGGTACCCAGCCTCCTCAGCAGCTGTGGGAAGAAGCTGTGATTGTCACCTCTGCGCATACTCTTACACATGCTTGGCAACAATCACCCCCCCCCCAGTCATCTGGCCTTGGGGTGCAGCTTGGTTTCAGTACCATTCTCTAGCATTTCTCACCTACTCAACCAGTCACCACCCATGCAAACAACTTCGACTGAGAGTGAAGAAGAAAAGTGAGATATGTTGAATGTCTCAGCTACACAGGGACACAAGCACGAGAGACAGTGCCATGCTGTTCTTGCTCAATTTCAAGATGGCCTTAAGGCCTCACATTCTGTCACTTCCAAAATAAATGATTTTGCTGATGGTGATAGAAGTTTCTACTGCTATTCTTGGAGGGAAGAACATGCTCATGTCATATCCGTTCTGTCTCTATAGCTGACAGAGACCTCTAAGGTTGTGGTCTGTAAATGGCAATGCCCGCTTGTGTTGTAGCTCAGCAGCAGGCAATACCTGCTAGTGCTTCCCTTTAGAGCCAGGTGACACTGCTAGTGTTGCAGCTTCACCTGCTGCAGGTTCTTGTGCTGGGAACTGAATAATGATGGATGAGTACAAAGAACTTTGTTTAGATAAGTATCTCCATGGAAATTCTCTGCTATATCTGTTCTGATGGGTCACCCCTATTATAACTAGGTGTTTGGTTACAACACCTTGACTGGTTTTTCTTCATATTCTCAATCAGGACTCTTCTTCAAGTCTACCCTGAGGTCATGGAAATGTTATTGAAACTTGAAGAACTTAAAGGGAGCCGAGAAGGGCAAAGGTGGGATGTTTGTTTCTTGCTGGGACCACTTTTGCAACAATGTTGCCTCTTTTGTATCTGGTTTCTACTTGCCAGGTAAGATGTTGTCCAGGGGTTCCGGGCCCTAACAAATGTACTGTTAGCCTTTGCCTGCAATGTCTGTCACTTGACTACCACTACTTTATGGGCAAATGCGTGAACACACACACACACACACACACACACAAACACACACACACGAATTACACTTACATCTATTGCCTACTTGGAAGTCCTTACTCATCTAACAGGACCCAGATCTGTGTTCTGTGTCCATCTTTACCCTCTCCAAAAAGGAAGTAATTGAAATCCTAACCTTATTCTGTGAAATAGAGCTATGGTAGATGGAACCAGTGAAATTGGATTGAGATTATAACGGAAGAGGGTGGGCCCTTTATCCTTATAAGAAGAGGAAACACTTGCCACAGAGGAAAAAGACACAGGGAGAATGCATCTTTGTGAGTTTGGAGAGGATTATCATCTATAAGCTACAAGGCCAAAGGCTACTAGATGCTGGACTACAAAGAAGGATTCTCCGTAGAGACTTCAGAGGCATGGAGTTCCCCTTGAAGCCTCAGTTTCTGACTTCCTGAAACAGGATAAATTTCTGCTGTTCAAGCCACAAGATGAGTGCTACTTTGCTGGGAAACTCAAGAACTCCCAAAACAATGTTCCAGGTATGTTCTATTAAGACACCCATCACACTAACAGTGTTAGGGGTTTTGTGTCTTTTGGTGCAGCCAACTCATGATTCTTCTGAGCATTGTTATTCCACGTTTTATCTTGTAAATCCTGACACAGTGCTGGGTACACAGAGGTGCTAAAATACATACAAAAGGAATGGATACGTGGCTGGATGAGTAGTTGAGGGCTCATGCCAAAGGAAAACATGTTGAAGAAGCAACTATGGCATGAAGGAAACATAAAAGTGATCCAGAGAGAACACCGTTACCGTCTGTAGCCTTACAGGAATGTTAACAACCACTGTATTGCGTTGATTTTAATATTCTCTCTTAAAGAGAGAGCCAGATTTAGACACATTTTTTGTCATTAAAAACAGAGGACTACCCAAAGAAGCATAGGTCCCATGGTTTCCCTTATTTGCAATATATAGTATAGGTATGAGTCAAGCGGAAAAGGTCAGATAATGTGATGTTAGGAAAATGAACCCTTAAATATGTATTTTAATGTTTTCGTTTCTTTCATGCATGTGTTTCTAACGCATTTATAAGATTATTTCTTTGTTGCTTTGTATGTCCCTCCCCCACAGTGTAACCCCCGCTTTCACTATATTTAATGTCAGTATAACATGTGGAGGAGATGGGGACAAACAAGTCGTTTAAGGATTCAGGTGGACCTGTTGCAACAATGAGAAGTACAAAATGTCATGTCAAAACCAGCTTTACAATGTCGGTGTGGGGGGGGAGGGGGGTATAATTGGGTGGGGGGGGAGGCGGGGAAGGGAGGTGAAGGGTAAACAAAGGAGGAGGCTGCAATGCTTGGTAAGAAATGTATGCATTATCTTGCCCATGTAATTGTAGCCCCTCTGTACAGTATGTTCTCAAATAAAATAAAATAAAATTTAAAAAAAACAACAACAGAGGACTAGTTTTCTCTCCCAACTCTTTCCACCCTTTGGTGTACTGGGCCTTGCTTTCCTAAGCAAGCACTCTATCATTTGAGCCATACTCTCAGCCCAGGATTAGTTTTCTCTATTTCTAAATAATGCCAAAAAGAAAAGCACCTCTTAGTTTTAGAGAAATCTGAGATTGTTTTAACCTAGTCTGGTATCTGCTGTGACATATAGTAACAACAACAATAATAATATAATTTTAAAATGCAGACCTGGTAGTGGTCTCCAGGGGGAAAAATGTCCTCATATTTAGCAAAAGAAAACAAGTTTTGTGTACAAAACTATCATTAAGGGACTAGGTAAAAATATAGCCTGAGGGAAATTAGGAGAAATGAGGTTTATGTCCCCTAATAATCCCTTAAAAGGAAAAAATGTCACCTTAATTTAATTGGGGCTTTGCTATTACATTACTTCTCTATTCATGACACAGTTAAACCCTATTATTTAAAGCACTTGACCCAAGATGAGCTATTTTCTCTCTCTCTCTCTCTCTCTCTCTCTCTCTCTCACACACACACACACACACACACACACACACACACACACACACACACACACACACCTTCTGGCACCATTTTACCAATATCTTTTATGAGTCCTTCAGTTTTAAATTAATTATTCAGAGCTTCAGTTGGAACATTTGAGGCATACATACTTTGAAAAGCATATTCAACATTGTAATATAGATTTATTACTAGAAAAAATTTAAATATTTAATAATACTAACAATACAACTTAGAATAGAAAGTCCTCACTAGTAGGAATGTACAAATGACAGATACAGAGTGCTAGCAACTCCTCAGCATGGAGGATGCCTGGAAGGTTGCTGGTTATCAGGTCTTGAACATTGTGATCTATAATATATATACCATGCTGCCTACTCCTTCATATGTTCTTTTTTTTAATTGTGAAAATACCATACAGAGGGGTTACAATTACATGAGGAAGGTAATGAGTACATTTCTTATCAAGCACTGTTTTCATATGTTCTTGGCATCTCATTCAGAGCCGCCATTACATGTAGACTCCCATCCCTGGGCCATTCTAGTCCTGAAGCTGTACCTACCATTTCCAGGAGATATTTTCTACCATTGACATTGTGCTTGCCTCCTCTCTGGCTACTGTTTATCAATGCTTTCAGACAACTAAGGCAAAATACTTTCTGATCTTAGAAATAGTTGGTAAACAAACACAAAGTAGCTGTCAAGGTATTTGTAGCGAGCTAGCAGGAGTGGAGAAACCATGCACGAATGGTCTCTGGGATAAGAATTTGGTATTCTAAGTTGATTAAAGATAAGTCTAGGTGATGAAACCCACTTAAAGTTGTTTTAGGAAAAAGGCATGGGGGATACAAAATAATACAGGGATTGTATATAATGCATATAGGCACATACCTACGTAAGTCTATGCCTACGTACATTATGTACAAATGTCACAATGAAACCCTTTTGGACAATTATAGACACTAATAAAAAATGACAAATGTTAGGGAGATTTTTTTCGACAAATGTAATTCTTTGTCTTGAATGTCTCTTCCTGAATTACTAATTTTCAGATAGTACATGAATCATACAAATTTTTTTTTTAATTTCAGAGTCTATTAACACATGAATAGCCTAACAGAGGATTCTCTTTATCTTCATGTTGGGATTGAATGTGAATACTAGACAGGTGGGGCATAGTATGTCCACTTCTGGCTAATTCTAAGTCTGCAATATATAGAGGGAGAAAACCCACAAGACCTTGGAGGTCTTGTAATCAACCCTTATTCACCTCACTGCTCTGCTCCAATACCAACAATGAAAAAAATGCCTTGAGTCGTACCTCAATCCAAAATAAGTGCTCAATAATATCAAAACTAAAATCTTAGGCAGGAGCTGGTGGCTCACATCTATAATCCTAGATACTTAGGAGGCTGAGATCTGAGGATTGCAGTTCAAAGTCAGCTTGGCCAGGAAAGTCCATGCCAATTAATCACAAACAAAGCTGGAAGTGGCGCTGTGGCTCAAGTGGTAGAATGCTAGCCTTGAGAAAAAGGAGCCCAGAGACAGTGCCCAGGCCCAGAGTTCAAGCCCCTCGACTAGCAAAGTAAGTAAAAATAAGTTCAATGCCAGTGGCTCATGCCTATAGTCCTAGCTACTCAGAAGACTGAGATCTAAGGATTGTGGTTCAAAGCCAGCCCGGGCAGGAACATCCATGAGACTCTTATCTCCAACTAACCACCAGAAAACCAGAAGTGGCACTGTTGGCTCAAAGTAGTAGAGCACCAGCCTTGAGCTGAAGAGCTCAGGGACAGTGCCCAGGCCCAGAGTTCAAGCCCCACAACCAACAAAAGAAAATAAAAATAAAAATAAAATAAAATCTTTGGTTGCTACATGCCTATATTAAGAATACTGATTAACTGAACAAAATAGCAAAGACTCCTTCGATTTTGAAATCTCAGGAGGTGAACGCAAATAATAATACTAAGATAAAGCAAATACAGTATTGAGGAAAGTGTCTTTAGTGTAAAGAGATGGTAGATTGAGTCAGTCATTTATATGGCTATGGACATATATGTATGTAAATTATATGCAAATGTAGAACTAAACTGTAGAACTCGGCTCTACAATATTGCTGTTACCATTGTCCACACGTGGGAAAGCCAATTACTGTTTGTTTGTTTGTTTTTAACTAAAACTAAAACAGTGGATCTCAGCTATAGCTGAAGGCTATAATCCAGCTACTTTGGAGGGAGATGGTAGATTGCAGTGTAAGGCCAGTCTGTGCATAAAAGTTTATGAGACTTCATCTCAACCACAGGCTGGCATGATGGTGCATCCCTGTCATCCAGAGCTACAGAGGCACATAGGCATGTGCCCACTACTCCAGCACCACAGAACAGACCATCCCTAAGCATAAAGTAAGATCCTGTTTTGAAAGTAAACAATGCAAAAAAGGGATTGGAGGCATGGCTCAAGTAGTAGCATGTCTGCCTAGAGAGCACAAAGCGCCGAGTTCAAACTCCAGTGATCATACACACACACACACACACACACAAAGTGAATGTGAATAATTGGAACCAGAACATAGAAAGGGTAAAGAGGCTAAAGCATTTAAAGAGAAAACTTTTTTTTTCTACAAGGGTGCATTCACCTGTTTTCCTAAAAGTGAACTCAATCTCATGTTAGACTCATGTACTTTATTTTCAAAAATATAAAACAGCTTGTGTAACCTATTTAAGCAAATCCTGGAGCTGGATTTTATAGGGAATGATGGAGCAGTGTTCAGAAGAGGCCTCCTGCTCTGTTGCTTATCAGCATGACCTCAGAAGCACAGCATTGCGCTTCCTGTGCCCCCAGGAGCACAAAACATGGCAAAAGCAAAGGAGGTCAGAGCAACAATGCATTCCACTCCGACTTAGAAAGCGCTCAGTATTTATCCCTGTACGTGTATACTTGTCTAGTTGAAAACTGACTATGCTTTGCCACCTTCACAATATTAAGTTAAAGTAACAAAGAGGATATAAAAGCTTTTGTTGGTATATGCTTTAGTTTCTTTTTTTTTAAGCTATCCAGGAGTTTGAGAGAATGAGCTTCAAAACTTGTCAAATCCAATTAATCCCCAAATTAACTTCCATTTCTCCTGTGCCAGCCTAGACTTGCCAAGAAATGAAGAACAATGGTGACAGGACAGATCTTTTGCAAAGAGAGGAGACTAGAAATATTACACAAATATTGCGCTTCTGTCCCTCCCTTCTTTTTCCATCTTTTTAAGAAATCTAGATGATTTTTACTTTTGTTTTCTTGTGTCCCTTACAGAAATAAGAAAACCTTGATGCAAGTATGGATTTGGGCATACATTTGCTCATGTGCAAGTGTTTAAATAGTACCAAGCACATATTAGGCATGTTGTTAAGTATTTATTTGAACCTAATAGGCAGAATGACCATCTACAGATGACCTATAAACAAATGATGGGCCCAGAGTCCAAATTTTCTATCAGCACTTATTAAGAATAGAATGTGAATTCTTTCAAGGACTATCAAGTCATGTTGTGCAAGAATGATCAATGAAATCCAGTTTTTGTGGCACTTCAGCCATTTACAAAGTATCTCCCATGCATTGTCTCCTGTGGCTGCCAGGATCCTCCTGGTAAGCTTTTTTCTATGCTCCTTACGTCAAAAAGGAGGCAAATGGTACTCAGGGAAGTGGCAGGATTTGTCCCAAATCAGCAAACACTTCAAGTGTCTGAGTTGAGACATGAGGTAGACAGAGTCCTTGGAAACCAAGGCTTGCCTCTGCCCTCATCAGCTAAATGACTTCTCAGTTCTGCCCTTCGTTCTAGCTTGTAAAGGTTTCGTTTCAAGCTGTTCTCCATGCAACATGTCTATAAATGACCAGGAACTTCTTATCATGAAAGTATCAAGTCAGATGGCTGAATGTTCCATTATCTGTGACAACTTTTATTTGACTACCTTGTTCTTATAGCTCTTTTTGGACAAGATTTTGCCAAAAAAGAAAGAAAGAAAAGAAAGAAAGAAGGAAGGAAGGAAAGAAAGGAAGGAAGGAAGGAAGGAAGGAATAGAAAGGAAGGAAGGAAGAAAGGAAGGAATAGAAAGAAAGAAAGAAAAGAAAGAAAGGAATAGAAAGAAAGAAAGAAAGGAATAGAAAGAAAGACAGAAAGACAGAAAGGAATAGAAAGAAAGAAAGACAGACAAAGAGAAAGAAAGAAAGAAAGAAAGAGAGGCAATGATCTCAGTGGCTTTGTATCCTTCCATTCATATTACCCAATAGTTGATTGACAATAAAAGAATGTAAAGTGCCCATCTGACACTAGACATAAACAAGAAAGACTTGGGCAAAAATGATGGCTTCATTTCTTCCTATCAGTGTTTGGGCTCGCCTCCAAATGTCTTCAGTCAGAGCTAAATTAGGTTGGAAATTTTATAAAAACAAAATTTCTCTGTACTCAGTTTTCTGAGAAAAATTCAGGCTGGTCAAAGCCAAATGTTTTTACTGTATTTTGAAAGCTTTTTGTGCTCCTAAATAGTATCATGAATTTGAAATGATCATGTAATTGCCTCTTGCATTTAAAAATCTCTCTCTTCCCCCAGGGTTTATGGTTATGTTGGTGAGGCGATCAAATTAGGAAGAACACACACTACTTACTTCTAGACTGTCCCACCATTTGTGGCCATGCCACCCATCTCAAACTTTGTCTGATGTGTGTTCCTCCAGGAGTACTCCATCACATTGGCTGCTGGCAGGGTGGCTTGATGAGTCCCTTCAGAATGTGGCTCAGTCCATGTGTGCCACTGTGCCAACTATATAAGACTTCGGACTCTTATCTAACTGGGAAGTCTAGGTTCAAGTCCAGTTGGTTAGGTGTTTATAGATGGCATCTTCCCAAGGGGGTATCCCCACATGATGGAAGGCAGAGGAGCCAAAAGAGTGAAGCTATCTCCCTCCAGCCATGTGGGAAGATTCACAAAGGGGGAGCAATCACAACCAGGTCACATCTCCAAGCCCCCACAACTGAGATTAAGTTTCAAGAACAAATTGGAAAGGACAACCTGACAATAACAGCAGAGAACTCACAAGAGCACACCCAATTTCACAAATTCAATCCCAGGGAGATGGCTCCAATGTAGTGCTATTTTACAAAAGAAATCCAATTGCTGGGGACAGGGAGGGGCGGTGGAGTGGGGGATGGGGGAGGTCGCATCTGACCACTCTTCACTTACATTCTAGCCACCTCGTAACAACCACCCCCTTCACGCATCTGAAACTCCAAGGCTGAAGTTCTCATAATATAAGTGGCTTTTCTCTATTTTCTGACCATTCACATCATTCCTGCTAATCCCCACCCATTTCACTTGGGTGACTAGAAGTAGATTTTCTTACTTCTCTGAGTTCATATCCCAACTCATGTGCTGGAAGGCAATAAAGTTCTGTGGTGATGTTTAAAGCATGGGTATTATTCCTCCTAGGTAGGTACTGACTACCAACTGGGATACTTAACAGTGCTGTCCCATTTAAAACTCCCACTAATTGTTGTGGGAAGTAATCACCCCAGACTGGGTAAGTAACATACTCAGGGTTGCACAGTACAAGCACTAGAAACCACATGTAGCTTTGTCCAATTGCACGCAGTACAAGCTATCCCTCAGCTCCAATGCTAGGATTTTCTCCAGAGCTTAACTATGCCCACTTAACCATTACAATAGTTAAATTTGAGCCATCCACAGGAGCCAAGCAGTGTTAGTGTTTGAGTATCATTGCCCTAAATACTGATAAAGTAGATATCTTACTTACTACAGATGAGAAAACTGAAGCGTAGATCTTGTTCAAAGTTACCCATATTGGATTGTAATTTGAAATCTCACAGCTTAGTGCTGGAGGTGTTGACAAGCTTATCAAAACCCTCACAGAGAGGCTTCCTAAACCATTAGAGCTAGTTCATTTTCCCTTGAAACTGCCTCTCTCTATTCATGTGTACCTATAACACACACCACACATGCAAACCGCACAAGGCACTTGCACACTTCACTTTTCCCAGTTCCTTCACAATACAAATCACTTAGATTTTGAAACCCCAAAGTAAATATACATTTACCAACTACAGATAATACATCTAATATTGCCCTCATCTGTCTATCCCATTTAGCACAGATTCCTATAGACACCAAGCCAAAAATCACAAAGGAGAATGAACCTAGGTACCATTTATTTCCAATCTCCCATTTTATTTTCCTTGGTCCATTGAAGAATGAGGGTAGAGAGGGTATTTTTTTGAAGCACCCCTTAGAATCACAGCTAGTAATAGGCCAGTAGGAAAGGGGGGTGACAGGAGGGACAGAGTGCTCCGTGCTCTGCATAAAGCTAAACTTGTGAACTTTAAATAGTCAGATGCTTGTTCCAGAGCCTTCTCTCAACTAGCCCTGGGCACACTCCTCTCCCTTCTGTTCTGTTCTCCAGGTGAAGTGCTAGCAATCTATGTAGGGCAGAGCTCTGATTTGGATGTCAAATAAAACTGATCGATTTTATGGTTCTATAAAGGTCACCTCCAAAGGTAGAATGATGTCTGCTGCAGAAGAGCACCCATAAATCCAAGCTATTTGTGACAACTCTTGTCCCATGGTGGGAAGATGGATTTTTCGGATCTGCCTCTCATCCTAAAATAAGAGAGCAAATTTTCCATTGGGCTTGGCTGGGGAGAGAACACTCTTTATGTAACAAGGACGTTTATGCAGATTAAAACATAATGGTTCAAGGCAAATTTGTTGTGAATTGGTCCTAGAGTAGAAATGTAAGAACAAAATTTTTAATGACTGTACTCTTCCTTTGGCCAAATAAAAGGATAGCTGTCACACGGTGTTACATTCAGTTTCCTCATCACCAACCTTCAGCAAAGACCCTGGACATGAGGTATCTAAATGACTGCAAAGGGCAGCATACTCCTGAAGGCCACCTGTCCCCCCGCATTACCTCCAAAACTCTGGGGAGGTGAAGGGGAGGTTGATTCTTCTTAGATTATTTTCATTTTCCTCAGGCGTGTCTATCCTCAAAAGAAGTTGAATGGATAGATGAGTTCCATGAAATCTTCATCTTAAGTCTCAGGGTATCATCAACATGCCTGGGGATTCTTTAGCCAAATGAAGGCTATAGGGGACAAAATGGATGAATATGATTACCAAGTGGGATGAAGACCATTTTATTTGGAGCTGGAGGGCGGGGTGTAGATGGGTGGCAGGGAGAGTTGTACATTCAAAGTGCTCTACAAACCAGGTGATAACAGATATAGGAGAGGTGGTTTGCACTAGTCCAAGGCAAGAGTTTCCACTGTCATTCCAACATTCCTACAACAATGGTTGACTGGCTGCATCCGCATATGATTGGTAGAAGGGCGGGTCTGGTCTAGGTTTTGATGCTTAGTGGCAGCCTCAAAGGCTACGATCAACCAATGAGAGGCTGATGCTGATTGCCAGCTCTCCCACTCCCTCCTTAGTGCTGATAGCCAGAGAGGAGCCCCTGGTAGCCACAGCAGACATGCCACCTCCCCTGCTTTCATTTCTTAAAGGAATCCCAGGAATCTCCAGGACCCCATGGCTCCACCCTTGCTCTGTTTCCATCTCCTCTAAACTCTGCCTCCCAAGTCCTCCACATGCAAGAGGACATGTCTAGCCTCCACAGGCATGTAACTTTCCTACTTCTTTCTGGTACGCTGGTCCCTGTCTGCCTGGCTAGCATGGTATCATCCCATAGCACCAGTTTGTCCAGGAACCTTGCCCAATTCCTGGGTTGATTTAAAGGCCTTCTTCTGTGTTTCTATACAACTCTCCAAATTCCTGGGCCATAAAAATTTACCACATTATGTTAAAATAGCCTGTTTACATCATCAATCTCACTACTTTATAGATTGTTTAAAAGCAAGAGCCAAATACCGTCCAGCCAAATGCTGCCCAGGGCCTTGTACACAGTCCATAATAAACTATGTTGTGTGTGTAAGAGAGAGACAGAGACAGAGGACAGAGGCAGAGAAACAGACAGACAGAGATAGAGAGATTATGTCACCCAAGACTGGCTTAGAATTCACTACATAGCACAGGACATCCTGGGACTCTGAGCCTTCTGCCTTTCAGCTTTATAAGTGCTGGGATTATAAGTATGTGCCACTATGCTCAGCTACTGTTAATGTAATTTATTTCTATGATGATACTGGTGGATGGCAGGAGGCATTCAAGAAGACACGCTAGCTGGAGGAAAACTCCAGAAGGGCATTCAGAAGGGTGGGAAGTCCTTACCTGCCCCCAGCACAGCCACACCCCTGTCCCTGTCCGGAGTGAATTCTCTCCACCTTTCTTCTGATAACACAGAAGATCTGGCCTTTCCCTTGACTAAGATTCCATATATGTCCATCCCTTACTCCCCGCCCCCCCCCCCCACTAAACCTCCTAGGAATGGAGGAACAAAAATAATGCAGTGTGAGTAAGCAACATAGGAAGAAAATCTGTGGAGGTGGAGAAATGTCAACCACTATGGAAGGTGGACTGAGGATGGCTCAGCAGAAGGCACTGCCGAAAGGCTATGTCTGCACAGCAAGCACTAACAAGAAGCAGGCCTATTCAAGCTGCAAACCCCAGTGCAAGTGGGGGGCCACAGGCATTGAGGTACCTGGGGCAGACTCACAGGATGTGAGGTGAAAGCAAAGCTGGCTGGAGAAAACACAGATTCTAGTCTCATCTTCATTCCCACAGCTGATGAAAGCCCTCCCGTCTCTCTGCAGGTTCCTTCCTGAGAAAATTAAGCAGAGGAACTTCAGGGGCCAAAGCCCTTGAACCAGTGGAAAGAGTGGACGAGACCTTTCCCTGGACACAGGGCACCCGGGGAAAGCACCTTTGTTCCACTCACTTCACAGATTCTCACAGCACCCTAGAAAGGAGACCATATGATTCTTTATTTTTTTTCTTTTTTACTTCTTAAATTTATTTTTGTGCCAATCCTGGGACTTGAACTCAGGACCTGGAGGCTGTCCCTGAGCTTTTTTTTACTCAAAGATAGTGCTTGAGCCACAGCTCCATTTCTGGCTTTTGGGTGCTTCATTGGAGCTAAGAATCTCATGGACTTGTTTATCCAGGCTGGCTTGGAACCATGATCCTTTGACCTCAGCCTCCTGAGTAGATTCTAAGGCATGCACCACTGTGCTCAGCTCATTGTTGTTTAACCTTAAGTTATTTTGTGATGCTGAGGATGGAAACTTGCAGAGCCTCACACTGTATATAACAGGCAAGCATTCTATCACTGAGCTGTTGAGGAACTTGGACAGCCATGAGAGTGCATTTCATTTCTTTCAGGGGAATCTGTGATGGAGCACATGGTCACACTAAGCATGCATGTCTTTGGATTACATCCAACTGATGTTAGAATATCTCATGGTCCAGGCACTCCAAGTGACTCTTCCAACAAGGAGCTTTGATTCAGGATCTTCCCAACAGCCAATGGCCAAGGTATTTCTTAAATTTCTCTATGGTCATGGGGTCTTCCAATGGAACCCTTCTCCTGCCACAGGTTCCAGGCCTGCACTGCAGCCTGAAGGCTGTTCCCACCCTTCCCCTTTACTCCTACCTCATGTGTCCCACATGAGGTACTCTTCCCACGTGACTCTCCTGATATCTGTCTCTGACTTGGAGATCTTCATCTCAGAGGATCTCAACTGACTGCCATGGTATAAAGACTGGTCTGAGAAAGTGGGTGGTGCTAAGGTGAGCCTTGAGGACCATCTCATTGACAATGGGGGGACCCTCATTGTGCATGTGTCTCAGGATGGAGCCAGAAGCTTGGGTAGTGACTGGCATGAGCTGGCAGCCTCACTACTGTGGGTTTTACTGGTGGTAACCAAATGTTCCAAGAAAAAGTGAACATCCTTTGCTAGGACAATGGTCCCCCTAACCATTACAAGCTAAGAGTAGAACTGTATCCACAGCCCTGGCAGAGTTGGCAGGCAATCACTCGTTCATCTTGACCTGCACGGGGTACTGAGAGACTGAGAGCAGTACATACACAATAAAAGCCCGAGGCCCTCATCTTGCTCCACCTGAAGGATGGAGCCAGCCAAGGAGCAGACTCAGAACCAGATCAAGCTGTAGAGCTCCAGAGATGTCTAAATGCACAATTAGTAAGGAAAGATGGTTACAACAGAGATAGGGTCCATGCTAGGAGAGAACTCCAAAACTGGGAATGAGCATACCTAGATGGATTCTTCCAAGAACATTGACTCTGTGCCCACACCTGACTGCCTGGAACATTCTAATAAACCCTCCTACCCTCTGTCACACTGGGACTTTTTCTCTACAAGTCAAATGTCTCCCTCACCTTCTGTCTACAGACACATAACTCATGTTAAATCCAACATAATCTGGCCAAGAATGTGCTCACAGTCCGATAAAGAAAAACAGAGCTTACCAAAAAGCTCACCAAAAGAAGTGGGGAAAAAAAGTGGAAAAAATTACTAGGTACAGACTGGGAGGGGACAGAGGTGAGATTCTGAACATATGTGGTCAAAGAGATCAGAATATAAGGACAGCTAAGGGAGCACTCTCTTGGAATACTAGACTCGTTGCTAGAGAACTTTTGAGCATGCTTGCTCTATACTGAGTCATGTGGAAATGCCTGGATTTCCCTGGAAGATGGAGGGGAGACATAAAAGGCTGAGTAACACAGGCCTGCTAAAGCAGATACCCCACATGAGGCCTGAAATACAGTATTATAACTGCTCAAAAGATGTAATATTCACGTAAACCCTAAGAACTGTTTCAGCCATTAAGAAGTACAACGTAAGAACTGGGAACTAGTGGCTCACACCTGTAATCCTAGCTACTCAGGAAGCAGACATTTGAGGATCCTAGTTCAAAGCCAGCTCAGACAGTCCATAAAACTACCTTTAACCAGAAAAAAAAGCTGGAAATGGAGCTATGGTTCAAGTGTTAGAGCACCAGCCCTGAGTAAGAAAACAAAGGGATAGTGCCAAGAGCCTGAGTTCAAGCCCCAGTACCCCAGCACATACACACATACACAAAGAAGTACAACTTTGGCTAGATGAGAGCAAAGCAGGGTATACTGGAGCAGCAGGATAAAGGATGGCATGAAAAATATCTCCAACAGCAGTTGTAATTATGAAATGGGGCTGATTTATTTCTGTGTCGGTACAGAGAGGGGCATTCAGTTCTGTTGCAGAGTTTGAAGAATAATTAATGATCAGCACAGAGAACTTTAATGAAAAATAAATAAGCTGCATCAGAAACAGAAATAATAGTATAATTTGTGGTTCAACTTGAATAATAATTACTACCAAACACTGAATATTTATTTAGGTTAAAAAAGCTGTTATGTAATCATTTGGGGAGAACAGAGAAAAAAATATATATAGTGGGAGACCGGAAGACTTCTCCAAAGATACTCCAAGCTTATCTTTCAGAGGAGGGAGTTGGTAAAAATATCTAAAATTAACATTACTTAGAAATCTAATGATTGGTATCAAAAATCACTTTCAAAAAGTGTTTAACTTTCTTTTTTGTGAAAAGTAGGTGTCAGAGATAGATGAGGTATGGAATGATATTTGTTCTTATTTATTCTTGTTTTATTCTTATTATTCTTGGAATGTGTTCTTACTGGTACACAAGTTGCTGGGCTTTAAAAAAAAAGTCAGTAGATGTATATCTTTGATTAAAATAAGTCAGTCATAGAAGTCCTAATCACTTCCACAATAGGTAAGAACAGAGAGTAAGTCATAAAGTCACAACAGAGAGTAAGTCAGAAGGAAAGTCACTCTGATCTCAAAGCAAACAATGGCACACCTACCTTGGTGTTTTGGCCTCTTCTATCTACCCATTGTCTCCAATTCTAAGTCCCCAATCCACCTGATCAGAGGAATGACCTCTTGGTTGTACTGTCCTGTGACTTCTGATCCTTCATTTGACAGTTGAGTAGACTCTCCATGCCTAGCTACCATCCATAAGTTCTCCTACTTTTGGCTCCCCTTTGCCACTCTCCATCTCCTCACACATTTCTCCAAAAGTTCTAGATTTTTTCCTGTGAATATGAATGGGCTCACAAGACTCTAGTGAACTTGTTTCCCAAGTAACATGAGAGGGGTCTGCCTTTCCACACCCCCTGACCTAGCTCTCCTCACGTTCTGGGATTAATCTTAGCAAAGGATGAGTCCCACCAGCCTTCACCACGGATGTCCTCTTTATAAGGATATTCATGGTGCCCCTGAACCCGTCTGAATAACCTGGGTCATCTCTCCCATCTCAGCATCCTGCATTAAAGCATATCTGCAAAATGCCTTTTGCCATATAATACATTAATATTAATATATATATAATATTATATGTTATATTCAGAGATTCCCTGATTAAAATGTGGGCATTTCTGGGAGAACCATTACTCATATACCAGTTCTCTCTCTCTGTCTCTCTCTGTCTCTCTCTCTTCACTCTCTGTCTCTCTCTCTGTCTCTCTGTCTCTGTCTCTCTGTCTCTGTCTCTCTCTGTCTCTGCCTCTCTGTCTCTCTGTACCTCTGTCTCTCTCTGTCTCTCTGCCTCTCTCTCTGTTTCTCTGTTTCTCTGTTTCTCTGTTTCTCTGTTTCTCTCTCTCTCTCTCTCTCTCTCTCTCTCTCTCTCTCTCTCTCTCTCTCTCTCTCTCTCTCTCTCTCTCTCTCTCTCTCTCTCTCTCTGATCTGCTAGTTCATGCTAGACAAGTGGTGTAACACTGAGCTACATCACTAGCCCATGGTTCTTGAGACAAGGTCTCTCTTTGTAGCCCAGACTGTCCTTAAACTCTCAGTCTGCCTGCCTTAGCTTCCCAAGTGTTGGGATTACAGGTATGCACCATCTTGCTGAACTCAGGAATGTGGCATTTCAAGTGAGATGCTGTTTTCTCCTCATCAAACCAATTTAAACTCAGAGAGATAGAGAAGTTTCATGGATGAGCCAAGGAAATAAAATTTATAATCTTGCCATCTCTCACAAGTACATCTAGTGAGCTGCTTGTGAAAATTGTGTTTCCTGATCTGTAATTCTGAGATTTGCTGGTTAATGGGTTTTAGTGTCTAAGAGCACTATTCTTCATTGGGAAACACAAAATGGTTCCCAAGGAACCATGTAAGCCGATTAGTTCAGACTCTTTGGAACAATGAGCAAACAAGCAAAGAAAAGCTAATGTTTAAAAAATAAATACCAGATCATATTGTCTTGTGTGAAGCGCTGTTGTATTGGTTCCCCCTTGTCCTTTGTCTCACCATTTTGTTGTTCCCCTTCCCATCCCTAATTCAGATAAACATATATACAATACTAGGGTACCAAAATCAAATTACAGTGACAACAGGGGATATACCATTGGGGGGAAAACTTTCAAAATCATATTGTACATTAAAAACAACATCAAAGAAAAACCCCTTGTGTCCAAGGGAGTTCATTTCACTTAGCATCATCTCATATGGTCATATGTATGTAGCTATTGAGCGACTCTGCTCATCTGCTAAGATTATTCAAGACATACACTATTTCTAGCAAATAAGGGAAACAATGGGACCTATAATGTTAGAAATGATCTGTATAACTTGGTTGGTGGGGGAGAGAAAGTAGGAGAAAAATGAGGGAAGGGGTAACAAACTTGACAAGAAATGCACTCATTACCTTACTTATGTAACTATAACCCCTCTGTACATCATCTTGACAATAAAAAAAGAAAGAAAAGCACAGCCTTTGAGAGCAAAACACCATACACACACACACACACACACACACACACACACACACACACACACACACACACACACACACACACACACACACACACACACACCAGGAAACAGGTATTTGAATGTATGTGGGGTGGGAGGGGAGTAGACAAAGGAGGAGAAGAAGAGAGGGAGAATGAAATCATAAATCCAAGGCATGTCCTATAAAATTAAGAAATGTGAGGGAAGGGGTGAGTCGGGAGGGATGTTTGAGAAGGTTGAAAAGGGGGTACCATTGATCAAAGCACATGGTGTTCATAAACTGCTTTGTTGAATGACACATCCTTTGTACAACTACTTAAAGATAATAAAAAATATATTGTTTCTAAGTTAATGTTTAAGCTAGTGCATTTGACACTGACCATCTGGAGGAAAGAGAGCCGTCACCCCAGTGTGGAAGAAGGGTGGATAATGGGACCCAGCAATCCCATCATGTTGCCTTATAATGTCATGTCGCTGGATGGATGACTCATGTATCCAGAACAGATAGATGGACTGAGAAAGACATGCATGGTAAAGATCCCATCAAAGGGAAATCCAAGTAGGAGGTGGAATGAGGAAGTCGTGTTCAGCTAACACCTAGTGACAAGTTACAGAAATGATAATTGCTGCTATTACTCATTTTCCCTCTTTGCAAGGCCTATATTAAATGTTTTATTGGATTTTTCTGGCTCTTTCCTCCCCCTTCCTCTGCTACCTTATATAGTGAATATTGGTGGCGTTCATTCCATTTAATACAGAGTAGAAGACTTGATGAGAGGTTACGGTGGAAAAAGAGGAGAAGTGGACATCCCACTTGGATAATCGAAGCTTGGGCATGGATGAAGTAGCTGGTCAGATATGTAGTTATCTGTTCTTTGATAGAGGTTAAGTCTTTTTTTTTTCTTTTTGATGTAGTAAGAGATTGAATACCTTAGTCTGTTTGGGACATTCTTAGAACTAACTATTAAGATAGGAGTAGATGTGGCAGACTAGGCAACAACCAAGAAATAGGAGCAGCAGGTGACTGTGGCCCTGGACCCTTCACCTTCCTAAGAGAACCTTGAGTTCTAGCTTAGGAATAGTTTCCTTCATGATGCCTTTATTTGGTTTGGCAAGGAAACTGGATTGATCTGGGGAAGGAGAATGCAGCCAACTAAAGAAATAGGATGAATGTAATTTATAAGTTACGCCAACTATAGATGTGTCTATTACTATATTTAGGGAATAATTAAGTTACAATTTTTATAATGTCAGGAGAAATGTCTGGCCACAGGACAGAGAATGAAAGTGTATCCAGTTTACTGTGAAGTTGTCATGACATTACTTCAAACGTGAATGCAGGTGCATGAAAATCGAATCTGACTGAGAAGGAAGTGCTCTCTCTCAATAGGGAATTGTGAAAAATATTAATAGAGGTATGATTCTGGGATGATTTTCTGGTTTAGTTTTCTGTTTCACTCCCATTGTTCGCCAGAACCACGGATCTCTATCTCTTTATGTTCCAACTATAAATGTCCTTCTAATCTAAAACTCAGTTGAATTTGTAGCCAGTGTCCCCTTCAGAGTAATTACTCAGAGTTCAGCAACTATGTTTCTGTAACTCCAGTTACCTCTGCTACTAATCTCACAGAGCTTAAGAAAATTTCTCCTGTTTCTACTGGACCCATAAAATCCTTTCCTCTTCCTTACTGAGACCCAGGTTTCTATATGGTAGGTGTAGTTGGCAGATGTCTTCTTACTGTCCTCCCAGTCTCTCCCTTACCTTTCTAAGCCGTCTCCAATCTGCCAACATACTCTGCCAAATATCTAACAGGAGCCTCCCTCCACCCGGATTACCATTCATGCCCCCTCCTAAGCACATAATCACAAACACCTGGTGTTTTCCTGTTGGACAATTTCAGCAACACAGTTGGGTTTATCTCAGATAGGACATTGGCCAGCTCTGACTAGCAGGTAAAATGTGCAGTCTCCAGAGAAGTGCTTTCACTTCCCTTCATTACTTCTGAAATTTTTCTCTTCATGGAAACCTTTAATCTTTTGCTTAGGTGGATGGTGTGGGTTTATCTGCCTTTTAAAATCAATGAAAGGGAGTTTATGGTCCTACCATCCTTTGGACATTCCCCTCTTTTTTTTTCCCTCCCTCTGTGATTGATTTGCTTGCATGAACCTGCTTGCAGGCAAATAAGGTGACTGTGCAGGAATGAGACAATTGGATATGGCAGCAAATCCCTAGCGTATCTTGTTCCCCCATTACATGTTGATCTAATCATTCTGATGAGAGTAATATGAGATCTCTTTTAAAGGAGCTTAAAGTTTTGGAGATGTCCATAAAACATTATAGCTTAAGTGGTCATAAGAAGGCACCCGATCTGAATCTTTATTTGATTTTTTAAAAATGAGGGAACTCAGGCTGGTCAAATGAAAGCATCTTTCCCATGGCCAATGAGGGAAAGAAAGGCCGAGTCTCATATCTATCCTACTACCAGGCAGAGCTGCTTTCTTCTTACAAGACAAAGAAAGATCATCTTAGGAGAACTTAGAACGTAATTCAATATATCTAGCACACACAGATCTGCCTAATGTGCTCATAATATTTGAGAATAATCATTCCTTAAAAAATACTAATCAGCCAGGCACTGGTGGCTCATGCCTGTCATCCTAGCTACTCAGGAGGCTGAGATCTGAGGATTGGGGTTTGAGACCAGCCCAGGCAGGGAAAGTCCATGACACTCTTTTCTCTAATTAATCACAGAAAAGGCCAGAAGTAGTACTGTGGCACAAGTGATAGAGTGCTAGCCCAGGGATAGTACCAAGACCCAGAGTTCAAGCCCCAGGACTGCCAAACACAAAACAAAACAAAAACTAATAAAACAATACGAATAAACAAAAGGAATCTAAACTTCACTTAACCTCATCCCAGTCTCTTCCGTGATGTTTGGCTCTCAGCTTGCCCACACTGTGATCTTCAACTCCCCTCCTTGTTATCTCCTCCACGGCCCACATTTTCTCACCTGCAATCTAGCTCCTCCCGACCTGGGGTCAACAGCCTTTGGAATCCTCTGACTCCTCCACTCCCACTGGCTGACCTCCTTTCTGGCATTTCATCACTTCTTCCTCTATCGCCTTCCTGACTCACACACCTTACTCTTTGATATCTCACCTTTTAAAGACAAATTTAATTTTTTTTAATTACAGAATGCTGGAGATTAAAGAATAAGCCTAAATTGTGGCGTTCAGTCCCCTGTTTTGCATGAAATCACAATTATTCACTTGATATCATTCCTTCTGGTGCATGGTCACATTTCACAGACGTGATCTCCATTATTTTATGATTTCCTGGACATTTTTCATGTGTTTAATAGTTTCATCACATTCAATTCAGGCACTGAAAGCTCTTGCCAGTAACCTTAGCTACTGGGAAGACTGAGATCCAAGGATCCAGATTCAAAGCCAGTCTCGGAAAAAAAAATAGTCGATGAGACTCTTATCTCCATTTAACCAGCTGAAGTGGTTAAAAGCTGAAGTTGTAGAGCACCAGCCTCGAGTGAAAAAGCCAAGTTAGAGCACAAGGCCCTGGGTTCAAGCCCCCAAACTGGCAACAACAACAAAAATCATGTTTAAACCCTTATTTACAATGGTATTTGATATGTAAAGGAATTAAATTCACGTTCTTCATAGCCTGACTTACTCTAGTCACTTTGGCCTTTTTCATTAATTGATAAAGTGCTTTTAGTTTTATATTGATTAGTATAAAACATTATATGTAATTTTTATTAAAACCTAATTGTATCTTATTATGCTAAAATAATAGAAAGTACTTTAATCAGAAAACTGTTAGCTAGTCTAAACAACTGAGATAAGGAGATCTAAATTAACTCAGGTTCCTGGTGGAGATGATTTGGTATTTTCCAATAACTAGGACTGAGATGGCCAAGAAAGGGTCAGGATTTGTGGAAAATATGAGTTCAGTTTTAGACATGTTGAGTATAAGCACCTCTAGGACTATCTAGATCACAGGAAAGTTCTGGGATAATGAGAAGCTGCCCACACCTTATGGATCTGGAAACCCTGGTCTAATCCTCTCTTTGGGGCATGTGCTAGTCTTAGGAACATTAGTTCCTGGCCTGGTATTGCCAGATACCAAGGTTAGACATTGAAGAGACAACAGCTGAGCCTTCAATTAAGCAGATCTGGGTTAATTCAATCTGGTTTGTGTATTTGATCTGATGGGACTGTTACAGACAAAACAAAAACAAAAACAAAAAACCACATAGGGGCAAAGGAGTGAAGTGAGGCAGGGGACTGACAGGTGAGAGGAGAAGCTCTGAAGGAGACCTAGTTCCTTGTAAGCTCAGCCCCAGGTATTGGAAATAACTTTTTTTTGTCTGAGACTGGGACTCAGACTTGGTATCTGAGGCTTGCTTTTGCTCTTTGGCTGGTGCTCTATGATCTGAGCACACCTCTCCAGAGAAACATAGGTTGCATGGCGTCCCTCATTTGTGGCAACTAGAATGTGCCTATAAATCTATAAGTAAACACTGGGTTGTACACAAGCAGATACAAATGAATGAACTGAAGTATAACAGCTGAAATTGTATAATTCGTTAGAAAGACTAAGTCAAAGCCCAACCAAAAAATACGTACTTGTGAGAGAGCAGATAGGGAAGGGGAGAGAGGTACACAAATGAAAGGGACCAGGGGGTAAAGTGCAGTCAAGAATTCATGGAAAGAAAGAAAGAAAGAAAGAAAGAAAGAAAGAAAGAAAGAAAGAAAGAAAGAAAGAAAGAAAGAAAGAAAGAAAGAAAGAAAGAAAGACAGACAGACAGACAGACAGACAGACAGACAGACAGACAGACAGACAGACAGAAAGAAAGAAAGAAAGAAAGAAAGAAAGAAAGAAAGAAAGAAAGGAAGGAAGGAAGAAGGAGGAGGAGGAGGAGGAGGAAGGAAGCAAGCAAGCAAGCAAGCAAGGAAGCAAGGAAGGAAGGAAATGAAGGAAGGAAGGAAGAAGAAAGCAATATTTTCACAATAAAAAATAAAAATTAAAAAAAAATAAATCTTAGCTTCAAAAAAAGAAAGGAAGGAGGAAAGAAAGAGAGAAAAGAAGAAGAAAGAAAGAAAGAAAGAAAGAAAGAAAGAAAGAAAGGAAGAAAGGAAGAAAGAAAGAAAGAAAGAAAGAAAGAAAGAAAGAAAGAAAGAAAGAAAGGAAGGAAGGAAGGAAGAAAGAAAGGAAGAAAGGAAGGAAAGAAAGAAAGGAAGAAAGGAAGAAAGAAAGAAAGAAAGAAAGAAAGAAAGAAAGAAAGAAAGAAAGAAAGAAAGAAAGAAAGAAAGGAAGAAAGGAAGGAAGAAAGAAAGAGGAGGAGGAGGAGGAGGAAGGAAGGAAGGAAGCAAGCAAGGAAGGAAGCAAGGAAGGAAGGGAAGGAAGGAAAGGAAGGAAAGGAGAAAGGAAGGAAGGAAAGGAAGGAAGGAAGGAAGGAAGCAAGCAAGGAAGGAAGGAAATGAAGGAAGGAAGGAAGAAGAAAGCAATATTTTCACAATAAAAAATAAAAATTAAAAAAATAAATCTTAGCTTCAAAAAAAGAAAGAAAGAAAGGAAGGAAGGAAGGAGGAAAGAAAGAGAGAAAAGAAAGAAAGAAAGAAAGAAAGAAAGAAAGAAAGAAAGAAAGAAAGAAAGAAAGAAAGAAAGAAAGAAAGAAGAAAGAAAAAGAAAGAGAGAGAAAGAAAACTAAGGGAAAGGGTGGGTCAAAGAGAGTGAAGATGTTGAAGGATGACACAGATAAAGATGTGTTGTGTACATAAATTGTTTTGCTAAATGGCAAAAAATTCAATATATACCCTAAAAATTTAAGAAAAGTGAGGGAAGGGGTGGAGAGAATGTTGAAAGGGTCGACATGGGTCAAGACGCATTGTATTCCTAAACTGCTTTGTAAAAGTATTTGTTAAAAAAAATAAAGATTAGTCTAGTATTACAGAAAAAGGTGTGCTCTTGTTTTCAAGCTGTTCTAATGAGCATTAAAAATGACCACTCTATATCATTAATACCTTGATTGTGAGCCAGAAAAAAATAATAGGGGTGGCATTGGTTATCTCCAGTGCTCAAGAGGTATTACCAAGTTCGGACAACAAATTAAAATTGGGGCTGAGTACTGGTGGCTCAACCTTAGCTATTCAGGAGGCTCAGATCAGAGGTTCAAAGCCAGCCTGGGCAGCAAAGTCCATGAGACCCTTATCTCCAATTAATCACCAGGTAACCAGAAGGGGAGCTGTGGCTCAAAATAATAGAGTGCTAGCCTTGAGCAGAAAAAACCCAGGGACACTGACCAGACCTTGAGTTC
Source organism: Dipodomys merriami (assembly GCF_024711535.1). Lineage (NCBI taxonomy): Eukaryota > Metazoa > Chordata > Mammalia > Rodentia > Heteromyidae > Dipodomys > Dipodomys merriami. Next base: position 22,251,057 of record NW_027206179.1, on the reverse strand, counting down.
AAGGTCTATGATCAAAAAAAAAAAAAACAAAAAAGGCTCCCCAGGGTTTCCCAAGTGATTGCTCAATGAATTCTCTTTATACAGGGATCCATTGGTTCCACCCTCAGTTAAAGCAATGAAAATTCCCATGTATAAAAGTCTTTCCTGATCGATGCATCTTGTCACACAGTGGATAACGTGCTTAAAGATTCTACCTGCAGGGCTGGGAAGGTGGCTCAGTGGTAGAGCACTTGCTTTGCATGCCTGAGGCCCTGGGTTCGATTCCTCAGCACCACATAAGCAAAAAGAAAAAAGCCAGAAGTGGCACTGTGGCTCAAGTGGTAGAGCGCTAGCCTTGAGCTGAAGAGCTGAGGGACAGTGGCCAGGCCCAGAGTTCAGGCCCCCCCCCCAAAAAAAGATTCTACTTGCATTTTACTAACACATGAGTTCTTAGAACTTAGAAAGTTCAGACAATATGGAAACACATGAGCCATGTTCATTTTGGAGGACAGCTCTAAGAATATGCAATTTTCAGGTTTCCATATGCATTGCAGCTTTATCTGTTTATAAAAGTCTATATTCTCATTAGCAAAAAAAAGATCATTGTAAGATAATATCATCATTACCGTAATAGATAAGAGATATGTAATAGATAATCATCTTAAATCCAAGATGTAGTCACTGTTTACATTTGGTTCATATTTTTCCAAGATCCTGGCTAAGAAGCAGGTAATCCAAAGGTTTCTGTCTGTGCCAGAGCAGGCAGGAGGGCAAATGAAACAGAGAAGCTAAAAGGTTCAAAAGTAGGAAAAGCATCCAGGGTCCAATGGCTCACACCTTTAATCAGGAGACTGAGATCTGAGGGTCACAGTTCAAAGCCAGCCAGGGCTGAAAAGTCTCCATGAGACTCTCATCTCCAATTAACCACTCAAAAACCAGAACTGGTGCTGTGGCTCAAAGAGTACTTGAGTACAAAGAGGCACAGGGACAGCACCCAGGCCCTGAGTTCAAGCCCCACAACCAACCAAAAAAAATTAAAATAAACAAATAAAAGTAGGAAAAGCAATCTCCTATGTGTGCTGTGGCTGCAAATGTAAGGAATCATAATACTCCTGAGTACACATAATACTCCTGAATGTTAGGTACACATAATACTCCTGAATGTTATTAGGAAGCCAAACCTACCTATTTCCCTCTGCCACTAGGAACCTTCAAACTAGGCAGATGGAAGGAGAGGGGGGGGGGGAGGAGGAGGAGGAGGAGGAGGAGGAGGAGGAGGAGGAGGAGGAGGAGGAGGAGGAGGAGGAGGAGGAGGAGGAGGAGGAGGAGGAGGAGGAGGAGGAGGAGGAGGAGGAGGAGGAGGAGGAGGAGGAGGAGGAGGAGGAGGAGGAGGCGGCAGCAGCAAGTACAATATCTTTCCTGAAATACGCCAAGGCCTGAGATAATAGACCCCCCAACCCCAACCCCGAGGATATTGATGGAACCCCCGATTTATTAGAGAAATCTACTGGGGGACATTTCGTTTTTCATTGCCACCTCCAACAGACTCATGTGCAGAGCAAAGCTATTTTAGGTTTCAGAGGGAATATTTCCGCTAACTTCAGTAACAGAGTGATTGTCCTCAAAATGCAGAGACAAAAGGCAGTTGGGCCAACAAATGCCTCAGCTTCAGTCATCATCAGGGAGTGAGGGGGATTAAATCTCCTCGCCAGACCTCAGCTCTCTCCTCTGTGCAGTGGAGATCTCTGTACCCCACACCTCTGGAGATGCAGATTAGGCCCCTCCTAGACGAGTGCAGCCACATGCAAACAGCAGGAGTTAGCACCATTTCAGGAGCCCTAATCATACCCACCACCTCAGAGTGCTGGTCATTCCTGGGGGACAAACCTGCTCCTCTCCCCTTGCCTTCCTGCTCAGATCAACAGAACTCACCACCGCACAGAAATGTGCATCTCCTGACCTCTAGTTTCTTACTGCCTGCATGATCCAACCATCTGCATGCTACTGACTCAGGAATAATTTCCCCAGCACACCAACACACTCGAAATGCAAGAGGAAGACAGAATGGAGAGGCAAGGGGGATGTGTTTCTTCTAAGCTTATTTTTTCACTAAGCCACCCTGATTTCCGGTGGGCCAGGCACCTATGTTTCTCCAAGCATTAAGTCTAATCAGCTTATCCTGACATCTAGTGTCTTCCCTACCCAATTCCTGTCAATCCATCCCTCCCCATTCCATGCCCTCCTTCCTTCTCCAGGCCAGGCCTCTCTACCTCCTTTGCTCTCAGCCTAAAACACCTATAGTTCCTGAAGGAGCCTCCATGCCATTGTCCTACATACTTCTCTCTACCCCTGGGTCTCCTCTGCTCAACACCAGCTTATCCTTTAAGCAACTCCAGCTCCTTTCATCTCCAGAATCTTCTCCTACCTCAAGAGAGGTGGCCCACTGCATACTTCTTGCACTTACTCTGCTCAGTGCAAGTGCTCAAGTCTCTCACTGGTGAAGACGATGCCTTTCAGTTGGTTCTACAGGAACAAAGATGGTGGGACTCAGTAGATGCCCACTGCAAGGAAGATCAAAGAGGGAGAGACAGAGAAAGGAGGAAAGAAAGGGAAGGAGGGGGAAGGAGGGAGGGAGGGAAGGAGAGGGGGAGGGGAAATTCAAGGTGATTCCTTTTACCTTTGTTATGACAAAACTGAATATTTTGGTAGAAGAATCAAAAAAGTTCCTTCTCTCTGTAGGGAAGAAAAAATACATACGCATACACACGTATGTACTGGTGTGTGCAAAATGTGTTATGTGTATATATTTGTGTGTAGATGCACATGAATATGTGTCTATATTGCTTGTGTATGTGTATGCATATAATGTCCATGTTCATATGTGTGTGCACAACATGTGAATATGTATATTTTATGCCTTTATGCAAATGCATATAAGTATATATGTGTGTATGTATGTATGTGCCTGTGTGCATATGCCTATGCACGTATGAACACGCACATACACGTATAAACCAAGTCTAGTCTTCTTGGCTCATCTGCTAGTCTACAGAACTCACATCACACACAGATAAAATTAGTATGATCACAACCTAAAGGGACAGACCAGGACTTCCACCCAAATGGTTATTAATGTTTACTTCTACAACCACATGCTCAGCATGGGCAGCTGGCCACGCTACGTGGGCCACCTGCCACCTAGGGCTCTTTCAATCATGCTTGATTATCAAGACGAGGGAGGAAAGTCTACGCTAGCTCAACCCGATGTGTATTTTATCATTCCATCTGCGTCTGGGCAAAGGAGGTCAGAGCAGGAGAGCGTGCAGCATGGGCGATGCGTGGTGCTCTAGCCACCTGCCACCCCAGGCCCTGGTATGGTGTCCATGTGCTGTGTTAGCCTGACAGAAAACCAAGTGTCCAACTGGACACCGTAGGTGTCAGAAGCCACCCCTCCGCCCTTCCTGAAATGACCAAGACTCTCACGAATGTTGACGATGATCAGATCTACATTTCCCAGTTCCCCTGTTCTGTGTAAATAAATTTGTGGAAAGAATCAACAACACAAAAGCATTTGATGAAGGCTGGCGGAGTAGACCTCCCTTCTCTTTGGCTGGCACTTTGGTTTGCTTGATGCTGTGCATGTAGCCTTGGTTTGTGTGTGTGTGTCACTGTAGAGGAAAAAAAGGATGGAGTGATTTTGTTTTTGTTTTCTTAACAAAGAGATGAAATGAGATCAGAGAAGTAGACGGAGTGAATTTCCTAGGATAATTTATGATAAAATTTGAAGAGCCAGATTTGTTACAGATCAGAAATGTGTTCCCAAACAAAAATGCAAAGTCTTATGCAGAAAAGACAGACTGAGAGGTGGGAAGTCCTAAATTTGTCCACAAAGCACTAGGTAAGGCAGGGTCGATCATGTACTTTCTTCTTCTCCTTCTCCTCCTCCTCAACCTCTTCTTCCTTTTCCTCCTGCTCTTCTTCCTCCTTTTTCTCCTCCTCTTACTCCTTCTTCTTCTTTGCCCTGGGGCTTGAACTTGGAAGCTGGACATTGTCCCTGAGCTTTTTTGGCTGGCACTCTACTATTTGAGCCACCACTCCACTTCTGGCCTTTGGTGGTTAATTCGAGATAAGAGTCAAATGGACTTAAGCTGGCTTTGAACTGAGATCCTGAGATCTCAGCCTCCTCAGTAGTTAGGAATGCAGGCATGAACCACCAGCACCTAGCCAATCATTTACTTTTTTTTACAGCTGATGATTGATGGGTAAAATGGAAACATTTACTTTGTGTATCTTCAAGGAAATGGCTCACTGAGAGGAACACCAAGTGTTAACCACTGCTAAGCCCTGTAATAGGTGGCCACCAACACCAAGACCCACTGCTATCTGCTATTAATTCTGCTTTGCAGAATCCTGAGTCTGGGCTTACATTTTCACACACACACACACACACACACACACACACACACACACACACACACACACACACACACACACACACACACACACACCAGCTCTTAACATTCTATGCAAAGGAAAACGGGTTGCACCTTGGTAAACCAGGCCTCATTTTATCTTTTATTGTAACCTATCAACCGTGGGCTGTAACAGCTCCTGTTGAATACAGATAATAAGACCAAGTCTTAATGACTTTCATTAAAGTAAGTCCGATGAAATTGCAGAAAGTAATTCATTTATTGGGAAATCCACATTGGTCATAATGCCACCATCATGCATGGCACAGAGATGATTAGCTCTGATAAAAGCGTTGTCAACCGCATCCTATGTCAGAATATTTCTCAATTTCTACGAGGGTCATGTTCCAAAAGTTCACTGAACAAGTTGGCTGTTAGAAGTTTATAACTCAAATTACACAGGAAAACCTGCTTGGCGGGTTAGACCAGCCTCCCCTTGCCCTAACCTATGCAATCACAGCAAGAGTGAAATAAATGTAAGAGTAATAATGTTGCTGAGCTTTGGCGTGGCTGTCCCCTCACAGTCCCTGTGGGCAGATGTATTTGTGAATGGTAATTCACAGTGCCTGGGGAGGAGGTTCCCACATCAGGAGAGCTGCCAGTGAGAAGAAGGTTGGGGGGTGGGGGTGGGAGGGGAAAGAGGAGAAGGTTCCCTGGCAGCTGCAGTGAGCATAGGGCACGTGACCAGGACTCCTCCTCCTCCATGTCTGCCCATGGCCACTCCAAGAAGAAATCTAGCATGTGCTAGTCACACATTTCAACACAGAGCAGACCATTGTTGAAGACCACACACTCATCCATCATTTAGGTGTTTTTACGTTGAAGAGCAGCTGTGATGACTTCGCTAATCTTTCTTCCTTGCAGTAGACACGGGCTGTCTGTAGCTCGAAGATCTAAACTACTGGACTAAAAGGACCTCAGGATGATCCCTTCTTTTTCTATGGAAGCTTGACAGCCTACAGAGATGAACATTCAAATCTGCAGCTGGGAGAAACAGTGGGAGAAAGAAAAAAAACATCACCTTCAGAAACTGAAGCAGAACCAATGTTAAACTCAGAAAAATGGTAGGATTAAAAAAAAAATGAACCATTCATTGTGTTCATGCCTGCACACACGTGCGTGAACACACACACACACACACACACACACACACACACACACACACACACACACACACACACACACACACACGAAGCCAAACAGTCAATTTATTTTTTATTTCATCTCCTACCTTTGCTGTGCTATCTTTGCTTCTAGAATGAATGGGGCCCTCGGCTGGAGCTGATCCATTGCTGAAAGAGGTGAGATCATACCAGACCCACCTGGTAGATGCCAGATGCAAACAATCAGAGGCAGAAGTGAGACTGCATCATTGGCAAATGAAGGCTAGACTGAGATCAAAGCCTACATGATAACTATTACTCCAAGAATGAGGCCAGCCAGAAACCAGGGATATGAGTAATTCCGGATGGACAGATTGCTGAATCTGAATGGGCCTGTGGATGCCCAGGTGAGATGGCCTGTTGACCAATCATGGTCTGGTAGTCAGGAATCTCAGTCCTAACATGAGATTAAGAAGAACCCTTATGTTCAAATTACGGAAGCACTTAGTGCTAGAGATTAGGACTCAACTGATTTAGGAAGCTTGGGACACACTCGGAAAAACATTGTGCCACACCATGTTAGATTTCCTCTCCAAGTAGATCGGGTCAGCTGCAGGCCCTGTAAAGGAGGAAGTTAAAATAAAGGGAGGTCAAGATGAGATGTGGGGGGGGGGGGACGGGGTGGGGAGGGCTTCCTGTCAACCAGCATTCTCGCCTGAAAGCCAGAGCATCAGGAAGCAGCAGATGAAGGGAAGAAAATTGCTTACGATTCTGGGCCTTAGTCTGCAAGACAAGAGAGATGCAGCGGCTAACTAAGCTACTGTCACTTTTCTACTCAAGTCTTAAGACTTAGCTGTTTCTTAACAGAGAACAGGCCATGTTTGAAGGAAAGGAATAGGAAGGTGGCGTGTGGGGTCAGACTGGATATAAGATTGACAGGAGGAGGTCAGAAAAGAAGGAAGCCACCATGGCCACATGGTCACAGAGGACTGAACCAGTCTCTGCTCTCCCTGTTCTAAACCAGCCTTCAGATGCACTGCACTGGCAGCCCATGGATCCTGCTAGGATGAGGACAGATGCGGCTACAGTGGAAAAGCCAGACTCTGACAGGTCTGACGAGGAGAGAGTTGTCGTCTACTGAGATTAAAACTGACAAAGAGAGAGTAACTTCCATGCAGTGGTTAAGAAAGCAGGTCTCCAGGCTGAAGTGAGTTTGTGTCTTGGTGTTTTGCATGTCCTAGCTTGAGTAACCAGAGGCAAAATACTTGAATCTCAATTATTGGATTCATAGCATGTAGATAATTGTCGTGCCTAGCTCTTGGATTCTTGTGAGGATTAGAGGTGATAAACAAGGTAAGGTGACTGCCCGCCAGTCATCAGGCAGAGTCTACTGAGGTGGATGTGCCGAGTGGACTTTGTTCCTCACCTTCTCTGATAGTTTCCCTATCAATGGCCCTCCTTTTCCTTCAAGCGTCCTCAGAACGTGAACGTATTCCTCGTAACACATGCCCGTGTCAGGATTGGCTCTGTGTTTTCACACTCCCACCCAACCTCACTTGAAAGGCTCATCTGTGTGCTGTTCTTCCTCACCTACCCATTGCTCCATCACGGCTCCCCATTCCTCTGTCTAGCCAGGGCTTCTGTACTTGAGGGCCAACTCTCTAGGTCCCTCCAAGCAGGGATTGGGTGGGGTGCTCTGCCACTCCTGTGACTCACCCCTTCCTTCTGCCCACTGGAGGGCTTCACCTGGTTTTCCCTTCCCCAGGCAAGCGGCAAGCTGGACCTCCTCTGCACGGCTTCTGCCTCATCAGTATCATAGTACCACACGTCAGTACCACTGCCTCCACAGGCCCACTGCTTTCATTCAGGGCTGCCCATTTCTCACCTGTGGTTGCTTCTAGTATGGTCATGAGTCTGATGTGTCATGGCAGCCTCCTTAACCCTTGAATGTAAATTCTTCCCGAATTTTCTCTGTCTTTCCACATGTCCTACTCCCTCCTCAAACCTTAGTGAATCCACCAAATCACAAGCTAGATTTTATTTCTATGTGTCAATTTATTATATTTCTTATCCACCCCCCCACACACACACCGGCCCTCATTATCCATATTTGCTCACCTGACTTCATCATTGGCAAAGTTGTCCAGATCGTCAAGCCAGGAATCTGCAATCAAATGCTTTCCCCACAACCACATCTGGAGTCCAGGAGACAAAGCAGGGCTGCGCAAAGTACATCTGGATCTTGTCACCTCTTTTACTGCCAGCAAGTCTCAGCCACTGTGATTTCCTTCCTGGTCCCTTAGCTTCCATTCTGGCCTGCCTACAATCTATTTTCAACCTGAGTCAGCATCATGTTGTGTCATCTGCGTGTTTGCTACCTGTAAGTAGTGGCTTCAATGGACCTCTATCCCTATTGCTCTGGATTTCACAGCCTCTGTGATCAAACACTTGAAGATTATCCTCCCTCTTGCTGTGTTTCAGACTCCTTAGGCCTCCAGAGCTGGTTAAATATCTCATGCTTAAAGTGGAGCATTACTTCGAATAGCCTTCTAGACCATTCTTTCACCTGGAGTATTCTGCACTTTTGTCACAGTCTGGATCTGGAATAACACCATCCCCTGAAAGGCTCTTGTATCAAAAGCTTGATCCCCAAGGTTGGCAGCGTTCCAAGGTGACTGGATCACGGGAGCTTTAACCTCATCGGTTATCTGTAGACTCATAGCTAAATGGACTACTGGGCGGTAGTGGAAACTGCAGGAGATGAGGCCTAGCTAGGGGAAGTTCATCACTAACAGCATGCCTTCGAAGGGTACATCCTGTCTACTTGCTTCCTGGCTACCATGAGGTGAGTAGACTCCTTCCCATCTGTTCCTGATATCATGATAGTCTGCCTATCTGCAGGCCCCCAAACAAAGGCACCTGATGGGCTGAAACCTCTGAAACAGAGCCAAAACACAGAAATAAAGATTTCTTCTTTTGATCTCCTCGCGGGTTTTGTCATGGTGACAGAAAGCTAATACAAGCTCATTCTAGGCAGGAGCAGTTCTTCCTCTGCCTTCAGTCTCTCGATGACAGCACCTCACCAAGGGGACTTAGAGGATCCTGCCCTGACTCCATCCTCATGGCCTACCGGTGCCACATTTCCTCCAGAGCAAAATATGTACTTATTTAATCAATTAAAAAATGTTTAGATATCTATCAAACCACCTTTTAGAATACAAATACCACAAAAACAAGACTCTTTATGTTTGGCTTATCTTTTATCCTCAATTCCTACCATAGCTCCCTAAATGTTTGTTGAACAGCCAAGTTAATTAAGCATACTAAGTCCAGGGTCAAAGCCTTTAAACAACAGACCCTAGCCACCTATCAAACCCCTTCTAATATCACTCTGCAGAATCCTAATATCATCGCTATCAATTCCTAGTCAACCTTAACCTCCTTTCTTGGGCTATTACTCCCACTTGGAACATTCTTCCTGTACCTCTCCTTAAGAATTTGAACATTGTCTCATCTTAGAGTCCAACTACCTTAGAGGTGCCAACTCAGGGGTGTCAGCTTACACATCTTTCATATTAATTAAATATGGCCTGTCTCCCTCCTTGAAATAATCTGTCCAACACTCTACTTTCCTTCAAGTTGTGTGTGCCTCAAGACAACTATTTATCATTGTATCACCAGAACCTAGCAACCTTACATAGCACATAATTTTTGCTCAGAAAAAAAATTAATGAAAGAATGAATAAACGTGCCTCTATATAAGGCTCTTAGAATAACTGTGTTAGACTGCTTTATGTTTTTTTGTTTGTTTGTTTTAGTTTTCCTGCAATCGGTGTTGATAATTTTAGGCTAGAAATTCAATATGGCATATGGGAGAATTAATATGATGTAAGCTAGGATGCTAAAATTATCTCTAATAGCATAATTATACCTGGTATCAGATGCGATAGTGACTTTAAAAGGTTTTAGGTGCATTTTCACTAATGGTTGGTTCCTGGTAATCTTGGACACTTTAAAATTGTCAATGGATGAGCAACTCAGTGATGATCCATTTGACTTTCAGGAACTTTGGATTCTGCAGCCTGTTGTTTTTCCTCTAATAGCACCACAAGGGTAGTGTTACACATTCATTACACAGCAGTCGTAAAAGGTGATGGAAAAAAAAATCGCCAAGAACATCCATAGTTCCAGAAAGACATTTGTCTTGCTGCATTTATCTTACTCAAGAGAATACTCATTTTAAACTAATTTCAATCTTAGTCTGTTCCATGTCGTATCCCGTATCAGTTCCATAGACCGGGTAGCAGGAGCGGCCTAGCATGGAGTGGCAGGAACAGCCCATGGCCTAGAGGCCTGGCAATGGAAGTGGCCCCGCAGTGGAGTAGCAGGCTGGGAGTAGCTCAGGGCAGGTTCCATCTCAGAGACCCGAATCGAACCTTTCCAGTCCCCGCTGCAGACCTGACTGAGCTCCCTCCAACTAGCTCTGGGACCAGCACAAGCACAGGCCTTGGCTGGCCGGGGGAGGCAGTGTGGGTTAGCCCACCCAGTGTGAACTAGTCCAAGGCAAGTGAGGGCTTCCACTTATCAGGTGCAAACAGGCCAGGCTGGGGCCACGGCCCTGACAATCTCTGAACCCAAGTCCCTAACTCACAATAAAAGATTACAAGATTCATGAGCAATCAAGACAGCACACCAAATCCAATAACCAGCAGCAATTCAGAAACAATAACAAATTCAACCCCTCTTTTTCTGCCCAGCAATGTTGCAGCCCTGTATCTTTGTTATCCTACATGGATGAGAAGAAAACCTCTAAGTCTGAAGTTGGCATAAGAAACAAACAGCTTTACATATAGTCTGTAATTTGCCAATGATCCCCATCTAGAGAGGTTAAGATTGTACTATATTTGAAGAAGCACAGAAAGTAGTCTGTGGGTTGTAAGATTATATAATCCCTACCCTTTGAGATTTCTTCATCTTTAAAAAATTACCTAACAAGCCCAGCGCTGGTGGCTCACTCCTGTAATCCCAGCTACTCTGGAGGCTGAGATCTAAGGATCATGATTTGAAGCTAGACTGGACAGGAAAGTCCATGAGATTCTTTTCTTCAATTAACTAACAAAAATCCAGAAGTGGATCTGTGGTTTATGTGGTAGAGTGTCAGTCTTGAGCAAAAAAAGCCCATGCCCTGAGTTCAAGCCCCAGTGGCACAAAGAAAGAAAGAAAGAAGAAAGGAAGGAAGGAAGGAAGGAAGGAAGGAAGGAAGGAAGGAAGGAAGGAAGGAAGGAAGGGAGAGAGGGAGGGGGAGGGAGGGGGAGAGAGAGAGAGAGAGAGAGAGAGAGAGAGAGAGAGAAAGAGAAGAAAAGAGCACTTCTGTTTTATTCAGAGAAGCAGAATCTACTTCTTCAAACTTTGATGGATCAGAAAATTTTAAGAAACTTTTAAGAGATAGACAGAGTGAAGAACTGTTAAAAGACATTGAGACTCCCAGAGATCAGTAATAGTAGAAAGCCCCTATCTCCTATAGGTCTGAAGAAGAAAGATGAGGAGACAATGCTAAAATTGAATAGGATAACTGTGGCAGCAGCTAGGGCTTCAGAGGATCATAGTGACTTTAAGAAATAAGCTCGCCGGGCGCTGGTGGCTCACGCCTGTAATCCTAGCTACTCAGGAGGCTGAGATCTGAGGATCGTGGTTCAAAGCCAGCCCGGGCAGGAGAGACCGTGAGACTCCTATCTCCAATAAACCACCAGAAAACCGGAAGTGGCGCTGTAGCTCAAGTGGTAGAGCGCTCGCCTTGAGCTGAAGAGCTGAGGGACAACGCCCAGGCCCAGAGTTCAAGCCCCATGACCGACAAAAAAAAAAAAAAAAAAAAGAAATAAGCTCATCACAAGGAAGGACAATATACCCTCCTGGTGACCAGAGAATTCAGACCATAGAGGATCAACCTCAACATGGAAGAGTGAGGATGAAGGAGAGACAAAAAGATCCAAATTCAACAATTCTGAGGACCCTTCCCCCGCCAACACACACACACACACACACACACACACACACACACACACACACACACACACACACACACACACACACACACAATCTCTTGAACCTTCTCCATTTCCAAAATATCCTTTGCCACCACTAGGTTCTAAAGATCCATCTTTGAGAACCAGTAACCTAGAAAGATACAATTTAAATTGAACATCCCTCTGAAGTCCTCTTTGGGATCTTTGTTATTCAGATTGTTTACAAAGACCAAGGGTCACCAATTACTTGGCCCCTGGAGCTAGATTGTGAGATACCAGGAAATTGCTTTCAGAGATACTGAAAATTAAAAAAGCAGAGTCACAGAGCCTCCAAAGACATTGATTATCCAGCCTGGGACTTGAAGAGGAAGGTTAGATGACTCCTGTATTAACTCTCCCATCTGTAAACTCAGTGGAATGTGTTTCTCTAGTTTGAGTAGCAAATACGCTTTATTTCTTGGGTAGATAAGTTGTCTCAATGTCACAATTTTATTTCTATTAAGAAATTACTTGGGGTTTTTTTTGCATGCACAATTATTCTGCCGTCTCTATTTGCTTTTACTAAATCAGAACAAGAGTAGAATTAATAATTTCTGCAATAGATTTATGTTTTTACACAAGACTATTCACCCCACATCCTCGGTTAAAACATGATTTCTGGTTCCTACTTATTGAATTTCTGTTTATCCATTAGCAAGTTACGATCATTGTTATGCTTATTAATTTTCCTGGAACAATATTGATAATCTCTTGCAAGTTTTCTACTACAACTGCTTTTCTTCATTCGCTTCACAGATAATTTTTCAACTCTGTTCAAGCAGTTTCTGATTAGCTAATTTTTTTTTTGCTAGCCAATTGGGCTCATTTTCTATGCTTTCTTTCTCATATTTGATTCTTTTGATAAAATTACCACATGAACAATGTGTTTATGTTCTTTGATCTGCAAATGCATCACTCCTTGATTTAAAGTTTTTATAATTCCTTTAATTTAGATTTAAGCAATATAATTTCTCTCTAGAGAATATTATTATTAGGTTTTTGGATTACTTTAGGATCCAATTAAACTAGTTAAAATTAACTACTTAAACATTTTCCTGAAGGTTTTTTTTAATCCTTAGTTCCCACTCTACCTCCCCTCTCCCACACAAATTGTGGTTTCTATTGAGCTCCTACTTCTATACTAGATACAATGTTTATCAAGGTCAGGTCCTGCAGTCAGAAAGATTTTAATATTAATAAGACTCTTAGAATTCTGAACTTCAGACTCTTTATAGATTACCTTCTTTTAAGCATCTATTAAGTATCTGTATGTCCTCTTGACTGTGCTATGAGCTGCCCAGATATTTGATCAAACCTTTATTCTGGGTGTTTCTGGGAAAGTGCTTTTAGTTGAGATCACATTTAATTTAATAAGCTGAATAAAATAAATTGCCCTCTATGATGTTGGTGGGCCTTGTACAATTAGCCGACTGAGCAGAAAAAGGTTGACTTCAATGAACACAGGGGGAATGGTTCTGGTGATGGTCTTTAGACTAGAATGATCATTTTTCCACCATTCTACTCATACTCACACAGCTACTCTTTCTAGTTCTTAAATGCAGAACTACACTGTTCTTCTGGATCTCTAGTTTGCTAAGTCAGCCTACAGATCTTGAGACTTCTCATCTCTCACACACAACCAGATAGCAAACTCCTAGTAAGTCAGGCAGGCAGGCAGGCAGGCAGGCAGTCTGTCTGTCTCTCTCATGTACACACACACACACACACACACACACATACACACACACACACACACACACAACTTAGTTCTAACATAGCATCTCAAATTTTAAACAAACTCGCTGGTTTTCTTTTCCCACAGGCTAATTCTATCCTTCAGTAAATGCTAATTCTATCCTTGTAGGTCCGCAGTCCTTGGTAGTATTCTCCCTTCCATGTCTCTACAATGACTCTCCAGAAAGACTTCTTGGAGCTAGCTTCAAAATATACGCAGACTCTCCACTTTTTGCCATTTCTGCTTCTCTGACCCATCCACCTTGTCTCCTGTCTGTTGCAACTATCACTAGCCTCCTGACTGGCTTCCTGCCCCATCATATCTCCCCACTGGCTATTATTGTGTAAGTCAGATCGCTCAGTCCTTCTCTTAGCAGCCTCCAGTCACTTCCTGTGTGATCATACAAGTCATTTGCAGAAGGTCCAGCATGATTTGCCCTGAGCAGTCTCTTTCTCTATTCTCTTCCACCCTCTGCCAAGGCAGCGTATATTGGCTGCTCTGGGCTCCTTGGGCCATCCTAGCCTCCCTCTTCCTCAGGCTTTAACACACTCTGTTCTCTCTTCTTAGGTTCTCATGTTCCAGAGACCCAATAACCAATTCCCTTCCTTTTCTTATGTGTGCACCCAAGTAACATTTGTCAGAAATCCCTTTAGACAAGGACAGGCCTCTCCCCATGGCAATTCTTACCATCTTTCTTTCCCCAAGTCAGTTCTTACCCAGGCACATGCATTAAGAAACTGATCTCCCATCTTTCACCATTAGAAAACACGAGTTGACATTCTCCCTCCTTCATCACTAGCATTATGAAATATTTGTGGGATGAATGTGTGCATAGGTGGCCACAGTTGAATACAGAATGTACAATTGCTATACAAGACTTACCCTGTCCCCTAACCCCACTAAAAAAATTCCATGAATGTGAAGAGAACAGATTATTTTTTCCTGGAGAATCTGAAGTAGGCTTATCCTATGGAACCTGTGCTCCTGAAGAAACAATTTACATCATGGTGGAATGAGATGGAATGTGACGGAAACAGAATGGGAGGCTTAAAAGCTCAAGCTTCCTATCACACAGAACTTGATTCACATTCTGACCCTACCACTTATACAGCTGCTGATCTTTGGCTAGATTCTTCACCTGATTTTTTAACTAGAAATATGAACACTAACGCCTATCTTTTCTTGGGTAATGTTTAGATTGAAGGGATTTTATGTGTCATATATAGAAACTGAAGCCTGGTCCAGGAGGCAGCTTAATGCATGCAAGCTCTTGTTAGATAAGCAAAAGCTGGGGAGGGGGTGACATTGTGTAGAAACCAAAGAAAGCCCAGTCCTTAAACTCAGTGGCACAGGGGCTCAATGGTAGAGCACCTGCCTTAACATGTGTGAGGCCCTGGGTTCCTGAGTCCCATTCCTAATGCCATAATAAAAAGAAAGCATGGAAGGAAAGGGAGGAGGGAAATTGCATGACTCTCAAAGATAACATGTTGCCAGATAGTCTGATCTTCTTGAACTTGGGAAACACACAGAGCAAACATGAGACAACTATGTAAAGAAATGGTTGTGGCCAGACTATTGAGAGACTGGAATGGCAGTCACAAGTAGAGGCTTTATCCAAAGGCATCAACAAATCATAGAGGGCATTGAATAGGATGATGTGGCTGGAATGGCATCATGGCACACAATGAATATGTTGGCAAAGTAGAGGAGATTCCTGTGAGATCTTAGTCCCTCCCTTCATCTGCTTCCTGGGGGTAGCAGTGGTGCTTACATGATAGAGTTGGTGTGAAAATCAAGTGAGTTATTATATTTTTGTAAAAGTTGAGGCCATTCTGACCTATGAAAAGCTCCCTAAAGTCACATTTGGGATAGAAAGAGGAGACATCTTAGGATGTTTTTATAATAAAGTCAAAATGACTCAGATCTTACAGCTACTCAGAACTAAAGAAATGTGTCATCTTTTTCTCTTACATGCTCACATTAGTCAATATCTTTCATTACAACTAAGAAATTCTGCCCCAGGTGAACTCAACTATTAACACTACTTACCTTTGTGCCTTCCCACCTACCTACCTCCCTACTTCCCTTCCTACCTCTGTACCTGTGTGGCTCATACAATTTTCATAATGCCCAAAGAGTCAGGTTTGGAGACCACTTAACAGAAAGAGCGCAAGAGCATTCTGTGAAGATCTTGCTGTTGTCATGGAGACCAGACACACCTCACACCTCTGACTAAGACAATGGAAGCCTCAACCTCTACCCTTGTTTCCAGGAAAGCAGAAGCCATCTGCAGCCACCTTTACCAGATGTGAATTCTAAGTGGTACCTGGTCTTGTCCATTCATGTGCTCTAAATGGACATCTTGCCTTATTTCAAATGATTGGGCAATGGTCCAAGGATGTAGCTCAGTGGTAATGTGCTAAAGACTCTAGGCTTATCTTCAACACCACAAGAAAACAGACAGATTAAAACTTCTCTCAACTGATGGAAACAGCCGAGGTCAAACCTTCCCCAGGGCTGCAAAGCAAACCAGAAAAGAAGGTTTCAAAGTAGGACTCAGATGTAGGGGATTCCCCAAAGAAAAAAACATTTTAAAAATTCTGAGAGGAGGGCTGGGAAGGTGGCTCAGTGGTAGAATGCTTGCCTTGCATGCATGAGGCCATGGGTTCGATTCCTCAATACCACATAAGCAGAAAAAGCTGGAAGTGATGCTGTGGCTCAAGTGGTAGAGCACTAGCCTTCAGCTGAAGAGCTGAAGGACAGTGCCCAGGCCCAGAGTTCAGGCCCCACAACTGGCAAAAAAAAAAATTCTGAGAGGAAATAAATCAAGACAAACAACACTTCTGCTATTAATAGAAATCAAGAAGTCTGGAGAAAGCATGTACTTATTTGGAAGTAAAGGGATGGTGAGAAATTGAGAATCTAATGGAATGTTCCATAGAATAACAGGTATTTGGAAACTGGACTTGAAGATCAGTAATGGCATTGAGGGGAAATTATTTTTTAAAAAACTAGATGTTAAATTGGCACATCAAATTTCTTTTTTGTGTGTGAATATTTTCATAAAGTAGTTGTACAAAGGAGTTGCCATTCAATAAAGTAGTTATGGATACAGTGTGACTTGATCAATGTCATCCCTTGTAACATTCTTACCCATCCCTCCCAGACTACCTCTTCCCTCACTTTTCTTGAATTTTTAGAACATGTATTGAATTTGTTTTTTTGCCATTTAACAAAGAAGTTTATACATAGATATATATACATATATATTATAATACATCATGTTCTATGTCATCCCTTCACCATTTTCACCCCCCTTCAATCCACCTCTTCCATTATTTTCCTTAATTTTGTGGTATATACAATGAATTCTTGACAGAATTCACACACACCCTTCCCTGCTTCATTTATCCACCCTCTCCCCTTGGCCCCACCACCTCTCTTGCAAGTACTCATTACCCTACTCTATGACCTAGCAATTCTACTTCTGGGCATTTATTCAACAGAGCACAAACAAGGCTACAGTAAAGCTACTGGCACAACCATGTTCTTTACAGCACTATTTACCTTAGCCAAAGAATGGAATCAGCCCAGTGTCTCTCAGTGGATAAATAGATGAAGAAACTGGTATGTATACACAATGGAATGCTACTCATTCTTCAAAAAGTGATATTATGCCATTCGTAAGGAAACAGAAAGACTTGTAAAAACTTTTTAGGTGAAGTAAGTCAGGCCTAGAGAGACAAAGGGTGCATGAAACTAGAATGGGCCTGTAAATCTATAATAAATGTACTAGGTGCTGGAGAATAGGGGACAGGGGCTCATACCTGTAATCCTAGTTACTCAGGAAACTGAGATCTAAGGATCATGGTTTGAAGCCAGCCCAGGCAGGAAGTCTGTATGAACCTTATCTCCAATTAACCACCAGAATACCAGAAGTTTTGTTGTGGCCCAAAGTGGTAGAGCACTAAAGCAAAAAACTCAAGGACAGTGCCTAGGCCCTGAGTTCAAGCTCCACAACTGACAAAAAAATGAAAAGAAATCACACTGGGTGGTAAGCAAATGGTTACACATGAATTAACTGAAGTATAATAAATTCTATGGAGAGCACAAATAGTATAATTCTTTAGAAAGACTAAGTCAAAGGCATGTTAAGTTTCTAATGGGTGATGTTTGTACATTTTTTTAATGATTTTATTTCTCTAACTTTCCTCGTAAAACAAAAATATTTAATAACAGAGTAGACAAATGAAGAAGATGGTGACAATGCAGTCAAAAAGTCAATATATATCCTAAGAAATTAAGAACATTGGGCTTGGAAGGTGGTTCAAGGGTAGAGTGCTTGCCTCACATGCATGAGGCCCTGGGTTCGATTCTTCAGCACCACATAAACAGAAAAAGCCGGAAGTGGCGTTGTTGCTCAAGTGAGCTGAAGAGCTGAGGGACAGCACCCAGGCCCAGAGTTCAAGGCCCACAAATGACCAAAAAAAAAAAAAGGAATTAAGAACAGTAAGGGAAGGGGTGGGTTTGGAGGGATGGATGAAAATGTTGAAAGGGGTAACACTGATCAAAATGCATTTTATTCATAAACTGCTTTATTGACTGGAAAATCTTCTGTACAACTAATTAAATAGTATATATACACACACACATATATATAATGAAGCTCAGAATCTATATCTATGATGTTAGATTTAAGAGATAAATTTATCTTCCTATTAGCTCTGTAATAACCAATAAATGGGTAACTTCTAGAATTATTCAACTTTTGATCTGTTAGTCTTAATGAATAGAATATTAATATTAATTGGTAATCATTAATGACTATGTTGGTACATTGAGAAAGATGAGACACAATGTCATACCCAGTATTTACATCATTTGCATTTCTTTTTTCTTCCACTGAATGATTTCCAGTCACTGGATATTTTTCATATGCCATAAGATACTAAACAGGCTAATTTAGGAGGCTGAGATGTGAAAGTTGTGAGTTGAAGCCAGCCCAGATAGACTCTTACCTCCAATTCACCAGAAAGGGGCTGGAAATGGAGATGTGGTTTAAGTGATAGAACACCAGCCTTTAATGAAAAAGCTAAGCAAGAGCATGGAGCCTTTAGGACTTTCAGTCAGGCAATCAGGTCCCTCCCTGGATGAATGAGAGCTCCACAAAGCCTATGATGATCTGGAAGAGAAACTGGGAGCTTCAATCTGTTTTGCAGGACCTCCCACTTGGATTCCTTGTGGAAGCTGCTGAAGAAGACACGGCCTTGCAGCACAGAGCTGCACCTGCACATGTTCCAGGCCTCGGAGAAGCTGAAGCAGCAGAGCCTGTAGAAGCTGAGTAGCTGTACACAGGGATGCTGACTCACAGGAAGCAGCCAGCTAGCAGATCAGCCTTTGTGGGTACAGCCTAGTCTCTGCCTGCACCCTGCCACACCCTACATCTCAAGTCAAATGCATCCAGTAGTGTGCACTTGCCTTGTACCCTACAAGGAAAGGAATCTGGGAAGCACAGGCCCCAATCTGATACATCACCATTGCTGGAATTTCTCCTCATAATATTTACATTGTACAACTCATCATTCCATATAGAATAGTGATCTACACTGGACAACAAGTCCTTTTGAGTAACATTTTTCCCTGACGACTACCATCAATTATCAAGACATTTAAGCTACATCTCTTTAAAGTCTGAATTTAGTTAATTTCTGAAAAACTTTACTTGTATTTGGGTATGGAATGTCATAGCCCAGTACCTACAGACACCACTGAAAGAGAATGGAGTCACTGTGGAATGTTTTCAACTAAGTAGACAAAGGCCTTGCTGGATGCTAAGGAATCTCATTGCTCTGCCTTCATTCTTACAGGCAGATTCTGCTTTCTCTGGGGAGGTGGACCAGATGACTCCTTAGGGAAACGTGGGCTGGCTGACCTTCCACCCCAGGTCCTGTTGTAGCATGCACTTCCTTATCTCCTTTTAAGCACTAGCTTTGTTTATGAAAGTTCATTATTCATCATCCTGATCCTTTCTTCCCTACTTATGACCTCAGACTCTTCTCTCTGAAATTATCTCCTCTCCCTCACTCATTAAGCTAATGGACCAACAAGGAGAAAAAAAAAAGACCCTTTCCTCAAGAGCCACTTCTTCCTTGAAGTCCCTGAGTGATGAGCTTTTAATGATCTATGGCTCTCTTTCTGGGGGAAGGACGCTGGGGTCAGAGTTGCCCACACACAGAAGAAAAGCCAGACTTCAAAGGACCATCTAATCTCCAGAGGCCAGGGAGCCTCCTGTCTGAGGTTCATCTGAACTTCCATTGATTTCTTTTCCTCTTCATCCTATCACAGTGAGAATCAGACTTCCAATGTCATTCTTACATGTTTAGCTGTTTTGTATCCTAGGAGGAATAATAGTTTCTTTTCATGTATTTAAAAACAACACTTTCGTTTTGTGCTGTTATTGGGACTTGAACTCAGGGCCTCACACTCTCACTTGGCTTTTTTTACTCCAGGATGGCACTCTACCATTTGAGTCGTATCTCCATCTTGGGCTTTTTGCTTGTTAATTGGTAATCAGAGTCTCATGGACTTTTCTGCCCAATCTAGCTTAGAACCATGATCATCAGATCCTGAGTAGCTATGATTATTATAGGTATGAGCCACCCATGCTAAAACCACTAAAACCACTTTTATATATGCATCTTTATATATATATATATGTGTGTGTGTGTGTGTGTGTGTGTGTGTGTGTGTGTGTATACATATATATATATATATATGTATATACATGGATTGGCACACACAGATGAATGGCCAGATGGATGAGTAGATGAATGGGTTGAGCATCACAGAGAAAGGCTATTTGAAATGATTTACCTATTATTCTTTAAACATAGCAGTAGTTTCACTTTTTTCAAATATGCAAAGGAATTGTATTAGTTAAGTAAAATCCTCTGGGACTTTATCCTCTAGGACTGGAGATAGATAGATAGATAGATAGATAGATAGATAGATAGATAGATAGATAGATAGATAGATAGAATGAATACAGGCATTATATATATACATATATATATATATAATATCTACTTAATCATAGGAAACACAATTTGAACAGGTGTCCCTCTATACCATATTGTTTTGCTTGGCTTTGGTAGCACTAGAGATTGAACTCAGAGCCTCAGGGCCTCACACTTCCCTCGGCAGCAACTCTAACACTTAAGCAACAGCTCCAGCCCATTTTGGATTGGTTATTTTCAAGGTATGTTCTCATTGTATGTCCAGGCTGGGCTTCAGTCCCCTATTTGTGCCTCTTGGTATCTCTGGGGATGACAGGCATATATCACTGTACCCAGACATTGGTGGACATTGGTAGTCTCTTGAACTTTTATGCTCAGCCTGACCTAGAACCATGAAACCCCTCATCTCAACCTCCTTCCTAGCCAGGATAACAAGCTTGAGCCACCACAGTTGGCATAAATCCTATTGCTACATAGAAAAATATACAGCCCAAGCAACTTGCATGTAGAATAGTTTCATTTGATCAAGCAATTACTGAAGTATGTTAGAATAAAAATGATGTAATTGGTAAATTGCTAGATTTTTTTGTCTCTACAGAATCAAAGCAAACCTTGAAGATTATGGCCTTGGAGCTCCATCACAGCTTGAAACTGGACATTTGAAACCAGAGTCTGTCAGTGAATCATTGTTAACATACTTAGATGTGACCATAGCATTGTGAGTATATATATTTTTTAAAGTTTACTTTTAGAAACTCATACTGAGTTGCTCACACATAAAGTGGCCTGATGTCCTGGATGTCAAGATAGTACTGTGTTAAGGAAAATAGGAAAAGTAGGAATGGCTTTCTGTGACAATTGTTGAATGTGTAATGCCAACCTGTTATACACTACTTACTACTTTTGCACATGCTCAGTTTTCCATGACAAAAGTGATTTTTTTGTAAAACACTATAAGCTCTAACATAAATGTGAGGGAGCTTTTCATTCTAAACCAACCACTTACTAGCTTCCTATCTATAGGATGACAGTAACGCATGTACCTTTTAGAGTTATGAAGATTAAATGAGATTAATATATGTGAAGCCTTTATCATAGCCCCTCGTGTTGTTCCTACTATGTTATGACTGTCATTTGTCATTCCATGAAAAGATGTCTTATCTCCAATGACATTCTCATCTCTTCTTAGCCCACTTTCCAAATTGAAAACCAGTATAAAATAAACGAAGAGAGCGAAAGCCATTGTTGTAGCTTTTGAGATGCAAAGAATGCTCGGGAAGGTTTCCAGCCAACATGTCACAAGGTGCCAGGTGCCAGGTGAACTTTGTCTTTCCCAGGAAATGTGCTTTAGTAAATAAACTCTTCTCCAAATCATTACCAGGCTGATGTCTGTCCCTGCCTTGCTGGCTCTCTCCTCTGATCTTCCAGAAAACCTTGACTTTAAGATCTTACCATGCCCTATTTCTTCCATCTCAAAAATGTCCTCTCAGCCACGCTCTGGTGCCTCACACCTGTAATCCTACCCACTCAGGAGTTTGAGATATGAGGATCCCAGTTCAAGGCCAGCCGAAACAGATAATTCTGTAAGGCCCTTATAACTCTAATTGACCAGCAAAAAGTAGATGTGTGGCTCAAGTAGTAGAAGGC
Source organism: Dipodomys merriami (assembly GCF_024711535.1). Classification (NCBI taxonomy): domain Eukaryota; kingdom Metazoa; phylum Chordata; class Mammalia; order Rodentia; family Heteromyidae; genus Dipodomys; species Dipodomys merriami. The sequence goes on along the minus strand of NW_027206179.1, from coordinate 22,229,043 downwards.
TAATCTTGCATGAAAAAAAAAAACAGATAAGAGAACAAAGCCCTAAGTTCAAGCTGCAGTACCGACACAAAAGAAAGCAAAGTCCTCTTGGGTGATTCCTTTACTTGTTTTCTCACTTTCTCTTAATGTTCAATGACATACAGTCTAGGTGTGGTCTGAAAAATGATTGATACTATACACCATTGCCCGACCCTCCGCTCCTTTTCCTTCTACTTGTCTTACTATTCTAGAAAACATCATCTTCAAAACCACTACTTAATTTAGTGAGCTAGTTGGTGACCAAAAAGTATGGATTTGTACCTGTTTTATTCTGTAATAAAAGTATGTATTTGTACCTGTTTTATTCTGTAATAGATCCCCTAATGTCAAGTACCCTGCTTAGAACTGTAATAAATAAATATCTATAATGAACAATGAGCAAATAAATGAATGAATCAAAGAGGAAAATAAATACAAAAATGTAAAACTTGTCATTACAAAGTGTAGCTCATTCACTTCCTTAAACATCTGCTCAGATAAAAACACAAATTAGACATAAACAGAATATTCATCAACATAATAAAGACTGTCTACAACAGACCCCCAGCTAACATTGCACTGGATAGAGAAAGGTTGAAAGCTTTTCTTCTAAAATCTGAAACAGGATAAGGATTTTTAGTTTTCCCACTCTTATTCTGCAGACTAGAAGTCTTAGCCAGAGCAATTAGGCAAGGAAGAGAAATAAAGAGCATTCAAATTGGAGGGGAGGGAGCCAAATTATCCCTGTTTGCGGACAAGAGCTTATATATAGAAAAACCTAAATAGTCTACCAAAACAAAAAAAAAAGCTTGTTAGAGCTGATAAACAAATTCAGTAAAGTTGCAGGATACAAAAATCAACACACAAAAAAAGCAGTAGCATTTTTATACACAAAATGCTAGCTTAAAAAGAAAAAAATCAAAGAAGAAAATCAAGAAAAAAAGAAATAAATAACAAAACCCCATTTACAAATGTGACACTCACACACACACACACACACCTAGGAAAAAATTAAACTATAAAAGATATCCACAATAGGGGCTGGGAAGGTGACTCAGTGGTAGAGTACTTGCCTTGCATGCCTGAGGCCCTGAGTTCGATTCCTCAGCACCACATAAGCAAAAAGAAAAAATCCGGAAGTGGTGCTGTGGCTCAAGTGGTAAGAGTGCTAGCCTTGAGCTGAAGAGCTGAGGGACAGCACCTAGACCCAGAGTTCAGGCCCCATGACTGGACCCCCCCCCCAAAAAAAAAAAGATCCACAATGAAAGTTGTAAAGTATTGATGAAAGATACTGAAGATGACATTTTAAAATAGATTAGAATTATAAATGTTGTTTTAAAATGTCCATATTGCCCAAATCTAGGGTCTACACATAATGTTTTTTGTGGTCCGGTCGTGGGGCCTGAACTCTGGGCCTGGGCTCTGTCCCTCAGCTCTTCAGCTCAAGGCTAGCGCTCTACCACTTGAGCCACAGCACCACTTCCGGCTTTTTTCTTTTTGCTTATATGTTGCTGAGGAATCGAACCCAGGGCCTCAGGCATGCAAGGCAAGCGCTCTACCACTAAGCCACATTCCCAGCCCTCTCCACATAATTATTAAAGGCCTATATGTTAAATTTCCATTGGTAATCCACAGAAACAGAAGGGAAAAAAGTGAAATTCACATGGAAGCTCAAAACACCCCCAAATCGCCAAAGGAATCACGGAAAAAGGCCAAAGCTGGTGGTATTTGACTTCAAACTCTACTGCAGAGATCTAGAAAACAAAACAATTGTGGGGCACCAGCAGCTCACGCTGTAATCCTAGCTATTCAGGAGGCTGGAATCTGAGGATCACAGTCCAGAGCCAGCCCCAGCAGGAAAGTCCATAAGACTCTTATCTCCGATAAACTATTCAGAAAAAGCCAGAAGTGGCACTGTGGCTCAAGTGGTAGAGTCCTAGCCTTGAGTACAAAGTGGCTGAGGAACAACACCTAGGCCCTGAGTTCAAGCCCCAGAACTGGCAAACCACACACACACACACACACACACACACACACACACACACACACACACACACACACACACACACACACACACACACACACACACACACACACACACACACACACACCAATTGGCTTGTTTGGAACTTACCAAGACTAGATCCCTCTCCTGACCATCTCAAGATTTGGGAATCTGACTTATCTTAGACATTGGCTACAGTGACATGCTTGTTTTTTTTCTGGAGACCATGTCTGTGTCAGACCTCTCCTGTCACCCACACAGCTGATTATCTTCTCATCGCTCTCCATTCCCTTTCATGTGAATGACTGCAGGAAGAGTGAAGGCTATGGCTTGTTTGAGCATCCCAGAACTTTTCCATAGAGAGTTTTAGGGTCTGATTTTGACTTAGTGATTTGATGTTAGAAAAAAGATTGTTTGTAGCTGGGCACTGGTGGCTTACGCCTATAATCCTAGCTGCTCAGGAGGCTGAGATCTGAGCATCAAAGTTCAAAGCCAGCCCGGGCAGGAAAGTCTGCGAAACTCATCTCCAATTAACCACCAGAAAACTGGAAGTAGCACTGTGGCTCAAGTGGTAGAGTACTATCCTTGAGCTGAAGAGCTGAAGGAAGCACCCAGTCCCTGAGTTCAAGCCCCACGACCGACAAAAAAAAAAAAAAAAGGATTGTCTGAAATATTACCATAGTCATTTCAAATATTTCCAAATTATATTAAACAAAAAACAAATTTGGGGCCAGTGAAAAAATCAGTCAGACCTCTAATCTCAACCAACAACGTGGATATGTTGGTACATAGCTGTGGACCCAGTTACATCGGACACAGATGTAGAATAATCATGGACCAGGCCAGCCAGCACTGGGCAAAAGTCCTACTTGTAACATAAACTGAAGTAAAAGAACTGAGGTTCAAGTGGTTCGAGAGATAGAACACCTGCCTAACAAGATCAAACCCCTTACACCACCAAAAAGAAAGAGAATGATGTCATTTTTTTCCATCTAACTACACACACACACACACACACACACACACACACACACACACACACACACACACACACACACACACACACACACACAAAATCAAGCTCTTAACAAACTATTTCCAATGTTAGGATCACCTAGCTTTGTTTCCTGAATCATGATGTTATGTTTTGAGCATTTATTTATCTGTGCTAGTTAAGGAAGAAAGAAACCCTAAACTCTAAGTATGTTCCTTGGTAGGCTGTAAGCCTGACATTTCAGCTCTTTCATCTCTGCAGCAGCTCAATGCAGTGGCCTGGGCTTGGGCCTGTGCTTGGGTCTGTGTTTGGGTCTGTGCTCCCAGCTGGGACAGGAGGAACCCCCAAAGTTGGCAGAACACAGCTCAGGAGCATACCAGCATGGGAAGTGAAACCTTATATCAAAAATAACCAGCGCAAAAACAGGACTGGAAGTGTGACTCAACACTATTGCACCAGCCTAAAAGTGCAAGGTCCAAGTTCAAATCCCCGTATATACTTCCTCTCTCCTCCACCCTGGTCAGAAAAAAAAAAAAAAAAAAAAAAAAGGACAGAAGCCACAGTGTCTCTGTGAGCTTCTTCCCTGCACTAATAATCCTTCTTAACAGCAAACCAGGATCTATAACCTGAATTCTCTCAAGTATCCTTTCCATGGGTTCCATCAATGCGAGCGGGTTGCCACTTGACTCCATTTTTTTTCCCTTGTAAAAAGAAAATTCTCATTCAGAACAGGATCTGTCAGAAGGTGACAGCTGTTTTTTGTCAGATGCAGAATTAAGTAAACAGTTAAGACAGTGGAGCTTTGACTAAGATGATTTAATAAAGCTCATTAATGTTGTTGATTTACATAGCTGACCCAGATAGAATTACAAAATTCAAGTCTGCACCGGAGTTATGTGTCATCAAAATATATTTGATGTATTAGATGCACTTCCAATCTTAAATTTTAATTTTGAACTTAATCAAATTTGTGAAGACAAAAAAAAAAAAAGAGACCACAGAACATTAAAGGAAATACTGGAGGCTCTTTTAGATTTACTTTTCTTTGCTTTTTAACCCTGGTAAAAATGTTCAGCCTATCGTACAGGAAGGTAATAATTGCTTCACTCTGATGCAACACACACATATATACACACACAGAGTTATTTGTAAGATTAGAGGATAAAGCTATTAAATTAATCAATGTAAGAGCCCATGAGTAAGTAGATAGAGAATGACTGAGCTCTCAGTAAACATCCCTTCATCTCTATGTGTTCTAGCCATAATAGTGAATCAGCAAGAATGTATTTGACCCAGCAAAATTCAGCTCTCTGTCTGTACCATGATGCCTTTAGTTCTGATCCTCAGAGCAAGGAGAGAAACAAGAAGGATAATTTCCACCTCCCTCTGCTGACTGCACAGTGATGGAGGCTACCCAGTTTTGATGAGTGACTCATTTTCCATCTATTAAGACCTTTCAGCCTCCCTCAGCTCCATAGCAGTGAGCAAGGAGAAGAATGTCATTTTACCTTTGGTTCCTGTGGCTCCTGATAGTTAATAACCAAGCCTTGACTGTTTAAAACAAAGCATGGAAAATATGAGCTTTAAGCTACGAATTGTAGTGATACAAACAGTGGATAACATTTGGACACGTTAGTCCTTTTCTGAGCACAGAACTCCTCTGAGGATGACGATAGAGAGGGTCTCTCTCCTAGAGTCAAGGAGCCCAGACAGTGTCATTTGCCACAGCTGGAAGAGGTCAGCGTGTTGGAGGACAGATTGGAGCCTGCTGTCACCCACTACGCCATGATTCCCCTTTGATGGCCATGTTAATAATAGTGCGATATTAACACCAAGCGCAGTATGGTAGTGAGAGTGTGGGGAAAGTATGGGATTTGAGATTGGAAATAGGGATTCATCTTAAAGCCATAGTCCAAACTAGTAGTGTGACCTTCAGCAGGTTATTTAACTTGTCTATGACTCAGTTTCCTCTTCTGGAAATGGATTGAAGGCAATAAGACCAGGTACTAGGCCTGCCTAGTGCCCTTTGTCCCTCTCTGTGTCTCCCCTAGACACTAGATCCATCTCTTCTCTCCCTTGCATTCAGGCTATGGAGAAGTCTCCAACCTCTTTACACAGCTGAAGAGCTTGTGAAGTCTCTAAATGACTATGCATGAGGTGAACACTAAGATGGATGCTAAAAGCTAGCTAACCAATGAGAGAGAGAGGTCCCAGGATAGTCTACATCATACAGAGAATCAGTTATCTTTAAAAAAAAAAATAGACTTGCATCTCTCAAGGTTCATTTGTTTGCATCAATAGGTGTTACCCAAAAATCATGGAGGATAAACAAAATGAAACATTTATCTCTCATAAAATTTCTTTAGTATGCCAGTGTACAACACAAATCTCCCAACCAGACAAGGCAGTGTGGAGTTTCCCAAATGAACCCCAAGGGGAATACCTTCTCAGTTTCCCTTAGGTATCTGACAGGATGGGCCTTGAGTAGGAGACATTATGGGAAAGTCTTAGATTTGGGGAATACCAAGGTATAACTATAGGAGTCCCAGGCTGAGTATTTTCTCTGTCACGAGAAGATGAGACAGCATAGCCCTCATTCCTCTGCAGAGCTGAATGAGATAGCCAGGCCCAGATACTACAATTGCATTTGGAGTCTTCCTAGAACTCCAGAAGTGAAGGCCAAAGTTGTTTATTGCCTCCACCTTCCTGGCTAGAGGTAGCTAATCATTACTCTCTGTGCTATGAAAGGCATTGTAGAGATGTCCCAGTAGTAGGTACTTGTGAATCAGTCATGAGAAATGAGAAGACTCGAAAAGAGACGGAGAGGAAACACAGAGTTCCCTACTGTACCTGTTCACTCCAGCCTGCCTCTCAAGCTATCAGCCTAGTAGGTGGATATGTATTGAGCAAGCTATCTACTTAAAGATAGGCTGGGTAGAGTGTAGGCTTGCCAATAGCCTTAAAGAATGTTGACTATGATATGACAACTATTACTTGAATAATATCCTGTACATTAGGACCTACAATTCTTGGCCATGAACCTCAGCAATTAAGCAAACTAAGAAAGGGTTCTTATGAAGTGTGTATTTAGTTAAACTATAACTGGTTCTTCCATGTAAAGAGTTCCTGAAGGTTATGGCAAAAACAAACAAAACTCATCACCTAAAAAAGACACAAGTAATGAGCATAAATTCTCATAAAGATATAAGTTGGAAGATAGACACCTTGGGCTCACTCCTGTAATCCTAGTCACTCAAGAGATAGATCTGGAAAATCACAGCTCAAGGCCATCCTAAACAGAAAAGTCTATGAGACTCTTGCTCCAAAGTAATCAGATACAAAAGGCAGGGCTGAAGGCAGGGCTCAAGTGGTAGAGTGTCAACATAGCAAGTGTGAAACCCTGAGTTCAAACTCCTGTACTGCCAAAAAAAAAATTCCTAAATCCAAATCTGGACAAGACTACTAGAGAAACAGTTTGGAAACTGGGTGCTACTGTGTTTGAAGGCCTTAGAAAACATCTTGGGCTTTCTACAAATGTGTTCTTGAAAATCATAATTTCAAGGTTATTAGCAAGTCACAGACTCTTTCCAAAACAAAACAAAAACAGCAAATCCCAAACAACAATGCTAAAATGTGAAGCCTTAAGTTCAAAATTATAATATATTTATATGTGGGGGGGGCGGGGGAGGGGGAAAGTGTGGAGAGAGACAGAGGCAGAGACAGAGACAGAGAGAATGAAATTAACAATACCAGTTAAATCTCTGTGGTTCCTTTAGAATATTTCAAGAAGTTCTCTGTATTTCTTTGTTTCCAAGACAACCCCACCCCTCATTATTTTCTTCTAGGGAACAAGAGAACCTTACCCAAATTTCATGTGCCACCTTCCTGCCCAAGTCTGTCAATTGGGTATTTGAGAATGGGCTCAAGTTTACTGAGAGTTTCCTGCATTCCACTGGGCCTCGATGGCTCTGCTTGTAAAATGAATGGAGAGCAGGTGACCTCCCCAGACTGGGGATAACGTGATAAATTACTGCGAAGTGCTTTCCAAAGGAGAGTGAGCAGGGAATGAATGTTTAATAATCTCTCCAGTATAGAAGAAATAAGAGAACTCAGGCCACTTCTTTGTCCCCTTTGAGAGATTTGCTGGTTCCTTATTTGGATGTCAGTCTGATTAAGGCAGTAAGTACTTGTTGCTTCTGTGTGTGTGTGTGTGTGTGTGTGTGTGTGTGTGTGTGTGTGTGCCAAAAGAAGGGCTTGAATTCAAGGCCTGGGTACTGTCCCTTAGCTTTTTCACCAACATACTTCTACTTCTGGCATTTTGCTGGCTAACTAGAGATAAAATAGATTTTTTCTCCCTGGACTGGCTTCAGACCATGATCTTTAAATCTCAGCCTCATGCGGAGCTAGGATCACAGGCACACGCCACCAGCACATGACTAATTCTATATTTTTTTAAGGTTGCTAATTGCCCATTTAGCAATTACCATTTATTTGGCAACCTTCTATTTTCAATATGTATTTAAATATGAAATCTGGAGAAGAATTCTTAAAATGTGGTCCAAGATAATAGTGATTCCACAGAACTCAGTATGTAACTATAAGGCTAAGTATAAATGCTTAGTTGTGTTAAAAATAGCTTTGAAGATTAAAATAGATGAAAAATATCATTATTTCTTAGTCAGGCATCCAGTAAATGGAGAACTTTGAAACTTCCTTTTGCAGACCTGACAGCTAATGTGTGCAGAGTGTTTATAAAGGGAATCTTTGAATTTGTATATAATTTGTGGTTTTGAAGACCCAGAGCCTGACTTTGTCAAAGGGACAGTCTTCTGTTTATTGATAGCAAAATTTTCCTGTCACCATGTCCAAATGCCTCTGACCATAAATAAACACAGCTTAAATAAATAACTCTACACAATGGTGAATCTTCTAATACCATTTAATTCAAGACCAAAGCCAGTGGTGAGACTCTCGAAGCTGAAGAAACACAGATCAGTTACTGGGGCAGTCCAGTTTCTGGTGTCTGTTGTTCAACAAAGGATGCAGAGAATTTTCCTGGATGGGAGAGATATAGTCCTCAGGATTCCTGAGGATTATAACCCTCAGTGTAGGATCTTTAGTGCCCTTCATAAAATCCAAGGATTGTGTCAATGTCTTGTTTCCTGCCATTCAAATAAGGAACTAAAAAAATCTATGTAAAGAGTCAGGCGTCTTCCAGCCCTAGGCTCTGCAATTGCAATCTTGCAGTGACTGACTCAGGATTGCACTGCGTTTCACACAATAACACGATCCCGTTTCTAAGTGATCCAGCTCTCGTTGGAGGGGCTGGGGATTCCAGGAGTGCGTGGGCACTGGTTTAGGAGAGAGGAGGCACAGGCAGGGCTGGAGAGCACTGCAGAGAAAGTGGAAAAAGAACAATTCTCATCTCATTTTGCCAGGGAGGTGGGGGAGACCTGCTAACAGAGCTCTAGATGAGAATGACTCAGTGAATATTTAAATAAGGTTATTTCTTTTCTTCCCTCCCCCCCCTTCTCCTAAGCCTTTAACTCCTAAGTCTCTAAAGCTGTGGTTTGAGATTTGAGAGAAAGATCACAGTGACATGATACCAGAATGATGTAAGGTGATGCCATCCACAACACATGGTTGCCAAGGTGAATCTGTTTTTCTCTCTAATCCAGCTGGAAGGCAAAATAATTGCCCATTTCTGGATATATATATATATATATATATATATATATATATATATATATATATATATATATACATCCTTGACATGATCCCCTTTTGGTAGCAGATCAAACAAAGCCTGATGCTTTCTGTTTGTGCAGAATTTTTAAAAATAATTTTTTTATTACAAAACATAACACATGTCCTTGAGAGAAGGCTCAGAACATTTTCTGTCAGTTGGAGATGTTTAATTTCTCAAGAATCCATACCAAGATTCTAATGAGGTGCCAGTGGCTCATGCCTGTAATCTTAGCTACGTGGAAGGCTGAGAATAGAAGGATCAAAGCTGAAGGCCAGTCAGGAAAGGGCTGCAAGACTCCATCTTTACAGAGAGAAGCTGGACATGAGGGCACACCTGTGATCTCAGCAAAAATGAGAAACATAAAAGTAGGTGGACAGACTGCAGCCTCAGGCAACCCAGACAGGAAGTAGGACCCTCTCCTAAAAATAACCACTGAGAAAACAGAGCTGCAGGGTGAGTAATTCAGGGGCAGTGACTCAGGGGCATCTCACAAGAGTCCCTCTTTGAGTTCAAACCCCAGTGCTGAAAAACAAACAAACAAGATCCAAACAGATCCTGGGATGAAATTCTTTAATGAATCAACAGAATATGGGGGAGGAGTTTTCTAATTTAGTCAAAGGTTAACAGGGAAATACCCAGATGTTTAAAAAGGAAAAAAAGATCGGTAGCGCCTGGTTGTTGACAGGAAAAAGGCAAAAAGAGCAGACAGACCCAGGCATGAAGGAAAAGAGACGGCCTCATGTTATGCTCTAATAATGGATTCTGCCTTTTTTTTTTTTTCAACAAGAGTTCCCAGAAAGATGAAGAAAAAAAAGGGAAGGCCAGAGCAGTTGAACATGGAGGTTCCTCCCTCTGGGCCCAGCTTGTTTCTGAAGAAACCCTGTGTCCTGGCAGGGTCTCCGTGGAAGGGTTCTTTCTCATGAGTCAGGTGCTAGTCACTCAATTCAAGCGGGGACTGTTCCCAGCTAACACCACCTTGGTGCCTTGTGTCCCTCACCATGCCCTACTTTCACTGTCTGTGTTTTTTCTTAATACTTCATTCTTTCTAATTTATCATCTGATACGTTTATTGTAGCTACAGCTAACAGACATCTTGGGGAAAATGTTGACACTGGATCCCTCTGTCTGGAAGACTTGGGCTCCACCATTAAGAAGCTGTGTGATGCTAGGAGGGTAGCTTTTCTCAGGTACAAAACTGGGATGGTAATAGCTTAATACATATGATCCATTACTAAACGTGCATGTATGGGAATCAGTATGCAAATATATCGGAAATTGCTTCCCCCTGTCCCCACTGCTATGGGAGCTCCCCAGAAGCATTTATTAGGTAGAAGAAAAGATGAGTTTTCAGAAACTGGATACTTTCATTGAAATACAATTTAGATCGGCTTAACATTTGCATGGGGGAGGGGAGAGGTGTTACAAACATAGGTTGCTCTCCCTCTACCGATCAGAAAACCAGGATGGCTGGCCTCCAAGTTGTGCCTGGGAGGGATTGAGAAAGACCAGGGTTCAGACATGCTGAAGCCACAGGGCCTTACAGGTCAGGTAACTGTGGTTCTGAGACACAGAAATTAGCATTGTGATTCAGAGGCCATCTCACTAGTTACTGGCCAATGCACAACTCAGTGAAGCCAGAAAGCAGACCTCTGAGTAAAAGAAGCAGAGGCGGATGAACTATGCCAGTGCATACAAGGCCCAGTAAACAGAAAATTCATCTCCAAATGCACCAAACACCATACTAATCAGATGTGATTGGTGGAACAGCAAGGCTGGGGAACGGAGGTGCGGGGTGGTGGGGAGGGGACTGTCAGTGGTATAAGAAATTCAACTCAGTGAATCAAACATCCCTCCTGAGAGTCTCAGTGTCCATTCCTAGCGAGGATCAGAGAAGTCCCTCAGTGAAAACACAGTCAATTAGTTCAGATTCCCAATTTCCTTGGAAATGGATCCTTTTCTTCAGGAACAATTGGACACAAGTGTCCAGAGATCTTATTTTGGGAATCATCAGAAATGAATGGAAGCTCTTTGAGGGTAAGTCTAGACCTCACACATCATTGTATCTTTTTTTTTTTTTTTTTGCCAATCCTAGGGCTTCAACTCTGGGCCTGGGCACTGTCCCTGAGCTTCTTTTGCTAAAGGCTAGCACTCTACCACTTGATCCACAGCACCACTTCCAGCATTTTCTTTTTATGTGGTACTGAGGAATTGAACCCAGAGCTTCATGCCTGCGAGGCAAGCACTCTACCACTAAGCCACATTCTCAGGTCACATCATTGTATCTTGATGATCTCAGCTGAGACCAAGACGTTATGAGTATCTGACAAATCCTATTCAGGGAACAAGCTGATGGAGGCAGGGTAGAAATCCTAGAACAAACAGAAAAAGATGGAGGAGCAAATAAGAGCATTGAAGTCCTGTAGTGAGGAGCATTATACTTGTAGTAAATCAATTGCACTAATTGTTTTTGTGTGTGCCAGTCCTGGGGCTTGAATGTTGGGACAGCCTGAGCTTTTTCACTCAAGGTTAGTGCTCTACCACTGGAGCCACAGCTCTACTTCCATTTTTTTTGATGATGATGATGATTAATTGGAAATCAGAGTCTCATGGACTTTTTTGCCCATGCACTTCGAACTACAATTCTGATATCTCAGCCTCCTGAATAGCTAGGAGCTACTGGTAGAACCAGCTACTGGCACCCAGATTGCATTATTTTTAAATACAAGTTGGCTATCGGAGCTGTGATGTCATACATGTCACACTTTATGTCCCACATCTCTTCCTTACTGTTACTCTGAGGAGACAAGGGCTTCTCTATTTGTCAGGTGTACATACTGTCACTGCCAAAGAGACCCATCCATAATCTCACCAAGATCTTTTATTCCAAACCCACTCACTTCTGAACCTTTTAAAGACATTATTCACACCACATTGAAGACTCATTTCAAGCCAGGTGCCGGTGGCTCACGCCTGTAACCCTAGCTACTCAGGAGGCTGAGATCTGAGGATTGTGTTTCAAAGCCAGCTCAGGATGGAAAGTCCATGAGACTCTTATCTTAAAAATATACTACAGGGGCTGGGAAGGTGGCTCAGTGGTAGAGCACTTGCCTTGCATGCATGAGGCCCTGGGTTCGATTACTCAGCACCACATAAGCAAAAAAAAAAAAAAAAAAAAAAAAAGCCAGAAGTGGTGCTGTGGCTCAAGTGGTAGAGCACTAGCCTTGAGCTGAAGAGCTGAGGGACAGCACCCAGGCCCAGTGTTCAGGCCCAGAAAAAAAAAAAGAATTCAAGCCCCACAAACAACAACAATAAAAAAACTAAATAAAAAAATAAAAAAAAATATACTACACAAAAAAGCCAGAAGTGGTGCCGTGGCTCAAGCGGTAGAGTGCTAGCCTTGAGCAAAACAAGCTCAGGGACAGTGCCCAGGACCAGAGTTCAAGCCCCAGGATGGGCAAAAAAAAAAAGACCCATTTCAGGGACCTGGCCCATCATTTCATATCAAAGAAGCACAAACCTTGGACTCTGTAATAGCACATGCTCTCCAGTGCATGCTCTATTGAGAGTTTGACATATTCATTCTTCCCAGTTGGCTCTAATGACCTGCAGAAGCCCTCAGAAGTCCATCCAATGTTGATGCATGGCTTTGTGTCTCAAACACAATCACTGCTCATCATACTATGGTATGGTTTTCCAGAATTTCATTTTTTTAATTTAACAAATCTTTATTGTCAGTCTCAAGTGTCAGGTGCTGTGATCTCACAAGCAAGAACACAGGAAGATTCCTCCTCCCCTGTCTGTGTGGTGTCATCCTTCATATCAAGAAGACGATGAGCAGCAAATACGAAGAGTGCTAAGTGCTAAGAAAGAACACGTGGAAGGAGAGGCGGGAGAGATGTGCCATTCTCTCCAATTGCTATAGGATTCTTACTGAGCCTGAGCCCTGGCTCAGAAGATGGGCAGTCAGGGAGGGAGAAATCTGTCCAGTACTCCGTCATGTCACATACCTGTAGCATTCCAAAATTAAAGAGCTCTCCTTTCTATCAGAAGCAAACCTTTCCTGTGAGTAGAAATAAATAGGGTTCTGAGAATACTCAGCTTTTCTTGTAGGGCAAGGGTCAAACTCAACACATGCGCAAATGCGTGATGATACATGGTGACTCCCAACTAGCCTGGGAGTTGGATGGAGCTGAGCTGCGAAGAAGAGCTGAAAAGCAATTATAGTGGAAATGCTCATTGATGTCCTCTCTGTACTCGCCTTCAGTTTGCTACGTGGAATGGTGAGTGGTCACTAACAACGACCTCCTATAGGAACAGCTGGCAAGGTCCCCGGGGTCCTTTCCCTGTGTTTTCTTTATCCCATAGGTGCATCTGCAGTTGCAGAAAGCTACCCAGTTTCACCCACAGCTCAGAGAAAATGTATCCATTTCAAATGATCTAAACAGCGGGAAGGAAGATAATAACCTCTGGCCCAATCTTTTTTCTTTTTTGGGGGGGGAGTAGGGGGAGGTCCGGTCGTGGGGCCTGAACTCTAGGCCTGGGCGCTGTCCCTCAGCTCTTCAGCTCAAGGCTAGCGCTCTACCACTTGAGCCACAGCGCCACTTCTGGCTTTTTTTTTCTGCTTATGTGGTGCTGAGGAATCGAACCCAAGGGCCTCATGCATGCAAGGCAAGAGCTCTACCACTGAGCCACCTTCCCAGCCCCCCAATCTTTTTTCTGCACTTTCAAATACTCTCGGACCAGGAGAAAGGAGGCAGATTTGAAGACTCCATGTAGAACAAGCAATGAGACAACTGGCCTTGTCCAACCTGTTGGGGAGTCTTGCTTTAGTGTTCCCAAATTGCTCTGAGGCACATGGGAAGCTGTAGCAAACACACAGGGATTCCTTGTGATATGTCACATTTTCAAGAGCAACGAGGCAATATTTACCCCCTGACAGACACTGTACACAACTATTAGGTCAAGGTAATTTGCAGTTTCTGTATGGCAATCACCCTGCCTTCCTTCTGATGAGATTTTATATCTTGGCAAAGCTAGATTTTCAGCAGTTGCTAAGATGAAAAGCAAGTACCATCTAAAAAGAAAACTCAGCATGGAACAGGAAATGAGGATAGTCATTGCAATTTGATTTCAAGCTTTGAGATTTGTAGACAGTGCCCAATATGTGTGAGCAATCCATTAGTAACTAATTGGGATTTAAGGATGAAGTTGAAATATTTTCGTTGTTATTTTCTATCACATTTTCAAACAGCTAGTGGCTAACACATAAACATTAAGATGTTTGGCTAGAACTGATACATGAAATAATGGAGAATGTCTTTTGACCTAGGAACATTGTAGAAGTTACTGAATTCAAGAGTGTTTAGGAAATTACAAAATTGGGTTCGTTTTGTGAGTCAAGACTAGGACTTGGACTCAGAGCCTGGGAGTTTTTCCTTAGTTTTTTCACCCAAGGTTGGCACTCTACCATGTGAACCATAACTCCATTCTCACATTTTGCTGGTTAATTGGAGGTAAGAGTCTCATGGACTTTCCTGCCCTGGATGGCTTCAATCTGTGATCCACAGATCTCAGGCTCCTGAGCAGCTAGGATTATAAGCATGAGCCACCAGTGCCTGGCTCATTGCCATGTTTTGATATATAGGAATCCCTTGTCTATGGAATCTCACAGGAATTCTAGAATCTAAGGTGGTGGTGGTGGTGGTGGTGGTGGTGATGGTGTTGGTGGTGATAATGATGATGATAATGATGGCAATCCTGGTAATGGATGGAGCCTATAAACCCTGAACATGTCTGTGCCCACCATGACCCATGCCAAGCATTTCTCAGACATTAGTTCATTTATGTGAGTTTTCTTTGAAATTTATTTACTTCTATTTTCCTTTCCCCCAGAAAATGTAATTCCTAATTTCCCCTGAAGTCTTTTAACCTCTAGACCTATTAAAGAAAATTTAGAAATCAGCTAACATTTCTTGTGATAAACTCAATAAAGAACATCATAACTTCCTATGCTAGCTCTCCAACAATTCACAAATTAAAACACATGCGCGCGCGCACACACACACACACACACACACACACACACATGTCTTTTCTAAAGGATATAAATTTTCTTCAGCATTCTAAAAGGAAATCCATGCACCAAGATGAATTCGGCAATGCAATGCAATGCAAGGCACTGTGGGGGATTTGAAATGATTTTTTTTCCTCTAGGGTCTCTGGATCAAACGCAGGGCCTCGTATATGTTCTTACCCCTCAAGTGGCTTACAACCTGATTAACAACTGAGACACTAGAGGTAAATAAAAAATAGTGTACGCCAAAGTAGTACACTAAGTAGGGAGGTGTAAGTTCACACTATATCAAGAGAAATGAGCCCCAAGCTGGAACAAACCAGACCTACCTGGAACTGTCCTCCCCAGATAAACTTCCCCATCATTTCTGAGATTCCTGTTCTTTGCCACTCAGAGGGAGACTGTGTTTCTCCAGAAATTACTACCATTTTAAACATCTTCAGGTTGGATGCCAGTGGCTCATGCCTATAATCCTAGCTACTCAGGAGACTGAGATCTGCAATTTGAAGCCAGCCCAGGCAGAAGGGAATGGCACTGTGGCTCAAGTGGTAGAGTGCTAGCCTTGAGCAAAAAAAGAAGTTCAGGAACAGCATACAGGCCCACAGTTTAAGCTCTAGGAATCCCCCCCCCCAAAAAAAAAACCTTCAAAGACCATTCCCTATAGCCTGAGCACTTGCTAGCATTGATATTGATGTCACAAAGGATTGATGTCACAACGCATTGTGTCTTTCTGCCTAACTCTCTGTTCCCTTCTCCAGCCCAAGTTTAACATACACACATAGGTATACTTGTAAATACACACACTCTACTTGTACCACAGATCTTTTATTTCTAATGATGGCTTCACTCTCAGTCTTTCGCTTGAGACTTGTGTTTGTTGTGGCACTTTATTTCTAGTGCCATTTTCAAGTGTACCCATTCAACTATTCAGTGCCTGTTATATAACTGCATGTTCGAAGGACTGAGGATAAGTGGACAGAGAAGAAAGGCATGGTTACTTTGCTCACAGGTACTAGGATGCTCATAAGAGAATAAAGTAGAATAAAGTTAATTCTGCCAAAAGTTCTAACAATAGCAATGAAAATGCTTTTAGCTGGAGATCAGGTGAAGATGAGTTTCCTTGGTACATTCAAGTCAAGAGAAAGGAATTAGAGCTCCAAACCTGGAACTCATCAACCTATAGAAGGCAACTAAAAACTAATTTTGGACAAATCAAAGGCACTGTCTTTTATTTCTGTTCCTGTGGTCCTTTGTTTATTTTGGACACAGTTATTTTCTTTTTCTTTTCCAGGGGTGGGTATCAAACTCAGGACCTCATACATACTAGGCAAACAGTCTATCACTAAACTCCATCCTCAGCCCTTGACTTTTTGAGACAGGATATTGCTATGCAACTCACACTGGTCTTGAACGCACTATGTAGATGAGGCTGGCCTTGAAATCAAGATTCTCCTACCTCTACAAAGTGCCAAGATTACGAGTGTTTGCCACCATACCTGCCACCATCTTCTTGTTATGTTTTCTCAACCATTGTCTTTCCTATTTAGCATGTTACAACCTCAATCAAGATTAAGCTTCAGTTTCACACTTTCAAGAAAGTTACATTAAATTATAAAAACAGAAGAGAAGAGGTGGACGTGGGGAGATGAGGAAGAGAGAGACACATACACAGAGACAGAGAGACAGAGAGACAAAGACAGAGAGACAGAGACAGAATATCACAAAGAAAGAAAAATCCAGCTTGGATCTGTATTCACCAGAGCAATCAATTCATTCTTGGAACATTTGTCATTGATCATTTCTGATGGCTTCTGATGCCAACGAGCTGGCTGAGAAGGCAATTCTTGAGTAAATAGTTGACCGGGTTAATGTAGACCCAACACCTGTCATAAGAGCTATAAAGTCAACAGCATCTATAAAATCTCGCCATTTGAAGCGAAGTCCACGGGCAAGCAGCCTCTCTATCACCTGGGAGCTTGTTAGAAAAGCAGAACCTCCGTAGTCACCCAGGAACTACCTAGACTGGATCTGCATCTTAACAAGGTCCCTGGGGGAACTGCAGACACATAAAATTTGAGAAGCACTGCCATCAAGGGCTGGGGTGGTGAGAGGAAACAACAGGAGGCCTCAGTTCATCCTGAGGGTCAGGGACGGGGTCACGGGGAAAGATGGCCTTTGATTAGGCTCAAGAGTCAGTCAGAGGCTCATGGGACACAAGAGACTGGAAGGCTTACCCAACAAACATTTATTTTCTCCCAACTCTGGAGTCTGGACATCTGAGAAGAGAGACCAGTGTGGTCAGATTCTGGGGAGGCTTGGCTTCCTGGCTTATAGACAGCTGCATCCCTACATGGTAGAGGAAGAGGGGGAGGGAGTCAGATTCCCTCCCTCTCTCCCCCCTCATCCCTTCTTAGAAGAACACAAATGTCTATCATGAAAACCACACACCCATGACCTCATCTACACTTAATTACCTCCAACAGTACTGTATCCAAATACCTTCACTTTAGGATCAGGACATCGGAACTTTTTATTATTATTATTTTTTGAAGGGAGTGACAAAATTCAGTCCATAACAAAAGTCTTAAAGGAGTATAATAAATGATAAAGGAGCGTAATAAATGATTTGTATTTTTGAATTACTGTTCTATATGTAAAGGGCTTTAAGCAAGTCAAGAATATATCTTGAGGTGGGTACCAGTAGCTCACATTTGTAATCTTAGTTACTCAAAAGGCTGAGATCCAAGGATTTCAATTCAAAGCCAACATGGGTAGGAAAGTCCATGAGACTGTCATCTTTAGTTAGTCACTAAAAAACTGGAAGTGGGACTGTGGCTCAAATAGTAGACCACTAACCCTGAGCAAAAGAACTAAGGACAGAGTCCTGGGCCTGTACCAGCAAACACACACACACACACATCACACATACACACACACACACACACACACACACACACACATATGTCTGGGAGACTACCTAAAGATTATTTCACTGGTCAAAGTAAATGACACTGATGGCTCACACAGAGATAATTTGGGACAAAGCAAACCACAGTGACACATTCAGAGTTTGATAATAGAGTTCAGATTGTGGTTAGGGAGGAGGGTCAAAAAAGATGGACTATGTTTCCAGTTTATTCAGTTGAACAAGTATGATGTATTTCTTGAGGTAGGAATCATGAAATTAGCAAGTTTGTGTGTGGCATCTTGCTGAACACACTAAACAGTGTAGAAACAACTGGAAGAGTGGTTATCATTTAGTGGGCTGCTGTGTGCATGTTTGGTGCATATCATTTTAATTCTTGTAGGATACAATCTGTTTTCCCACATGGGAAGGTCAACCAAGGAAATCTATCTACACAAAGAAACATTGTTGAGAGTTTTAAAGGTCTGTACAATGAACAGTGCAACATGCTTGCTGATGAGAACATCAGAGAAGACAAGAAAGATGACAGGAGCTGGGAGCTGAGGTATAAAGATTGAGCCAGGCAGAAATAAGCGCAGCGGAAGCAGTAAGGCCAGAGCCATCAGAAAGTTCAAGTGGGCAAACAGTAAAAGAAAAGTTGACTCGAAGGGGAGGGCCCAGGGTAGGAGGACCTTGAAAGTCTGTAATTTGGATTTTATAGAGGGAAGGGTTTGAGCATGAAAAGAACATGTCTTTACATGATTTGGGAAAACCTGTTTGGCAACAGGGAAGCCCAGAGACAAGGTCTGAGTCCTCCAGGCCATTAATTAGCATTTGTGTCACTCAGATCATAGGTCAGAGTTTTAGACTAGCTGAAGAGGAAAAATCAACAACACAATTTCTTTGGATGAGAAGCTGGGGTTGAGAAATAGGAGTCAAAGATGGTTAAAGACTCAGGAATAAGATTAGAGAAATGGGGATATCAAAGACAGAATCAGAAGATGTGAAAGGAAAGGCCCATATGTGTGCAGTATAAGTGTATTGATATATCTTTTTTTTTCTTGTGCCCATACTGGGGCTTTGAACTTAGGGACTGGGTGCTGTTCCTTAACTTTTTTTTATTCAAGGCTGGCACTCTGCCACTTGAGCGAAAACTTAACTCCTAGTTTTTGGTGATTAATTGGAAATAAAAGTCAAACACACTTTACTGCCAGGATTGGCTTCAAACTCAACCTCCTGAGTAGCTAGGATTACTGGTGTGAGCCACTGGTGCCTACCTGTATAGAATGCTTGTATGATTACAGAGATAATTTAAGTTTGCAGAAAAATTACAGTAGATGAAAGTCTGAAGTTATGATATTTGATGCATTTACATGGGAGTAAATACAAATCAAGGAGAATAAAGCATTGTACTCTATTGAAGAAAATAGTCCTCCACTCATATGAAGCATGTTTTTTAAATGCAATTGGCAAATTAAAAACATTATACCTCATTAACCTCATTCCAGATGCACTAAACAGTTACATATATATATATATGTATATATATATATATATATATGTATAGTGTGGGTCCAACCTTTTCTATGAATAGGGCCTTTGTTCCTGCCTGTCTAGTCACAGACTCATCTCATATATATATATACATATATATATATATGTATATATATTCAAAATGTTGTGGTTAGTGGAAGGAAAATGTGTGCTTATTGTGTTTTCTAAATGCCATATGTTTTTGGTTTTTGTTTTCAAAGCATGTAGAAATGTTGTTGACTGGAAAAAATAAGTAACCCTTCCTAACCTTTCATTTCTCTTTTCTGGCTTTATCTCAAGGAGCCTCATCAGCTTCTGGAACGTCTTTTTCTGGAGTGGGGTCTGAAGTAAGTATCCCTCACGGATCACCTGTGTGTGTCCCAGGTGTAGGGATTCCGCAGTAAACACCTTCCTGTAACCATTGCTTCGTGAATGACAACATGAGCCAAGGCGAGTGATTTATCAAGTGGTATCTAAGACTATTAAGACACACCTAAACCTTTGTGGGTGCCTGCCAAGAACACAAAGGGTGAAAATGCAGATATCGATGTTATTGTTCAGTCTTCCCTAATTGAAGTCCCCAGTGGTCTGCAAACTTAAAGCAGACAGAAGGTTATACGGGCCACAGGATGTAACTAACCACTGCAATAAGAGAGAGCCAACAGGAGAGGCAAGGGCTTAGAAGCAGGTTTTCATGTTTGAATTGGGCCAATTATCCCTGCATCATGGAAATCACATGTAAATGTCTTCTAAGGTATCGATTTGCACGGCAGATATTGAGTTGTTTTCATATATAGATGCAGATATACAGATCTCAATATATGTGGATGGACAGACAGACACACATACATGTTTTGTCAAACGGTCTCAGGACTCCAGTGGCAGGTCCAATCTGGGTCCCTGTAGAATCTGCGGAGTTCCGTGTTTGCACAGCTTTGGGCGGGCTTGCCTCGAAGCTGGCCCCCTCCCGGCTCGGCCAATTACGTGCCACTTTGTCTCGGTGCGGTGGTGACTGCTTTCTCCCGGCGAGGGAAATTCCTCTCTCACCAGTATGGATGCTCTGTTTTCAGACGCTGCCAGCGCCGTGTTGCTGTGTCAGTCATCCTATGAGGGCCCGGCGCAGACAAGGAGGGCTGACGAGCTGGCCGCCGATTGGCTGGTCGCGGCGGGGGCGTGGCTTGGAGGAAGGAAGAGCTGCATTTCACAGCAACAGAGTTTAGACTGTCTTTGCTTCATCATCTGAAGGTAAAAAAAAAAAAAGAAAAAGAAAAAGAAAAGAAGAAGAAGAAAAAGGAGAGAGGAGAGAGAGAGAGAGAGAGAGAAAAAGCCAACAAATTCCAGATACGGCAGGCGGCTTTTCCCGAGGACCATAAACAGGGGATGAGAAGAACTATTGGCCTGGAAATTTCTTCCTCGTGATGCGGTGGAGAAGCGTCGGCCTCTGGATCCTACCAGATGTTCTTGGGGTCACCGTCCAGGAGTAGGACCAGCCGAGCTAAACAAGGTAGGAGAGTCACCCCCACTCCCTCCTCCCCCCACCTTTTTTTTTTCTTTCTTTTTTGAATGTTTAAAGAGTTTGCTGCAGTATGGTGCATTCCATGTGCATTGCTTACGGAGGCCAGGGAGACCGGATTCCACTAATTCAGATGAAATACTTGCACGGAAGCCTAGAGATTTTTTTTTTCCCTTTTTTTACGTAACATTTTGATTTGAGGAAAAAGGCTAGAACTCTAACGCCGTGAATTTTAGGGCGAGGTAGATACGTGAGTTTTTAATTCAGAGCCTGAATTCATTTATTATTTTTTTGTTATTATTCATGTTTAGGGGGAAAATTTGAAATTTTGGAGAACATTCTTATTTTCTTGTTTTAGAAAATATCCGTCACTGCCGTAAGTAAAGTTTACAGGGATCTTATTGTTATTTGAAAACAGACTGCTTGGCAGTTAAGAAATTTTTGTTGTTGTTGCTAAAAAAAGAAAAAGGAAATCAACTTTATAATAAATGATCTTAATGTTTGGGCCACAAAGATATCATCTATTTCTGAGAAATGAGAGGCCTCCCTGGCTTTAGAATGCTACAGTTTTAATTGAGTTTCAAGAGCACAATTTTAAACAAGGACTAAGAGGTAGCTTTCTGGCAAGTTTCGTTACTGTAGTTGAATGTTTACATTTCTTTCCCTGGCATGTCTGAGCCTTTGTTTCTACCTTAGAAGTAGAACCATTATATTCAAAAGTAAAGCTGGGTTAATAATGCTTACTGCAATTATCCGATCCGTATGCATTTTTAATGAGAACACACAGCCAGCAGAATAATTTAATGAGAGCAGGCTGGCTTTGAAAGCCGTGTTTTTACTGTGCCCAGCCCTATCAACTTTCTTGTCGAGAAAACACCAGTGAGAGATGATGGGAGAAGATTTATTTTTAACACACTTGGCCCAGGAGGAGGAAAGGATATATTTGTTAAAGATTTCTTTCTGCCCTTTTCCGTTTTAAATTTCTGCCAGGCGTGAAGAAACTGTGCTTTTTTTGTTAGGCCTCTCGGGGAAGCATGTGTTTACAATAAATGTGTAACATTTTTAGAATAGTTAGCAAGCACTGGAGCGAAGAAAAAAAAATCTGACTTTGCCCAACTGCTACTACGGCGTTCTCCAAGACGCATTACTGTCCCTTTAAAAGATAAAGGTTAAGTGGAAAGGGATTGTTAATTGGAGAATATGTATTTGGAGAACAATAAGGTTAAAAAAATAATTAAAGGCAGAGGACGTTCTTATAATCGCTACGCAAGAGGAAGTTTCTTTATCCTTCCTGCTTGCTTTGGAGGGGCAGTGGTGTTCACTGAAGTAAAAGCAATGCCACGTCGTAGATTCTTCCAGACCCACGGTTCTTACTTTCAAGGAGAAGTTCAGGACACTAGCCCAGAACTTCTGACGTCATCCCCCAACTATTTCTGCTGTGTGTTCTTTTTATTCGGCTGGTGGAGAGGAAAATTTCTCTAGATGCTGGTTAGGAACATGCTAACTCCCAGTTGGCAGGATTTGAGTGAATGTCTTTACATTCCAGTCTGTTCTTTGCAAATTCACAGCCGATTTCCCCTTTCTAAATAGGGCAACTTCTACCTGTGGGTCAGCACAGGTTTCCTGCAGGGATCTGGCTTGGCTGGTAAGAATTGGTTGGTGCAGAGAGCTGAGCTCAGCGTTTTGTGTAGGTTTTTTTTTTCCCCCTTTGTGGCCTAACTCCTGTGGTGCATGGTTAGTCACCTGTGTTGATCTACCCTTGGGTTCCCTTATCTAGGCTCCAGGTTTTGCCACCAAGTTCAAGGCTGGTTGTGATGGTGGGAACCAGCGGCTTTTGTACATAAAGCACTATGTTCTAGGGCAGATGGCCCAAAGGAAATCAACAACAATACTACCAGCTGTTAACCTGTGTCACAGGTGCTACTTGTGATCTTGGTCTGATAGATTGAGGTTAGGGTTTACTAAGGAACCTTTGGAGGAAAAAAAAAAAAAAACACAAAAAACAAAAAACAATTTTGGTCAGGACATACTGAAGTTCCTGGGAATTCCCACCACTTATGTAGCCTTGAATAAGTGCTTACCTTGATTTTTCCATCTAACAGAACTGAATGTTAATTGCTACACTGCTCCTAAGTCTAGCATTTTTTTAGGAGACCTTGACCTTGTACAAAAAAAAAAGTTGCATGTCTCATGGCACAGTGAGCTGTTTAAAGTACAAAGGGGGGTATTAAGAAATTGTTGACAATGGCTTTGAGGTACTGAAATACAGAATCATATATAAAATGCTGCAATCTGTGCTCATGGGAATTTTCTAGGGATATTTATCCTTTACAAATGAATACCGTTTCCAAGGAAATCATTGCACTGTTGTTTTCAGTTTCTCCATTGATCTAATCTAATATACTAGAAGCTACGTATGCCAGACCAACCCCACGTTAGTCTCCAGAATGCCCAAGAAAAGCATTTAGTCCTATTTGTACTTGGACTTTTGTATTAAATTTGTGAAAGGAGAATGAAGATGAGAGAAAACAAGAAAAAATAGGCTTGTGAAATTTACTGGTCATATAGCTTCTGTGCGGAACAGCCTGCCTTCCCTCTGCTCGTTGTTTTAATTCGCTGTTGCTATGGTGAAAACAAATCAATATCACATGGCTGCCAGCCAGTCCCGCGCTCAGGGAGCGCCATAGAAATTCAAGATCAGGTACTCAAGATTCCAAGCAAGAATTGGAAGAAGAGGATTTTGATGTTGAGCTTTAGAGAATTCCTTATAGTAGAAAAAGAAAGGTCAATCTGGCATGGATTTGCCCCTTCCTTTTTTCCAATACTCTTTCTCCCCTGAGCCAGAAAAAGATGGGAAGAAAGGTGAATTGGTATGTTTACATTTCCCAAAATAGCAAGACAGTAGCGACATAGAAGTACATAGGAGAACATAGCAAGGGGTACAGGATTTGGAGTTCATGAACAATGGTATAAATGCAAGACGTGTTGGTATAAGTCGTGTAAATGCAAGTCTGTTAAAAACAGACTTTGGAGGACCTCAGCGTCTCAGGTAGAGCTGCACCTCAAAACTGGCTAGCCAGGTGCTGGTGGCTTAGGCCTGTAATCCTAGCTACTTAGGAGGCTGAGATACGGGGATCCGATTCAAAGCTAGCCTGGGCAGAAAAGTCAGGGAGATTCTTATCTCCAGTTAACCACCACAAGAAATAAATAAGTCAGTAAAACCAGAATTACAGCTGTAGCTCAAGTGGTGGAGTGCTGGCCTAGAGTGAAAAAACTAAAGGACAATGCCCTGAGTTCAAGCTCCAGCAGTGACACACACACCACCACCACCACCACCACAAAAAACTCGTCAGATCAGAAAAAGCTACCATCCTCATGCCAGATAGAAAAACCTGGTAACTAGGAGACAGGTAGACAGTAGAAGTTCTAGAAAGGGAGGCAGGTCAGAACTTCAAAGTCATTATAAAAACCCCACAAAGTCAAAAAGTCAGACCTAAGAGTCAGGACACCACAGGAAAAGGAATATTTCTCTTTTTACAAAAGCTGCAGAGGCTCTGCACGCAGCCTCGTGAGGAAGGAGAAGAGGGTGCAGATAGGAGGGAAGGGTCAGGAGGCCAAGCATTCTTTCTGGAAGGATCCACTGAATTGGGTGGACATGGCTGTCTACTGACTGCTATGTGGAATGTGGAACTTGATATTTTATGCATTGGAAGAAAGCCTCTTGGGAAAAAGAAGCAGGAAGGCCTAGCCGGCTTGGTAAATCATTTACAATGTTATTTTTCTCCATCTCTATTCTCTGTATCCTTTTTGTTTTTCTTGGAGAAAATGTGTACAAACTGTGCTTGCAACAGTGGGAATGGCCCTAGTCCACAGAAGGGATAGCTAGCTGGGTTTGTAGCTGGCCTAGGCCTCTAACTCTGGGGTGCTGTTTGCGGAATCCAGGTCCTTACCTCCACCATCGAGAGTGAAAACAGGTGTGAAAGTTAAGGCCCAAGGCTTTCTTTTATGGATCTGAGCTCTAGGGATGTTCGACATTTTTTGGCTGGCAATCCCCTCTCAATATGGGGGATGGGGGCGGGAAAGCTTGGTAATAAAAATGGGCTCAACAATGTACCTTAGTGTTTGGACAAAGAATCTATTGTCTAAGGCCTGCTCAGTCAGCATGCCCCACCAATCAATCAACAAGTGTTGGTTAAACACCCCTCCGGCTAGCTCTTGCTATTTGCCTAGAATACCCAGTTACCTAGCACCTGGACGTGTGCGCGCACACATACACGGTACAAACACGGTACAAAATTTTTGCTTTTCGGAGATATTAGTAACATCATTGGAGCTAGTATTAATTTCACATTGTAAGTGTTGTTTTAAAAGTAAATAGACACTGAGCAGAGTCGTGCCTATAACCCTAGCTACTCAGGAAGCTGAGACCTGAGGATGGAGGTTCAAAGCCAGCCCAGACAGAAAAGTCCTTGTAACTCTTATCTCCAACTAATCACCAAAAAGCTGGAAGTAGAGAAAAAGAGTCAAGTGTGAGTGCAAGGCCCTAAGTTCAAGCCTCAGTACTGTCATACACACACACACACACACACACACACACACACACACACACACACACACACACACAGATATGAGGTTAGTGATAAATATATGAGAATGATAGAAAACTCCTAAGGATTTAAGGCCAATGATGGCAATACGTGTATGTCAATCAGCAAGCAGAGTTTCATCCCTCAAGTAACTAAGGACTCCAGATAATTTCTAAAGTCTTAAACAGCAGGCAGTCAACAAAAGGAAATCTCAGCCCCAGTGTAGCATGCAACCAGCAGCTTCTGGTATAATTAGCTCACTGTCCCCATCAGACAAGAAACCTGATGCCTGGTCCTCAAAGTTTATACTTGCTTGCCAGGGTTTGTTTTTGCTTTTGTTTTGAAAGCTGAGCTCATTTTAAAAAATTGATTTTCTGATTGGTATTGGTTTTGGATTATTTTCCCTACTAAATTCTGAATTAACATCCATTTTTCAAAGGTGAGTTGCGAGATTAAGGGAGAGGGTTGGGGAAGAGCTGGAGAAGGAATCCTGAGAAGTAGCTTTGCTTTTAAAAATTCTTTTTTGAGCCGAGCTGTGCTAGCTCACTGCCTGTAATCCAGCTACTCAGGAGGCTTAGATCTCAGGATCCTGGTTCAAAGCCAGCTCTGGTAGACAAATTTAAGACACTTTTATCTCCAGTTAAGCAACAAAAAGCCAGGAGTAGAAATATGGCTCAAACCTTGAGCTAAAAAACCAAGTGAGAGTTACAGGCTCTGAGTTCAAGTCCCAGTATCAGCAACCAGAACAACAACAATAACAGCCCAAAACACCAAGATTTTGAGCCCTGGCTCTTGGCAAACTGAGGAGTGGGGTTGAGAATAGAAGTATCTAGGCAAGCTGGTTTTTGTGGAAGAGCTTTTGGGGTGGTAAAGCACCCCCAGAGGAGAGAGAGAGGAGGCAGGACTTTGTGAAAGACCACTGGCTGTGGGCTGAGCCTTTACAATCCACAAAGGCTGGGAGGGGAGCTACTTACAAACAAGATAAGAATAGTTGAGCACACAAATGTCTACAGAGGGATAATTAACATATGTGTGGCTCCTTCCACTTCACAAAGGGCTTTCACTGACATTATCTCAATTAACAGTTCAAACAGAGAATTAAAAAGTAGGTGGCCTGAAATTAGGGCAAGGGGGCACCAGGGAAATCTCCTGGTTATAACCCCGATTTGTACACTTTTATTTGCTGATTTTTTTTTAGCGGTTAATTGACTTGAATTTTTGAAGCATAGTGGCACACTCCTTCTCTCCCCTTCCCCCAGTGCTTTAAGGGACAGCTTGTCATTCAGGCAACCACAGACCAGAAGCTAAAGGACAGCAAAGGAAAGAGATGGATTCCTAGCTTTGAAGGCTAAGCTCTGAACCCCAACCCAAGCATACAGCATACAGTTTTCAGGATGGAAAAACCATCCTGAATGGTTGTAAATGGCCTGAAGACCTGGAGAGCACCAGTCAGCAAGGAAACCCCAATTCAAAGCCTTCCACGTTCCTCAGATAGCATGTTACTACGTGCTCTTAAGCCTTACAGAAAGGTGGGGAAGAAATGAACACATAGATCCATATCCTGTAAGCCAGGAGCTTTACCTATGTATTTGATCCTTCGAAGAATAGGAGAACCCCACAACGTCAACGTGATTACCAGTGGGCTGACACAAGAAGATAAGCTCAGAAAGATTCAATAACATATTTTGTCCACCCCACAGCTAACACTTGGCCCAGTCACTGCCTACACTCAGAATCATGAGAGTCCAAAGCCCTATAGGTAAGCAACATGATAGTTTTAGCTGAACAAATAAAATTAAGAAGATTAAAATAAAGCATAGAGCTGGTGGCTCATACCTGCAATCCCAGCCATTCAGGAGGCTGAGATCTGAGGGTCCAGTTCCAATGCCAGCCCAAGCAGGAAAGTCCATGAGGTTCTTATCTCCAATTAACCACCAGAAAAACAGAAATAGTGCTGTAGCTCAACGTGGTACATCACTAGCCTTGAGTGAAAGAGCTCAGGGACAGTGCCAAGGCCATGAGTTCAAGACCCATGACTGACAAAAAGATTATTTCATTTGTAGAAAGGAAAGCTTAGGCTGGAAGAGGGAGATGAATTATTTTAGATATACATAACTATACATAACTATATATGTAGCTGTATATATTCATATATAGTTACATAACTATAATACATAGTTGCATAAGTATATAATACATATATGCATGACTATAAATACATATATGTGTGCTTATGTTGTTTTATGTTCTGTTTTGTATTTTTTCTTTACATACTTGACTTCATTTTTCTTTATTTTATTTATATTTTTTTTTGTCAGTCATAAGGCTTGAACTCAGGGCCTGGGTGCTGTGCCTGAGCATTTTTCCTCAAGCTAGTGCTCTACCACTCAAGCCGTGCCTCTACTTACAGTGTTCTGTGTGCTGGTTATTAACCAGCAGATAAGAGTCTGTGAGGTTTGTCTGGGATCCTCAGGTCTCAGCCTTCTGAATAGCTCGTATTACAAGTGTGAGCCACCAGTGCCCAATTAGTTCATATTTTAATATGTAAATACTGAGTATAATAATGATGGAGGCATCTCATTGGTATCTGCTATATCAGGTTTTGTGCTTATTATGTCTTTTAATGTTTTTAAAATCTCCCTACCCTCTGTTTTATAAATTCAGTGAAAACTGGATTTTAGTGAGGATAAGCATTGTGTGAAAAGTCTTATTAGGCAAAAAGTAGAAAAGTTAGTTCTGAAGCCTGTGGGAATCTCACGCATGTGATATTTTGTAAGATAACCAAGTTACACTGTAGTCTAACTTGGAGTTTTCTTGCAATGAGTGTTGCATAGCTGAAAAGAACCCAACTTGCAATGAGTGTTGCATAGCTGAAAAGAACCCAACTCGGTGAGTTTGGGAAGACAGTAATATGCTTAATTAAGAGATTGAACTATTCTAAAAATCTATAAATTTCTGGCATCCTAAATGCAAGCTTCAATTAATCAAACTGAAAGTATTGGTGAAGCATATATTACATAAATGATTTAGTACTATAATTTTAATGTTCCAAGAGTTCAGGAAAGGAGAGCTCTGTTTTTAGTTGGATTAATAGATAGAGAGCTACATAGAGGAAAAGCTACTTCCTCTCCATGGATATGTTTTGTTTAGACCAGCTTTTCTTGTGTGGAGTGTCTAGATTATCCACTGGGAAGGGAACAGTTGAATAAGTATCTTATATATTATTTAACTCATCCTTTTAAAATGTCAATTTTCATGTATGTTTGATAATGTATGGGACATGTTAGTATTATTATGCAAGTATACCATTTATAAATAAATATATGATTATGTCTGCAAAACTATTCTTCTGATACAGATGTTTGATCAAAAAGTTTGGAAAAGCTCAGTGGTCAAACTCTTAGGAAAGAGGAACAATGTAATGTAACTTCCAGGCCAGGGAAAAAAATCTAACCTTGAGTAAAAGGACTTCCTGTTAGGGGACAATGAGAATTAAGGCTTCATGAAGATACTGGAATCAGGGTAGTATAGAGGTAAAGAATCATGTGGCAGAGTTTAATGTCATCTACTACATAAGTCTAATGCTTGATCAAGATCCAACTGAGATGTATTAGATAGGGTTAAAGATTGCAGCATCTGTTGTCTAGAAAACTTTTGGAATATTCCAGGCACAGTGTTGGAAAGGAAATGGACGAAGGAAGGTGGTGTGAGAATGAAGGGGAAATGATAGGTCCACAAGGAAAATCATAGCAGTTGGTGAGAATGCAGAAAAGCCAAGTGACATCTTCCCCATCTCTCAGAAGAAATATTGATGGTGCCATGATCAAAATGGAGATGGAGAAAATAGAGGACTGACCGATGAAGCAGGGTCAGAGAAGGAAGGGACATGATAAGTTTTTAGTTTGGGGGCATGGTGCGGACATTTAAGTGCAAATATATCTTAGGAACTCCTGACAGTGTGGGAAGGAAAACAGCCTAGCCTTCAGTATAATCCTGAAGCACAGCCAACTTGAAGCCATAGCATCCATTGCCGTAGCTACGGATGGCCACAGTCACATGGGAGAAGGGAGCATAAGGAGAGGCAGGCAGATGACCCAGCTTGAGTCTTGTTCTTGAAGAAATTAAGCTAACCAGCAAAGGATCAGGAAAACAAATGACCACAAAAATGTAAAAATGTGTTTGTCTTAAAATAAGCCATACTATTAAAGCTTCAAGATCCCATGGGAACAAGTGGCCTCCTGCTTTTCTTTTACCCTCTGTGGCCTTGTGTCTCTGGCATCGGTCCTCTTGGAGGCAAACCCTGGCTTGGAATAATTTGTAGAGCCACAGAATATTGTGTAGATGAGGGAACATTTGTGGCTGTATCTTCTACCTAGATAGGCGATGTTGTATAAAGTAGCTCTTCGTGAATAACCAAGGAGAGAGCATTTGAGAGCAACCATTGCCAGTACTTCTGCATCTGTCTTTCCAAATCTGTGTTTGGAGGGATGTAACCTAACAGAATAGTCATTCTACACTGAAATATTTCTAGATTCTGGTCAGTCTTTTCTCAAAGAACCTGGGACTTCACTTTTCTTGGCGATCTCAGTTACTGTGAAGAAAACAGACCATCAGCATGAATGACAACAGACTTGGAGGTTTACAAGTGGTTTGATGCCCTCCCAACAGATGCCTCCAGGGACTAAACCAGGACAGCATTTCTGGAACTTTCATGTGCCTGCAAATCACCTGGGGATCTCATTAACGATGTAGATTCCGATTCAGTTGGTCTGGGTGGGGCTAAGCCTCTACTTTGCTAATAAGCTCCCTGAAGATGGAAAGCAGAAATGAAAGTAGGAGCAGATGACCGATGGGGTTCTGGGATGGAGCCTTTAAAGAACTAGTATACAGCCATGACCAGCCCTCTGGCTTCACTCAGGCCACTCTGAGATTCCACGTGGAGCTGAGGTTGTCACCCACCACCCTTGCACTAACCTGGCTACAGGCAAAAGTGTAAAGGCAGGCAGGGATTTTGGTGGTGTGAAACAGTTCTGTAGTTACACGCAGCTGTCTGCAGAAGTCTCCTGTGCCCAAGGTGTCTGGCATCTCTGTGGAACAGACTCACAAATTCCCCCAAGAAATGTGGTTACCACCACTAGGGAAGGTTGATGTGTTTACAAATCAGCTGCAGAGATTTTTCTTTTTCCACTCTAAGAAACAGATGCTCTAGAAATCAGCTCTGGGTTTCTTTTTTTTTTTTTTTTCCTAGATGGTTCAGAGAACCAGAACCCAAAAGTTGAATGTATCCACTTCAGATCTTCTAACTCCTATGAATTAGTGCACGGAACTTCTATCAAATGCACTCATTCTATTCAGATATAGATCATGCTTTTTCTCTCCTCATTCTGTCACCAGATAGATAAAGGATAGAGGATGTGTTATAGGCCATTCATATCACAGTGGATCAAAAGTGGTGGATTGAAAGACAGACAGGCCGTATAAATGAATGTATCATCAGGAAAGACAGCGTCAAATGGGGTCGCCTCAGTGAAAGGCCTGGGCCTTACTGAAGACACAGGCAATCTCTTATAAGTCTTGTATTGCCTGCCTCTGTCTGTCCTTCCTGTATTCCCCACGTGGCCCCTTCTTTCCTAGCGCCAGGAGTGGAGCTAAACTGATTTGGAGGAAGTCTCTCCTGCCCAGATGCCCATTCACAGATGGCGGAGGGCTTTATACATTTTTAATTGACCCATAACCTTTTACGAATGAAGTAGAGGAAATGTTTATTGAGTTTATTGAGCGCCTACTGTATGGAAAGTCCTCTGCTGAGAGCTTTCTGTCCATCAATTTGGTTAAGAAGTTTCACAAAGCAATCCGGGAGCTGGGAGAGAGAATGGACGGCTCACCAAGTTCACGCTGTAGGCAGGGCCAGCAGGGGAAGGATTGGGATACTCCGACTTGGCCCAGCAGGGCTGGCTTACTTGAGGCTTGCTTTAGGAAAGCTTTCACAGTCATAAATACTGAGTAGTTAGAAAAGAAATGAAATAGGATAGAAATGAATGATTACTGGCATCATGTTGAGGCAGGAGTTCTATCAGTCAGGAAGTCCTTCTCACAAAGAGACTTGGCCATTGTTTATTCTGATTTGTTAGTGACTTTGGAGTGTGTGTGTGTGTGTGTGTGTGTGTGTGTGTGTGTGTGTGCATGTGCCAAATGGAGTGTGTGTGTGTGTGTGTGCATGTGCCAAATGGAGTGTGTGTGTGTGTGTGTGTGTGTGTGTGTGTGTGTGCGTGTGCCAATCCTGGAAGTTGAACTCTGACACTGAGCACTCTCCCTGAGCTTTTTTTTGTGTGTCTTGAAGGCTAGTTACTCTACCACTTGAGCCACAGCTCCATTGCTGACTTTTTGGTGGTTAATCGGAGATAAGAGCCTTATGGACTTTGCTGCTCAGACTGCAATCCTCAGATCTCAGCCTCTTGAGTAGCTAGGATTACAGGCATTAGCCGCGGAGCTCAGCCATTTTGTAACTTTTGAATCTTATGCATGTGAGCTGAATATAACTCAATCTAATGGGTCTCAGCTTATAAGAAGTATCAAAGGAAAAGGCTCACTCTCCAAGACATATTCAAGTAGGAGATGTTTTATGCTGCCCTGCCTTTGCTTTCCAAGAGAATTTTTAGCAGCCCTGTTCCCTTGTCCCCCACTTCCTCTCCTGTGCAGTGTGTTTCCTCTATCCCCCTTGGGAAACACATACTTTTCTGTCTGCTTCCTGTTCCTGATTTTCTCCCAGCAGCCTTTGCTGCTCCTGATGACCTGTCCTGTTCTTTGTTTTTGTTCTGTTTTTCCCATCTGGGCCTATATACCTCACATTCTGACTAGCCCTCGTGATGTAGGTGCCAGCGTTTCTGGGGGCTCTTTGCACCAGGCTAGACAGGATGATTGATCCTGCCTCAGGAAACCCCCTCATTTGAACCCTGCCCTATCAGCTTCCTGCAGCCACCACAAACACCATCCCCTCAGGAAACAAAAACAAGCCCTATCTCTAGAGTTTCCTTGTTTCCTTGCATTAAAGTTTCCTGGTGCTAGCAGGCTGCAATTAAGAGGCAGGATGAAAAGGATTGGGCCCTGGGGCCCCCAGGCGGGCAGAGTGCTCTGGTCTTGTTTAACTGCTTGATTCTCACGCTGCTGCCTGAGTGCTTGGAGGTTCTCAGGAACACGGATGAGGGGTTGCTTCCTTGACTAAAGTCAATGGAAGAACTTTCCACACTACGCAGATGGACACCACAGGGCAGCCCTGGGTGGAAAGGCACCTGAGGGCCAGAACACTCACATCTACCTTCTTTCTTAGCTCAGTTTTGGACAATGGAATGTTTTTCCTAGTTGCTAGATAAACCCAACCCCATAACATACACACACACACACACACACACACACACACACACACACACACACACACACACACACACACACACAGAGGCACGCGTGTGGTTAGCACATGTTTCCTCAATGAGGGGTAGCTCCTCATGGCTTCCCTTCCTCCCCCTTCCTCTGAACCTGGAATTAGCCCTTCTCCCCAGGCCCGTTCTTCACCCAGGTGAGGATGCCAGGCTTCCTTTAACAGGACCACTGTGATACCTGCCTGTTCAGGATGCAGTAATCTCATTCATACAACCCCATGCATGCTGAGCTTTGGTCTATTGTGGACTCCTATTGGACAGTGGATAACCATTGATAAAGAGGGGGCAGTGCTCTCCATTTCCCCCCTCCCTTCTGCTTCCTGGGAACAGCTAATGACTGAAGGTGAAATGTCAGGGATATCAGACACAAAGAGGAGGTACACTTCAATATGATCACCAACACCGGTGCTAGGCTGCTGTCCCCTTCGATATACCTGTTCAGATGTTAGACATTGGATTTCTGCAAAATCACCCCAACTGTGATAGATCGGTGGTAGATAGACAAATATTTCAATGACTATGTAGACAGATGATAGATATCTAGATTGATGATGGCTAAATGTATAGATAGATAATAGAGACAAAGGTAAAGGTTTACATATAGAAAGATTGATTCAGTATCTCAAGCTGAATAAAAAAGTTAAGTCAATTCGTGGACATAAAATACACCTCTTAGGTTTCCTTTTGTTTCACTGTGTTCACAGCACGTGGAGCTCGCTTCACAGTAGCTCTCAGGCCTCCTGAGCTTCTCTGTGGGGCTCAGGTCTGAGTCATCAGCACTTAGACACCCTATGCCTCTGATAGGTACCAAGGTCACCAAGGAATGAGTTAATCCCAGCTCTAGTCTACAGCAGGCTGCACACCAGACAAACCTGGGCAGGGTGTTCTCCCTCAGCCCTGCCTGGGCACACTCAGGGACGTATCTGAGCAAATAAAAGGGGAGAGGGGCGGGGAGGAGGGTGCCCAGCCTTTCCCTGCTAGGGGGCCAGGTGTTCATCTACGGCTAGCTGGAACCTGCTCCCGCATGCCTTTCAGACAGGCTTCCCAAGGTTGCTTACGAAAATCCTTAGGTGGATATTTAACCTAAGATCCTTAGGCTCTGATTTAGTCTCATACTGGGCTCTCTCTCCCTCCCTTCTTCTCTCCTCCCCCCTTTTACCCCTCCTCCCTTCCTCCTTCCTTCTCTCTCCTACCCGTCCTTCAGCCTCCCCTCCCCTCCTCCTTCCCTTCCCCACTGCTAATTTTCTTTATACCCTGTAAATCTCACCAATGTCTTGCCATACTGAAAACTTGCCCTTATAATGAGAATTGCCTGTTTTCTAGCTGGCTCCTTAAAGCTCATGGATTACCACTTCCCCTCCCCCACTTCTGAGTAGAATAGATGTTGTCAAACCCAAACCATACTAAATAATTGACCAGAAGAAATGAGTGAGAGGAGGATGGCTGTCCCAGAACACCGGAGAACTAAGTACCCAGGATGTAAGGTTGGAGGTTGCCGTACAAACCCGTAACCAGGTGTGTGCTGGGTCTTGAGTTAATTGAGTTGTATGGGAGATGCTCTGATCTCTTCCTTCAACGTTGATCAGTTAGTGCCGAAATGCAAGGCGAGGTGCTCATGTGGCCTGCACATGTGCTTGGTCAGATCTGTAGAGGGTAGCCGCTGGAGTGGGGGGATGGGTCTGCTAAGATCCTGGGCTTGGTAGTCCCACCCTCTGTGGTACCTTCTGGTGGAGATTGGGGGTGAAAGGGAGCAGCCTGGGGCACAGCAATGAATTTCCCATTCCAGTTTGGTCCAACCCAGCCCCAGTGGAGCCTAGAGCGAGGCCTGTGATACTCCATCTTACTCACTGGCTAAAAACAGAATGGGGGAAAAAAAAACAACAAGAAAAGAAAAATCAAAACCATATGTTCAACACCATATCAAGCTTCTAGCTAGAGAGCCAGGCTGCTGTTAAGTAATGCCTGTCTACCTAGCCATACACTTACAAGTCACAGACTGCAGAGGGAGCTGGGCTGACCAGGAGGGGGCTGGGGAAGGCGAGAGAGGCAAGGAAGGGCGATGTCTATGTCCTTCCTCAAAATGGCATGTGGCCGGAAGCCCTGCCGCCTCCACCCGGAGAGCTGAATAAGGACAGCATTGACTGACTTATTCCACCACCAGCCCCCCCACCCGGCTCATATTCCTTCTTCCCTCACATTTGCAGGACTGAAAATTAGAAACACTTCTTTCCTACACACAAGATTGCTCCTCCCTTGACACATTTTCCTCCTGGTTTGAAATGGCGAGCGCTACCAGAGCAGGCTTCTCGAAGGGAGGAATCGAGAACACCGGTTACCCTCAGGGGTCCCAGCCTTCTGTGAATCTCTTATTTCTTAACCTTTGTGCAGCATACAGAGTGGAAATGCACTGAGCTAGACACTCAGGATGTGTGGCCTTGTCTTTTTGTTCTTTCTCTCTCTTTTATTTCTTTTTCTTTCTCTCTTCCTTTCTTTTTCCTTTCTCCCTTCCTTCCTTTTAGTCTGAGCACAGGACTTGAAATCAGTATCTGACAGGTTTGCTCATTGGCTGGGGTTCTACCACCAGAGCCACACCTCCAACTCAGTCTTTTCTTTTTTCAATAAAATGTTTATATATATATATATATATATATACTCACATTCAAGCTTTCCCTTCCTCATCTCTTTCTCTCATAGCCCTTTGGGCTTCCAGAAATGGGCTTTCTGGGGACAAGAGCAATGATTCACTAATAACTAGAACTTTGAAGGACCCCCTGCCCCCATCTAGCCTAGACCAGTAGGGTGTTACTGAAATGATAACGTTTCACCCCCCCAAAAAAAGTAAGGAAATCATGAAGAGTTACATAATGATGGTGATAGTGGCATTTGCTTTCTCATCCTGTGCAGAATCTCTGCCCTTTTCTCCTCCCCGCTCCCCTTGGTTTCATTCAAATACACAAAAATTCTGCTTCTAAGAAGGATGATTTTTCCTAGCTGGTGATTAAGACCTGGAAGGAAGGATATAGAGACTACATATCAGCTGTCTTTCTCCTTTTTTTTTTTTTTTCTGTGAGGCGGGGTGCCTGTTAGTCAAGGGTGTAGAGATCTCAGAAAATAAATCAGGGCATCTAAGGGTGGCAAGAATCCAAAACCCACATCTGAGTCCTGGGCTACCATAGAGTGCAAACTATAGTGACCAGTGTACTTGTGACTCTCTCTCCTTTGACCAAATCAAGATGATCATGGACTTTGGGGATGGTTTCGTGAAACAAAATACTTGGGTTGCCTTGCCCACCGTGAAGGTCTCATTGACTATAGGCTGGGCTAATGACATTGTCAATTTAATTTTGACAAGCTGTATCAGGACAAGGTGATGAATTTTATTTCTCTTGGCTGTGGAAACATTTGCAGAAGAAACATACCATATAAATATTTCTGAAGTCTGCCATTTTACTTTCTGTCCTGGTATTAATACTCCAAGGTGAGGTGAAAGTTATAGTAGATAAATCACCATGGTGGAGATGATTCCTGTCATGAGGGAGGAAGAAGGTGCCGATGAGTAGATGACTGTTATTCAGGTGAGGCACGGAAGGCTCTCTGAAGGAGACAGCGTCTGACATGAGTCAGGAAGCAATGCATGCACTTGGGAAACACCCATGCAGGCCTTTCTATCGCATGAAGGTTGTAGTCCAGGGAACACTTGGCATGGAATAAATAAATTGCAGGTGGCCTTGGAACCTCCACCCCACCCCATGGCATTCCATTGTCAATCATAGTAGATCTATGTCAGTCACATTCCTGGGCAGGTATGAGATGGGACTGGACATCACTTCAGGGAGATAATTCTACAAACATACTCAGACTGAAGAATTTCAGACACTCAGATGAGTCCTGGAGATAGAAGTTAACCCTAGAAGCAATAAGAATCAGACAGAACACATTGTATTAATACAGGGGCAGCTTACTAAGAGCATGGGCAAGGATATATAGAGGCCATGTCAGAGGGAACAAGTCAGAGTAGACTGGTGACACAAACTTAGGTACCAGAAACATGAGTGATGCTGCTCACAGGAGCATGCTAGAGGGTGAGGAGGGGCCTGAGCCTGAGTCTATTCATTGGGAGGTTAAGGGAAACTGGAATGTCCCTTGGGAAGCCCAAGATAGACTTGGTGGCCCTCTAGAACCTTATGTGCATCTGATAATTCATTCACGCAGGACTGATATTCGTGATGATGAAGGGAATTGAGATAGCTAAGGAAGCAAGTAAAATAGAAAATGGTTGAGTATACATCCCTCAGGAACATTTAAAGGAGTATCCTAGACACACATTGAAGATCCAAGGTGGACAGCATTTCAAAGAGAGTTTCTTGACAGGTGCCTGGGCCTTGAAGCTTTTCTCACTGTCAGCAAGAAGGGATTTGGCTCTTCACCATCTCCTAGATTAGGGGGTCCTACTAGAAGATGATAATGAAAAAGGATCCTCCAGTTCAGTAAAGATAAAAACTGGACTATACCCACGGCAGGTGGAAGTTGAAAGAAGCAGCCTGATCCAAAGGAGAATGTATTTGGAGGAGGGGTGAATGGACATTCCAGGTATTGGAGAATTGGAAGGAAAACATGTGCAGAGGACATGGAATCTTTAGGGCAGCTGAAGGTCCATGGTAGAGAGGGGGAAGGAAACAAGGCAAAGATGAGCTGGTTTGGGTATCAAGATCAGGTGTCCCCGGTTGGTAGCTGGTATATGGTGCTGCTCTTAGCTCTGCGCAGCCATCCAGAATGGATAGAGGTGCGGCCGCATTTTATGAATATTTATGGAAAAAGGTTTGATTCTGTTATGACAAGGAAGGTGGAGAGATGCATTTGAAGGAAGATGGTAAGTTGAGGTCTAGGTGGCTTCTCTGAGAAGTTCCCAGAGAACTATGTTTTGTTTTGTTTTGTTTTCTTTCTTTAGAATCATCATAGTGATGAGAGGCCAGGAGACTGTGCTGATCCCCATTGCTAATTAAAGGTGAGCTTTGTGTCATTATAGGCTTAACTACAACACAGCAACCATGTCACTCCTGAAGTGCTACAGTGAATAGCACTATTTGACGCCACATGTTGTATTTCTGTCGTCCTATTATTTTCCTTAGCTTTTTGCTTCATTCCATGGGTTTCAGCAAATGATCATCCATGAGCCCAATGCTCTCCCCTTAATGCACACAATAGACTACTTCGGATGACTTTGGATGAAATACTAGGGGCTTGAACTTAGGGCCTGAGTTGGGGCACTGTCCCTGAGCTAGCACTCTTCCACCTTGAGCCACAGCTTCACTCTGGTTTTCTGGTGGTTAGTTGGAGATAAGAGTCTCACAGCTTACCTGCCCAGGCTGGCTTTGAACCATGCTCCTCAGATCTCAGCCTCCTGAGACTCTAGAAGTACAGGCGTGAGACACCCATCACCTGGCTGAAATATATTCTAAATATGAGCCAAGGTTGGGTAAGTAGTCAATACTTGGTGAATGTTTATGAGATACAGTGGAATGATTGAAGTGCTTTATTATTGAGACAAGCATTTCTATAGATGATTATTAGCTATGAGTCATACTCACAGAAATCCATAGTTCATCCTCCACCCAGTTAGTGCCAGAATTTTCCATTATGATAGAAACAGAATGTGTTTTTCCCATGAGTGCATAGACATTCCTATGAAGCTGTGCTCTCGTACTGAAGAGAGGCCAGCTAGCCCAGCCCAACCCTTCAACCAGGGATTGTGTCTCATTTCATTTTCAGATGTTTGCCTGATGAAGGCAATAGGAAGAGAGAGAGAGAGAGACAGACAGACAGACAGACAGACAGAGACACAGAGGAAGAAGAGACAGACATGCATTGAGAGTTATCTGAAGTGTCCTAAGTTAAGTTCTAAAGTTCTTAATTGCTGTTAGATACTTTTGGCTTTGCTCGGCTGTGCAAAATGTACAGCACATCTCACAAAATGGATTGACCTATTTCTTCACCCATGAGGGGCCACTTGAAAACTAAATAAGAGGCAAGTGCACGCACAGACAAGGCCAGATGAGATCTGCAGCAGTAGGACAAAGTCACATATCTGTCCTACCTTCACTTTACCCAATGTCACTCCAGAAGTAGAAAGAAGTGTTTTCTTGCCATTCTCTTCTTACCACTGAGTGACTCCAAAAATTGGTCTTGTTGGCTGTTCAAATGCATGAAAGACTTGGTTTAAAAAAAAATCCCACAGATTTCTTGGCCTCTTCCAAATTCTATCTTGGGATGTCAGAGGTGGGGCCCAGGAATCTACACTTATTCTGAGAACACCCAATAATTGAGAGGCAAATTATTCGCAGACCTCTTGGCATGCAGGCTTAGAGACCATTGAAACCTTGCATGCAAATTCTGGCTTGGCTACAGGTTTAGATGCACAACTTCGGAAAAACCGATTCAACTTCGGTTTTCTCATCTTTAACATGAAATAACAACATCCATTTCTCTGGGTGATGATTAGGATGAAACGGATCACTCATGTAAAGGACTTTCTAGATTGCAGAGGATACAAATACTGCCTAATAGTTAAAATATGTTTTCTGGGATGGCATGAAACTCTTGGAGAATAACCTACAATCAAACTACAGGCTGTCCACACAATTCCAGAAAGAGCAGAGACTTTAATGGGATGATTTCTGCACATTCCTCAAGCTTTGTTACTCACAAAGACCTTATTGTTCTCTCAGAAGAATGGAGAAGGCTTTATATTCTAGAAAAAGAAATGTATGCTAGACTTTTGGGAGTGTTTACACTTGGTGGGAATGGTGAAACACTAGCACGTGCTCTCCTAGACTAAAGAAATCCTAGTATTTCCAGGATGATTGAAATGCAGTTGCTTTTGAAAAACAGGAGGGCTGGACTACATTTGGAAAGTTTCTCATAGTGCATGTGTAAAAGTGGAGCAGGCGAACTAGCTCCCCACTAAGCTAGGCCTTGAGCTGTTCTGGCACAGAAAAAAAAATGGATTCTGTCTTTACTCAGGCAGATTGTTTTTAGGTTATTCAAGTAGATGGGAATTGGATCATACAATGACCCAACTCCTGAACTTAAACTTCTAGAGATGAATGAATGAATGAGTGGAAGACTTTTTTTTTTTTTCTTGTTGATTGTGGGGCTTGAACTCTGGGCCTAGGTACTGTCTCTGAGCTCTTCAGCTCAAGGCTAGCACTCTACCACTTGAGCCACAGCACCACTTCCGGTTTTCTGGTTGTTTATTGGAGATAAGAATCTCACGGACTTTCCTGCTTGAGCTGGCTTTGAACCATGATCCTCAGATCTCAGCCTCCTGAGTAGCTAGGATTACAGGCATGAGCTACCGGCGTGCAGCTTGAGTGCCAGAATTTTCTGTGGGATCCAGAAATACTCCCATAACATCTGCCAGTCAATTCTGGCTCTTTGTTCCCAGAGAAAGGTCAGTGTCTTTGTTATCCAAGAACCAATAAGCAAGGATGCTTTTGGGTGTTTTGCAGAAGCAGGCTCCCTTTCCTTGCCTGATGTGGTGACTGGCCTGTGTTAGAAGATGGCAGTATGTGATGTGCATTTATCCCAATGAGAACCAGGGCAGAAAGACTTTTCACGAGTTAGGTTTCTGCTAGAGCTCTGGATCTTGCGACTTGGATTACACACAAAGAGGAGGAAGAAGTCTAGTATGAAGTCCATTGGAACCGCACAGAGGGAGAAATAAGAACAGGAAAGTGAAAAAGAATTACAAAAAATATAAAGAGGTGCTGAGTGTTGGTGGCTCACATCTGTAATCCTAGCTATTCAGGAGGCTGAGCTCTGAGGATTACAATTCAAAGCCAGCCCATGAGATTGTTTTCTCCAGTTAACCAGCAAAAAGCCAGAAGTAGAGCTGTGGCTTAATTGATAGAATGCCAGCCCTGAGCAAGAAAACTAAAGGACAGCACCCAGGCACTGAGGCCAAACCCCAGTAGTTGTGTGCATACACACACACACACAATTAGAAGAGGTCATGAAATGGGGACTGTCTCCAAGATCTAAAAGTCTCAGGTTCAGTTTTCAATTCAGAAAGATTTCAAAATTTTCCTAGTAAACATACATCTGCAAGTCCTCAGATCTACTATGAATCACCTTGAGACAATATCAATTAAAATCTGTGTGCCTAGTTCCGTGATGCTATGTAAAGGAAACAAAACCAAAATAACTGGCAGCCAGCAATCAAACTGAGAACTTAAGACAGCTATAGGTATAGGCAGCCCGTGAGCATGCGTGTGCGTGCACACACACATACACACACACATACACACACACACACACCCTATACACATTCACATACAGAAGGATGCATAGCTAACATCCATGGAGAAACTGGAGATTAACCCCATTTGGATTGGACCCATGCTTGATGTAAAGTGGGAATGAGAAAGAGGAGGGGGGAGGCCAATCCAAATTAGGCCAGTTGGGCCAGTTGGCATGATTGCAATTAGAGTAGATGTGGCATTGACTTTTGGAGGATGCCTGGATTGAGATAAGTGTGAAGGAGAGTGGAATACATCCTATATCAAAGGAAACTGCTCAAACAAAAGCCAATGGGAGGAAATAAGCTCTTATTGTGTGCTCACTCGGGGTTCCTTGCAAAGGAAATTGCCTGACTCATGACACTTCCGATGCCTCCTGAAGCCTGAAGCC
Organism: Dipodomys merriami; assembly: GCF_024711535.1. Classification (NCBI taxonomy): domain Eukaryota; kingdom Metazoa; phylum Chordata; class Mammalia; order Rodentia; family Heteromyidae; genus Dipodomys; species Dipodomys merriami. The sequence continues at coordinate 22,187,543 of NW_027206179.1, read as the reverse complement.
ACCAGGGAAGGCTGGACCTGTGCCTACAGTCCAGAGAATGTGTCTGCCTCCTGTACCCACCTCAGATTAACTGCAAGGAGATGGATAGGATTTTAGCAAATCCAACCCACATTTCTAGACCACCAGAAACTTCAGCTACAGAATGCATTTTGGGACACACACAAAATGATACCTTAGCCTCTCCTTTGTACTTCAGGGTGTTTGAATCTAGGAAAAAAGTAGAAGGCAGGCACTTGGCTTGAATATCTTGTTCTCTTTTTAGCTAGATGCACCAATTCCTTCAGCTCCATCAAAGACCAGAGTACAATTCTCCCCCCTACAGGGCCACCTCATTGCAAGAGGGCTTCTTTTTTTAAAATAAAATTATTTATTTTTAAAAAGTTATGCCAGTACTTGAGCTTGAACTCAGGGCCTCATGCTCTTACATGGCTTTTTTTTGCTCAAGGCTGCTGCTTTTCTGCTTGAGCTAGGCTTCCACTTCCTGCTTTTTGCTGGTAAATTGGAGCTAAGAATCTCAAGGACTTTCCTGCCCAGGGCTGGCTTCAAACTTCCTTCCTCAGATTTCAGCCTTCCGAGTAGCTAGAGTTACAGGTATAAGGCCTTTCTTGGGTCAGGCACTTTAATTTGGAGGGGTTTTAGCTCCAACCCTCTCAGCTAGACAATAACAGCATTATTATTATAACACTGGGATTACCTGCCATCATGTGTAGGAAATATAATCTTGACATGAGCGTTTGATTTTGCAGGACACAGCATGGTGCCTAGGCTTCAGGAGATCCCAGAGACATTCTCACCCACCCCCGCCCCCAGGACATTAGGGTACAGTAGAAGTGCTGTACCTTAATGTGTTCTACTTTTAGCATAATAAATGGAATTTCCCAAGTCTCTGGATCCCAGTGGTAGGGGTGGAGATGCCTTAATAGTCTTAAAAGAGCTTGGAGGGAGCAAGACTTTTCTTTTCCCCTCCTGCTTTCTATCACTTGATTGACAGTTTGAGTACAGTTAAGCTTGGATCTGAAGGATGCTACTATAACTGGCAGGCATGGTGGAGGCCTTTCCCACTGACATCATTTTCTGAAAGTGGTTCCTGTGGAAGGAAAAATGAAAGTAGAGCTGAGTGGCTCCTGTTAGGGGAACAAGCGCCATCTTGTCCTTGGACTCCACCTCCAGCCCAGGTTGGGCCTGTGCTCAGGCCGCACTTCTCATGGTCAACTCCAGGACCTTCTCTGCAGAGAAGCGGGGCTATGGCAGCCATACATGGCGTGAGACAGAAGGTGTAGCAAATTCTGCCGCAGTTTAAGTGGGTGGAGTTTCCGCTGAACTCAGAGGGTAAGACAATCTAGGGCCTTAACACTTCCTTCTGGACTGCTCTTGGATGGCTTATTTAGTCAGTCAACAATAACAACAACAAAAAGTCAGTCTAAATGCTGTGTACTGGGGCTTGAACGCCTCATGTTCTCACATGGCTCCTTTGCTGAAGGTTGGTGTTCTACTACTTGGGCCAAGCCTCCACTTCTGGCTTTTCCTTTTGTTGGCTAATTTTTTTTCCCTTTTTACTATTTAAAAAAATCTTGTAAGTAGTTGTATAGAGGGGTTTTAATTCAACGTGTCAGTTTGTGAGTGCAGTGCATCTTGATCAGAACCACCATTTGATCTTTCTCCCCTTTCTCTTCCAATCCCACCGATTCCCTCATTACCTAGCTCCATTATCACATTTATACGTTAAGTATAGTGACCATATTCACCCAACTTTCCTTTTTCCATTTGTCTTCCCCACCCCTACCTCATGATCTTAATCCTACTCCTTCTCCCCACATGTACCAGCTTTCTGGCATTCATTTTATTAAACTGTAAGTTAGTTGTTCAAAGGAGTTACATCCTATATAGGGTCATAACAAACATGTTAACTGAAGTATAGTATATGCAGGGGAACATAATTGGATGGTTAGTTTGAGATAAGAGTCTCTTTGGATTTGGCTCTCTGGCTGCCTTCACATCTTGATTGGAAGTTCTTGGTCCCCTGAATAATAACCGGGATTATAAGTGTGAGCCACTGGTTCCCAGCCCAGGTGTAATTCTGACTGCTGGGTTTCAAAGATACATTTGCCTGTCCCTGGGCTTAATTGTCATCAAATTCTGATTCCTAAAGACAAAGCAACATGGTCATCTTCAATAAGATGAAGATGACGCTGGAGGGGGTTCTTGTGTGTTTAGGGGGGCAGGGCAGCAGTGACTTTTCTGAAACTGTGGGCCAGGAGTCAGGATGAACAATGATTTTCTAAAAGAAGACATCTGAACCAGGCCTTGGAGGTTGTACTTAATGACAGCAAGCTTGGAGTTTGTACTTAATGACAGCAAGCCGGAGAGAAGGAAAAAGGGTGTCACAAGCCTTAGTCTCCTTCTAATTAGCACGCTCCTTCTAATTAGTTGTTTCTGGGGCTATCAAGTCTCCTCTGTAAGCTGAATGAAATGTATGTGCAAATGAGCATTGGAGCAAGTTTCCTTCCTTTCTAATTTTTTTTTTGGCTTGTTTGATGGCTTCTTTCCTTTTTCAGAGAGTACCACTAGAATTAACAGATAAATTTGTTGGCAAATAGCATAATGGGATATGGAGAAACAAGGCTATTTTATGCAGAATGGATTGGGCTGGGAGCTGTAAGTTTTGCCCCTTTGTTTTTGTTTTTTTTTCTTTTTAGATCTTGTTTTGCTACTCTTTGTGAGGAAAGGTCATGGCAAAAAGGTGGACAGTAAAACGTCTCTGTGGATTCCTGCTTTTTTCTTCTCTGTCTCCAAAAAGAAAGGAACCACACCTTTGCTCTTGCCCACCATGTGGACATGATTTGACCCTCCTCTCCAGCTAAACCTGACAGGGGAAAAAAAAATCTCACATGACATTGAATAAAGCTGGTTTCCAAATTCCTCATAGTTTAAAGGCTAAATTTATAAGATTAGGTCATAGAAATGCTTGTAAAATTCCAATGTGATTCTTACTATTTAGTTTATCTCCCAGAACCCTGGGACATCAACCATGTAAAAATCTCACTCATAAAATATTTGTAACAAATTTATGTTTTCTTGCATTTCAAACATGGTGACGTTTGTGGCTGTCCTGAATAAATACAGGCTGTAATTTGGAAAGCAACACATTGGAGGACAGGGAGAAAACTAGGCCAGCGGCAAATAATACTTGAAGATCAAGATCAGGAAAACATATTGTCTGCAAGGGAAAAAAATGCAGAAACAGAGAGAGAGAAAGAGAGAGAAATCCACTTATTTTCAGGCTGATGCCCCTCAAACCACTGAAGTTCAGTGACAACCTTGAAACTCTGACTTTTTTGTGTGTATTAACAATACTTCTGTACCTTTGTTTCACAATGTATTTCCACTGATAATACGCCTTGTTCTTCATTGACTTTGTAATTTCATTCTTTGCCTGACATATAATGGGCTGTTTGTTTTGCTGCTGGGGTGTGCTGGCCAAAGAATCAGACATTTGTTCCATGGTGCTTGTTTTGAAGAAATCAGTTCTGGGTACATCTTTACACTGCACATAAAAACAGAGGCGTATCTGGGTGAGAGATATACCAGACCCACACGGGATAGGCTACCATGTATCCACTACTATGGAAAATGAAATTGAAATATAATAAAACTTCATTTTAATCTAATTGTGCTAGAGCCTGAATTATAGTCTATTCATAAAAATGTACACTTTTATTAATTATAATGACATACAGCAATTTGAGCTGGCCAAGGATATTTTATCTAATAATGACCCTTAAGAAGCTCTTATTAATGAAGAGATAAGGATGATTTATAAGTGGTACTAAGGTACTTATATCTAAATGAATGATAATGAAGCTCCTGAGAAGTTTAGTCTCAGATGTAGGGTAAATATTCCCATTAGAAGTAGGTTAAGACTATTCATTTATTTAGTAAGCATAACCTCATGCTCTTTAATTTCTTCAACAGTTCAAAGGTAAACTCTGGCCTACTCTGAGAGTGGTTTCAACTCACAAGGGACTTCTGGTCAGTTGGTGGGGGACTTTCTGCCTGGAACACTTGTGCTGAGCAGTTCTTGGATGCCAAGTCAAACACATAGGGGAAGAATTGTCTGTGATCAATTAGTGATGCCTGCCATGGACATGAGCAGGAGAAATGGAGGGCCAGACAGCTTTCCTTTGGAGCTCTTGGGAAAGGCCTTTTCAAACCATTACAAAGTTAGCATTCTTACAAATTGTCCTCCTCTCCTATGAAACGATAGCTTCTATGTTGCTGGTAAACTTTCTAGATGTTTCCAAGATCCCATTGATAAAGTTCGCTTTAACAAGAGTGGAAACCATTTAACTCTTTAATTCACTTAGATGCTAGGTAAGACAACAACAACAAACCCTGAATTTACTAAATATAGCTATGCATTTTTGTTTGTTTGTATTTGTATTTCATGTGTTTTTATGGGGTTTTTGGTTATGTGTTTTTGTTTTTGTCATATTTAAAGGACACAGTTATTTAACAATTCTTTCTAATTGAGTAGGGTTAGGGTTGTAACACTGGAATGAGCCCTTTGGAGTGAAAATTGAGTATCGTTTCAAGTATAATTAATATTATTTTATGTTTAATTTGTTTAGTTGGTTGGCTGGATGTGTGTGTGTGTGTATGTGTATGTATGTGGGTGCTGGTACTGGGGCTTGAACTCAGGGGCTTTTTCTCGCAAGGCTAACATTCTACCACTTGAACCACAATTAAGTTTCTGACTTTTTGGTAGTTAATTGGAGATAAGAGTCTCATAGGCTTTCCTGCCTGGCTGACTTTGAACCTCAATCCTCAAATTTTAGCCTCCCAAGTAGCTAGGAATCTAAGCCTGAGTCATTGGTACACAAACTGTGTTTCTGTTGTTTTGGCTTTAAGTAAAGTGAGTAGGCCCTAATTTCCCTGCACTAAAATAAATCTGAAATTCAAGGCTAAATCCACATAGCAGCACCTTTTCCTTTCACTTTGAAGCAAAATAACAGAAAATGTATGGAACAGAGGAAAGGCTAAAGTACCTCCCCAGGACCTATTGTGTTCTAGGCATCTTGACGCTGACTTTTAAAAGCTGTTTTTTTTCCCCTAATGTAAATGCTTTCAGTTGCTGAGAAATAGATAGTATTGTCCCATTTTATGATAAGAGAAGTAAGAAAGTTGGACTATTCAATATGGAAGCTTGCATTGGAGTTAACTCAAAAGTTGGCTGAACTTTCTATTTGGAGTTTAGAACTTAAACACATGCCATTTGTCCCAACATTTGGACTCCTCCAGAAATACTTTATGTATTGACTAATAAGAATTGGCGAATTTTAGCTTTTTGAGAGCTCTCCGTGAATGTGACCTGCTGTCTTTCTGTTTTTGTTTTTCTGTCTCCCTGACTCTATCTTTGTCTCTGTCTCTGTTTCTCGGTCTCTGTCTCTGTCTCTATCACTTACACACACACACACACACACACACACACACACACACACACACACACACACACACACACACACACACACACACACACACACACACACACACACACACACACACACACACACACACACACACACACACACACACACACACACGAAGGCCTACTGAATTTCAAACCCACTTTACCATCTTATTTCAAAAAGAAAACACAAATGCCTATTGTGTTAGAAAGCTGCGTAAAAAACTAGAAAGGGAACGTTTTTATAGGAGGGTTAAGACCACAAAGCATACAATAAAATCATCACTGTGGAAAACCTGAATCTCATCCTGACATTTTATACAGTATGGGATGGAACTTTGAACTCAGAGGAAACTTGCTTTCAGATAACCATGGTGAATAAATTCCCGTTTCTAAATTCCCAGTCTGTCTTTTCGTGGTAGAGAGAGAGACTTTTTCTCTATCTGTTATTTTTCCTCTCCCTCTCTCTCCCTCCCTCTCCCTCTCTCTCCCTCTCTCTCCCTCTCTCTCCCTCTCTCTCCCTCCCTCCCTCTCTCTCTCTCTCTCTCTCTCTCTCTCTCTCTCTCTCTCTCTCTTCTCTCTCTCTCTCTCTCTCTCTCTCTCTCCCTCTCTCTCTCTCTCTCCTTTCTTAGAAGCTTTTTATTAATTTCTCTTGCTGAATCTCTGACCCTGTGCAGTGAAAGCGATCTATTGTATGGAATCACACTGTAAGACAGGATCTCCAGACAGGCCCTTTCCTTCCGCCTGAAGGACACAGATATCAGTTTTATGAGCTGCTTGCAGTCAGCTTTATCACAAAGCCAGTAGATTTCTTAATATCCTTATTGCTCTTCTGTAAATAGAAGAGGGGCCACCATGAATCTCAATCACTTACGGGGTCACAGTGAGGCCCAGACTGGTAATCTTGAGAAGAATGTGTATAGGAGCCTAAATAAACAAACTAGTCCTAGGAATTCTTTCTTACTGTATAGGCTGACAACCTTAGAAACCAACTACTGAGTAACTGTTGTCTTCTGAAATTTAAGGAGGCATTCACTGGGGGAAAAACTCTATGAAAATACCAGCTGATCATCATACTGATAATAATTACATTAAACATTTTCATGATGACATGAAGAAAGTCCCGAGATTTCTCAGCATATTTCTTTAAAACGATGATTCATTGAAATGTCAATAGACTCCATTTGTTTCTTTATTTCAAGACTTCTTAGAGGAAGGAACGTGTGCCTTAATCCTAGGTTTATGCTGGTAACATAAAAGTCTGTAGAGGAATAGATTAAATGCCCTCCCCCTTTTAAAACTCTGTGCTACCTTTATTTCTAAAATTCTAAATTGTCTCCTTTGACATTTGTAAAATCAGGACAGAAGAGCAATTCTCTAAGACCTAGAAGTGGAGATAGCTAACTTTTAACTTTCCCCTGAGCTCAGGTTTTTAGAGAGGTTTCCTTGCTCTTCTGCCTTGCCTCTCCTCCTATTCATTAATTGAAGTTAATGATACAGCCTGGAGCATTAGCACAAGGGTTTGCCTTAAAGCTTCAGAGTTATATGGTAGCTCATGTCTGTAATCCAAGCTACTCTGGAGGCTTAGATATGGGGATGAGGGTTTGAAGACAGCCTGGGCAGAAAAATCCATGAGATTCTTAAGTCCAGTTAACAAAAAGCCAGAAGTGGAACTATCAAGTGATAGAGCACTAGCCCTGAGTTCAAGCCCCAGAGCTAGAGCAAGACACACAACACACACACACACACACACACACACACACACACACACACACACACACACACACACACACACACACACATTAGAACTCTAGATGTTTCCTTTAGTTCATTCATTAAACACCTAAAAATCATAAAATGGGAATTAATTAACATTGTCACCCCATGTTTTAAACCACATCTTGTTTTGGTGAAACCATAAATTGATATGTTGAATTGAAACCCTTTTGTACAACTACTTAAAGAAAATAATTACAAAAAAAAGGGAAAAAGAAAAACAAAAGTTTCAGAAGCAGTTTATAGTTGCATCTCTAGGCTAATTGAAGTGTTCTGTCTGTGAATTTTAGTCCCCTTGTAGATTAAGCCAAATTTACTTGGAATCTAAGTTTATTTGGCAAATCCTTTCTCACACATTCTGCCTTAACAATTTACCTTCAGACAACCTTGTGATTTAGTGATTCTGCTTTTTGGGTTTTGTTGTTGTTGTTGGGCTTGAACTCAGGGCCTGGATGCTATCCCTGAGCAGTTTTGTTCAAGGCTAATGCTTTACCACTTTGAGCCATAGCACCACTTCCGATTTTCTGGTAGTTCATTGGTGATAGTCTCATGGACTTTCCTGCCTGGTCTGGCTTCAAACTGTGATCCCCACATCTCAGCCTCCTGAGTAGCTAGTATTACAGACAGACATGAGCTTCTGGTGCCTGATTCGTTTCCTGTTTTTATGGCACACTAGAAATGACATGTCTCGGCAAATATTCCTTTGCAGGTTTATTATTACTCTTGGATTTAACATGTCATTATTTATCCTTTTAATAACACTTCATGATCATGGCTGAAACCTCTGTTGACTTAAATGAGTTGAAGATGGTTAAAGTTGAAGATGTCATAGGTCCCTAATATCTGTGACGTATGCTTCTAGCCATACGTGGGCCAATCATCCCCAAAGTACCATGTCCTGGGTCCCCAAAGGGAGCACGCCATCATAGAATCTCTGTTAAAAAAAAACAGAGGAAAAACGGAATGTAACTCTTGTCTAATTTATTGTTGCTAAGGAGGATAAAAATCAAGATAAGTTGTTTTCCTCAAATCCCTTCTAAAATCCTATGTAATCAAAGGAAGGAGATAGAATATAGAGCAAAAAACGGTCACTTATGGTGTCTTAGCAGTTAATTTTATACTGGTTATGTTTTATTATTAGAAGCAATAATAAGCAGTTATAATTGAACATTTTTATGCCAAGGCTATGAAAAGTGTTATGCAAATTTCACTATTATTAGAAAGCTACAATTTGCAAGCCATTGTCACTTTATTCGTTCTTTTAATCTCTTGAAACTTGTCCAGCCCCCATGCCCCTCAATCCACTAGTTCTGAGTTGAAATTATTCAAATAATCATCAAGTTGTTTAAATCCTAAACTGTATTTTACTTTGTGACTTATTTTTCAATAACACATAATTTCTGATACACAGTTTGGACAACAAACTGTGATATTTAATATGCGTATTGTCATGTCTAAATGAGTGTGGCTCACAACAAAAAAAGATATGTCCTGACTCAGCAAGTCAATACCATTTCCAAATTTTTCTCCTTCCTTGTATTTAGGAATGTTGGCAAATGACCACCCTTAGATTGCAGTAACATTTGACCTAGTGTTCCGTTTTAAAGGAGGAAATGACATGTTCGTAAGCAGCAAAGCCCAAAGGGACATTTTTAGAATTTTTGTCTTGGACTGTTTTTGTTTCAGGGTACTTTCTGTTGATAAAATATTTGCTTCCTTAAGAAAAAATACTTAATATTATGTAGTAAGCATTTGGATCTGGGTTTCTATATCTGCAAATCTGTAAAAGAATGACCAGAAATTTTTGGTTTTTTTCCTTGAGCTTGTTCTGGTGCTTAAGCTGAACTCAGCTTGGGTGCTGTCCAGGAGCTATTTCCCCTTAAGTCTGGCATTATACTACTTGAGTTCTAACACTTCCGGCTTCTTTTGACATTTAATTGGACCTAAGAATCCCACAGATAAGGGTAGATAAGAGTCTCCTTTATTGCTGGGGCTGGCTTTGAATCTAGATCTTCAGATCTCAACCTCCTGAGTAGCTAGGATCCCAGGCTTGATCCACTTGTGACCATAACTAATTTTAGCATTGCCAGTCACTTAAAGTTCACATTGGTTCTAGTTCTTTATTTTCATAAATTATAGAGTGATTAATCAACATCCCTAGACATAAATACTTAACCCTATTTCTGATTTTTTTTCCCTGTAGGGTCTGTTAAAATGAGGAATATAACTAACATGTGTATGTGTGTGTGTGTGTGTGTGCCTGTGTTTGTATGCATGTGTGCGTTTTGAGACTTGAACTCTGAGTTTGGGTGCTGTCCCTTAGCTTTTGTGCTCAAGGTGAGGACTCTACCACTTAAGCCATAGCTCCACTTCTGGCTTTGTGTAGTGGTTAATAGGAGATTAAAAAAGAAAGTCACAGAGGAGCTGGCTTAGTGGTAGAGTGCTTGCCTTGCATGCATGAGGCCCTGGGTTCGATTCCTTAGCACCACATAAGCAGAAAAAGAGGGAAGTAGCGCTGTGGCTCAAGTGGTAGAGCACTAGCCTTGAGCTGAAGAGCTCAGGGACAGCACCTAGGCCGAGTTCAGACCCCACAACCGACCAAAAATAAAAAAGAAGTCTCACAGACTTTTCTTCTAGAGTTAGCTTCAAACCAGAATCCTCAGATCTCAGCCTCTTGAATAGCTAGTGTTATAGGCACTAATCTCCACCAGTGACGACTTGGAAACTTCTTTCAAGTTTCTTTGTTAGTTTTTCTTGAACTTCTTATGGTTTCTCTAACCACCTCTTACTTATTGCTTCCATTTCATTTATTCTGTTGTTTTATCTTTGTTTCCAGGAACATTAGTAGATTTTAGGTTTGATATCTGTATTTGTCTATAGTTCCGAGATTGTTTTGGTCGCATTTCCATATTTCTCTGGATTGTAGAAATTGCTATCTCAAGTGTCATCTCTATCTTTGCACTGATTATGCAGCAAATTCACTTACTTTTGCTATTAAAATTAGTTTCATGTCTTTCCCGTCTGCTGCCAACCACCTGCCACATTTCCTGCTGTCATTTACTTCCTTACTTCCCTTTCAACTTGATCTTTGTCCTCTCCTATTTTCTAAGTTCAGAGATGGGGAGAACGATGCATTATGTTCATAAACTGACATGTTGAATTGAAACCCCATTGTACAACTACTTAAAGATAATTTGGAAACAAAATGAACTTAAGGATTTTCATTGTGATTAATAGAAGCCACACCGAGAATTGAAGACTAGCTGCTAATATTTTTTCTTGTTTCTAACACAGCTTCAAGTTTTCTTTCCACTGAAGATCTTATAGAGAAGTTATACTCCAGGTAACCTTGTACCAAAAACTTACCAGCTTTGAGTTCTTGGAAGGATGGACCTTTATGTCACCTTTGTTTGCATTATTTTTATTCTTAGACATGTGGGTCTATCAAAAAGAAATTGCTTTTTCTTTTCTTTGTCTTTGAGTGGATTATCTTTTTTTTTTTTTTTTAAATCAAATCGGTTGCCAAATCTATTGGGAAATAGTAAAAGTTGAGTGAACAAATTAGCTTATTTTCCTTCCCCTCCCCCAATTTTTCAAATTAGAATTTAGCACCATTTCTTCACTTGTAGTATTTATTATATAATGCATCTATCTAGGCTGTATCTATATCTCTTTCAAGATATATGTGTATATGTATATCTTTTTAATTTTCACACATTAATGTATTTCTTCAGCAGTAACTTACAGCTGCTCTAATTCTTTATACATAACAGCACTTGAGTCAACTGTACTAAGGCTTACCCCACACATTGTGGTTCTTTCTCAGACGAATGTGTCTGTCTCTCTTTCATCTGATTCTTCTTCCAGAGAAAGACAAAATAATGTTCAAGTGCTTCTTAGCACTTTTAGCAACCTTCTCCAACAATAAAGTCATCCTCCAAGATTTTATTTGAACTATATTAAATCTACAAAATCCTTTGGTAAGAGCTAATATTTTTAAATGGTAAGAGTGCTTTGACTGGGGATGTAGCTCAGTAGCAAAGAACTTGCCTAGCATGAGCAAGTTCCTGAGTTCAATCCCCAGTGCTTTGAAAAGAGTCATCAAACCTTTTACTCCTGGATTTGATTCCATCAGTATAAGAGAAAAGTGGGCAAGGCAAGAACAAATGCTGATCTACACATATCTCAATTTTATTCAATATTATTTTATATCTCTAAGGAAAATTTATTAGTATTTATGCTTGTCCAAGACATTTTTTGTTACTGTTGCAGTATTCCTAGCTATCATGAATGAAATATTTTTCTGTTCTGTATTCTACCCAGTCATTGCTAGAAAACAAGAAAACTGTTTATTACATTTGACTTTATTTAATTATCTCATTTCTAGCAACTTAGCTGAACTCCTTATGAATAAATTTAATTCTCTTGAACTTTCTGGTTATATAATCATATCATCTGAAAATATTTTCTTCTCTTTTCCAATAGGTATGCCCTGTATTCTTGTTACATATAAATGTATTGGCTGCTCTGTTTCTTGGATTTTGTAAATTTTGATCAGCTTACCTTTATAACATTCTTGAAAATAAAGGAGTAGTGATGGAGATCTCTTTAAATTTCATATCCTGTTATAAATGCAAGTTTTCCCAAGAGACTTTTAAACTAATTATAACAGCCAGCATAGCAGATTTTCATCTTACTAACTGAAGCTGGAGACACTTAAGTATCTCATAAGTATTGGTGTTACGGTATTAAAAACTAAAAGTTTAGTTTATATCCTTTATCGAAAACTTAGTTGTGGAAATGGCGCTGTGGCTCAAGTGTTAGAGCATTCAACTTGAGCTGAAGAGCTCAGTGCCCAGGCCCAGAGTTCAAGCCCTATGACCAACAAAAAAAAAAAAAAAAAAAAGAAAGAAATAGAAAGAAAGAAAATTTAGTTGTGACATGTAAGTGTAAAATAAATACTAAATAACCTTTCTTATTCTCTTTGTTCCATCCTTTCATGCACCCATCCATGTTCAACAAGTATTTCTTTATTTGTTTACTTATTTATTTATTCAATAAATTCAAGCTTATACTGGAAATTGAACTCAGGGTTTCCTACTCTCACTTGGCTTTTTCACTCAAGAATGATGCTCTACCTCTTGAGCCACAACTCCACTTCTAGTTTTTTGCTAGTTAATTAGAGATCAGAATCTTACAAACTTTTTCTGGCTTCAAGCTATGATCTTCATATCTTATCCGTTGCTTGAGGTGAAGAATGAACATGTCTAGGCCCAGTCCTACGGACAACTTTCAGTCTAGCCTTATTAGGGAACTATACAGTTCTGCTCACAAAATTGTGCCCAAAATGTTCATGGCTTGAATAAATGCTCTCAAGTGAAAACATATGTGCTTATTAATTTCTTATTTTAACTTACAAGTAAAATCACAATCCTTGGAGCTAGAGACACCTGTAACAGATGAGTTAAAACAGGTCTCACATATGCATCTTGCTCATTTATAACCAGAAGCTTCTCTAGCTTCTTTTGTCCTCTTTAGGATTTCTCACTCAAGGAAAATTTGGAGCTCTATGTATAAATGCAGAGAAAGTAAACAAGATTCACATTTCCTAGCTTTCTTATACACTAAAATAAATAAACCAACCCCTCCCAAACCTTTCATGTTCTCTTTATGAAATAGAGAATTAATACTTACTCCTACTTAATAATATTTACTATAGAAAGAATCACATGGTTTTCTTTGGGAGTCGACATTCTAGAAAATGTGTTGATTTTTTGTAGGAACTTTCTATAAATATGTTTGCGAACATTTTTAACTATTAGCTGCTGCTGAGAAGGGAGGCATGTAGATCTTTTAGGTTAAAATATAAGACCAAATCATTTCTAAATTTATCAGTATGTCTGATTTATCTTTGTAAAATAAACTATACTTTAGACCAAAAATCTACATTGATGATCTATTTTAATTTTTTTTTCTTGGATGTACTAGGGTTTGAACCCAATGCCCTGTACTTGCTATGCAGATAGGTGCTCTACCACTTGAGCCACAACTCTAGCCCCTTTTTCCACTAGATATTTTCAAGGTAGGGTCTTGTTCTATGCCTGCGCCATCCTGGACTTTGATCCTCCTATTTGTGCTAGGATGACAGGCATGAGTTACCACATCCAGCCATTGTGTTCTCCCCATAACTGGGATGACAAGTGCATACTACTGTGCCTACCCATTGGTTGAGATGTAGTCTCATGAACTTTGTTGTCTGTCCTGATCTCAAATCATGATCCTCACTTTCAATGTACTTAGGATTATACACTTGAGCCACTGGGCCCAGCTTTAGTTTGAACTTTGGATGCATGATAAAAAGATTGTGTAGATGGAGCTACTTAGTAATAATCTGAAAACGGGTCATGAAACATTTGGTTGTGAACATTTCAATTCAAACAAAAGTCAGTGGCATTTACTAACTCCACCTCTTTATCTGGCCCCCAGAAAAGCATTTTCAGAAAAGTTCAGAAAGTTTATCAACCTGAACATCTTAAAATCCAACCATCTGATTTAGACTCACCCTCTGTCTTCTTTGGACCCCAGTCTAACTTCCTTCTCCTTTCTCTCCCCTTTGTGTATTTGCTTCTTATGGTTGTAAGGACATAAGGCCATCTGTAGTTCTCAATCTACTTTTTAATTACTGTTTTTTTCCTTTAGCCACTGTGTGTACTCTTAAGAAAATAAGTCAATGGACATCTTACAGCAGTAATGCCTTGTCAAGTAGAAGCATATACAGTGATACAGTGGAAACCATTGTCCCCAACTCTAAAGTGGGATGGACAGCCAACTAATGTACTTTCCAGTATGTAGATAGGTACAATGTATTTCCCAGCCTCAGAGGTGAACCTAAAACCAAGGTATATGCTCGGATCATTCCAGGCTCTTTACTCTGGAAAGAAATGGAACTTTCTCTGAAGAGAGTTGGAGATTATAGATGATATCATTAGCCTTAATGAACCCCATGCTTTTGCTCCAGGGTAAACAAGCAAAACCCTTAGGGGTCATAGTCATCTCCCTCAAGATCCCTCCTGCACTAGGTGAGAAACACAGTTGCTGGCATGTCCAAGGTAGAAGGACTCTGTATGTTTTGGTGGTTCATATTTCTCAAGGTTTTCTTATAGCACCTGGAAAGTGGAGGAGATAAGAACTGGACCATTCAGGGTTAAACATCAGTCTCTGTATTCATTTCCAAAACATGTTCTAAATCCTGCTTTCCACTCCAAGGCCTTTGTCTGCTGTAATACATTCAATACGTTGGAGATTACTTACCACTTGGATTAGTTGACCACCAACAACCGTTTAAGTCAATTGATACTACTTACCTTTGACTCTGCACCTGAGTCTTTGACCCTCTCACCCAAATCTGACAACCATGGCTTGATCCAGAGTCGTTTTCTTGAAAGTTTGGGTAAACTGAGGCCTGGAGAGAACATGTAAGTCACTTCAGATCTGTAAACAGAAGCTGTCAGCTGATCTCTCTCCCTGTTCTTCCTATTTTCTGACAAATCAGGCAACCGGGCCACTCCCAAAGGCAGTCCAGTGTTACTAGAGGACCTCAACTTTTTATAGGTTGGAAGAAATTCTGATTGGCTTTCCTTTCTGGAAAATTCTTGGGACCTAATGAGCCACCTGTGTTTTTGGGAGGGAGGAAGATGACAGAAGAGCTGATGCTCTATGAAGCATTCACAATTCTCCCACAGATTTGCACATTTGCATACTCTTGGGACCAAATGGCTCTTCTTTCTGGGAAAAGAAGAAAAATAGCCGCCTATTTAAATTATATAGCAGCAGACTCCTACACTGGCCAGCCTGGGGACCTGGATCTTTGTCAGGTGTGTGTGTGTGTGTGTGTGTGTGTGTGTGTGTGTGTGTGTGTGTGTGTGTGTGTGTGTGTGTGTGTGTGTGTGTGTGTGTGTGTGTGTGTGTGTGTGTGTGTGTGTGTGTGTGTGTGTGTGTGTGTGTGTGTGTGTGTGTGTGTGTGTGTGTGTGTGTGTCAGTACTAGGGCTTGAACTCAGGGCTTGGGCTCTGTCCCTTAACGTTTGGGGTCAAGGCTGGCATTCTTCTGCTTGAGCCACAGCTCTACTTCAGCTCTTTGGTGGTTAAATTGGAGATCAGAGTAATAATAGACTTTCCTGCTCTAGCTGTCTCCAAACAGTGATCCTCAGATCCCAGCCTACTGAAAAGCTAGGATTACAGGTAGGAGCCACAGGCACCTAGCTATCAATGCTCTGGGTTTTTGTTGTTGTTAAGTACTGGAACTGCTGTTCATGAAGCTAGATGAATCTTTCAGTGCCTCTCAGCTGAGTGAGCAGCTCTGGATACGGAACTGGCATAGTGAAGAACTCCCAGACAGACTTACTAAGTCTTTGTAACTGATGAGTCATTCTAACTGGAAAAAGGGAGCAGATCAGAGCCCTGCCAAGAGCTGCAGAGAATGAGCCGAGTGCCTGTAACCAAAATTTCCACCATGACTGCCACAGTCTTTCTACCTCAGCTTAATCAGGACCCTAGAGGACAATGCGTTCATGTTAGCATTCTGCTTTTTAATCTTTTAGATCCTCTCATAGTCTGTAGGTGGCTAAGGTCTCGGCAACAATCTAATAGAGACAAGGCCACTGGAGATTCGAGTGCAATGGTGTGGTCGTGGCACATGTTTGCCTTAGCTGTGTCTCTGGAGTCTCAGCCCTGTGGATTTTAAGTGAGCAGTACCTTTCTCATGAGGGCTACTATTCTGGTAAGTTCCAAGTAAGTCGAACTGACCACCAAGAAGACACAGTAAAGTGAACAAATTGCCATTTACACCCATGCAGATGGAGACGTTTATTCTAATCATAATGAATATTGTATATTTATCACTTGTTAAAAAGAGATGTATTAGTAGTTTAAATGCAAAAAATATTACTTCAGAGCCAAGTTGCTTTTTCATATATAGTGTTAATGGCAAAAGCAAGCAAGCAGACAAACAAATAAATAACTGGTGCCAGTACTTACGCCTATAATCCTAGCTACTCCAGATACTGAGATCTGAGTATTGAGATTCAAAGCCAGCTAGACAGGAAAGTCCCTGAGACTCTTATCTCCAATTAGCCACCAGGAAGCCAGAAGTAGAGGTGTGGTTCAAGTGGTAGAGTACCAGTCTTGATGGAAAAAGCTATGGCTCAGTGTCCAGGCCCTGAGTTCAAGCCTACTCCCTCCCTACTTCAAGACAATTATTGGGATATGCAAAACATTTATCTAAAGTACTTAAGTCAGTAGCCCTGTAATAATTTGCATACCAGAAAAAAGTTTATTATTCTGATTCTACCTTCTCCCCTTCCTCCCTGCTTCATTTTCTCTTCTCAGGTGTGGGTTGATTGAAAATTCTTGGTTCACTTAATGAAAGAGGTCAGACCAGTTTGAGGAGCCAGGAGCCAGCCTTAGCAGAGAATTGAAGTATGCCCATGGGAACTCAGATGATAAGATCGTTCTGGAAAATAATGAACAAGTAACTTGAGAGTTTGTCTTGAGGGTGGTATCACAGGTTATGTGAGGTTATTAATTTTCAACTCAGCGGTGTACCTCTCTTTAAAAAAAGCATTTAAAAAGGAAATGGATATGGTTTGGAGAGGAATGTAGTGGGTAGAGAGGAATTACTGGGCTCAAAGAAGCCCACCAGCCAGTGGATTTGGGAAACAATAGGACATGCATTTATATAACGATTGTGTCTTTGAGGCAAGGTCAAAAAGAATAGATACAAAGATAGCCATAAGCCTGGACCTAGTTACTTAAGAGGCTGAGATCGGAGCATTAAGTTCAAAATTAGCCTGAGCAAGAGAGACACTTTTACCTCCAAATTAACCACCAAAAAGACAAAGTGGAATCGTGGCTCAAGTGGTAAAAGGCCATCTTTGAGTGAACAAGCTAAAGAACAGTGCACAGGCCATGAGTTCAAGCCCCAGTATGAATGTGAGTATACAAACACACACACAAAGATAACCAGGTTAACTGTGCTCAAACAGATGTCTACAGGTTTCTAGGCAAATTGCTTAGATGTTGGTTGAAACAGAAATCCAGATAAACAACTTTGCCCCTTTAGGGCCAAGTGTAGGAGAATATTGGTCTGTTCCTCAGTTTCTCCTTCTATAAAATGGCAAGAAGCATGGTTTGCCACCCCAGAACTTTCTGGAGACAAGGCCGTAGCTGGAATTCTTCTTCCTCTCTCCCTGCTTCTCTGGTTTCCATGGTGACACAGCACACAGGGTGACGTTGGTTGGTGGCAGCCAGGAAGTAGAGCTGGCTGGTGATTAGCTTCTGAGGAGCCGGGTATGGGCTAAAGGCAACAAAAGATGCTGTTCCACGCATGCGTGGAGTGAGGGCCAGAGAATTCTATGTCCCATGTCCCACATCAAGGTGTTCCTGGGCATCCCTGGGCTTCCATCTTATAAGATCTACAAGTTATTTTGTTGCTCAGAGCTGGGGGCCTTAAACACAATAAATATGTGTTTGCTGATTTCCATATCTAGCCATTAGCTCTATTTCCTGTGAGATAAGAGTACTTGTTGACTCAGGCTCAATTCTGTAGCCTACTGCATGCTTGTGGCTTGACTCACTCCTTCTCAATGGTGCTTTTGAAAAGTCTAGCAGGAAATTGACTTAAAATTTTTTTTCCTAGGGTAGGTGAAATCACAACAGCAAATCTTGCTTAATAAATTGGCCACTCCATGATTCCCGAGTTCTGCTTTTCAGCTCAAATGGCGGATTGCTAGGGAAGTCTTGTTTTGTTCAGCGTTCATGGAATAGTTTCCCCCAGGAGTCTGCTCATGCTGAGATGTCTCCCAATGGACTCCAAGAAGCAAACATCAGGGCTGGCAAGGTGGCTTAGTGGTAGCGTGCTTGCCTTGCATGCATGAGGCCCTGGGTTTGATTCCTCAGCACCACATAAACAGTTGTGGCTCAAGGGGTAGAGCGCTAGCCTTGAGCTGAAGAGCTGAAGGACAGTGCCTAGGCCCAGAGTTCAGGCCCCACGACCTACCAAAAAAAAAAAAAAAAAGCAAACATTAGAGGTTTTGTTTTGTTTTTCTGACCATACTGGGGCTCGAACTCAGGGCCTTATGCTTGCTGGGCAAATGTTTTTACCTTTTGAGGCCTTAGTCCTTTTGTGCATTTAGTTATTTTGCAGGGAGAGTCTTGTGCCCATTCTCCCCTCTGCTCCCCCACTTCAAACTTAAGATCCTTCTACCTCCACAGCCTGTAGAGCCCAAGCAAGTAAGCATTCTAGGTCTTTCAATCCCCACCTCCCATCTTGGTTTGTTCCAGAATAGCTGTGTTCTGTCAGATGGCAAAGTCTGGAGGGGCGGGGGGGGGTGGTGGTGGTGGTGGTAGGGAGGCGGATGGAAGTGGAAAGAGGCTGAGAGCTGGAAGGTTCTTAGCAGAATTTCTCAGAGGGAACAGGTAAGAGAAAAGCCTGCTCTGGCTGTCCCCCTTCAGAGACCTGGAGACCCCCTCATGGGGGATGGGTGCACTATGACGAGGGCCCGGGGTGGCTCAGAGCTGTGCTTCTACTCGCTAGACAATGCCAGGGCTGAGGCATGGGGCGCTTGGAGCCCAGACTTGTAAAGAGACATCCTCACAGCCCTTCACCCTCTCTGTTCTGCTGACAGCCTTAGAGACGCCACTCTGGTGGTGTCGAGACCCTCATCTGGGTCTGTCTCTTGCTGTCCCGTGCTGGCTGGGCCAGGTCCTGCCGAGGTCCTGGCACACAAGTGTTAGCAGTGCTGCCCTAGTGAGGGACATGTGGAGAAGAATTCCCTGGACTCATGTGCATGCATGTGGGTCTGCACGTGGGCACATCCAGGGCCTTTCCCAGGGTGCCACCCACGCCACCCCTCCCCTCCTTCTGTACCCCCTTCTGTGCTCTACAACACACACCAAACATACCCCCACACAGCCCCTCCCCTAGGGTCCATGTCCCCTTTAGACCCCACAGCTCAAAAGGGCCTACTAAAAAAGAACACACACACACACACACACACACACACACACACACACACACATACACACAAAATCTAGGCCAAACCCAGCCAAGCTGATAAGATTTCCACAAGAGTTCCTAAAAATACCCTTCTCCTTAAGTCAGCCTCACCAATCACTACGCACTCTCAGAACTCAAGCTGAGGAGCTTCGGGAAATGACTGAGCCCCTCCCTTTCCTAGCAGAGAAAGTGGCATGGTGGAGAGCCACCAGGGCTGAGACCTGCCACACCGTGAAGCTGGAATAACATGGCGGAAGAGCAGGTGTGAGCTGTCAGCTCCGCAGCGTGGTCTGCTGGGTGTCCGCTCATCCGCTCATTCATGCAGCAAGTATCCGCTGGGGACCTGCTCCATCCCAGAGCTAGATAGTATTCTAGATGTCCAAGTCCTCAGGCTGTCCTCACAAATAGATTGTCTGGTAACGAGGTGGGTGTCAAGTAATGATATGGACTTAATAGGGAACTAGAGTAGCGAAGGACTGATGCAATATTACATCAGGGAAGGGCTCCCCATAGGCAGCCACATTCGATCTGTGACAACTGGGGAGAAGAGTATTCCCAACAGAGAGAACAGGGAGATCAAAGCTCAGAGGTAAGGATCTACCTGGTCGGCCTGTACCAGCTGAAGGCCAGGATGCCTGGAGAGAGGCAGTTCGCAAAGGGTAGCCAGAGCGGGCTATCAAAAAGTTCTCTTGACTTTTATGGTTTTTGTTGTTGTTGTTGTTGTTGTTTGTCAATCATGGGACTTGAACTCTGTGCTTGGGTGCTGTCCCTCAGCTCTTCAGCTTAAGGCGAGTGCTTTACCACTTGAGTCACACAGCACCACTTCACCACAGCACCACTTCTGGTTTTCTGGTGGTTGATTGGAGATAAGAGTCTCATGGACTCTCCTGCCTGGGCTGGCTTTGAACTGTGATCCTCAGATCTCAGCCTCCTGATTAGCTAGGATTACAGGTGTGTGCCACTGGCACCAAATAGCCAAAAAGCTGGAGTTCAAGCCCCAGTACCAACACACACACACACACACACACACACACAGACGCACATGGTACCGCAAATGCTTCTCAGCAAATGTTTCTTCTAAGGTCTAATGGGGGTTTTAGCTCTCCACTCAAGATGCTAACCCCAGCAGGAGCATCGTTAGCAACCATCGCTGTTTCTTACACCCATGCACCTTTCTCCCTGCCCTCTCCGTGTCCAAGCAGTGATTCATCCCCATGGATGAGCAGCGCTGGCTTTTCCCGTTAGCAGCGTGTGCGCACTTGGATAAATGGAGGGGCAGAGTTCATGAACCCATCCAGACTCTCCCAGAAGGGGATTAACAGCCATGCCTGCTTTAAACATGGCTCCCTGCTGCTCGTTGGCATGTGCAAATTCACCGCACACGAGCCCACATCGAACTATTTATGGAGTCGCGTGATCATGTAGGCCATCTCCATGCAGGATGGAACAGGCCTGTCACTCACTCTCTTAGCTGCTGGCTCCTGTGTGGGTAACTCTCCCTCCACCCCCCATCCCCGGACCTCCGGCCATCTCATGTGCACAGCTTTGATCTTAGAACTGGGCTTCTTCCTTCTTCTACTCCTGCCCTTGCCCAGCCAGGGAAAGGTAGAGAAGGTGACAGAAACATTCTTCAGGATACGCTCTGGCTCTCCTGGTTGCAATCACTATTGCCTATTGGGATGTCCTTGGCTTTGGTTCTCTCGGGGCCACCCCACGGCTGCCTGCCATGCATGGTCATCAGAACATCTACCTGGCTGACATGGTGGTGATGTGACTCTGTTTACCCAGCTTTCATTCTCTGCTTCTTCCTTCTATCCTCTAAGCGGGAACATCTTCTGGCTTCCAAGAGCTAGTGATCTTGTCCCCCCCCTTCTCTCTCTCTCTCTCTCTCTCTCTCTCTCTCTCTCTCTCTCTCTCTCTCTCTCTCTCTCTCTCTCTCTCTCTCTGTCTCTTTCTCTGCCAGCTGCCTGCTCCTGGTGCCCATCTCCACCTCCCCAGCTTCCCAGGGCCCTTCTTATGTCACAGAGAGAAAGCAAAGAACCAGGGAAGGGCAAGAGGAGATGCAGAAGCTGCATCCCAACCCTTGCAGGAGCAGCCTGGGATTTGGGGAGGAGGACAGCCCAAGGACCCCCACAGGTGCTCAGGGCCCTTCTGCCTTCAGAGCCGAGAGCCAGGAGTGCTCTGCAGGACCTACTTCTGCACACACGGTGGATGACTGATTCCCTGCCTGCACCCTGCAGCAGCGTGCCGCAAAACCACCACCTGCAGAGCTGCACGTCTGCCACATTGACAGCGCCTCGCCTCAGCCTGCACTGGCCTCCGTGTCCATAGTCCTCAAGGTAGAGGACTTTTCTGCTATTCTGTACTCTGCATAGAAACAGTTGCCCTCTCTTCCTTTATGATTATTCTGAGGATTCTCATTCTCTCTGTCTCTCTGTGTATCTCTGTCTCTCCCTCTTTCCTCTCTCTCTCCCCCGCCCTCTGACTTCTCTGACTCTCTCTGCTTTGAGTTCCTCTGGGCTTTTTTTTTTTTTTTGCCAGTCTTGGGTCTTGAACTCAGAGCCTGAGTGTTGTCTCTGAGTGTCTTTGTGCTCAAGGTTATCACTCTACCACTTGAGCCACAGCACCACTTCTATCTTTTTCTAAGTAGCTTATTGGAGGTAAGAATCTCATACATTTTACTGCTTGGGCTGGCTTCAAACCATGAGCTTCAGATCTCAGCTTCCTGAGTAGCTAAGATTACAGGCATGAGCCATCTGTGCCCAGCTTCCTGGGCTTTTTTGATCAAGGCTGGCACTCTACCATGTGAGTCCCACCTCCACTCCTGCTTTTGGCTGGTTAGATGGAGATAAGAATGTCTCAAATCTGTCTACTTAGGCTAGCCTTGAACCTTGATCCTCAGATCTCAACCTCCTGAGTAGCTAGGATTACAGGCCTGAGCCACCGGTGTCCAGCTTGATCATTCTTTCTGTAGCTTTGCTTTCTCTTCTTTCTGTCACTTCTAAATGACTAAATGATTTGTCCATGACCTTGTCTGAGTTGCTTCCTTTTTCTTTAGATGTTTGCATAAATGTCTCTTGCTCTTACTCTCCTTCTGTGCATCAGTGACTGTCCTAATAGGTCCTAGCTCTCATTTCTAAGAATATGACTTCCAACTCTATACCTGTGACAGTAATTTCTGGGCCTCCTTATCCACCTCAAGTCCCCTTCCTGGCACCTTTTCTTTGGAATAAAGCATCAGTGGCCTTTTGTCCACACAGGATCTGTATTTTGAAGTTCTTCCTGACTAGTCTCTTTTCTGTTCTTCTGATTTCCAGTCCCCACCAAGTATCCTTTCCTAATGTGTTCATAATATTCATGATCTTGAAGGGCCCTCTTCTTCTCCTTCCCATCAGTGCAGTGTAAGTTTGTGCAGATGGGGCCTTTTCTCCTGGGTCATTGCCATATCGTCTAACCAATCCCTGGCCCCTACAAGCTCTCTCAGAACTAATGCACCCCAGATGAGGTGCCATTGGGCATTTTCTGTAGATGGGGGTCTCGTCTCCATCCTTTCTGTTACCCAAGCCTCTGTGGTCATTGTATTGAACTGTTACACTCAAGTCTACCTAAGCCGCCTAAGAGTTCACAACTCTGATCTCAGGGGGACCCTACCAGCCCCCAGAGGGGCATTACAAAAACTGAGGAGCATCTGGAGCTTAATGGACAGGACAGATGGTTTGGACATCTTGGAATGGATGTGTTGCCACAGTAGAGAATCAGCCTATATTTTTCGTGACCTTCATGAACAGTCACACAGTTTAAAAAGTATTCAGGCAGGTGATGGTGACTCACTCCTGTAACACTAGCTATTCAGGAGGCTGAAATATGTAGGATCATGATATGAACAAAGCCAGCCTGGACAGAAATGTCCTTGACACTCCATCGCTAATTAACTAGCACAAAGCTGGGCCAGGAGCATGGCTCAAGTGGTAATATGGCAGCTATAAGAAAGCCAAGTGAGAGCTTGAGGCACTTGAATCCAAGCTCCAGAGTTGGGAGTGGAGGAAAACCCATTCATATTGGTGGGAGCCCAGATCACAACTCCATTTTACCTTTGTGTACCAAATCTTTATTTTTTTTTTCATCCTTGGAAGTTTTATTATAATCAGAGATTTAGAGAATGCAAACACTTTTCAGGAAGCTTTGACAGTTGGGGGGCATTTTTTGTTGTTATTGTTGTTGTTTGGTTTTGTATGTGTCCTGGAGATTGAACTCAGGGCCTGAGCTTTTTTTGATTAGTTCTAGTGCTTGAGCCATAGCTCTACTTCTGGCTTTTTTGGTATTTAATTGAGATAAGTCTCACAGATTTTCTTGCTCAGTCTGGCTTTGAATCATGAGCCTCAGGTTTCAGCCTTCTGAGTAGCTAGGATTACAGGCTTGAGCCACCTGTGCCCAGCTATTGGGGATTTTTGAAAAGCCAGTCATTGGTCACACCTGTGACTTTCTTTGTCCGTTACATTTATGATAGTGTCAGTCCCTACAGGCATCTGCTTCTGATGAGGTCTGCTCACTGTATCCTAACGACCACTCTTGGCTGTATCCTAATGCATTCTAATATAGGCATACCTAACACTGAGAATGTAAAGTATATAAATACGTATTAAAATATAAAATATATACTGCTCATCTTACAAAATTGTTTTCCTTTGGTATAGTTGATCATAATTTTGCTTAGAAAGCCAGGTGCTGGTGGCTTACACCTAACTCCTAGCTACTCAGGAGACTGGGAACTGAGGATCACAGTCCAAAGCCAGACCTGGGCAGGAAAGTCCATGAGATTCTTATTTCCAATTAGCCACCAGAAAAACTAGAAGTGTTCACTGTGGTTAAAGTGGTAGAGTACTAGTCCTGAGCAAAAAACACAGGGACAGTACCTAGGCTTTGAGTTCCAGGCCCATGACTGACAAAAAAAGAAAAGAATTTGCTTAGAAAAAGGAGCAGTGGCATGTATAGGTATACAGGCTGGTGTCAAGAGCAAAAGAGAAAAAAGGACCAAGGTGAGCTCAGTGGCAGCACAGGATGGAGGCAGGGAAGTTCAAACAGATTTCCCAGGAATGCTGTCTGGGTTTCAGCCGCTGCTCCATCTTAGTCCTATCTGGCTATAGCTCTTGGTTTCTGGCCATGCCAGTCACCCGTAAGAGCAGTGTCCATCTTAAATGTTATCTAATGTAATTACTTTGATTCTGATCTAGGAGCTTCTAACCGAGTTGTAAGTATTTGGGTCGGAGACACAGACACAGTGAGAAGACGAACGTAATTTGAATACAAATATGTGCTGGATATATTCACTCTGCATGTGGTTTCAGAAGTATATTTAGAATTTTTCTCTCTTTTCTAATTAAAGATTTTTCTTTGTTATTTTCTTTTTCAAATCTCTAAGCCTTTCTGGAATGGACTATGAGAATGGATTAGAAATTTTCACATATTAAAATCAGCCCTGGATTTGATTTTTTCCCCACATTTTTTCACTTGTACTTTAAGATATAAAATGTATGAGAAAACATTTCAGTTGGACATTTTACCCTTTTATTACCTTTATTATGGTATGTTGACCTTTTTGATTCACTGTGTATTTCCTTACAGAAATATCCTAGAAGTTGGGCACTGGTGGCTTATCCCTGTAATCTTAGCTACTTAGGAGGCTGAGATCTGAGGATTGTAGTTAAAAGCCAGCTTAGACAGAAAAATCTGCAAGATTCTAGTTAGCCTACAGAACCCTAGTGGAACTGTGCCCCAAATGGTAGAATACCAGCCTTAAGCCAAAAAGTGAGGCCCTATCGAGATAGTAGCACACAGGAAAATGAACTGGAAAGTGTTTGACAGAGCAAAGTGCCATGGGAAATGGTTTATCATGATCAGCCATGTTCTTCCCTACTTAGAATGAGAGTTTCTAGTTGGGTTCAGAAGAAGATCTAACAAAGGTTTCTCTAGCTCATATTCTAGAAAGAACTTCATGGGTTATATCTACCTTTGTATCAAGAGCTTTTCTACTTTTTAAAAAATTATATATCACTGACTTTGGTGAAATTACAACTGTTATTTCCGTGTGTGTGTGTGTGTGTGTGTGTGTGTGTGTGTGTGTGTGTGTGTGTGTGTGTGTGTGTGTGTGTGTGTGTGTGGATACATACTGACTCTGGTATGACAAATGCCCAACAATTTGTCAAAATGCACAACAATTTCTAATGAAGTTCCTAAAAGTAAAAGAATAATTTTGCCTTCATCGATACAGTTAAATTCTTGAAAAATTCAGTTACAGTAAGACTGTCCAAAAATCTTTTTTTTTTTTGGTCGGTCATGAGGGCTGAACTCTGGGCCTGGGCGCTGTCCCTCAGCCCTTCAGCTCAAGGCTAGCGCCCTATCACTTGAACCACAGCGCCACTTCTGACTTTTTTCTGCTTATGTGCTGCTGAGAAATCGAACCCAGGGCCTCATGCATGCGAGGCAAGCACTCTACCACTGAGCCAACTTCCTAACCCTGTCCAAAATTTTTTTAAACAAAATAGAACCTGATCTAGATGTTTTTGAGAAGCTAATGTTGGTACCATAGGCACATACCACAGAGGACCTGTAATATACTAGTAAGTATATTCTGGCTGCAGTGTACATATATATAGATAGATAGAAATATGTAGATATATATCTTAAACATTATTAGTTAATTTGGTCATAAAACTGCAACTCACAGAAGTTAGACACTGAGAGCAAGGGAAAGGTGACATTGTCCAAAAAGAAATGTACTCTTATGTAACTGTAATCCCTTTGAATATCACCTTTATAATAATAATTTTTTTTAGTAGTTAGGCACTATCACAAAGCAATTCAGAGGTAGAATAAGTGGAATTCAGAATAGAAAAGTTGTTATCCCTAAACCAACCAAAATGTTCAAAGCACCATTTTATATTAATTTAAAAGAAACCAAATTGGGTGTGGTAGAGAAACCCTGTAATACCAGCTATTCAGGAGGCAGGGGTAGGAAGATCAAGGTTGGAGTCCAGCCCAGGTGTGTGTGTGGTGTGTGTGTGTGTGTGTGTGTGTGTGTGTGTGTGTGTGTGTGTGTGTGTGTGTGTGCGCACGTGCATGACTGTGCACACAAGAGATGAGAGGGAGGAGGAAAGGAGGAAGGAAAGAAGAAAAAGAGGAAGAGGAGAATGGGGAAAGGGAAGGATAGAAAGTAGGAAGGAAAGAGAAAAGGAAGAGGGAAGAGAGTGAAAAGAGAAGGGAAGAGAAGGTAACAAACCAACTTAAAGAAACCTAGAAAGAAAGCAGCAATTTTCAAGGGCTAAAACAGGGTTCTTGTACATGCTAGGCCCTTGGTTCTTCAAGACAGAGTCTTATTACACAGCTCTTGCTGGTTTGGAACTCACTAAGTAGCCCAGCCCTCAAACTCATGATCCTCCTGCCTTTACTTCCAGAGTAGTTCTGAGATTATGGGTACGCAACACCACAACTGGCTCACAATGAAAAACACTAAATACCACTTGCCATCCTCTTCTTTGTATGTTCTTGACAACTTAGCCAGCATCTTTATTTCTTCTGCATTATAGTCTGCCTCACTTCTGTATTTTTCTCGGTCCACCAAGCTTCCTGTGGAGCGGTCCAGGTTAGAACCCTCTTCTTTATGGCTGTGATTACAGGGCAGTATTATGCCCTGCTCTTGCAGGCCAAGTGGTGTGGGTCTGGGTGCTTCAAGTGGCTCTTCCAGGTCTTTCTCTGGGCCTGGCTACATCTGACAGGCTCAGTATGCAGCCACGTCATCGATGAGTGGAGAGAACCGGCGAGGGCTCTAGAAATGGTGGTGAGGATGCTTAAACATCAAGCCACTCACAGCAAGAAAAACTTATTTTTTAAAAGATGTATTCCAAGCATTTAAGTATTACAGATAGGAAACTCTAAAGATTTAAAAAAAAACCCAGAGAAATAGGAAGGTCAAAGAGACAAGGGTTCTTGATTGTAATTAGATTTATGCAAAATAAAATTAAAAGCATCTTATAAATTGCTTAATGGATAAGGAGTGCTTGACTGCCTGACTGAGAAACCAGTTTGTTTTTGCAAAGATCTTTGAATTGGTGCTCTGGAAGGCTCATTTCTAACAAGCCAAGTTGCCTGGATGACCAAAGGTCCACCTGGAGAGCTGAGCGCTCATTGGCAGAGCTGTTGACCTTAGGATAGTCTTCAGTTTTGATCAACCTCAGCCTGAAGACAGGGTATGAATGGTGCTTCTCTCAAAACTGAACAAACTTTCCACCTAGTGTTGCTGCGATGGAGACATCTAGATCCTCAGCCTGGACTTGTCTAAAGACTTAGAACCCAAGGAAGCTACCTTCCCTCCTTATAGAGTGAGAGGCCTGTGTTTCCATGTCACAGGACCGCATAATTCAACCTCTGCCCAAGAACTTGAGCAGTAAATTCATATTTATCTATGCCAGTACTGGGGTTTGAACTCAGAGCCTAAACGCTGATCCCTAGTTTTTTTTTTTGTTTTGTTTTGTTTTCTTTTTGCTCAAGGCTTGGCTTTTACCTTAAACCACAGCTTCACTTTGGACTTTTTGGTGGTTAGTTGGAAATGAAGAATCTCATAGGATTTCCTCCCCAGGCTGGCTTTGAACTTTGATCCCCAGATCTCAGTCTCCTTGGTAGCTGGGATTAAAAGCATGAGCCACTGGCACTTGCCTAGCAAGTTTTTCTATGTAGTCAAAAGTCACAGCTTTTTGACTGATCTAATACCTAGAAGAAGAGTTTAAAATACATTTTGGCAGGTAAATAAAGACCCTAAAGATAGTTGGGATCCATTTGTACAGTTGAGTGGAAAAGCCCTTAGCATTCCAGGAAAATATCCTATCTTTAACCTTGAACTTCAATCTGGTCTTTCCTTGAAAGACAGTTGGGCAGCATTCTGTATAGCACTCTGTATGGAGGGGATGGATTCTGACAGAGGGCTGTCTGGGGGTCCCTAAAGCCCCTTCAAAGCAGTTCTCTCTCAGACAGGGGTCCACAAAACCAATTCCACGCTTTCCCCCGTGGCCTGTTTCATCCTGTGTGAAGTCTATGGTTAGTCTGTTCTCTCATTTTCACAGAAGAATCTCACCTGGGACATCTCTAGGGTGATTCTGTTAGTCCAGTTTTGCTCTGTATGTATGCATGTATGCATATAAGATATGGATGAGTATATATATATATATATATATATATATATATATATATATATATATATATA
This sequence comes from Dipodomys merriami, assembly GCF_024711535.1. Classification (NCBI taxonomy): domain Eukaryota; kingdom Metazoa; phylum Chordata; class Mammalia; order Rodentia; family Heteromyidae; genus Dipodomys; species Dipodomys merriami. Next base: position 22,158,997 of record NW_027206179.1, on the reverse strand, counting down.
TCCATTTGGTGGTCCTGGGATTTGAATTCAGGGCCTCATGCTTACTAGGGAGGCAATCTAGCACTTGAACCTCCACCATCTCTCCTTTTTTTTTGCATTGTTTTTCAGACAGTATATTGAGTTTTTGGGAAGTCTGGCCTTGGATGCCAAGCTTCTTACCTAGTGCCTTCTGAGTATTTGGGATTATAGAGATGAGCCACTGGACCTGGTCTTGTTTTGCTTTTATTGATGAGTCACACAGCCTCTTGGGATGAGCCCCCCTCCCTGCCAGCACTCCAGTAATTATGTCTGTGCCCATGTCACAGAAGAGGTAATGATGGGCCCCACATTCATGTGTATAGCATAGCATCGTGTTGGAAACCTCAGCTTACGCAGTAAACATGTTAAAAGTAAGACTAAGTACTAGAAACAATAGGAGCAGAGATCCTACTTTCCAGGATAGCTCAGGAACTTCTGAAAAAGGGAAATAGTGCCTTGCAGAGAGATACAGGGGTCCCTCTGGGCAGATGAGTTTGAAACGCCACCTCCTTTCCCATTCATCCAGCCAGCTAGAATGGATACTGTTGTCCTCAAAGGAAGCAACCTCCAATCAATGCTGCCAGAGTGTTGGGGGGGCGGGGAATAGTTCCCACTGTGGGAGACTGCTGGCGGCCCTGATGGTGCTCTACTCCCTGTGCCCTAACAGTGTCTGGAGCAGAAACTCTCCAATGCCCTTGGGTTTCAGAGTAAGTGCTTGGGAGCTGCTGCAGACAAGGGGCCTGTGTCCTATAAGGTGAAGTCTTTGATGCTCATGGTACAATCGTGCTCCCAGATCCATGGCAGGATACCTGCCCCTAGGTGCCATATTGGGCATCCTGCAGGAGAAGAGGGTATCTGAATATAGACTTAAGCACAAAATAGTGACTATTTTTGCCATCTTGCATGAGAGAGACCTTACTGTTTACTAATACTTTGTTTTTTTTGCCTGTAAATCCAAACTGCAGTCAACATTTTACTGGCAATAAAGGAAGATCTCAGAGAAGTTGCTTTACCATGAATAACTGACAAGGAACCTAGATAAAAATGAGGCCTGAAAGGTAGTCATTTGGACAGGGTTCTAAAAAATTCTATATTGGCTAATTGAAGAAATTCAGAAAGACTTTAAGGCTGTTGCTATAAGCTACATACATAATTCTGAATTTTCTAGCAGTGATAAAAGGAAGCAGATAAGTTTAAATTTAATACTTAACCCAACAAAGTAAAATATAAATAGTTTCCTATATGGTAAATGTGTAACAATTTTAATAAAATACTATCAATTCTTTCAGTTTAAGTCTTCCATTTCAGTCTGTATTTTAGATGTAAGGCCAATCTCAGCTTGGATGCTAAATTTTCATTGGAAATACTTCATCTTTCAGTTTCACACAGTTTACCATTGGAAAAGTAGATTTGTATCCTCAAGTTGGTAATATCGTATTTGAAAGGTTTCCCGTAACTGAGTTGAAGGTCAGTTTTAAATTGAATTTAAATTATTGAGGAATAAAAATTTTAAATAACTTTCTTAGTCACCTGAGCCAGTTAGGTCCAGATAGATGACTCCTGTATTGGAAAGTCCAGCCTAAGCATAAGCCTTCTCAGGAACTTGCAGTCTAGTAGACCTAGCATTTAATTAGGCCTCTAATTAGGCATATTGAAGCCTTGGTAACGTGTTAAAATTTGGTCTTTCCCATGCTTGCCTGTCATCATTGCTCATCTCTTTTAGCAGCCTCACCCTAACCTAACTCCACCTAAGCCTGCTCTCGTTCTCATTCCCACAGCTGCCTGCCTCTTCTTCCTTGGGACAGCCCAAGGAGGTGGAGCTTTGGAGAACTGGCTTTGTAATGTTAGGAAATGAACGGAGACCAAGCTAGGAAGAAGAGTGGGTACAGGAGAGGCTTGACAGCGGCATTCATGTGTAATGCCCACCCGCTTCCCTTTCCTCCAGAGCATCTTAATTTACAGGTGATTTGGCCATCAGAAAGCCCACCTAATCATGTGATAGTGGCTTATGCCTATAATCCTAGCTCCTCAGGAGGCTAAGATCTGAGAATTGCATTTGACATCAGCCTCAGCAGACAAATCTGAGAGACTCTTTTATCTCCAATTAAACAGCCCCCCCCAAAACCTAAAACAGCCTTTGGACCTGGAGGCATGGCTCAAGTAGTAGAGCTCCAGGCATGAGTGAAAAAGCCCTGCTTTTTTTTTTTACAGTCTTATTATGTAGCTCATGTTGGCCTTGAGCTCACCATCTTTCTGCCTCACCCTCCTGAATTCTGGGGTTACAGGCATGTACCATTATGTACGATTGTTACTCCTGCTCTTAAAAGCAAGTTCATTTTAAAGATTTATATGTAGAAGGAATTAAAAGAAAACCCAAACTCAGAAGCAGAGAGAACAGTAGGAGTAGAAGGCCAGGGAGGAGAATTGGGGGATGTCAGGGCAGAGATACAAAATCTCCGAGGAGGAACGAATTCAAGAGATCTATTGTGTAACCTTAGCGACCACAGTTAGGAACAAGGTATTTAATTCTTGAAAACCACTGAGAGTAGAGTTTTTGCCTGTTCCCACCACAAAAGTCAGACAAGGTAATACATAGGCTAATTAGCTTGATTGTCCATAATATCTTCCATAATATTGTGTTATTATATATATACAAATAGTTTTTAATTCATCTATGAGATATTTCTTTGAAAAGCAAGTTTGTACTTAGAGTTGAACCATCAGAATTCTGGCTTGATTTTTGATGTTATTCTAAGTAGAAATGAGAGTCTAAGAGAAGTCTTCTTTATCTCAAAAACAGCATAAGCAAACATTGTTTGGAAGACTAAATGGAAAGTATTGCCCAGGTGTGGTTTTTAGGAGCTTCTGAGTTAATTATTCATACCTATGCCAACTACACAGAAATGCACATGTTTAACTATTTCTGCTGCCTTTGAAATGAGCCAAGGCTTCATCTCTGTGTTCCTGTAACTTACCAAGGACTTGGGGAATTCTCATGGTACAAACTAAATGTGTTCATCAACCCCTTAGAATTAGTGCTCCACCTCGACTGGAAGGAATTTACCTTTAGCTCTGGCTTCCACATCCTTTGTTCTCCACTGGAGTTGCAGGTAGGGGTGGAGGTAGGAAGAATGCAGGTCCTGGCTGGTCTATGAAACTTGACCCAGAGGAAATTTGGTTCTTAAGATCATCTTCTTAAGCTGCCTGACTTAAGCTAGTTGATGTTGCTGCTTCAAACTGGTGTGCCAAGCAAACAGGCAGGAGCCTGCCTGGCTCCCTCAAATATTTTATAATTGAAGTTAGGTATGTGTCCCAGCTTTCAACATTACCAATTTTCTTAAATGCATACACACACACACACTCTCTCTCTCTCTCTCTCTCTCTCTCTCTCTCTCTCTCTCTCTCTTTCCCTCTCTCTCTCTCTCTCTCTCTCTCTCTCTCTCTCTCTCTCTCTCTCTCTCTCTCTCTCACTCTCTCTTCATACAAATACTCTTTCAAACAAGTAAAAGAACGATGGGGATGAGGTAGCATTTCCCACCAATCCTGTGCACAGTTCTGCTACAGAAATGTTCCATGATTGGGTAAAGCTTGAGTCACACCATTGTGGTCCCTCCTCACACAGCAATGCACTCATGGCCAGGAAAATCCCTAGTACAGAGAAGCCTGTTTGGCTTGAGTTAACGGAACTGAATTGATTTGGGGATCCACTCTGAGGTATATTCTGATAGGCATATCACTAGATGATTTCATCATTGAGCTAGCATGGAAAGAGGGGAATATTATTATGTTTTCTTGGTAATGTCCAAATTGTAGTGTGTCTAATCCTTGAAAGATTAAAACAAGTGATATATGCTAATCCTAAAAATCTAAACTTAATAAATTACCTTTTTCTGTTGTAGACACGTTTTAATTCCAACATGCCATACATGAGACCATTTTTAGGTTCTGTCTCAGTTAAAACTAAATTAAGGCTGTCTCAAATGTAGAACGTCTGCCAAATCAGTGCAAGGCCCTGAATTCAAAACCCCAGTACAGCCAGAAGCAAATGCAAAGTAAACAACTCAACTCCAACTAATGAACTAGCATTTATTCATTTAGTTATCAGAGTAGTCAACAAACATTTCTTGAGGCCCGTGATAAATGATATGAAGCAAGGTACTTGCGAAACAGAAAGCTATAAAGATTAGCCCTATTCTGTGAGTACTTACAGAGTAAAGGAAGAATCAACACCAAGCAAGTAATAATGGGGGGGGATGGGGGAGAGAAGCAGGGGAGAAAGAGAGAGTAGTAAAAAAAAAAAAAAAAAAAAAACGAAAAACAAAACAAAGTTAAAGATTAGGGAAGGATCTACGTCAGATCATTGTAAACGAGAAAGAACAGGAATAAGGGGCCCACAGTTTGTCCAAAATCACAGTATCTTCATTACATAAAAGAGACACATTCCAAATAATTGTTTATAGCATTGCCAACACTAAAATCAATGTCCTAAATGTGAAATTAATTGGGAGCCACAGTTCTAATTCACTGTTTTGGCGATTAAGCACATTAGATTGAATTGTTTCAGAAGGTCTAATTATTGTGTCTGCCACACTCATCTGTTTGAGTCACTCCTCACTTTTGGACTACTGCCTAGATTGTTCTGCAGTACAGTTTCAATTGCATCTTCTTTAAAGAAAAATTGATGCATAACTTTCCCCATTGTCCTCAAAACTCTAACCTGCATAGCTGCAAATTCTAGAGAGGCACTAAATAGATTGTTCAAGTATTGATATTTTTGAGTTTGGATATAAGTTAATGTTTTATTGTATCTTGCAGCTTTATGATTAAAAGTGCCCAGGTAACATCATATGTCTCATTGTTGGTGTGTATGCGTGAAATACACGTTAGCCTGACCATATGCATGAAGATGTGTCAACTTCTCTGACTTTGATAACTGTTTAATTTCAGAATTTACAAAGGAAGAAGGAAAGAAAATTCTGCCAAAATATGAACATCTGAGCGACGTATTTTTGAGTATCACCTATCACTCTGAGCATCAAAACGAAATATTCTCTCCAGGAATGAGATGGTATTGAAGTCACTTTATTAGATAGAGTCTTGTCTACAAAAGCATCCAGACACTGGGACGCTGGAAGCCGGAGATGACCCTGACCAGGCTTGTCTTGTGGCCCACCGTTTACAAGTGGGATGTATTGATCCATGAGTGACTGCCTGCCAATAAATCCTCTCCTCATCAACTCTGTTCTGTGCATTGGACTTGATTAAGCAGTTTACCACTTAACTTTGGACTTACATGTGGGAGCTTTCACTGTAGTGGTTTTGGAGTCACTAGAACTTGGATTGATTTCACCCTTTACCAGAAACTAGCAGAGCCCATAGTACATTTTCAACATGGCTTTGAACGTTGCTCCAGTCAGAGATACAAAGTGGCTGACATTGGAAGTCTGCAGACAGTTTCAGAGGGGAACGTGCTCCCGCTCCGATGAAGAATGCAAATTTGCCCACCCCCCCAAAAGTTGCCAGGTCGAAAACGGGAGAGTAATTGCCTGCTTTGATTCCTTAAAGGTAAGAAAATGCCTCTGTGTGTCATTTCCGTGTCAAATTGGACTTGCAGTTGGAGTGCTTTTCATTGTACTTCTTTATAAATTTAGCCATTGCTTTCCGATTCTGTTTTTTTGTTTGTGGTGAGTATTGGGAGATTTTTCACTCAAATTTCCTCATAGGGACTATATAAATATGTGTTTGTACATATATATACACACACATACACACACATACATATACTAAACATATCTGTGTTTAAAGAAAAAGTACATGCTGGTACCTTTCTGGTCTCACATGACAGTCATGACCTCAAGAGTTTTAAATCAAAGTCTGGCTGTGACAAGTGAATATAAGTATTGTATCAGTGTTTGATCTCCAGAAGGTTATATAAAGGAGAAGAAATTGAATGTGTCACTTTTGTAGGGCAGTCACTTGGCCTTAACTTCTTGAAGAATATGCTATTCTTGGGGCTTTTTCTCTTGAGCAAAGTCTTCCTAAATTATAGTTTATTAAGGCTTTCATTCTCTTTTAAAACTGTTGTGAGGTATAACAGAAATTCAGTACACACTGAGTTACTTAGGGAGATACTATCTGTAGGTTATATAATTTGAGAAAGAATTGTGATTCAGATAGGCCCTTGATGAGCTCATGTCTAGTCAGAAAGGAGAACTCATTAGCAAGCTGATACGAAGCAAGAAGAAAGAGATGAAGGCCTTACAGGAGAAGTAGCGAAACACATCTGTATGAACCCATAGGGGAGAGCTGGCTTCCACCTGACTGACTGAAGTCATCTTTTTGGAGTCCTGGGTACTTATGTTGTAGACCGATGGTGGAGAGTTTGTGCTTAATGATTGGGGTGAATCCAGTGAATGAACTACTGAAAAGAAGTGAGATGAGTTAGCCCCAGAATGCTTTGAGGTATTTTTTGTTTTTTTTTTCAGACCTACAGTCATGGTGTTTTAAGGTCCAGTTTGTCAGTATGAAGGTGATAAAGATGTTCTGAATAGAGACAGTTAAGACATTTAATTTTTTTTTAAAAGAAACAGTTTAATGGTCTCATTTCTCTAAAGACTCAGTGAGTTTACCAAGAAGTTAAAGACAAGCTTGATCATATTCTTGTTATATTATTTGAGAAATCCTGGTGCTCTGAGTTTGCAGACTAGTGACCTTGGCTTATTCTTGGGTATTCGATACATTCCTTGGATGTGGTCTTTGGAATGATTTCATCTTGTGTCAAAATTACTCTTTTAAGGAATAATTTACTCCATAAATTAAATTCATAAATTAACTCCATAAAAGAGTAATTTTTGTACTTTATAATTACTAAGAAGTAAATACTACTTCTGTTTAAAAAAAACGTTATGTCAAAATTCGTAACATAAAATTTCAACTATATATTTATGTATCTCTTAAAAGTAAATTTGTTTCCTAAAAACAGAAAAATATATCTATAGCCTAACAGAAGTCTTTTGATGATAACACTTTAACAAATTTAGATGTATTATCTACACCATGAGTTCTCTCCATTTTATGTTTATTGGACTAAAGTAAAACCTAATAGATAAAACACAATTTATAAACTACAATATATTATATAATGGCACATTTATATGTGTTTATTACCCTTATATTCAAAAAAGTAAGGCTAGTCCAATTTTCCCTTTATGACTATCACCAATAGAAATATATATGCAAAGCAATGTAGATTTATTATTTTTATTTCTATTCTTCAAAGATAAAGTACTGTATTGCTCCCAGCAGAGTGGCCAGTGGTAGCCATGTAAATTTAAACTCATCAGAAGGGCTTGAATATATGGAAACATGTCAGAAATGAGAAGTTAATTTTGCAGGTCATCCACAGTTCCTTCATTTTAGCAATCTAAGACCTCTCTGGTTGGATACTTACTACAAATATCACTATTTGTGTAAGTTTCTTCAAACTTTACATCCAGTTACAGACATAGAGGAAAAATATTCAACTATTTCTTGAAGATCAGCTGGGGGAACAAATCCCTAGAGAACACATTGATCTTTGTCATTCATTGCTGTGGATTCACCAGGCTATACCTGTTTGCCAAGTCCATCAGATCAAGGATCATGAACAATATTATCTTTTAGTATATAAGACATGAAGTAAGCCATGAGTGTGTTGAACACTATTCAAGTAAAAAGTGGCCTTTAGAGCCACTTTTTAGAGCAGGTGGCTCACACCTATAATCCTAGCTACTCAGGAGTCTGAGATATGAGGATTGAAGCTTGGAGCCAGACTGGGCAGACAATCTGAGACATTCTTATCTCCAATTAACTAGCAAAAATACCTAAGTGGAGGAATGGCCCAAGTGGTAGAGTGACAGCTGTGAGCACAAGAGCCAAGCAAGAGTGCAAGGCCCTGATTTCAAGTCCCAGTACTGATAACAAAAAAAAAATCATTTTCTAACATCCATTTTTAAGTGTAGAAAGTACGGTTGTATTTTGCTTCAAGTCATCAGTTCACTTTTAGAGATATAGACTTTCAGGTGATCTGAATGTGATATTTTATATGTTTAAAGTTGTCAAGCTGAAAAGAATTTGACAAGAGTCTAAAGGCCCTTGATTTAGTCAGACCCAAGTCCAAACTTTTTCATATGTGCCTCTAGGCCTTCAGTGGGGGTATTCATGAATAAGTAACTTTGAACCCATGACAGTAAAGTGAAGATTTACACCAGTAAAAATAGCTAACTTATGGGTAGTCCCTAACAGCTCAGCCCTATAAATTAGTCATGACGTTGAAAGGAATAGACTTGAGGTAAACAGCATCTTTTGTTGTTATTTATTCCAAGTTGAATTGTGAAACACTGTGGAGTATGTACATACGTAGGTGTGCATTTCAGTGCTGGTCCCAACATATGTTAGGCAAGCACTCTACTACTGAGCCGCCAACCCATTGTAGGGATTTATAACGGTAAGAAGGATTTAGTTTGCCTGGCATTCAATTGTGGGCCTTTTTGTCTTGTTTTAAGTTATTTGTATATGTGACTAAAGTATATATGAAAACAATTTTGTGGGGGTTGTGAAAAAAATTACTGATATCTTTGGAAAGAAAATAGTACATGTAAAAGTCTTTTGTAGCTGGGCACTGTTGGCTTACACCTGTAGTATCTTAGCTAGGAGGCTGAGACCTGAGGATCACAATTCAAAGCCATCCAGGACAAGGAAAGTCCAAAAAAATCTTATCCCCAATTAACTACCAAAAAAAGAAAAAAAAAAAAAAAAACAGAAATGGGGCTGAGACTCAAGTAGAAGAGCATTAGCCTTGAGTAAAAAAACTCAAGGACGCGGAAGTAGCGCTGTAGCTCAAGTGGTAGAGCGCTTGCCTTGAGCTGAAGAGTGCAGGGAAAGCGCCCAGGCCCAGAGTTCAAGCTCCACGACCAACAAAAACAAAACAAAACAAAAAAACTCAAGGACAGTGCCCAGGCCCTAATTTCAAGCCCCAGGACAGACAGACAGACAGACAGACAGACAGACAGACACACACACACACACACACACACACAAAAGTCTTTTATAAAACATAGTTTAAATGTCACAGCCAAGTCCTTCCTGTGACATTTGTCCATTGGTCACAGCTGTTACCTTTGTGCTAAGCACCTGGGATCAGGCTGCTTTTGTTTTGAAAGTTGCAGTATGATTGTGAGCCACAGACATGACTTAAATACTTTCCAAAAGGCCAAGTTGCATTCCAGAACACTGTGTTCCTCAAGTTAGGTTAACTTGACAATCTGCAAATTGTTTCATGAGCAACCAACTCCCTTGTCCCAAAGGCCTTGACCAAGTGAACCCCATCTCTGGCACTTCTATGAAACATGAAACATTTTCCACCCAGTTAAGATATTTGAGATTTTCCTTTTCAGATTCTTCTTGTTGTAACTGATAGCAATTAATCTGGGTTATTTTGCAAATTGAAACATCTGGAAAGAATTACATGAATTCACTCTGGTGCTTATTAAGATGAAGGATTTCAGGATTTACTACTTTTGCTTCGTGTTTGTTTGTTTAAACATTTGAATTCAGCTTTATAGAAGAAACCATTTTTAAATCATATTGCTAATTTGGGTTCTGAGGAAATTTTCTAAACAAGTTTTAGAAATGTAGACATACATTAGACATACCCTATCAAAATTAGTTCAGCCAGTGAACTCATGGACCCCAGGTCATGCCTATAATTCAGCTTCTCAGGAGACATTAGTAAGAGGATCACAGTCCAGGCTGGTCTAGGTTAAAAAAAAAAAGTCTGGAAAAAAAATAACTAAAAGCAAAAAGGTGAGGAGGTGGTAAAGCTTGGATGTAGGAAGTCTAACACCCTAGGTTTAAATTCCGCAGTGCCACCAAATATTTTTTTTTCAGAGAAAGATACTATGATTCTTTTAACATCTCAATCTGATGGTATCAGTTATCAGTTTAGTATCTTCCAATGGCTTCTTATCTTCCACGGAAGAGACTAACACTGCCAGGTAGAATAGATGTGAAAGATGGATCTGTGTCCAGTGCTTGGTTAGCTGATGTTGTTTCTCCACTGCCCGTCATCCTTTCTACTCTGGACACCCCATGTAGTTTAAGGGGTGCAGTCCTCCTCACACTGTATGTGGTGGACACCCCTAGAGTCATACACCATACCACCTTGCAGCCAGGTGCTGTGGCCCTGAGGGCAGAATGCCAGCTGATTTCAAAATCAGGAACTTCAAGCCATGCATGTTGACGCTGGGAGTAAAATTTAACATTGAAAAATCGACAGATCATTCCATTTTCTCTGTAGGGTAATTCAAACCTCATGCGATGAATTAATGGATAGAAAAGTTTTAGTTGTAAAGTTCGTTTTTCGACATAATGACTTACAACGTTGGTGGGGTGGGGGGAGATGGGAAGGAATGGGAAGGGGAAACAAAGGAGGAGGCAGCAATGCTTGATAAGAAATGTACTCATTACCTTGCCCATGTTATTGTAACCCCTCTGTACTGTATTTTCACAATAAATAAATAAATAAATAAATAAATAAATAAATTCAGACAGCAAAAATAAAAAAGAAAGTAAAGTTTTAAGTCTTAGTACTTATTGATAACAATTTCAATATTAAAATGATATATAGAAGACCATTTTAGACAATTCCTATAAAACATATGTAAAAAGGTAATATTAATATGTAATTGGCCTGGACCTTAAGTTCATGTACTTGAATCACTACTGAGCTGTTAAAGGCTAATTATGTGCAGAAATTACTTGAGCATTTCATAAATGACATACCTAATTTTGACTTGGTTTGCAAAAATGATCCCAGACATTTTTTTTAAATTACTCAGTAACCATTATAGTCCTATAGTACCAGTCCCTTTTCATGCATTATTAATTCTTCCCACTAACTTTGTTAGATAAATAGAATGATGTCAGCCAGTCTATGTGAGCATTGGTTCAAAAATTTAGAAAACTTACTAGTGACTACCAAACTGGTAATTAGTAGAGAAAGGTAACTGTAGCTTCAAAGCTGGCCTTATCCATTTTTTCTTCCTAATTCCTTGCCCAGAATGAATCCTCCCTGTAACTTATTATAGCATTCCTAAGAGCCTGATAATATTCACATTTAGCCAGTGTAGAACATTGAGGTGCAATCAATCAATCAATCAAAACAGAAGCCCCTAGGAAGAAGCCTGCTTAGATAGTACAAACTTAAATAATTAAATGAGAGAGAAACTGCAAGAGAAAGTAAGTTACACTGGGTTTTTTGTTTTTGTTTATGTCTGTTTGTAAATTCCCTGCTAGCACTTATTTGAAATGCTTTCCAGTGGAAAGGGTACAGCCCTGGGCTGAGGAGTTTGGCTTGTGCTACAGGGACTATACCAACAAGGAATTTACCCCCTCCAGTAACCTCACTGATACTCAATAGCATAGTCTTTCCACTTGGTTTGATTCCGTTACTTCTGGCTCAGAGATTACAGTCCAGTGTGTATTAGTCTTCCTCAGTCCTGTCATGACCAAGAATAAGACGGATACGTGGAGGACAAACTCTCTCCCTAAGCACTAACCTCCAGGATACAGGGAGTGAGTAGATGTTGACACATTTATGTGCACTCAAATTTACCTGAGCCACTTTTCCTGACCAATCAATCAGCATGTTCAGGATATTGCCAATGAGAGCATTTTCTTATGACTTGGGGTTTATGCTTATTCCAAACATTAATCCTTGTAGGAGATATTTCCAGGTTGAAGGAGGGCATGAAGAAAAGACAGATCATAATATAGCCAAAGCAAAATAAAAAGGGCACATTCAGCTCTCAAATGGTTTAACTTTCACTGAAATTACCATCATCCTACTGGAGTGTTTCTTTTTTTTTTTTTTTTTGGAGCATTTCTTTTTCTCAACAACAACAACAACAACAAATCTATTATGGGAAGGAAGAGGAGAAAAAAAACAGAATGAGGGAAGAGGTGACATAATTGTCCAAAAAGAAATGTACTTATTACCTGACTTATGTAATTTTAATCCCTCTGTATATATCAATATTCTTTATAAAAACAACAAAAATTAAAAATTAAAAAGAAAATCTGCCTGGTGTAGTGGCTTTGGCTTGTACTTCCAGCTGCTTGGGAAGTAGGAATGGAAGAATTTGTCATTCAAGACCAGCCTGGGCATAAAAGTTCTCAAGACCCATCTCTACCAATGGTTGAACTCAGTAGTGTATACCTACCATCCCAGCTATGGGGAAGTATAGTGGCCAGGTGTAGTGGTATCGTCCAGCAACATGGGAAAGCACAAGTTAGGAGGATTGTAACCCAGGCTGGCTGAGACATAAGAGCAAGACCCTGCTTCAAAAATAACCAACATTGAAAAGGGGTTGGAGGTGTGGCTCCAATAGTACCGCACATGCCTAGCATAGCACATGCTGTGTATTCGAATTTTTGAATGAAAGGCTGATGTGGCTGCTTATAATTCCCTTAATAATCAGTTTTAATCTAAAACTCACTTGGTGAAAGTAGAATATGACAGATGTCATTTTTATTAAATATCCATCCTATTCAGTCTCATCTCATGCTCGTGAGAAGGAATATTTGCAGGGCTCCTGGCCTTTATCATTAATGACACCAAAGAGATCATTTCCACACCTGCTACAAAACCCAGCCCTGACCCAGATGCTAGGCTCTAAAATTAATCAGCAGCAGCTCTGTTTGGAGACATGAATTCTCAGAGCTTCCCTTCGGTTCCCTTCAGGCACCCAACTGTATCTGGTCGATGCTGGGATCCCAGCATCCTAAATGAAGATTTCCAGAAGGTCTGCTATGTTCTGAGTGGCATAGAAAGCCAAGGTGAAGAGAATTTCATGTCCTAGAGAACTCGAAGCATCTCCTCTCATTTAGTTATCCTGAAGAGTCATTTAGTTGGTACTAAGTACCAACCATTACATTTGGTGCCTAAGCAAGAGACAGGGACTTTGTCCTCATGACACTTACGATCCAATGTGGAGAATAGTTGCACCAGCCACAAGGGTTAGAGTGAATGAAAACAGAGATCAGGCCTGAGGAATCCCTGAGCCACATTACTTAATCTGTGTCTTACCTGTTCTTATTTAATGTATGCATCATTTATTTGAATTTTTCCATTGGAATTTGATTTGAATGACTCTAATCGTGATCATGTAGTCATTATAATCTCAAATTCACCACAGCCATTCATCCTGTCTACAGAACAATCCAGAGACCTCGAGGTCCTTAGTTTGGAACTTTTATTGGGTCCTTCATTCTTTCTCTTTTCCCTCACCGAGTGAGGTGATAGAGTTGCACCAAGAGAAAATAGAATTAATTTGTCTCTGGTGTTTCATATGGACTGGAATCACCACAATTGGGAATATAAATGGTCACATTACTATAATCCTTAGGAATCACCATCTAGTATCTCTTAATGATCATGTTTAAAAAGCAGGGAAGATCAAACTCTCCTTGTCACCTCCATCATTTGCAAGGGGTCGCAGACTTTAAGAACAGTGCAGAAGAAACACTTCCAAAAGAAAAACACTTCTCCAATCTTAAAAAAAAAATCCATGCAGGCTTCTGTACCTGCCTCTTCTGCCTCTCCAATGTTTCTTACTCTGCCTTCAGAATCCCTCACCAACCAACCAATACTCTGTTAAATACTGTGCCATATTCCTTGGGAAAGATATATAAAGGTAACACACTGTTCTTGTCCTTAGAATTTTATAAAGTAACTCAGGCACAAAGCTATGTCAAGAAAAAAAACTGCACAATTAGCTATTATACTATTGGCTATTAATTATTAGTAGAGAAGACTCAAAGTATATGATGTGCATGTTCAGAAATATCACAGTGAAATATCTCACTTTGTACAATTAATACGTTTTAGTAAAAAAAAATAAAATTGAATTTCGAAATAAATGTGTTAACTAGAATAGTAAAAACAAACAAATAAGAAAAAAAACCTACCATAGGAGAAGGCTCTGTGGTCTAGGTAGACCTTTGCTAAGAGGAAAAACTGATCATCAGGTTGTATGCCCCATATGACCCCCAAATGCAATCCCCCTGGGGAGTTCCAGAGGAATCCACTGAGCAGTTCCAGGGATGGATCCCAGGAATCTGTATTTTTAAAAGTTCCCCCGTGATTCAGATGCACAGCCAAATTTAGACAACAGTACTTTAAATGATCTCATCACATTCTTTGGAACTGTTCTTTTGCTGCATAAATCTATTATGTATCCCTGAAGGTCTTACTGGAAGTTTCCATTTGTCTTACAAGGTTCAAATAAGGCACCAAACTGTATTAACTCACAGACAGCATTTTCTAAGTCAGGATAAGAATAGAGCACATACCTGCCCACACCCTTTGAGTCCTGATTCCTGTTTGGATTTTGATCATATTGTTCAACAAGGCTACTGCCTGTACAGCGCTAGCTGAAACCATAAGCTAAATAACAGCCAATCCCAGCTAATGCCAGTTTGAACTGCTATGACGTCATTGCCTCTGAGAACACAGAAATGAGTGAATCAAGTAGCTATAAGCCTAGTCTGGAGAAAAAGATGCGGTGTCTCCGTGACACCTTCTGCAAATACTCAGAGTTTGGTGTGCTGAACAGGAAGTACTCTTCCTCCATCGAAAGATCAGAGCCAGTATGTGAGGTCTGGAGAAGACCTTCACTTTCCTTCAGTACAAGAAGGAAATATATAAATATGCCTGGAGGGATGGAAGTCCCTAATCTCAGGAACTAGTCAAATAGGTGCCAGCCTGGGATTGATTTTGGAATTAGGTGTCTTTTTAAGTTCTTCCTATACCAGACACACTAAGAACAGGCCCATGCAGAACTAATTACTAAAACGACCAACCCTAGCTTGGCAAGGGACATTTCCTCTGGTGTCAATGTGGAACTCCTTGGTTGCTAAGCAATTAGTAAATACCTAGGATGCATGGGAAAATCACTAGTTTGTATAGATCTTAACATCACGGTTCATTTCACTCATGACAAGGATCCCTGTCATAGGTTGTGACATATCAAAATGGTCTTGAGCTGTAACTTGTACATTGGTGTTCATTTTTATCCTTTGATAAAGCCAACTGTCCAGCTGAGCCATAATACACATAAGAGAAATAAAGTTGATCCATGCAGGAGATGATAGGGAAGAAAAAGGATCAGTTAAAGTCCAATGAAACTTAGCTATGTATTTGGAATAATGGTATAAGTTTAGTCATGAACTCTTCAACTTTGGAATTCTGCACATTTTTAGTATGTGACAAATGCCAGCATTTAAGGTATAGAACAAGGTTTAAATGCGTAATGTGCTTGAGTCATAACTTTCCATTCACAGTCTCCTAGGAAACCAACAAAATATATCTGGATACTGTAAGAGTTCCATCCCATTTACAAAAGGCTGCTTTACATGGTCAGAAGCAAAGAACTGTTATTTGTCAAACTTTCCCCATTGAAACATCTGCCATATCTTATTAGGTTTTCTTAGTAATAATGACTCAGTACATAAGATAAACCATGGGACTCGTTACATTCTATCCACATTAAATAATTGAGACACTCATTTCTGCTCTTTTGTTTGATCTCAGATTGTAATTTTAAGAGAAGATGGATTTTGATTGATTTCTCTTTCTCCCTAAAAGATTTAGAATTGCTTCAGGTAACTTTTTATTAGCCAGTCTAAGACATTTCTGTGACTTTATAATTAATCACATTTTTAATGAAAACGATGGCATATTAATTGGTAATTTTGGGATGAGTGTTCATCCTAATTACTTATTAACCTTTATATCAGATATACACAAGGGAACAAGATTCACATTGTAGGGTATCTAGAAACTTCAAGGTGCTTTTTTATAAAAAAGAAAGAATCCAGTGAAACTGTTTCCCCTAGGAGAAACTTAACAATTATATCAGAGCTAAGTGTGGTATAATGCTTAATACATCAATATGCTATAAAAGTTTCCCATTGATCTATTCTTGGCACTTGCGTGACTCATCGTTAATAACAATATGGCTGAACAAGATTGTAGGGATGTTGCTATCAGATTTGCTTTATTATTTAAATGTTCATTTATTTGCAAAAGATTCTGAAAAGAGAAACAATACTATTATTAATTGAAAATGTCTTTCTGAAAACATTAATATAGCTACGAGAAAATATAGAAGGCTAGAGTTGCAGAAGACTGCTAGAACTTTGGCTTTAAGCATCAAGTCTTAACATCACAGTCTTCAGAACGTTCCTATGACAAGCTGTGATGACCTGGCTCACTGTCATTTAAACAGGAGGTCTGTTTAAATGGTTGAACGTAAACTAGATGAAGGGACAGATAAATGCATTTCAGAGAACAGGAGTCCAATTTCATTTCTCTGACGAGAAAGGAAATCTCATTCTGGAGCCTCTCCTCTTTCTCTCTCTCTGAATTTCTGTTTGACCTTTCTGTCCACAAAGTCTGTTGAATAAGTTACTCTGAAGGTCAAAGTTGCCTTTTCTCCTCCTTCCAGAGATTCATTTCCTAAGCCTGCCTTGCCTCTACATCGTTGTCCAGTCCACTTTCCCGTGCTCTCCTACTGTGTTCATTCATGTAGCTAGGGGAAACGACTGAAGGCTTACTATCTACCACATTATATCTTTGGCATAAAAGGTACCATTCCTTTGCAAAGAGTTTGATAAGGGATCGGAGCACTGTCAGACAGCTGCCACACCGCAGTACCTGGTACTGAGAACCGGGAAGGGAATCCACTGGTCTTGGCGTGAGGTGAGACCTATGGAATGTGTTCCGAAGCATCAGTTGGGTAGGGATTAGAGAATTCAGCCTTGGAGCTAAAGAGAAAAGGGAAAATGTCTCATTGGACTTGGCTGGAAGCATGGGAGTGGGCCTGGGTAAAAGGAGGGCATCACTGGCGTTTCTGACCCTGTGTTATCTCACATCCTGAGGCCCTCATTCTCTCAGCCACCCCATTTCTGTCTGCCTCTCCCTCTTTCATGTCTCCCTATTGGATCACTATCTGTCGTTAGGCAACAATAGAGAATGAGAGTCTAGGTGTGGGTGCACAGAGGTGTGGTGTGGTTTGCCTCCAATATCTGGGAGGTCTGCCTGCAATCCGACGAAATTTTAACTGCAGCTCTGCATTTCATTCCCATCAACCTGTCACTGCCATACACCAGAGGCAAAGAAAATACCGCAATAGTTACATAGTAGCAGTGCACAAATGAGTAAATATTTAAGTAAGTAAATACAAAAATACATAGAGAAATAAAATTGGTCAGGGAAGAGAAGGAAAAACAGAAAAGGAATGGCAGAGGCACAGCTATTTATTGAGTATGTACTATGTATAGGTGGTGGCCTGTAGCAGGTCTTTTCAGTATATTTATATGTAGTTCTCCTAACAATTCTAGAAAGCAGTGATCGCTTGAAACAAAACAACAACAACAACAACAACAAACTCCTTAAACAAATTTTAAGCACAAACTGGGAATTCAATTTGATAACTCTTTCTGGAATAAATGAGTAAATTTATTTTGTAATCTGTTCCTATCCTTTTCTCTGGAATAGAGGCTGGCTAAGAGCAGAGACCTCATTTTTTCCTTTGTCTGAATCCCAGACACCCAGGATGGAGATTGCTATTGGCCCACATTCAGTGGGAATGTCTTACCTTAAAGATAAGGAAAATGGGGGCTTCCCAAGATACAGCACATTATGAAAAATCATAATAAACTGGAGAGATTGAGGACTCGATCCCAAGTCAATTCTGCTTTTCTTCCCTCTCCATAACCCTGCCTTTCCTTCCTCCTCCTCACACCTCTCAGGCTACTCATATCCTGTCCTTAAATCACGACCCAGTCTCTGTTGAAGGACTTAGCACAATAGCACACATTGGTGAATATTTAACACATATTTTTTGTAGACAGGAGGATGCTTTTGCTGAAAGAGGAACATTAAAAAAAGGATGGATTGTGTCTCCTTGTAGCAGCATACATTTCAGCTCCAGAGAAGTCACAGCCTATTCTTAACAATGCAAAGACAAACTCACCGAACAAGCCAGCTAATACTATGATCCCTGAAGGTCACTGGGTAGCAACCTGGAATCCTGGAATACACAATGCTCACAGGGAAGTGAGTAACTTATATGCATCTGGATGGTCCAGGAAACATGCAGAAGGAAAACAAGACTGTGTTACAAATCACAGGATCAGGTCTGAAAATTGTGCTGTGTGGGTAAATAGTTCAAGTGTCTCAGTGTCACTAGGTATGATCATTCCTGCTTCTAAATTCTAGCTACTTCCTCTTCCTTTGTTCTAGGTCCCCCCCCCCCTCATTCTTTGTGTAGTAATTTCTCCTCTCTATTTTCCTATGAGCCAACTACAATGTAAAATCATGAATACAGGCAATGGTATAAGGAACTTTGTAGTCTTGTAAGGAATTACAGAATTATATACTGATGGAAGTACAAGTTGGTTTAGACTTTTAGGAAGACCATTTGTCAATACATACTCTATTCTCCAATGACCACGCTACTCAACTATTTCATTTCTAGATTTTTATTCTAGAATATCCTGTGTACTTGTGCAAATGTGCACAGGGGTGCTCATGCAATGTTATTAATGGTAGTGCAAAGTAAAAGTGCTCCCAGGCTGCTTGGTACAGCAGGCTACAGAAGGAACTGGCTAAATGAACTGGATTTATAAATACTGTGAAATACAACGTAACATTTCACAAATAAGGTAAAATTATTGCTCGCACTCTCTCTCATCTACAGCAAACACATGCCCATGTGACATGGAAAATACCTCAAAACATATTATTTAATAGTGTGAAAAACTTGCTGCAATATTTTGTACACTCTTATCTGTGTGAATTGAAAATAGATGTGTTTCTATAGCTACAGATGTAATGTGTTAATCAGGTTACAACAGCTAAACTGTAACAGAAGACCCAACTATCACATGGTTTTCAGCCATACAGTTTAGGCCAATAAACAAGAAGCTTTTGTGTCTCATCACAGGAAATGGTCAGGCTTCCCTAGTCATACAGGACCTAGGGTCTTTCTCTATCACTGCCCTGCCACCTTTTAGCCCTGAAACCTGCAAGGTCAGGTCTAGGTCACTGGCACAGCCAGTCCTAACCAATCTTAAAGAAGAAAATATGGAAGACGCCCACTAGCTATCTTCTTCTTATTATTATTATTTTGTTGTTGTTGTTACATTTTCTTTTGGTGATAGTACTAGAACTTGAACTCAAGGCCTGTCGCTGGCTCTCTGTCACTTGAGCCATGGCTCTACTTCTGACATTTTGGTGGTTAATTGGAGAAAAGAGTCTCACAAGACTTTCCTGCCCTGCCCTGGACTTCAAAACTCAGTTTTCCAATCTCAGCCTCCTTTGCAGCTAAGATTACAAATATGAGCTACTGACGCCTTGCCCCACTTGCAATTTTAAGGGTCCTAACTTGTAGACAACACACATGATGGCCACTTATAACCCATGAGTGAACACTTGGCAATCAGGCCCTAGCTAGGTGATCAATCACAAAGAGCACAAGTACTGGTGGGCAGCAAGGAGCCATTTCTACCCCATAAACACAAGTAGAAAAATAAAGAAATATGATGCTTCATTCTTACGGCCAAGAATGGAGCAAAATGTCAAGAAACAATTTCTTTTTTCAGCTTCCCTTACATTGTTGTATGGAAGTGAGAGACATTATGACCAAGGACACATGTCTCACCTGCCTGAACTTCTAGCTCAGAGTGGATACTAGCTCCATGCAGTTCACGTGACCCCTTCCCCCCACAAAAGCTGGCCTCTCATAACTTCACACCATTGCCTTTCTCTTCCCCGTAGCTTCACCTACAATATCAACCACTTCTATGCTAAAACATCTGCTTGTTCAATACATATTGGATTTTCACTATTAAAAAGCCAGGCTCAGGCCTGAGATATAAATAGGAGGATCACAGTCCAATGCCAACCCTGGGCAAAAATCAGAGATCCTACCATAATACTAACAAAAAAGCGCAAGGGTTAGAGGCATGGCTCAAGTGAGATTGTCTGCCTAGCATGTGCCAGGCTCTAGGTTCAAACTACCCTTTTACTTCTGACTCATTCCTTTGCTTGCACAATTCTATTAGGCATTTGCAACAATGATAGATACAGTAGGAAATTGGAGAGATGAGCTAGAATTATCACTGAGACTAGCTTCCTCCCTCAGAGACATCTATCTAATTGGCCAAACAAGACATCTGCGTCAGAACAGATGAGTAACTCCAGCATTGATATACCCAAGCCAGTAGTCAATCTATTCAGCTAAGCAGAACTTCAGAGAAGAGGTGGTGATAGGATTAAAAGGATTCAGAGAAGGCTCCTTAATGAGGGAACCCTGGAATGAGACCCCCAGGCCTGTGTAATATTTGTCTTAACCATGAAGACATTAGCAGGGAAGGGACAGACCGAATGAACATTTATTGCTCGCCTGCTACATAGTTTGCATGGTGCCAGATACTTTGTATGTATTATTCCATTGATCCTTGCAGTAGATTATTAAAATAGAAACCCTCTGTTGTGTAGGTAAGGAAAACAAAGCCAAGAGCTTACATCCATGATCCTGAATCACCTAAACTAGTAGGTAGAAGAAGTGGGGTTTGGCTTCTATTTTCTGTCTGAAATCTGTTTTCTAGCTGGATCTAGAGCTATCCGGCTTCTAATTAAATCACTCTGTCGGGAGCATTTCAAGCAGGAGGAGGAAAAGCAGTACCAGCACATTGGCTCTGGTTTGTGGAAGGAGCAGGAGGAGAACAGGCTGAATCGCAGGATGTCATTCTGGGTGCTTTTAGGCTGAGGTCACCCTGGTGGCTGAGGTTGCTTTGGTACAAAAAGATTGAGTTACCTGCAGGAAGTGCTGTATCATGCTGCACTTGGCATTGAGCTCTCCCCTCGCCCCCAGGGAAGAAGCCCTACAAGGCAGTCCAGCTCCCTGGCCCAATTTAACAAACCAGTTTAGATGGAGGATTGCACTGGCAAGAAACACCACCTGTCTATATTAAATTCTCCAGTAGCCAGTGGTGCCCAAGAGTCCTGCAGCTTTCCTGTCCCATGAGCACAGTGTCCATTGTCCCCAGTTACGTGTGGCCACTGGAAACAAGGGCAGGGCAGGTCTTCCGCTTTCCAGAACCGCATGGCCTCTGAGCACTGAGCTCTGCTCCTCTCAGATTTCTCCCAACTGGACTCTCTCTGGAGCCGCTCTCTGAGGTGACTACCTTCCAGGGTGTTCACAGAGGTCACACCTTTCCAAGCATTCAGCATGTCTGCAGCTCTACCGCAGGACTCCTTGACATTAACAATGGCTGCTTCTTCCTGGTGTGGCTGACATCTAACTTGAGCCTCCCTCACAAAGCCCCCTCATGTGGAAAGGCAGGAGAAAAGTTCTTTTCCTGAGATATTTCTCCTCCATTTAATCTTTGATCTGAACCATTCTCAAACGTTTTTCTAAAGAGCTTTCTTCTAGAAGAGGCAAATTGGTTTGATCAAAGGAGAGAAGAAGAAAGTTCTAGAAAGACAGGTAGGAATGTTCTGTACTAAGGAAGACCTGAATGCCAAAGGAAGTCCTTTGTACTTTTTCCCACCCATGTTTGGATTGTGAACTGTGATTGGTAGGAAGGCCTCTGAGTCCTTTGAGACAAATGGCAAGGAAAGAGGAGTTGTTCACCATGTATCACCTGGTCCTGGGACACAAGATCCATTTCATGTGGAAAGGACTCTGCCTTTCTGCTTTTTATACAGTAATTTACATGCCCAGCACCATGCCACAAACTCTTTAAAAGTCATTACACTTAATCCTTCAACCAGCCCTGTTGAGAGGGTGCCATTTTATACATGTGGTAAGAGAATGGTACAGTTTTCTTTTTCCTGCTCCTTGGTAGAGTTGTGGTTGATCTAGAGGATTTCAATCTAAATAAGTGTAAGCATGTCAGGACGGTGAGGTTAGACAAATTTCCTGGGAACTCTTCCTGGGGATAGATGATTGCTTCAGTAACAGAAGTAAGAGGCCAGGGGGAGGGATCCCAGGAAAGACTTGACAGGCTGAGCTGCAAAGGAAATGAGGAAGAGCAGAGAGTGTTCTTTCTGTAGGCCGTGTGCATTTCAGTGGCCATGCATCAATCTCTACAAAAACCCATGAAAAAAACCTCTCCTAGGGCTGGGAAGGTGGCTCAGTGGTAGAGCACTTGCCTTGCATGCATGAGGCCCTGGGTTCGATTCCTCAGCACCACATAAGCAAAAAGAAAAAAAGCCGGAAGTGGCGCTGTGGCTCAAGTGGTAGAGTGCTAGCCTTGAGCTGAAGAGCTGAGGGACAGCGCCCAGGCCCAGAGTTCAGGCCCCACGACCGGACCCCAAAAAAAAAAAGAAAAAAGAAAAAAAACCCTCTCCTATTCCCCCTGTGATTGGAGAGACAGGTTTGGAGGTTTAAAGAACAATAGCTACCAGATGGCCAAGCAGGGGTTGGGAAGCAGGTCCTGAGTGACTCCCAATCCACTTGGCACTACGCTGCTTCAAATGTGGATCCGAATTCAAGTCCCTGGCCTGCAGAGGACCCGGAAGCCCACTCTCCAAATCAGGGAGGTTGCATTAGGAGGAAAATGTGGACAGAGCTGGGGATGCTGAGGGAGCAGGAGTTTTATCTGGGGAGAAATTTCTCAAGTATCTGGGGGACTGGAGCTACACATGCAGGTTTGGGTGGCCAGATATCATGAGGCAGATGCCAGTTTCCCACCAAGGAAATACCAATAGGAGTTCACGAGGGGCTGGGCAGGGTAAGAAGCAGCTACAATTAGGGTTCAGGAGATCCTGTAGGCACCAGCCAAACAACCAACACCGTAGAAGAAACTAAGGGAAAGTCATGGGCAAGGACACAGAGGAAAGGTCCAGAACCCAAGTACACCCCAGTCATCAAGCCTTTGCTTCTCTCTAACCTGCCCAGGCTGCTACTGTGGGATTTTGAATCATATCAAATTTATTAGGAATATATTACATGGCATTAAATGCCATAACCGTGAAGGACAGTGGGATGTTTATTCTCTCAGGCCTCGCTGCTCTCCATTGAGCAGAAGACTCCGCCTTCACGGTGATTCCCTCAGACTGGTGACTGTCTCCCAATAAAGTATTTGCTGAGCATTTGCCTTACCTAAGCAAATAGAAAAATAATAATAGTCTGTACTCCCACTGAACATTATAGGAAAGTGCAAGCTTCCATTTAATGAGGTCTGGAGACAACATAGCAATTTTGATGTCCTGTCAAGCTTGTTAAATTGCCATTCGACTAGGATTTTACATTGAGCCAGAACTGGCGTGTCCCATGGTATAAATTAGGCATAATTGGATATGCTCTGACTCCTTCAGGTCAGTGGGATATAATTTCATGCTATAATTGAATAAATGATACTGCTATGGCCTGAAGAGCCCTCTTCCAAAACTTCTGGCCCACTTGGGGGAGTGACTGGGAAGACTGAGTCTAGTGAGTAACTTTTTTTTTTTTTTTTGGCTGGTCCTGGGGCTTGAACTCTGGGCCTGGGTGCTGTCCCTGAGCCTCTTCATGCTCAAGGCTAGCGCTCTACCACTTGAGCCACAGCACCACTTCTGTCTTTTTAGACTAGTTTATTGGAGGTAAGAGTCTCACAGGGACTTTTCTGCCTGCCTGGCTTTGAAACTTCATCCTCAGATCTCAGCCTCCTGAGTAGCTAGTATTACAGGCGTGAGCCACCGGTGCCTGGCTTCCAGGGAGAGGCTTTTATGATGATGACAGTGTTTTCCAGACCTAACCCCACATCTGAAAAAAATGTTTGCATTCAGAGCTACTGGTTTGTATCTTCCATTGAAGGGACAGGACATTACATTGTTCAAACAGTTCTCTGATTAATTCAGTTGAAAAATCCATATTTCAAAAATACTGTTTTATATGTGTAAATTCAGAAGAGATTCATCACATATTTTATCAACCTAACCTTTATAGAGATTGCCTTAGTGGAATGAGGTATTGATAGTGTCTACTTGAACATTGATACACTAGCTCTTTGTATGAGTCAAAATGTATATTTAAACTGAGTGCAGTGGCCCCATGGCTAAAAGCTTACCTCCTTGGAAGGTGGAGATTTGGAGGATTGTGGTTCAAGGTAAGGCCAGGCAAAAATGTTCAAGAGACCTCCATCTTATTTAATCAAAAGCTGGGAACTGCCATCCCAGCTTCACAGGAATTGTGAAAAGGAAGATCACAGTCCATGTCAGGCCATGGAAAAGGTGAGTCCTCACATGAAAAGTACATTTCTGGGGTGTGTCTCAAGATATATCTTATATATATATATATATATATATATATATATATATATATATATATATATATATATATATATATACACACATATACACACATATACACACATATATATATACATATACACATATATATGCATATATATACATATACACATATATATACATATATGTTTTATTTACCTTTTAGGTCAAAAATACAATAAAAGGGTTTGTACATTATTTAATTATTTTTGTTATTATCCTTTGGGACGTTGTCTCTGGATTTCGTGTGGTGTACATGTGCACACACACACACATATGTCAATATCGAGGTTTGACCTCAGGGCCTCATCCTCTCTCGTTCTTCCACTTGAGTCATACCTCCTCTTCTAGTGTTTGGTTGGTTATTTGGAGATAAGAGTCTTGCAGATTTGTCTGCCCGGGCTGGCTTTGAAGCAAGATCCTCACATCTCAGCCTCTTAAGTAGCTAGGATTGTAGGCCAGAGTTCCTGGCCTAAGCATGCTGTAACAAGTGGCAACTGCAATAGTACAGGTTAAGCTCCGCTCATCTCCAAATCCCAAATCCCAAATGCTCCCCAAACTGAACCATTTGAGCATCACAGGATGCCAGAATGGAAAACTGCACATCATAAGATGTACAAAATTAAGAATATTATATAAAATTAACTTCAGGCTGCATGCATGAAGTACATGTGAAACATAAGTGAATTCTTTATGTAAACTTGCGTTTCCTCCCCAGATACCTTTATGTATATGCAAGTATTCTAAAATCTGAAAAAAAGTAATCTGAAATCCTAGACTCTTCTGGTCTCAAAGATTCCACATAAGGTGTTGCAGCCTGTGTGCCATAGGGTAAAAGCTCTGAAGACGGGTGTGGAGCCAGTTCCACCCTTTGTAATGTAGATGACCTTATGTAACCTATTTGCAAAGGTCAGTAATGGCAGTATCAAGTCTGCTTAGTAAAAGGCAAAAGATTTATATGATCTGAGGAGAAACCAGAGTATTCAAGTCTGCTTAGGTAGATTACAAAATTGGAAAGAAAAAAAAAAGCCCAATAAAATTGACAGTGCTTCGCAAACTATTAAACAAACACAACCCATTACTATATTGAATTAAAATAATAAGCTCTTTACCATTACCTCCAAGACAGTCCTTGAAGAGGAGCTGTAAAGACACCAAACACTACTTAATTTAAGCAAGCTCTATTTGAGTTTTAGGCCTTATATCTGATTTGTCAATTGAAGTCCTAAGGCTTCATTGAAAAATCACTCTTCTGAGGTCTTCAGCTTTCTGGCCATTTTCTTCTTCCTTTTAATTAAAATCTCCTTCTCCTGAAGCAAGTAACTACCATTATTACAGGACTGTCAAAAAGGTTGACATTCCAGTTAGTTTCCTGTCTTCCTGTTTCTGGCTAATTTCTCTGGTTTAACTGAAAATTGAATGCCATACTATACTTTCAGATGAGTCACTATTATTCTCATATAGTCTTTTGACTATTCTTATGCAGTGAAAACATTGGACAGGGGAGAGAAATCTTCCATGATGTCAAAAATCATTTTCTCCCTTCTTCCCCCAATTATTATGGTCTAGAAGAGCTTGATTTAATAGGATATTTCCAATGGAAGACTTACTAGCCTTAATTCTCACCACTTTCCATCCCTGGCTCACTGTATTGGGCTGTTTAGTTTTTGGTCCCAACACTTTGCTCATATTGGTTGCCCTCAATGAGATCACCAGTGTGGCTTTGATGATTCCTATCCATTGGTTAGATTTTGCAACTTTTCATTTTACTTGATACCTCTTAACAAGATTTGGCCTTCCAGAGTACTCTGGCTTCCTCTCTCCAGATCTAACCTTAACCTTTCTTTCCTTAACTTCAAGGAACATATTTCTAGAGCTTTCCATTATCATCTGACACAGCATGAGGGTCACTTTTTGCTACCTTTGTCACTTAAATGAATCATACTATCTCACCATGATCTGTTGATGGTCACTGAGAGGTTGGCCTTGGGCCACCAGTGTGAATTCCTGGTGAAAAATGCAAACTCACTCCTGCAATCATCTTTTGACCTGTCACATCTGAGCAAGGAACAGAGGAACAGATACATACTTATAGAGAACCTAAAGGGAGTCCCAGTGCCAGAAAAGGGAAGAAATAGGTATTTTCTTTAGTAGCTCACTTTCCGTGTGGCAAAAACATACATCATGAGTAGAGAACCTTTGGACTTTGTTCTTCTAAGATCCAGTAGTGCCTGAAGTTGGTTGCTAAGCAATAAAAGTGAAAATGAAGGACTGTATGTTCTTGTTTAGTTAGGACATGTATTTGGATGATTTCTCAACAAGATTTCAGGAATTTGTGGAGGTTCCACCTTTGGTTAGATCTTTCAGTGGTCACTCTGTTTGGGACTCTTAGTTCTTATCAAGATACCATCTGAGCCATTATTTCTGTGCTATTCTGTTATCTTCTTAGTTAAACTAAAAAAAATGTTTTTAAAGCATAGAAAGGAACTGTAAATCTTATAGGTTTCATATAGCTTTATTGGTTGATTGATTATTTGACTTTCCATTTTAGTTATTTGTCATAGATGCTCCTTATTTTTCTTGCTGGACACAAGTTCTGTTGCTTCTCAACTTTTACCTTTCATTGATTTTTCCATTGTCTGTGCCAAAGCTTTAATTGATTCCAGTTGCTTAAAGGAAATGTATATTTTTTTCTTCTATACATTTTAATGTATTTTCCCTAGACTAAACCCAAACCAGATAGCTTTTCCAGAAATGTATGAACAATACACCAAAGTGGTTACTTTGGAAGCTGAAATGCCATCATATTGGATTTCAGAAAAATCTCGTAATCCCATACTTCACGTGACTTCAGGTGAAAGAAAAAATATTTAGTCAGCAACAGGAAAAGGAAAAAATACATTGAAAGGCTCTTTTGTGCAGACTTGTGATATAAAAACTGAACCATTTAATGGAAAAAGCAATATGGCAAATTATATTAGTCAGTGAATATGAATTGCATTTTAGACAAAAGAGTATTCATAACATTTTTCCCTTTCTTAAAGATAAAATAGTTCTCTTGATCATAGAATCATAAAATCTTGGATCTGAAAAAGACTTTGAGAGAATTAAATTATTTTCCATCCAGTGCCAAGACAGTGACTCCTCTAGAGCAAGGATCATATTTTCTGCTTGCTTTTCAAAATGTCCACGATGCTGAATCAAAAACTGTGTCCTCACTTCCCATAAATAACCATCAATCGTGTGAATGCCAAGGGTTCTCAGCTACAGAGGGCAGAAAGAAAATCTCATCACCACTGTCTGGAATCAGATTTCTGTTTGATAATGGCTCCCTTTGGGTCATTGCACCAGCGGCAGAATAGGAGAGACAGCTTGGGATTTCCCTGGTGGCACTCATTAAAGGGTCATGCAAAAGGGCTACCAGGATGCTTTTGTTGCCTGAGGCCATTCATGGCCAGTTGCCATGACCCATGATGCTGTGAGGCCCAAGTTCACAGAGACCCTGCACACTGACCTGGCCATTCTGGATGTGTGGTGAAAGCCTTACCTTTCTATCACACAGTCCGGTGACTTCCAAGGATGCAAGATCAATACTCCTCTCCAAGTTCCTCCAGGAAGTCCTACCAGCTGTCATGCAAGGGTAATTAACACATCTCTCTCAATTATGCATGCTGGTGGAAGAATTTCAAACATTTGGCTGGATAACAAATCCATCCCCTCTGTTAAAGAAAGGTCATCCCTCTGGCCATCTGGGTATTTACTTTTCTTTAGAAATGAACTTCATGGAATTTTTCTCTTGGGTGGTGGGAGGAAATGGTGAGGACGAAGGGAATTTCCTAGCAAAAGTGATGATGATGTTGTCCTACATTCTGCATCGCCTGTCCCACGTATTACAATGTCAAATCTGACATCAACCCTTCTTTTATGTACACCACAGTGTGTAGCATGTCACAGTCTGTGTGCTATTTTAATACAAGCCCCCACACACAGGTGTCCCTGAACAATGTGATTATTGATCTCTACAGCAGCATTTCCATTACATTCTGTGTGTTCATAAACAGTTTAAGCAGTCACCATGGGGATGATAAAGAAGTTGTTAAAGAAGAGGCACAAAGAAGGAGAGAGGGAAAGTCAGGTAACTCCCCAGGTACCAGGAGGGTCCAGACCAACAAGAGAAGAACAGCAGTAACTATAAGACAAGGGTCACAATCTTCAACTTACATCAAGATAAGAACAAACCCCTGGGGAGACGATGTTTCCTAGCCCAGCCACAGGAAAGCATCATGGAGCAAGGAACAGGAGAAACAGGCCCACAGAGGCAGAGTAAGAGGATGATGGAGGCAGAAAGTCACCTAAGCATAGGAATAGAGGCAGGAAAGTGCAGGGAATCTTAAGAATAACACAGTTGAACTGCAGTGTAAAACAACAAAAAGAAGGGGGAAAAAACAGGTAGTGTATTAGGAAGATTAAAAATGGTAATACAGTAATACCTGATTAGCCAAGTACCAGTGGCTCACACCTGTAATCCTAGCTACTCAGGAGGCTGAGATCTGAGGATGAGGGTTCAGAGCCAGCCCAGGCAGGAAAGTCTGTGAAACTGTTATCTCCAGTTGAATTACAGAAAAAGCCAAAAGTAGCACTGTGGTTCAAGTGGTAGAGCACTAGGCTTGAGCAAAAGGCGCTCAGGGACAGAGCCCAGGTCCAGAGTTCAAGCCTCAGGACCAGCAAAACAAACAAAAACAAAAACTTTATTGCTAGAAGGAGGAATTTGGGCTTTATTTGGTTGAGACCAAGAAAGATTTTCCACAAGGAAATGAAAAAAAAAAAAAAACTAGAAAAATGTTGTTTGGGAATTGCTTTTCCTCAAAAAGCTTAAGTTGAGGCTGGATGCCAGTGACTCATGACTATAATCCTAGCAGGCTGAGGTCTGAGGATTGTGATTTAACACCAGCCCAAGAAAAATCCATCAGACTTATCTCCAATTAACCACCAAAAAGCCAGAAAAAAAGCTGTGGCTTGAGTGTAGAGTGCTAACCTTCAGCAAAAAAGCTGTGGAACAGCGCCCAGGTGCCAAGTTCAAATCCCAGTAGCAGCAAAAACAACCAAGCATCTTAAATTGAATTACAAAGCCCTTCATCTTAGAATATGCTTATTGGGAAATGGGGTCTTCCCAGAGGTATGCAAATTAAAGAGTGGTCCTTGATTTGGGGACATTTGGACACAGAGATTAGCACAGAGGAAAGACAATGTGAAGGAACATAGGAAGAACTCAACTGTCTACAAGCCAAGGAGAGGCCTGGTATAGATCCTTCCTTGAAGCCCTCTTAAGAGCCAACCAAGTTAACCCTCGAACCACAAACCTCATCTAGAGCGGTGAGGCCCTGTTTCTATTAAATCTCCTGTTTGTGGTATTTCAATGTGGCAATCCAGGAGCTAATCCAGGTATAGCGTGTAAAGAGAGCTGGAGTAAGCAGGAGTGGAATAACGGTGGCTTCATCTGGGAAGTAGCAATGGGAAAATCAAAGGAAGATATGGAAAGAAGAGTAGAAGATGCTTCACGGTTGAGCCCTGGACAGGAATGCCAAGGTGAGAGGGACAACCAATCAGGAGGTCCTCAGACTTTATTCATGGTTGGGCTTAGGCACAGGAAAGTTTGAGTTCTAGTTAGTTCTAACTTTCACTCAGATAGTTCTGTGATTCCCCCAATGACTTACATTCTCTCTCTCTTACCTCATGGTCCTACTGAAAAAGGACAGGAGTGCTTAGATCAACCTTTGTGATCATGAATTATCTTGAGTTCCAGATCCAAGATCATTGTGCTTTGACAATGCTACTGACATGAAGTTTTATGTGGGATACAATAATACCTATGGGCATGCATACTTCTAGATATTTGAGTAAGAGTTATAACCCACCTGTTCTAGAAAGGGATTAGAGGGAATTTTTTTAATTCAGCATATCTATCTATCTATCTATCTATCTATCTATCTATCTATACATCTATACATCTATTCCTTTAAGGACAGCAATGTACAAAATTGACCCAAAGAGTAAAGAGAAACATACTACAGATTACCTGAAATGAACTCATTATTGGATTAGAACTTTAGCTCTGAGTTTCCTGGTCAGTTAAGGCAAAAGGGAAAACACATGCTTACTGTCTGATAAAAATCAGTATAATATGATTAGTTCTTGAGAAAAAACACGTAGATAGGCTGAGTGCTCAGATAAGATTACATTGAAGAATATGCCGATTCAAGCTACATTAACTGCCACGCAAAAATCCATACTCTTTAATCCAATAATTCCACTTACCCTGAGGAAATTTGGGGGAAAAAAAGGAAGGGGGAGGGAGGAAGGATGATGTGTATAAAAGCACTTGTCTCAAAATTATTTATGAAAGTGCCTAACTGGAAAGAGGCAAGATAGAGGAAATAGCTAACTTAATTGTGGTGCATTCATTCAGGTGTGTATAATGCAAGCACGGTAGACAAAAAGATTGAAAGCCATGCAGAAACACAAGGTTTTATGTAGGCTCAGTAAGAACATCCGAAAGATAAAACTATTTGTTCCCCCAAATTGTAGTTGTATAAAAATACAAAATACAGAGAGTGCCCCCATACAGTGGTAATGATGGTAGGGTGATGTTCTTGAGGCCTGGCCACCCCCCCCATACCGTTTCTCAATTTTTAATAATGTTTACAATTATATTAGGGAACAAGCCAGCTCAAACACTTAAGCTTTACATTAGAGCTATGTTTTATGGGATGACTTTTTCTTTTCTTTCCTTTCCTTTCCTTTTTGCAATTTAAAAGCAAAAAGCAAGGTTTCAGAAATGCAAGCATAATGAACAGAAATTGTATGACTTGGAAAGAGCTGGTAATCAGTTTCTTGAAATGGCTTGGGTTTTAGAAGTGTTTGTCTTGAAAAAGCCCTGCGGATGTATGGTGATCATGCAGGGGACTCCTTGTTTGCTTTGAGGACCTTCAAGCTCTTGCAGACAGCATGTGCTGTAATGTTCGGGTGGACTAGTTAAGAAGAGGAGTTGGGGGGTCCTCTGACCATAGATGCTTCCGAGCCTTGGGTAGCTCTTCCTTTTGCCATACCCTTCCCATTCTCCTGTCTAACAATACTCTTCAGCATTCTCCATCTTCTTGTGTCTCTGAACTAAGAAAAAAGAGCTTCTTTCCCTTCCTTGTATTAATGTGAATGAAAACAACTAATTCTGACTCAAAAAACTGGCTGTTAGTGTTGACCCATTCGAAAGTTTCACATTTTCAAATCCCCATGACAAGTAAGAACATTCTAGAAATAATTTCAGCTGAGGCAATCACTGAAAAAGAAGTGTTGGTGGACATGTCAAAAAAAAACAACAACAACAACAACAAAAGAAGACTCAACCTTGGGCAAAGTACTGCCAAGCTCCTAGATGCAATATACTACTACACTGATACAATGGGGGTGGGGCAGTATACATAAAAGTATTTGACAAAAATCCAGTACCTAAATTCCTTAGAAAGGCAAAGTCAAAAGTTGAATGAAATGAACACCAGGAAATGGTACTTGAAAGAGGAGAAGGTCATAGGGAGAGGAGAAGGGGAGGAGATTGAAGTCAAGAATCCAGCATATATCCTGCAAAATGAACCAGAGGGAGGGAAGGGGTGAGGGAGGGATGAGGTGTCAGTCGCCAAGCCGCATTGTGTTCATATACTGCAAAATAGCAGCTCCTTTGTACAACCACTTAAAGATAATAAGAATATTTTAAAAATCCAGTACCCACTCATGATCCAACCAAAGAGATTTTTGCATCTTCTTGAAGCATGTCTTGCTACACTTTGCTTTTCTGAGCTCTTCTCTACTTTTTTCCACATTTGTTTTTATGATTTCTGTTTCCTTTTCTACTCTATCTTCCTGTGCTTGAAGCAAGTGATTAGCAGATGGCATTGTACGGATGTTTTGGTGAGCCCTGGATTATTTTCATTGCAAAAGCTTGGACCCAGAAAGGGTAGGAAAGACCTCGAAGAAATGAATCCGTAATGGTGGGGCTCAGCCAGATATTTTGAGGAACTTCTTTCTTTGGGTCTCTCAATCGCCTGTCATTTGCCCTAACCAAATATCAGCAGTTCACAACTTGTGTTCAGTTTTCATGGCATTATTTACTACTTACAAGTTTTCTGAAATTTTAAGATTTCTGTGTCGATATGAATAAAATTTCCCCATACTCCTGTTCTAGTCAATGATGTTTTGAGTATGTGTTGATCAGGAACGAACTCTTTAGAGCAGTTACTATACGTTCAAATAATGCATGTGTGTTTGAATCTGAGTTATATTCCTTATAGAGGAATTTTTAACGTTGGAAACAGTCATTTGTATAATTGTAGGACACAATTTGATGACCCTATAATCAGTGTTTGCCGCTGTCCTAGCAGAAAGCCCCCAAGTATTGCATCGAAGCACGGGTTAGCTCAGAGGAAAACTAATTCTAAAAAAAAAAAAAAAAACTCGTAGGAAGAATTACACATGCATGTGCCAAAAAGAAGCAAATGCCCACAAACCTGAGGCCCGTGAATTTGAACGTGGAGGCCCCCAATCCTGTGCCCTAATTTCTAAGGGTCCAGTGGCTCTTTATAGTGTAGTATTTGTCAGACTAAAGGCAGATCCCTTGTGTCAGCTGAAATCCTGAAAATAGAAACAAAGTTACCAGTCTGATTATTTTGAGGCTAGTGTTCAGTGGTTTCCCCCTCCCCCGCTTTTTCTTCTTCTTTTTTTGCACATCTCACTCTGTTCCTGCCCTCTCATGGGCTTGTAAGCCTTGCTCCTGCCCAGGGCACCAAGCAGGAGGCTAGCAGATCCCAATCAGCCAGTGTTCTCTTTGTGAAAACTGCATCAGAACTGCAAAGGAGAAAGGTCGTGAGCAAGAGAATGAAACTAGGTAGCTGGGATTATGAGGACCACTCTCTGTTGAGCTATAAATTGGGCTGGCAGTAGTGTGCCCAGCATGCTCCCCTGCTCCGCCAAGGAGACCGCGCTTCCCTTCTTGCTGTTCTGAATAGCTGAGCACTGCATTTGAGACCACCATCCTGGGGAGATGGCTCTGTCCTTATAACACAACCCAGAGGGAACTGTAGAGCTGGTCTGATCCCTTCCCAGATATTTTGGATTCTAATGCCAAGATGAGGCTGATTGGAAAGCCAGCCTCTCTTCTGAAGGAGGGGACCCAGAGAGGTCTGAGGACCAGCATCCTGGAAACAAGGGACCCATTGTCTCTGGGCTTCTTGTACTTCAGGCCTTCATGTTCTCCCAGGCTCTGACCCACTCTCGGATCACAAGGGCAGTGCTAAATGGAGTCCTGTATGAGATCAGCAATATTTAGTGATTGGAAGTTTGACATAATGCACTTCCTCATAATTTATTAAAGTTGCTAATACATTAAAAAAAATACGTGAAGAACATGGAAGTCTCTCGGTGCTAGGGCACAGTGCATTAACCCTGCATTGATTTTGTATCTCAGTCAGAGTAGAAAGCCACAGACTTCATGATAACTGGTAAGCATCACTGGCAGATACCACCCTCTCCTCACTCTCTCATATTAGTTACTCCACTTACCTGGCCACTCTGCCTCTAGACACATGGTCCTGGTGGCCATTCCCGCAACATGCTAGTGTGGTTCTACCTCAAAGCTATTATTGCACTCCTCACCCCAGACCTTACCAAGGCTGGGCCCTCTGCCTTTTGCATCTCAGCATCTCCTCCTTGAAGCCTTCTTTGGTCACCTTAGCCAAAGACAAGTTCTTCGCTCGAGTCCCTTCCCACCCACATCATTTTACTCTCCCATCATCCTCTGTGTATATACATCACAAATGTCTATTGTATTGATTGACCTTCCTCAACTAAAATGTTTAAGCTCCGCGAAGACAAGACTTTGACTCCTTCCATTCATTGTCATAAACAAGAATCAAATACATTTTGGATGAATGGGTAATTGGACATAGTAGGGAAATTTGTTCAAAGACACGATTACTGAGTGCTTCCTTCTCTGTAAGATCCCCCAGCACACAGAGGTGAAAAACCCTCTTGTTGGAGGCTTTCAAACTAGAAGGAGGAGGACACGTTAGGCTAGGAGGAAGTTTACCTTTAACTTCTGAGAAACTAAGTTAGAGCCCCGCCTTGATCAGCTACCAAATAGGTGACCATTGATAATAAGCTATTCACTTTGGGTGGGTGACATCTTGGGCTTCAGTTCACTTGCTATGTAACATAAAGACAGTGATGATGATGAAGAACCAGGGACAAAGTGTGTGGAACATCAGGCATGTAGAAAGTCGTTATTCAAATGAAACCTATTTCCATTTGCATAAATCATTTGTGTTAACGTGTGGAAGTTTGCATTGTTGGGGAAGTAGGAATTCATATCCTTGTTGGAATTTTCACTTGAAGGAACACGAGTTTATTTTAAAACTCTTTGCCGTAATATATTTGTTTTTATAGGCTGAAGGGATTCTGACATACATGTAACAGCGTCCAGTATGTATGTATATGACACAAGGACCCCACCCCTTCAAATGACATAAATACCGGGGTATGCAATAGTTAAAACCATCTTCAAGGTATATTTGTCTGTCCAAGTTATTTTGGGGCAATATAAACCTAAAGTATATTTGTCTAGGTTTCATGTCCCTAAGATGACAAGGGTCTTGCCTTGGGAAATCGGTGTACCCAAAAATCTATCTGTTAAACAAACATGGAGCGAGGACTTGAGCCCTGTGGTCAATGGTGTTGTTTACGCAGCTCAGCAGGTTTGAGCTTCTGCTTGTGAATAGAGTACAGACTAGGCCCTAGATGAGATCCAACATTGAGACCAAGGCCACAGCCAATGCTGCTCATGGCAAAGGCAGACATCAGGGGTCAGGTGACCCTAGAGGTACAGGGTGCTCAGGAGTAGAGAAGAGAGTCCTGCTTTCTCAAGACAGCTGGGAAATAGTCTGAAAGCCATCCAGAAGGAAGAAGGTCAGCCATGGTAGGCCTTGGACATGAAGAAGACAATTCAAACTAGGGGAAATGATAGAGGCAAGAGGCAGCTCCATACTCTTCACTCCTCCGTACCTTACACCCTTGCATGCAAAACAATGATCCATGCCATAAGCTATATTTTTATGTCAGAATAATCCATTTACATGCCTGAAATTTAAGAGCCTCATCTTTGCAAATTTGGGGGTCTATGTCACAAGTCCTGAGGCTCTTACTGCTCCCTCCTTCTACCCTCATTCACGAGAGGCTGAGAGAGGCCTGTTTCTTTTTTTCTTTCCTTGTCTTTATCAGCTTATAGTTCTGCAGAGGGAGGGGGCCTGTCTCAAGAAGTTATCTACTTCATTGATTCGTTGATATATTAAAATGTAACCATATTTATATAATGTACTCATTTACTTAACTGAATTTGTAAAGATGTATGATTTATAAAATATTACATGAGATGCTTCTGGTTAATGTTACACTTAAATATTACTCATTACAATGTTTTCTTTCCCTGTGTCTGTGGATTGCCAATCCATGTATCTGGAGTTTCTCAAAGGTAGGAACAATTCTCATGACATCTCTGCTCAGACCTGGAACAATTCCAGACCTCTGGTAGAAGCCAGTGATATGAATTCAGAGCAGATGATGGCTCTGGGGGTCGGCTGAGTGGCTTGAGACCTTCCCTTTATTAGCTGTGTGACCTTGGGCAAGTTGTTTTACTTCTCTGTGCTCTCATTTCCACATTAGAGAATAGAGATTAAAGCATAACACCCTCCCCACAGGCTAATTGTGGTCAGTAATGAGATTGGCTCTGTGAAGCAGGTAACACTGTTCCTGGCACTCGGTGGGAGCTCAGTAAATGCAGTGTAAAAATGCTAATTATGTGGACGTAGGAATGGAGCACAATGACTAACAGCAGTGACGCAGGGGTCTGAGTTCAGATCTTGCGATCAGCACACTGTAAGATAAGGCCCTCATGATGCCCAGGCCTTCGCTCCCACATATGCCTACTGAAGATATTAGTCCTACCTCCCTTACCCACCAGGTTGCTTGTGATTAGGTATATGAAATATTTAACACAATGCCTAGAGTGCTTCTAATGATTACACTCAACAGCCAATACCAATACCGATGTATATCCACATTCAACAAATGATACCAAGAAGATATATGTACATCTACACACACACATATATATCTCTATATACACATATTTATATGTACATACATCTCTGTATACATATATGCATGTTGTATGTATTGATATAAAGATGACCTCTGTTTATGCAAAAAAGAGAACTATAAAAACGCTATGTCCAGCTTTGTGAGAACAACTCCAAAATGCTGGCTAGATTTATTCCCATCTTCTTTGACTTATTTCCTAGTTAACTGTGAGATTCCTTTTCCCTCCATGCAATTTTAATATCAAGGACAATTTTTATCAAGTCGTTCTCTGTAATCAGAATATAAAAATTATCCCAACATTTCTCTTTGAGAACGAACGGATCTTCGGAGACTCAGTAGGCCTTTATGCATTACTAATGAGTTCTTCAGTAAAACATTTTGTCTTTTACTAAAATAAATCTCTCCTATTAACTCTTCCACATTAAAAAAAAAAACGGATAGCATTTAAGCTGATGAGTTTCATTGGTAGAAAAAAAAATCATTGTACTTGCAAAACTGTGATAGTTTATTTCTCAACAAACAAGGGAATCTTCTTACCCTTTGGGGTGAAAAATCAGGATATTCAGTCTTAGAACTGGATGTTAGTGGCCAGACATAGTACAGTTATTTTCTAGCATGGACTCAAATCTTATGAAAATATACACTAGCCAGCATTTCTTGTAGGTGACTGTATTAAGTTCCCAGATTTGCTACAATGAGTCTCATTAACTGAATGGCTCAGAAAAATGGAAATCTATGCTGTCACCAAATCAAAGGATCAGCAAAACCATGTTCCTCTGAAGGTCCCAGAAAGGTCATTTTCAGTTCTCTCTTCTTTCTCTGAAGCCTCAGTTGACTCTTGGCTTATGGACAGCCATCTTCCTTCTGTGTTTCCTCCTATTAACTTCCATGTATGTGTATGTCTTTCTGTGTCTGTGTCTGTGTGTGTACAAATTTCCCCTTTTTCCTGAGAACACACATCCTACCAGATGGGCCCCATGAAGATGATCTCATCTTCACTTGATTACATCAGGAAGACCCTATTTGCAAATAAAGTCACTTTCCGTGGGGGGGACGGGGGCTTGGGGATAGGACGTCACCATATCTTCTCAGGGAGACACAATTCAGCCCAGCACAGTGATCATGTGATTTCACCTCCTCAAGTTCCTTACCCAACAAGGTCACCTCTTCTGTTTTAAACAAATTCTTCCTATGTTAAGCCAAACACGGTTTTTACTCCATAGCTTTTCCTACTGGCTGCAAAGGGGCGGTGGAGAGGATGGGAGCTCCAGTCACAGGGGGCCAGAATGCAGCCGTCGTTGACTTGAACATGACCTTGGAAAGAATCTTGACATCTCCTCCTCCCCCTGGCCTTCAAATTGGGGTAACATATTACAAGAGGGCTGTGAAGCTGTAATAGGATCCTGTGTGTGAAGACTGCTTTGTGAGGTGTGAGGTGAATGGTCCATTGTGAGCTCCTTTATAAACAGCACTGTACATAGGTGAGGGCCCCCAAGTCCAAGGCCAGAGTACCTGGACAGAAGCCCAGCTCTGCCTCTTCCTAGCTGAATGACCTTGAGAAGCTCCTTTTCCCCTGTTCTGGGCCTCTATTTCATCCCATAAAATGGGACTGTGAGCAGCGCCTCTTTTAAGAGCTTGTAGTGAAGATAAAATGCAAATGATCTCCAGGCACTCAGGAGCTGTCGGCTTCACGATACATGCAGTATTATATAAGTCTTTGCTATTTTTATCGAGGGTAAGGCCACAGCTCTATGTCCTGTATGCAATTTCATCTGGCGCATAACAGGTGCTCCAAAACTGTCTGCCGGATGAGTAAAGGGAGAGAGGCTGGTAGCAAGCCCTCCTGGGCTCTGCTTGGACTCCGCCGACTCCTCCCCGCAGCCAGCACACCAGTGCCTTGCTGCAGTACCAGGCCCTCTGGCCTCCACCTTCACAGGCTGGTTTTTCTGGATCCAACATGCTGCAGTAGTCATTTGGGTCTGAAGGTCATTTCTCAAGCTACCAAGTAATCCTAACTAGCCTGAGAGGAATGTTCTTTTTCTTCTGTGACTTCACACCAATACCTGGCTTTAAAAAAAAAAAAAAAGATTTTCTAGTTTCTCATCTTCTCCCAATATTTCTTACCCTGTCTTTTGTTCTTACCCTGTCTTTTGTTCTGTTTTCCCAGCTGACCCAGGTCATCCTGTCTCTCCCTTATCCCATGTCATTGTCTGGATGGCATCTAACCTTTCTCCCACTTCTTCTAGAAAGTGACACCAGGGTACTTTGGCTTTATCACAGGATTTGTCATCAAGTATGACTTTCACAATAGTTTATCCTAAGTACCTCCCAAGTGGGCAGCAGCCAATCAGAAAAGCTATTTGGGTGGGGGAGGAGCCTCTTGGCTGGCTGAGTGTTATTCTTTTCTGAAGAGAGGGGTGTTGGGCGGTAGGGGCGGTTTTAGGGTAGTCAGACCAGTGAAGAAAAACACTTGATATCACTTGGGCTTGGGAAAGTAGCTGTTTTTTTTTTACCTGAATAGAACTATTTCCAGTATTTCAGTCAAGGGCACAGGTGCACAGCCACTAAAATGTCAGCCTTGAAGGCCGCTTGTCTGTGTCTGAATTCCGGGAAGCCCTCCTGGGGATAGGTGATTTACCAGACTGCCAAAAAGACCAAGCAGTAAGAGACTGTGGGTAAGAAGGTGTGTGCTTCTGTGTAGATACCATTTACTTAAGATAATGACCAGCCTCTGGAATTGATCATCACTTATGGTTATAAAAGTGGCAGCCAGTAATAACTAAGCCTTGTCCTGTTCCAGATGTTACAGAAAGAAGAATGAAATTAAATAACCCTTACTCCAGCCAGGAGAAAGGGCTTGGCTTGTAGGAGAGGGGTACACGGACAAGCATGCGTGTGCACACACGTGTGTGTGTGTGTGTGTGTGTGTGTGTGTGTGTGTGTGTGGGTGGGTGGTCACTTAGCTTTTTCACTCAAGGCTGGCTCTACCACTTGAGCCATACCTCCACTTCTATCTTTTTGCTGATTCATTGTAGATAAGAGTTTCACGGACTTTCCTGCTCTACACTGGCTTTGAACTGTGATCCTTAGCGCTTAGCCTCCTGAGTAGTTAGGATTATGGGCATCAGCCACCTTGTTTTACCACCTCTTACGCTCCATCCCCTTCTCCTTCCTCAGCTAGACAATCTGATGGAGATCTTAGCTCAGATCCCTTTGTAGTGGGTCCTGACTCCCAAAGGAGGAAGAACTTCCTGCAGTATAGATCTCTCCTCCTGCCCCAGCAGTCAGTCTGTATCCTAATTGCGTACACACAGCAGGAAGGCAGCACCTATGGGCAAAAGGAAGGAGGAAGGTTATTGGATACACACCATGTGCCACAGAAGGGTCCTGGTGCTGTAGGCGGTAGACAGAGCTAGGGAGAATCCTAGGCCCTGATGTATTTCATGGAGTTTCTAGCTCACGCAGGTTACCATCTACGTTTATGAACAAGGTGTCAGAAAAACCCAGGCACTAGGAAGCCAGCCACTGGTCAGGTTTCATGTGAGCCTGCTACCCATCATCCACCATCCACACTCGATGAGTCATAGTCCACTTACACTTGAGAAAGAACATCATTTTCAAATGAAGCATCTGGTGCCCAGAAGTTGGTATGTTTCCTTGAATCTCTTGAAAATGGAGGGGCTATTTTGGGTTTTGCCCACTTTCTTGTCAGGCACATTTTCAGTATGTATTAACATATAAAATTGGGAACATGAGCAACTTTACTGGTAAAGATGAGGAAGACATAGCCTGTAGTTGAACTAGTAAAAATATCTCCCCAGCACAAAGCGCAGGCCTCTAAGAAACTGACACTGCCCGGGTAACCACTCTACTTTTTAAAACAGGCTGATGAGTCTTTTGAAGTGGTAAACTATAGGCAAACTGACTATCTTTGACTTTTCTCTCCATGGATTTGTATTTCATGTTTTTTGTTTGTTTGGTGAGGATCCTGGGATGTTGGATGATTTGAACGCAGCCTCATGTCTGCTAATGGGGTGCTCTACCTCTTGAGTCATGCTCCTAATCCTTAAAAAAAAAAGTTGTACAAAAGGGTTACCAGGCTGCTCTGTATCCATTTTGTTTTCATTATTTTTCAAATAGGGTCCAACACACACCCCTGCCCAACCCTAGGCTGGCCTATACTGAGATCCTCCAATTTCCATCCCACATAGATATAAATGTTTATATTTAGCTTCCATAGAGCTTCTCACATAGCTGAGACCATCGCAGGCACCTCCATGCCTTAATATAGAGCTATTTCCGTCCCCTAGTTAATGCCATACGTTAAAATAAGTTTATGCTAACTTGTTTGCCTGAGCTAGCTTCGAACCCTGATTTTTCCCACTTCCTGAGTAGCTGGAATTATATCTGTAAGCCACCTCACCAGGCCTCATTTGTCACTGTCTATGTGTTTCCTAAATAAGTGGCATGTGCCATGGCCAAAAGTGCCTGAAGGAGCAGGACAGCTGAGTGCTTGCAGATGAGGAAGGAGTCCCAAATCTACCTGTGGAGTGGCTCACCCCAAGGTGAGCAGCCTTTTGCTGATAGCAGCTGCCCTAATACAAATGCAGAGCTGAGCAGAGGAAGCATTTAGTTGTGATTTCCTTCCAGAGAGGTTAAAGCACTAGCCTTGGAGCAAAGAGCTTTGAGAGTCATCTCCACAATCAAGAGCAGCAATAGAATGATCTGTTGGGTCTAGTATGGATTTCTGGGGGAAGGGGAGAGGAAATGCAAGTTACTGAGGTCCCCACCTGTGTCCCTGAGTCCTCCATTACAGTCACAACCAGGCAGTGGGTGATGGTAGTGGTGCTGGTGGAGATGGTGACAAATGAACACCTGCTGGCATTGGTGATTTCTTTCTTTCCTCTGCAGACTCCATTGTCAAGTCTTCCTTCTGTCTTCCTCCATACTACAGAAGCCACAGAGAAAATGAACACCTCCTAGATAAGAAAAAATTGTAAATAATCCCCCCTTTTTCATAAGTACAATATTGTATCCATTTAGTAAAAAAAAACTGGCGGATATATAGTCTGTAAAAGATGAATGATCATAGAAATTGAATCAGATAATCAACAGCAAAAAATGACCTATTTTAGATTCATGCAAAATGTCCATGATGCAGATCATTGTTTAGTTCGATGGGAGTTCTGGTTATCATTTACATAGCACGATTCCCCAAACCTACACTTCCCTTCTGTTCTCAGTGCTCTAATGTGGCTGGATTTCATTTGTGATACTATGGAGTTGGAATTAATAACACCAGGAACTCATGTGGCTCAATTAGTTTATTGGAATTCAAAAGAAGCCTAAAAGCCCAATCTGTCACTTGCCTGGAGTAGAGCTATTTCAGTCCCATAGTTAGTGCCATACATTAAGCTTTGATGTAAATAACCATTTTATTCCCCTAACACTTTTACTTGCTTGTATTCTTCCGGAAATATACTGGAAGAAGAAAAGGAGGTTCAGGCCAAATGTTAAATTCAGCCATGAACTACCTGACTCAGACCCATAAAACGGATGAGTCTGTAATAACCAGCTCCCCTGTTCAAATCCACAGCCTTTTTGGGGGCCGGGACGGGAGCAG
This sequence comes from Dipodomys merriami, assembly GCF_024711535.1. Taxonomy (NCBI): domain Eukaryota; kingdom Metazoa; phylum Chordata; class Mammalia; order Rodentia; family Heteromyidae; genus Dipodomys; species Dipodomys merriami. The sequence continues at coordinate 22,116,776 of NW_027206179.1, read as the reverse complement.
GGGAAGGTTTTAACCACACTTTCAAAAGCCTTGAGGGGCTTTGAAACTCCAGAGAAACTGAGGCAGTGAGCAATGTGGTACACGCAGACAGTTAAGTCACTAGAAAATATCTTCCCAGCTATATTCCAGCAGAAGGACCAAGATGGTGGCCTGCGTATCCATTTTGTCTAGAGTGTGTGTGTGTGTGAGAGAGAGAGAGAGAGACAGAGACAGAGACAGAGAGATAGAGAGACAGAGAGACAAAGAGCATGCCACTACAAGGGCTTGAACTCAGGGCCTGGGTGCTGCCTCTTAACTTTTTTGCTTAAGGCTAGTGCTCTCCCACTTGAGCCATAGCTGCACTTCTGGCTTTTTGCTAGTTAATTGGAAATAAGAGTCTCATGACTTTCCTGCCCAGGCTGGCTTGGAACCATCATGATCTTCAAACTGCTGAGTAGCTAGGATATTTAAGTGTGAGCCACCAGTGCCCAGCTCAAGATGGTGGTCTCTGTGATGGAGTTTTTCTGCTTCTGAGCTATATATGTTTCAGTACTTAATAAATCCTCGTAGACTCAATCAGTGTTGACTAAGGCACCATTCTTGCTGATAATTTCTCATGCTGAGCCACACCAGCTCCTCCTAATTCTCACAACATGTATGAACCATTGCCAGAGCTAACCCTTAGGGTCACATAAACTCATGTAGCTTTCTCCCTCTATGAGATTAGGAACTCTTGAAGGGGATGTAGATATGGACACACCATGCCTGGCAATTTCTGTCTTTCTTGGCAATATTCCCTGTCTCTCAGGTTCTAAGACAAGTTTGAAGGAGTTAAGAGATGAGAATAAGATCATTCCCATCTTACAGATGAAAAAAATTGAGTCACAGACTATAAATTATTAATTACATATAAAAGTTTACATAGTTATTTGTAGATGGAGCCACAGCCAGTGTTCTAGGGGACTTTCCAACTGCAACACCTAGCTGCTTTCAACTCTAGCCATACTTGTGGACCAGCCCTGACAAGCCCAGTGTGGTTATATCAAAGAGAAGCAGATCTGAGGCTCTTTGAAGAGATAAATTACCAAAATTGGCACTGGACATGAGAATAAGAGTAACGAAGGGTTAGTACACACAGGCCAAACAGAAAAATAGCAATTGAGAAATTAAAGGAGTAGGAGGGAGATTGTTTTAAATACGTATTTTTGCTCACTATGCAAAGGGGGTAATTGAGATTACAACGATGATGCCGATGGTGATGATGATGATGACGATGGTGGTGATGATGATGATGGCGATGAGGCTTAGGGAGTGTTTACTAAAGCATAGAAAGTACTAGGAACTGTTTGAGTGCTTTATACCCATTATGTCTAAGCTAAACGTAGTGGCTTACACCTGTAATCCTAGCTAGGAGGAACCAGGTTCAAGGCTAGCTCAGGCAAAAAGTTTACAAGACCCCAACTCAACAGCAAATGCTGAGAGTGGTGCTGTGTGCCTCTCTCTTCAGATAGAGCTGGAAGTATTAAAATAGGTGAGTCTTGGTCCAGGCCTGCCCAGGGAAAAAGTGAGACTGAAAACTAAGAAAAGCAAAGAGGGCTGTGGACATGACTTGAATGATAAAACACTTGCCTGACAGGTCCTGAGTTCAAACCTTAGTTCCACCTCTGTACACACACACACACACACACACACACACACACACACACACACACACACACACACACACACACACACACACACACACACACACACACACACACACACACACACACACACACACACACACACACACACACACACACACACACGTGTCTACCAGGCAGCACCTTCTGTTATCTCCGTTTTACAGATGGGGCAACTGAAGACGCAAGGTCTCATGGCAACAAGAACAGAGCTTGTTTTGAGGCCCAGCCGTCTGGCCCAAAAGTTTCCAAAGGCAATGCCTAGTGTCGTGGACTCTGCCTGTAGAGGAAGGGGCCAAGAGGAAACAGGCATCAGCTATGTAACTCCAGGGTGTGGGCGCCCATTCTGACCTCAGGGACTTGTGGAGCCCATGGAATGGAAGGAATCTCTGAGGCTCTTCCGTGGGTCTTCTGTAGTTTTTCTGTGGCTAGCCTTGGGGTCCAGAGCAGGCTCCAGGACTCAACATGCCCCTGACATATACCTAGATACTTTAGGGTCACCGTCACCTGCCCTTGCTGCTAACAAGGGGCACTCGCTTTTCCCCTGTTCTTTCACTGGGTTGGGAAGGTGGCTCAGTGGTAGAATGCTTGCTTAGCATGCATGGGTTCAATTCCTCAATACCGTATAAGCAGAAAAAGCCAGAAATGGTGTTGTGGCTCAATTGGTAGAGTGCCAGCCTTGAGCAAAAGAAGCTCAAGGACAGTGTCCAGGCCTTGAGTTCAAGCCCCAGGCCTGTAAAATAAAGTAAACAAACAAACAAACAAAAAATACCTCATCACCTGCTGAAAGTAGTCAAGACAGAGCTGGAGAGGCCATGCCCCGGTCAGCTGTGGCCAGTGCTCACCTGCAACCCTTCTCTCCAAAAGGATCTTTCCAGAATCTGCTGACCAATGACACAGCCCACACAAAGACACAACTGAAATGATTGCCAAGGAACACAATGTCAGCAATGGGGGCCTCTTAACTGTTCAAATGATCAATCCAGTCACATCTATTGCTTTCCCCGTGAAACGCGGTTGGATATAGTTGTCTGGTAGCTATTCCTTTGGGCAAAGGCTTCTATTGTTAAGGAAGGATTTCTTTCACAAGCCCCTGGTTAGTCTGTTTTCCTTGTGCTTTTGTATTCCGGTTGACTTTTTCCAATTAAGAGCATACTAGAAAAAGATTCTCACAATTAGAAAATCTCATTTTCTTATTATGCATTTTCTTTCTGCATACCAACCTGATTCTGGAGGCTTTTGTTAGCCAAAGATGCAGTTTGGGTCCCCCCTCCCATCATGTGCCATGTAATTTAATGGCCATGTAATTGTGACAGCTCTTATCTGTTGTTCTGCCAACTACGTATTGTGGTTATTTAGCATCTTTCTTTGTCCTGCTGAGGATCCGTGTGGGTACTCTGTATTAGAATCCTTCATGGTTGCTTACTTTAATAAATTTAATTCAGCTTGAAGTGCTTACTTGATTCTAATAATTGTCCCTCATCTAAATATTCCTGAAATACAGCTTATTTTCAGAGGTAAATTCGAATGCACAAATCCAACGTAGACTCCGTGACGATTCCACTATTTTAATCAAGTGGTCTACAAACTACACGTACTAAAAATCCACTTAGAAGTACAAAATCTGATCATGTAATATTTAAATATACTATAATACACCAATCTGATCTTGTTAATTCATCTTCTGTTGAGGAATTTTGCAAGCATTGAAGCTCACACCTCCTTCATAGGGTTCTCAAATTTCTATTCCCCAGAGTGTACCCACCACTTTCTGCTTCCCCTTTCTTTCTCCCCCAGCTCCTACTCACACCCCCTCTGGATTCCAGCCTGTAAAGATGCTTGCAGGTTCTCTGAGGGGACATTTCCTAGCATACCCTCCTCCTCTAAATGTTCTCATTTTTTATTCCTCTCCAGTGCACACCAATACTCACTCACACATACGCAAAGCATGCATACACACGCTTATACCACACATATGCCAGACACAACACAAGCAACACTCACAACATGCATAACACATACATCCTCCATGCCCTGCATGTGCACATGGACCCAGACACAGAAGCTCACATTCACACATACACGTGCTTTGGCCACCATTTCCTTGCCTTGTTCCTATACATCTCCCACCCACAGATGTCAGCGTCAACCCACTCCCACTATTGTTCCTCCACATCCTCCTTCAGAGTACGTACTATAATTTAAAACTCAGATATTCCTCTGTGGCACGATTTGGTTTAACATCCATCTTGCCCATTAGACTGGAGATTCCACTCCAGGAGGCACTGTGTCTTATTTTTTTTGTTCACTTCTGCTTAATTTACACTGAGCAGGAAATACTTGCTGAATGAAGAATGAATGAATGAATGGTGAAAGAGATCTAGCCTGAAAGTGTACAGCCATCTGCCATTTCACCACCTGGCAGGTCCCATTTGTGGTGGAACTTCAGAGCTCATGTGACCCATGAACTACCCATTCCAAATTAGTGCTTGGTGTGAGCTGATCTCATTGGCTTTATTCTGGGCCCCTGCATCCAGTTGTCACGAGACTTTCCACAAACACTGACACAGTGCCCTCCCACCTCCACCCTGCTCAGCTTTCCCTGGACTGAAACCTGTTTCCTTAGCTCTTGGGAAACAGTGCTTCACCCAGAAGCAAAAGGGAGGAAGCGTGAAAAACAAAAACCGGAAATAAACGCTAGCAGCCACAAGGAAGATTGTTTTTTTCTTCCCAAGACAATTCTGTCTTTATTTTTTAGACTAAACTCAAGAGATACAATTTCTGACACCCCTTGTTTTGTTTCCCCAATGATAAACAAAGATGCTTTACACTTCTGTTCCTTGCCCCCTGTCATTTGGTTATGACAATTTGCTTTGATAATCAACAGTTTTTGTGCACTGATGCATGTCCTAAGAAATTGTATGCCTTAACAAACACCTCCTTACAAATTGTTTACTATGTCAGATAGCTCATTATATTTTGACAGTAGCATTTCCTTTAAGACTGTAGAATCTTATTAGAACTCCTACTAAAATTGAGCTTCCAAGAGCTCTTTGTACTGAATTTGCATGCCTCGGACATCAAATACCCATGGACCAATCTTCAGACATACCAACACAAGACTGAACTAGAGTTCAAGAATACTTCTTTATATGTGAATAATTGTAAGACACCTCATAGCATTAAAACTTAACTTGAGGGGCTAGGAATGTGGCTCAGTGGTAGATTGCTTGCCTTGTATGCATGAGGCCCTGGGTTTGATTCCTCAGCACCACATAAGCAGAAAAGGCTGGAAGTGGCTCTGTGGTTCAAGTAGTAGAGGGCTCGCCTTGAGCTGAAGAGCTGAGGGACAGCGCCCAGGCCCAGAGTTCAGAACCTATGGCTGACCAAAAAAAAAAAAAACTTAACTCGAAACATCAGATATTTGATTAAGCATCATTGAATAGCCTTTTGTCATGTGCTGATGTGCAAGTTTATAAAACCAAAGAGCCAGTCAAAATACTACTAAATTGCCGGGTGCTAGTGGCTCATGCCTGTAATCCTAGCTACTCAGGAGGCTGAGATCTGAGGATGGCCAAGGCAGGAAAGTCTGTGAGACTCTTATCTCCAATAAACCACTTGAAAACTGAAGTGGCACTGTGGCTCAAGCAGTAGAGCGCTCACCTTGAACTGAAGAGCTGAGGGACAGCGCCCAAGCCCAGAGTTCAAGCCCCATGACCCACCAAAAAAAAAAAAAATACTACTAAATTGATGATCTCACACTTCTTGGAAATAAAATAGCCTACACAAAGATTTTTCTTTCTTTCTTTGATGCTAATAACATTTACTCAGTTATTTCTAAGCTTCACAAGTGTGTTAGTACATTTGTTTTCGTAACAGTTCTGAGAAGAAGACACCATAATTATTTTCATTTTTGAAGTGGAGAGAAAGAAATTCAAATCATCACTCAAAGTCATATGGGCAGGGAAGAATGGAGGCAAAAACTATGAGCCTAGAACCTATAATCCCAGAATTGTGACTTTCCCCTTGAGTCTCTCCAGCATATTTGTGTGTACAAACCCAAGGTAAGCTTCATAAGCACTTTAGAATCAGCTGCCAGGTACAGTATTTATATCTAAAGAGAATTCAGATTGAAATTTTCAGAGGATCCTAGAAAGTGACTTAGTTTCCATACAAGAAATGCTTGCCACCAGCTTGGCTCAGTGATAAGACCACCTGTCTTACAAGCATAAGACTGAGTTCAAATCCCAACAGCACCAAAAATACATAGATAAATAGATGATAGGCACACTGACAGACAGACAGACAGATGGTGGGTACATCTCAGTCCTCTGACCTCCTTTCATAAGTGACACATTGCATTTAGTCATGTGACACATGGACAGCCTGCTCTTGAGTGGTCATGCTCATGTTGTGTTGGAGGAGCTGGCCCCATCTGAAAGCTGTCCTGGAGATCTGATTGTCGCTGAGTGGTCAAGGCAATTGTCAAAAAAGGGGAGGGAGAAGTAAATTCAAAGAGGCCTGAAGCAAGCAGATAAGGCTAGAGGGACCCTGAGAAGTCACAAGCAACAAGTAAAAGAATTTTTTTTTTAATCCACACAAAGCTGGGTGCAGGTAGCTCATACCTATAATCCTAGCTACTCAGGAGGCTAGATCTCAGGATCTCAGTTCAAAGCCAACCCAGGCAAGAAATTCTGTGAGACTCTTATCTCCAATAAGCCAGAAAACCAGAAAGTGAGCTGAAGAGCTGAGGGACCAAGCCCCATGACTGACAAAAAACAACAAAAAATCCACACAAAACCCAGCATATTTGCTGAGAGAGGAGAGATTCCTAGACCATTTCAATGAGATGAATTTACAGCCGCAGCTCCATCTTACCTACATCTTTACTGGCCTGTGTTGTCTATCTGAAGCCTCTTGTGTGAACTGGAGGCTAAGGACAGAGACTGGCGTTGCCCATTGCACTGGCTTCTCCTTACACTCCACTTCCCCCCAACGCCCTCTATTTCCTCACTGTGCAAGAGGGTGACACAAATGGCAATGGCACTAAGAGTGGCCCCTCTGGACAGCAGGGGTTGAGGGCAGAGGCCATCAGCGCTGAGCGCAGGACCCATGTCGGCACTTCTCCTGGTAGTAAGGGAAAAACCGCACTGCAGAGAAGAAGCTTGAGCCTGCCAAAAGTGCCGCCGGAATTAATGAGAGGCAGAGCGAGAGCACCAGATGTTGAGAATTAGCCTGACTGTAAACAAATTCATTCCCATAGATCCACCAAGCTGGCTTTGAAAAATCATTTTTGTATCTGGTAAACAAACTCCTATTCTCTTTTCCTAGTTGCAAATGGACTAATTCTTTAGGGAATGATAATACTCAAACTGGATAACAACTTGGCTGGTTTTTTTTTTCCTCCCCCAAAATTGCATAATTCACATAGCGACATGATTTACACAATTGGTAGTTTTGAAAACTTGGGAATTAAATAGCAACACCACCATATGCAATTTGTTTTCCAGTCTGGCTGTATACATACCTGCCACTTAATTTTTTTGGAAGGAGAGGGTTGGGGGTTGGCTAGTATCAGCCTCCAGATGTTCCATCTATCACCTCGTGACTTGAGGAGGGTGATTCCTGTCCTGGGTTAAGTGAGGTCTGGGCTGGCTGCTCCTGAGGAACAAAGCACTCATACTTGGTTGCAGCACTCATCTGCGTTTACACCTGACATCCTCCCCCTAGGCAGGTAACACTCAGAAATTCCACTTAACTTCCCATCACCTCAGTGCCAGTAAGCGGAAGCTGATATCTTGAGCTAATCTGGAACGCATACTTTAACCCCTCTTCCCATCTCCACTGCACATGTGTGCCATAGTCAGTCGTAGTGTTTCCCTAACATGCACAAACCAGTGCAGAGCAAGTTCAAAGACTCCTTTTCATAGGCCATCATATGCATGCCCTCCCATCCTACCCAAAAGAAGTGTCTTTCTTTTGACTCTTCATAGTATCTTTGGAATCTAGTGCTAGGATTTAGAATAAAGAAAGAAAAGCCAGGTGTTGGTGTAATCCTGTATGCCTATAATCTTAGCTACTCAAAAGGCTGAGCTTTGTGGTTGTCATTCAAAGCCAGCTGGGCAGAAATGTCTGTGAGACTCTTGGAAGTGGAGCTGTGGATCAAGTGGTAGAGGGCCGGCCTTGAGCAGAAAAGCTAAGCCACGAATTCAACCCTAGTACTGGCATAATAAGAAAAGAAAAAGAAAGATAGAAGGAGGGGAGGAAGGAAAAATGGAAAGAAGGAGTTGGAGAGAGGGGAAAGGAAAAGGAAAGAAAGAAGGAAGGAGGAAGAAAGGAAGGAAGGAAGGAAGGAAGGAAGGAAGGAAGGAAGGAAGGAAGGAAGGAAGGAAGGGAGGAAGGGAGGGAGGGAGGGAGGGATGGAGGAAAGAAGGAAGGGAGGGAAAGAAGAAAGGAAGAGAAGAAAGAAGAAAGAAAGAAAGACAAGAGGGGGCAGGATGGAAGATGGGAAGGAAGGAAGGAAGGAAGGAAGGAAGGAAGGAAAGAAAGGGAGGGAAGGAGGGAGGGGCCGAGGAGGGGAGAGAGAGGGAGGGAGGGAAGAGAGTGGGAGAGAGGGTGGGAGAGAGGGAAGGAGAGAGGATTGAGGAAGGAAGAAAGCCTGTATGAATGTTCTCTGCTTAACAGAGTCAAGACAACCTTGATATTTTATAGTATTAATTCATTCCTCCCCAACACACACACACACACACACACACATGCATGCACGCACGCACACATGTGCACACACACATACACAATCTTTTTTCCTTCATAGATAAAGAGAAGTTGTAAAATGGACAATGCTATTGTCACAAGTTACTTCTAACAATTCCACACCCCAAATGTCTTATCTTACAGGGCCGTTGTTCAAGAGAGAACTGCAAGTATCTTCACCCGCCGACACACTTAAAAACTCAACTAGAAATTAATGGGAGGAACAACTTGATCCAGCAAAAAACTGCAGCTGCGATGCTCGCCCAGCAGATGCAATTTATGTTTCCAGGAACTCCGCTTCATCCTGTGGTGAGTTCGTCTTCCCTAATGGTGGCCGGCTGCATGACGCATTGGGACAGACATTGCCTCCATAACCTAAGACAGCCTCCCTGGACTTTGTCATTTTGCTTACAGTAAAGAGCTTTGATGCTCCGTAGATACCAAAAAAGAGCTTTAAAAAAATTAAATGGAAAGATGGTGTGTGTGGGAATAAGGAGCAAAGACAATCTCAAATCAATATCTCGGAAAGCAGCCTTTCTCATCAGTAAACTCGGCCTCTGAGCCATCTTAGAATGGAAATGGCTCCACCATTTTATTCGGAGCATGGCTTGATAGGCTATGGATTGAAGAGGTGGTAATGCCTCAACTATCCAGCAGTGTAGCACCAAATTCGATGGTATCATTTTTAGGATGGAGAACATGAGCAACCAGAGGAGGTGACTGAGCTCTCCAATATCACACAGCTCAAGTTGTGTTACAGGGTCTTGAACTTACCCAATAGCTGGGGGAGATAGATTCTCCCTGTTCTCCTAGGCCAGACAACAGCTGGGTAAGATGGCGCCTGTCTCTCTCCCAGGTCTGGAAAAGGCATAGCAGCCCTGACAAAGACCACAGAATAAATGCCCAAGGGAGTTTATGTATATGAATATATATTGGGTAATATTTTTCTCCCTGATTTCAGTGTTTGAGGATACTTCCTTCAAGGTCTAGAAATTGCTTTAAGAATGAAGTCCCGAGGGAAGGCGTGCATTTGACTTTAGTGGGTTTCACTTACATTGGTGAATTATTTGCACAAAAACAAGCTAAAAAAAAATCAAGTCAAGGGAACGAATTTGCTTTAAAAAAAAAAATACAAGCACAAAAGGCTATTGTAGAAAAATCAGCCTTCATTGTAGGAAAATCTATGTGACTGAAAGCTGTTAAATTAAAACAGATAGCTACCAGTGAGTTCCATTTTCTTATTATGTCCTTGTGAGATGGACTGGGGAGAGCGTAGGGGTGGCCAAGAAGAGAGAGAGCAGGTTGTTAGCAATTCTGCATGTCTCCAGAACTCTGCGCAAAGTAGCCAGGAGCCAGCTCTTCCCAGAGTGAAAAAGGCTGGGGGCAGGGAACTCTGAGGTAAGTCAGACACAGCCTTTGAGGAGAGACAGATACATGGAAAGGCCAAGTCAGGCCCAGAGGATGAGTTTGGATGAAGAAAGGTAACCTGAAGGAAGGTAGTCTCAAATAAATGTATCCTGGACAAGTATTAAGAGCTAGCCCAGGTGTTCAGACTTACTGAAGATAGATTAGTCTTCTGAACACATTTAAACTAGGCATTCAAGTACTTCTACTTAAAACTACACACATGTATAATTTATAATTCTTTTTGATGCGCACCTAATAAAGCCTGTTATTAATTTCCCAAAATGCTAAACTAATATCCTTGTATATACTAAGTAACATGTATGGAAATCAATTCAGAGCAAGCTCAACATTATGCATATCACCTGTTTGAATACTGTACTTCCCATTTATTTAGAATTAGTCAGAATTGACCCTCGTATGAGATGAGGACAGTGTTAACGTGAAAATTCCATCAACTCTGGATTGAACTTGTTTTGAAAGCTGTGTTTTTGTATAGGCCCCAAATATTAATTAGGAGTTCATGACAATTTCTCTATGAAAAGGGAATGCTGTGTGTTAGTAGTCCAGGAGAGTTGTTTTTTTTTTTTTTAAGTCACAAGGAGTATTCAAATACGAAGTGCAACAAGTCAAAAAGCAATCAAGTCTAACAACAAATCATTTCAGAGTTTCAGAAGTGAGTTAGTGTTCTAGAACAAAATAGTTGACCGATGCTCAGAGGTGCCTGGACCCCACAGGAAGTCACCTCTTACAAAAACAGGGTCTTGGCAGATAAGATGTAGCATCTTGGATGGTGAGATCCTGCTGGCTGAAAGTGTAATTACAAGTCTCTTCAGAAGAGAGAGACAGAGGAGATTTGACACAGGCAGAAGAGGAAAAACTTAATGTGTTCATAGAGCTAGAGACAGGAGGGATGTAGACACAACCAGGGAAAATCAGCAGCTACCTGAAGAGAGAGGAGACTGGAATGGCAGATTCTACCATAGAGCTTCCAGAGTGAGCAAGATCTGTTAACACTTTGATTTGGACCCAACAAAACTGATTTTAGACTTCTGGCCTCCAGAACTACAGAAGAATAAATTCACTTGTTCTCAGCCATCACATTTATGGTCATTTTTTTTAATGGCAGTCACAAGCAAGTTATAGATGCAGAAATTACTTAAATCAATTTCATTGACACACAGGGAGTATGAGGTCATCTTCTTTAAAGCACTAGGGTATTTCTCCCATTCCTTCCATGGACCCCTAAACTCATCTGCTAGCATCTTTCCCCCTAGTCCTCTATGCAACTCAACTGCTGGCTGTACTCTGAATGTTTGTGTCTTATGTTGAAGTCCAACCTGACAGTGATAATATGACAAGTGGAGGAGAGGCCTTTGCGAGGCGAATGGGGTCAGGAGGATGGATTCCTCATAAATGCGATTAGCACCTTTAGAAGAAGAGAAGACACAGCCAGAGAGAGACATCATGGGAGCCAGGGACTCAGCCTTCACTGCACCTTGACTCTGCCCAGGCCTTCCTTCATCTTAGATTTCCCAGCAGCCTTTACAACTGTAATGTATGCATTTCAGTTGTTTTAAAAGCTATAGAGTTTATGGCATTTCCCCCCCCCATCACAGCCCAGATTAATGAGCACATTCTATCAGACCTCTTGGTGGTCCCCAGCACGTGTCAGAGCTTTCTCCTGTTTAACAGGAGAAACTTCCTCTCTGCCTGCTTCCTTCTCTATCTCTTTCATTCATCTCTGGTTCCCAGACTGAATATTTCTTCCTATTTACCCTCTTATTGGTGGCCTAATGGGCTGAGAAGCCCCGCCTACTCTTCCCACAAATGTATATTTCCAGTCCAAACTTGTGTTCTGAGCCCTGGAATCATAGATGCTGTTTCCTCCTGAACTTACCTTTAAATTTCATACAAAAAGTGGATGTGTTCAAAACCCAAGTCCTCATTCCACTACATTCCCATTTCAGTAAACAGTATCCTCAACCCACAGTCTCCAACAAAAACCTAGCCGACTTGCCTACACTCTGAGACAGAAAATTCATTAGCAAGCCCCGCACACCTGCCTTCTAAGCCATCCGCTTCTCCCCTTGCTAGCAAGCACACTCCGGTGAACCATCTCCAGGTTGTTGTTGTTTTTTCCCCAAACAACTTTATAAGCATCTCTTTTCTAATATCTTGCTTTCTGCTCTCATCTGACCCCAGTATCTCCTTACATACATCAACCAGAGGAGTCTTTTTAAAACATCAGTAAGACTCCATTACCCATTACTTAAGGCCCTTTCACTGGTTCGCTCCTTGCCCACTGGAACAAAACCTAAACCCCTAAGCTCAACTGTCACCCACAGTGTCTTCTCCGTGCTGGCCCCTGCCCAGTTCTGGTGTCCCCAGACCTGCAGATATAAGGTACTGGAGAAAGGAGAGAAGAGCATGGGGTCCTGGTTAGAGAAGCAGAGGAATGTGTTCTGAAGGACAGCATGAGGCAGGAGCATTTCTGAAGTGATTTTCTTCAAGAGTTTTGTCCTCTGGCCTCTTCAGCCTGTGAGTGAGCACCGAGAGAGGACAGGCACCAGATGACTGCTGTCTCTTCTCACTTAGTAGCTGCACTCTGCACAAACTGCAGCCTTGTCCTCCTGACTGCTGCGGGTGCTTCCAAGAAGGAAGTCCTCTGCAGGGGCCTTCTCGTTCCTCAGTTGCTGCAACTGAGGAGGCTCCACGTATACCAGGATATGCTGTGGGCCCAGACTCTCTCTCTCTCTCAGTAGATTCATTTTAATCCAGGATCCAAGAGCCACATTTTCCAATAAGCAGCACATGGCTGCTCAGAACTGTCCACATTGCATACCTATATAGAAGGCTCAAGCTGGTTATGGAATATGGTTTTTCAATATACACTTTTTTCTTTAATTTTTTTTTAAAAAGTGAGGTGTGTGTGTGTGTGTGTGTGTGCACGCGCGCGCACACCCGCGTGTGTGTGCGCCAACCAGTACAGGAATTGAATTCAAAAGGCTTGGCACTGTCCTTTAGCTTTTTCACTCAAATCTAGCATTCTACCACTTGAGCCACAGCCTCATTTCCAGCTTTTTGGTGGATAAGGGTCTCATGAACTTCCCTGCCCAAGCTGGCTTGGAACCGCAATCTTCAGATCTCAGCCTTCTATGTAGCTAGGATGATAGGTATATACCACCTATGCCCAGCTCAGTATACACTTTAAAAGCATGCAGGCTACTGATATATTTAGGGGGAGGGTTCTAAGAAATTATCCACAAAATTAATGTCATGAAGAAGAGTAGCTATAGTCTGAGACCCGAAGGCAGAAGTCAGGATGTTTATCTTGGATATAACATCCTTTCAGAATCTGCTGGCTTAACCTATTCTTACTCATGAGTCTAAAATCCCTGCTGCATTAGGAGTGTATACCTGCAAGAAAAATTTTAAAATGGACATGTAAGGATTGGCTCTTTCCTGTAGCTATTTAGTTCAGTAATTCATCTCTGAGTTAAATAACCTGCTTAATACAGGTATGTGATTTTTAATACCTACATTCACTCCTCATTTGTAACAGCGGTTGTCAAATTTGGTCACACATTACTCCACATAGTAATTTTTTTTTACTAAGAATATCAAAGTTCCTTCCTAGACTTGTTGTATAAGAATGCATCTCTGAAAGTCCCTCTTAGGTATTTTTGACATGGCTGTTCCATTAAATAATGAGTATGTTGTGAATTATGGCCCTTCTGAACTTTGTGTATGTGTGTGTGCACGCACACGCACGTGCACACACACACGCGCGCGCGCGGACACACACACACACACACACACACACACACACACATACGCATGCATGCCAGTTCTGGGGCTTAAATTCAAGGCCTGGGCACTGTCCCTGGGGTTTGTTTGTTTGTTTTTCCTTGTGGTTAACACTCTACCACTTGAGCCACAGTTCCACTTCTGGCTTTTTTCATAGTTTATTGAAGATAAGAGTCCCATGCACTTTCCTAACCAGGCTGGCTTTGAGCTGATTCTCAGATCTCAGTTTCCTGAGTAGTTAGGATTACAGGTATGAAGCATTGGTGCCCAGCTGAATTTGTTTTTTTTAACTCAAACATTACATAGTCCTTATACTATTAAATCGTGTTTTTTTTTCAGTAAGACTAAATTATAAAAGCTAACGTTACTACAAAGCTGCAATTTTCTATAATTATGACTGAAATAGGTAACATACATATATAAAATTTTGTGGCAAGTCAAGGGGGAAAAAAGAAGAAAATCCTAACTGCTATCCATTTCTCAGGTTGAGACCATAGTCTGAGACTTTCTCCCAAAGCCAACTTATGGCTGAGCTGTGAAGGTGTAGGAGTTTCTCACAGGAGGGCTTGAAGGGGACCTTCTAAGGCCAGTTGAATATCCTCTGAGCTCTCAGCCAGCGCAGTGGACTTCCCAGCCTCCCTGGGAACTCCCGGCACAAATTAGCAACTATTTACTATTTTCTGACATGACCGTTTAAAAGAAACACTCTTTCTTTTCTGTTAATGTTGTATTGAAAAATATGTTTGTAAAACATAGTGTGTTGTTTTTCCCACATATTAAACAACTCCTTCCCTGTAGTAAATAGACAAGAATCATGTTACCCAAGGTAGATAAGTACAGACATCTATGACACACGCAGGCAATGTAGCCCAGAGTTAGAAAACTGCATGGACATATGATCACAAATATTTGAAAACTCATCCTAAAAATAAATAGTTTAAAAGGTTCATAAATAAAAGCCAACCGAACAAACAGGAGGCATTTAGGCCCAATTCACTGTAAAATATCTCCTGACAAAAGTCTTTAGGATCATAATTGTTTTTAAAATCGTGACTCTTGAAAAAGTTGAAATAAGAAATAAGAAATTAGGTTCATAATTTCTGAAAGACAAACAAGTTACATATTTGTAAGTGGAGCTTTAAAAAATGATTATGCTATTGACCTACTAGAATATTTCTTCTTATCCCAAGACAAAGTATATAGTGATAAAAGAATGTATTTGGGGTTTTGGTTTTGGTTTTTTGTTCAGGGAATTTTATTTTTTTGTCAGTATTCAGTTTGAATTCAGACCTCTACCATTTGAGATTTGAGCCAAATGGTGGTTTATTTATTTTTCAGATAGTATCTCACACTTTTGCCTGGGACTAGACTTGATAATTCCAAGTGTGCCTCATCTGGCTTTTTTTCTTTTTCTTTTTTCTTCTTTTTTGCTTAGGCTGGCCTTGAACCATGAACCTCCAAGGTAGCTGTGATTACTAGTCACTCTCTGATCTTTTATCTTTTTAATTATGCCTTTATTATCTTTGAAGTAGTTGTACAAAGGGATTACTGTTCAACTCTTCTTCTTCTTTTGGGTACTGAGGGATTAAAGCTCAGACAACTAGGCAAGTTCCACCACTTGAGCCATAACCCCAGTCCTGAGACTGTGTTTAGTAAGCACTATCTGCTCTTGTCACTGCTTTGTTGATTTTGTGACCTAGGAAGGCAAGCCCATTTTTAATAGTCAATGGAGATATTGTGCAGGATTTCAAGCTCTTTCACCCAACCTTTCAAGAAGGGAAGTTTGAATTAAGGCATGGTTGAGCTACAGCAAACTGTAGTATACTGGTCTAAAGCTGCACTTGAATTTTGGAAATAATCCAAATGGAAGATGAAATATACTGGTAAGTCTGAACTCAGTGAAATCCCACAAGAGCTCTACTTTTTTTTAAACTGGGTAAACGTGCTTACCTGGAAAACAAGGATTTTGTTTCTTTTTCTCCCTTTGAGAGATCTGTAGGAGAAATAAAACTCTGGATCCCAAAGATCTTCTGTGAAAACATAAAATTGTTTGGAAGGATGAGTACTTAGAGTGGAAATTACTTTCTTTCCTGACAACATAAATTTAACTGGTCCCTTCTAAGTTGGTGTCTCTGATATTCTCCTATATTTTTGTGTTGTTTGGGAAAGAGAGACTCTGTGTTTTTCAGTTTTCTTAAGTAAAACCAAAAGGAAGTGATTTTTAATGAATTTTTACAATGCCATCCTGGATTCTGGATTCTGCTGCTCACACAGAGTATCATATGTGATTAATAAATTTTGCTCAAATGACACTTGCTAACAGCTTTCATTTTTTTGCTCAAATTATAATACTTGCTGGTAATATTTTGTTATAATATTTGCTGGTAATATTTTGTAAGTGTTATTCTATTGAATCTGTTTCCTGTGTTGTCTTCCTTTAACAGCCCACTTTTCCTGTAGGTCCCGCCATAGGGACAAATACGGCTATTAGCTTTGCTCCTTACTTAGCACCTGTCACCCCTGGAGTTGGGTTGGTCCCAACAGAAATTCTGCCCACCACACCTGTCATCGTTCCCGGAAGTCCACCCGTCACTGTCCCGGGCTCAACTGCAACTCAGAAACTTCTCAGGACTGACAAACTGGAGGTACTTGAACTGTGTTTGTGCTTTGAGATGCATTTGTGGTAGAAGAAAACATCTGGGTCAATGAATGCTTGTGAGATCATTGAGTTCTGCAAAAAAGACCATGCACACACACACACACACACACACACACACACACACACACACACACACTCATACACACACATCCAGAACCCATGCATTCATAATTCTGTGGTCTGAAATTAATGCCAAGGACAAAGGGAATTATGTGGGAAAAAGAATAACTTTAACACAAACAAAAATCATCTGCATAGAGTATATGTTTAAGGGCAAAATAGTGTCAACCAAGAGACTATTGAATCCATCTCAATGCAAATTACAGAGATCAATGCAAATTATACTCTCCTGTTATGTCCAGCAATAACCTTTCCTGAATCTTGGAAAGTTCTAGAAGTAGTCAGTTACCCAGCAATTAGGGCAATGGGAGATACTCAGAGACAATCCAGTTGGTCTGGTCCTGTTTCAGTGCTTTAAGACCATGTGTGGTTGTTATTGAATGTTCCAGAACACCTGGCTTGAAGGTTTTACTGACAAGTGAAGGAAGTGGGTGCTGGAGGGAAAAGGGGGGGATAGGTAAAGTTAGCTATTGATAGAGATGTCTAATTTCACTTAAAATCAAGTGTTCTATAAAACTCAATGTAACAAGTTGACATATTTATAAAATACAAATTCTGAAGTTGTAAATCAAGACAACCTTTCTGTACTTCATTGAGTAAAATTTCTCCTGAAACAAAGCTAGAGACTTGGTCTATTAACCCTACTCTGGTTATCACTCTGATAGTCCAGCAGAGCATTTTGTAAGGTTGTGTAAAGATTCTGATAGGTTTTTCAAAGCTATCCTTTCATTCCCTTACTGATTAGAGTAACTAGGTAACCTTGTATACTGAGAACACTGGGTCATTGGAGAATATTCTTTCAGTGTACATTTGTTTAAATATTAACCCAGAAAACCTGGAGGGCTACAAAATGTTTGCTACCTAACAACCTGTGAATGTTTTAGAATTCAGAATAGAACTGTAAATAGTTTAAAAGATATGTGTTTTCTTTAATAACTCAGCTTCAATCTAGAACCTCTATATCCTTGAGTGAAGAGAATGTAAATTCTACTGTTTCAGAGACACAAAGCCTGTCCCTGTGAATATTGGCGGATTGGCTTGCCAGGGGACTGCACATGTTTTGGGCTCCACCTGCTGGGGCCTACTGATCTTTAGCACTCAGGATGGGGCTGTTTCAGAAAACAGATTAGATCAGAAGAGTTGGGACAATTCGTCCTTCCCACAGTAGACAAAGGCACATGTAAAAGTGAATTCACATAGACTGTAACAGAACAGTTTTTGGTCCATTTCAATCCAGGAATGAAGTCAACTGCAGTCAGAAACTGACTACACTTTTTTCTGTTGTCCTAGGCAGGAGTGATTACCTTTGCAGAGAAAGGCTTATTCTGAATCTGTGCAAAGAGCTGAGTAAATTCCACTTCATACAGTTTATGAACTCAAGATGGAACGTTAGCTAATTTCCAAAGTAGGATGAAATAATTCACAGCTTTGCAACCTTTCACAACTTTTAAACCATCGGTTTACCTTTCAACTTCCCTTAGCCATTGGTCAGTGAGGAAAACACTGTGTTCCTAAGTATGTTTGACTTTCACAAGACTCAAACCTCGTTTGACCTTTCATTTAACGTCACTGTGATCCACCTGTGTGCTGGAAAATTGAAGACAAAAAGGAATTCACTTACAATCCTATTGGTTATTCTTCCCTGCGGATGACATTTGTAAGCAGGCAAGAATTACATAAGCCACATACAACATGTCTTTATTTCAGATTATTTATAGTTGAAGCATTATTAAGAAAACTTCAGATTATAAACATTTATTTCTTTCTATAGTAAAACTTTGGCCAAACCATCATTCACAAAGGATAATTTAATTTACCTGAGATTGCAGAATTATAAAGAACTTAAAAATCAACATTTTATCTATTTCCTATTTCTCTATCTAGTTTTGACCCTTTTTCTGCTTCTGTACTTTTATACATTAAAAATCATAGTAAGTAGAGCACTAATTTTGAATAGAAAACTCAGAGACAGCACCTACGCTCAGAGTTCAAGCCTTGCAACTGACAAAAAAAAACTTACCTTTCTTTGGAGCTATCAAAAATATTAATGAAGTGACTTTAAAATGAACCTTTTGGTGTCTAGTTACTGTGTTGGTGATTGCAGGTATAAGTTTTCTTTGAAGACTAGGGGAGATGCTCTAAGAACCAGAATTGGTCAGGTTCACAGGCCCAATCACCAATCACGGTCCTGACAGATGAGCAAGCATATCATTCCTGAAACATGTTGGAAAAGAGCTCTGTGACAGCTCTATCAAACTATCTATGATGATAGATAATGGGAAAAGTGATCTGTCCACAGATATAGATATATATGTATATAAAGATAATGTATGCATGTTGTATAGACAGCTAGATGTATAGACAGATGATTTCTGCCCATAGATAGAAGATATTCATATATGTATATATAGCTATATGATATATAGATGATATATAATGTGATACATCATCTATCTATGGATAGACCTATTAGATGGATGGATGGATGGATAGGTAGTAGATAGATAAATAGATAGATAGATAGATAGATAGATAGATAGATAGATAGATAGATAGACAGACAAAGTAGATGGATCTCCAGCCCCAATCCTGGTAAGTTACCTAAGGATATATAAATCCAGACATATGGAACCACAGACGATAGAGACTGTCGATTTCTGTTGTCATTCTTAATTTTGGCTAAAACTGCACATGGCCCCCATTACTTTCTTAACTTTTTTAGAAAAAGAGAGGAAGGTCAGCTTAGACTTAGCACCTCGTGTCTTGGCTTGTGGGTAATGACTATGCTATCCAGGAGAGCACCAAAGCCCACCTGCCTGGGAGCTGTGGGCCCATGTCCATTCCTCCCCACCCCTGTGCAGGTGGTCACAGTGACCCGCAGGGGGAGGGGGGCAGGCCTGACCCAGGCCCCCTGCGCCCTCCTCTCTTTCTCTCTCTCTTTCTCTCTCTCCCTGTTTCTCTGTCTCCTGTCTCTCTCTGTCTCTGTCTCTCTGTCTCTGTCTGTGTCTCTGTCTCTGTCTCTCTGTCTCTATCTCTCTGTCTCTCTGTCTCTCTCTCCCTGTTTCTCTCTGTCTCCTGTCTCTCTCTATCTCTGTCTCTGTGTCTCTGTCTCTGTGTCTCTGTCTCTCTGTCTCTGTCTCTCTGTGTCTCTGTCTCTGTGTCTCTGTCTCTCTCTCTCTCTCTCTGTCTCTCTCTCTCTCTGTCTCTCTGTCTCTCTCTCTTCTCCTGGCCCTACCCCACACGCATCACCACCGTGGCTTCTCCCCCTTGTCCCAGGTATGCAGGGAGTTCCAGCGAGGCAACTGTGCCCGGGGAGAGACGGACTGCCGCTTTGCACACCCCGCCGACAGCACCATGATTGACACGAACGACAACACCGTAACCGTTTGTATGGATTACATAAAGGGGCGTTGCATGAGGGAGAAATGCAAATATTTTCACCCTCCTGCACACTTGCAGGCCAAAATCAAAGCTGCGCAGCACCAAGCCAACCAAGCCGCGGTGGCCGCCCAGGCAGCCGCGGCCGCGGCCACCGTCATGGTAAGTGCGCGCGGGGTGGACCCCGATCGCCCGCACCCCGCACCCCCACGCGCCCCGGGCCGGGGTGGGGAGGGGATCGCTGCTTCGGGGTGCGACTTAGGTGCTCCCGGCTCAGCTGGGAGACGAGGCTGCTCTACGCCCCCCCACCCCGCACTCCGCTGCCTAAGTTTTGTTGTTGTTGCCCCCTTTTTAGTTGTTCTCTTCCTTCCCTCCCTTCTGAGGCACAATAAGTAAATCCCTATGCGGTCCTGCAGCCCCGCACCGCGGCCCAGCTGCGGGTGCTTGGCCCTGTCTCCCCGCAGAGGAAGGCTCTGAAATCTGGATTTAAAAAAAAAAAAAAAAAATATATATATATATATATATATATGGGGTTTTTTTTCTTTTAAAAAAGTTTTATTCCCTTTTGATCAAACTTTTTTTTACTGTCTTTTTTCTTTACCAAGAGTTTTTAATCGTCTGTAAGCCATTGCACACACAAAATTCGACCTGTCCGTGTCATGGACATCCTGACCGTTAGCACCCCCTTCCTTCTGTGGAAGCCTTGTAACAGGTAGAGCTGTCTCGCCCTCCTCTTCCCCCACCCCCCACCCCCAAAATGCTGCCTAGCAAGTGAGGGAGTCAGGAAAATCTGGCACCTTCTAGTGTCTCTACCTCCTCTCCTTCTGTATACCACCACAGCAGGGCTGATCCAACTCCTCCCTCCTGTGATATCGTACATGGAAGGGCAATGCATGCAGCAGATTAAAAATAGAAGTGGACTGGCGAGGTGCTTTAAAAAAAAAAAAAAGACCTGTAAGCCAGCCTCCCCTCCTCCATGTTCCTTACTGCTTACTGCCCCTCTGAGGCTGGCAGCAGCTCCGTTAGGGTCACAGGCCCTGATATCACCAGAGGCAGCTATCTACCAGTCACCAAGGAGCCTGGCTCCTTGGACTCTAAGGCTTCCAGGGTCTTACTCTAGCTAGATCTGTGAGATCAGAATTCAAATAGTTTTGTACATGTCCGAGAGGCTCATGTGTCCAAACTCTCCGTCTCCATGTCGGCAAGACTTTAGAATGAAGGAAAAGGTTTGGCAAGGGTCTCACATTGATTCCTTCACCCCTTCATTGAAGGCATTTAGAGGGGCCCAGCATGGATCAGCACCCGCTGGATAGGTTAAGTCAATGAGGACTCAGGGCTGGCTAGGTGACATGCGATGCCCCAGGTCATAGGATGGAAGTTCAGGGTAGGCCCAAGAAGGAGCCTGAAGTCTCAGCAGCCACTCCTCCCTGGGGACAGAGAAAGATAGAGCCTTAGAAATGAAAAGTACCGTTTGTGAACACATTGTTCTCATTAATGACCCCACTTCAGATGCAGACCACTGTCTCAAGTGGAAGGGAAGCTATCATATTCACAAGCTCATCTCACACACACACACACACACACACAATTATAAGAGATAGGGCTGCAGAGAGAACAGCACAGACTGCCCAGTGTGACCTGGTGTGTTATACTGAGCTTTCCAATCTGAACTCATCTCCCAATAGTTTAGAATCGAACCCTTTGCCTATCCCCATTTTGTTCTTGTTTTAAGCTTAGAGATCTTGGCTCTTCAGTGTTCTGTTACTGTCTATGTGGACAATATACACTCACACAAGAGTATCAGAGAAGAAAAAAATAAAGGTCTCCCTTTTTGAGTTCTCATAAGAGAGACTTCCAAAATGTATTCTGATCAGGAACAGGAAGATGATCACTCTCCGTAAATGAGCAGGAATTCTCTGGACATAATTAAGCATCCTTTATACATGTGTTCACTGTGTGAGTCCATCCTCTACCCACTCAGTGACGATCTTATCCTGAAGAAGTAAGACTTTTTTCTTGGTAATCATCTTTTCAGGCCAGCTTCAGCTTTCCCTAATTGATGTGCTGATGATTGGACACTAAGGCCATATTTTTCCATAGGATGGGACTGTGTTACAAATCACAACTTGGTCCTCAGCATATTGCCAAGATAAGACAGACACTCGATCTGGGAAGGTGGCTCAGTGGTAGAGTGCTTGCCTTGCATGCGTGAGGCCCTGGGTTCGATTCCTCAGCACCACATAAGCAGAAAAGGTCGGAAGTGGCGCTGTAGCTCAAGTGGTAGAGCACTAGCCTTGAGCTGAAGAGCTGAAAGAAAGCATCCAGGCCCAGAGGTTAGGCCCCACAACCAGCAAAAAAAAAAAAAAAAAAAAAAAGACAGACACTCAACTGAAGTAGCTTAAAAGACAGAATCGGATTTCGCTGTATCATGAGGAGAGGAGAACTTAAAATCTAGCCGGTCTTCTCTTTGTCTTGCCTCTCTTTCTTAGGATGTCAGCTCTATTCTCCAAGGCCAGCTTTTCCTATAGCTGTAGACAGCTTTAGGACACATTCTTGAATCTCTTTGACAAGAGAGAGAACAGTATACCCTAATTAGGAGGAAAATCATTGTCTTCTTGCCATATCAGTGGCCGTCCCTATGGTCAGAGTGATAGGAGCTATGTGTGCATGACTTAGTTTGGGTCTCAGTGGTCATCTCCCACTGTGAGGGAAGGAGACGAGGCTCTGAGACTATGAACACGTGAGTCCCCATAATCCAAATACCCTTTGAACAAATACAGTGACACGAGGGCCCTGATTTAGTCTTCTTGCATCCTACAAGGGAATGTCTATAAGCAATTAGGTTTCCATCGCTTCATTGGTAGACACCAATGATAGGTGACCCAGGCTGCTGGGGCTAAGAAGAAACATGTCCACTCATACAAATAGATCATCCTTCAGCCTCACAACAAGACATCAGAGCTCTGCGCGGCCACAGGCCCTCCCACACGTTCACACATATGCCGTAGGTGCCAGGAGAGTTAGTTGCCATAGTTTCTTAAGATGGTTACACCATGCCCAAATTTGGAGTGCTGCGAAGTCACAGGTTTTTGCCACGTCTTCAGAGACAACCCCAAAGAACATCATTTCAGAACAAAAGCCAGCATCTTCTTGACAATGACATGAAAATGACTGAATCTGACATGTCTCTTTAGGATGAACTCAGAGGCTTAGCTGAAATCAGTTGGATAAAGTTATAAGTATATATACCCTAGGAGCCAGATGACTCAGTACATTGCAGGAAAACGATGGTTTGATTTTCTTCTTTAGGACAAATGGGAGTGATGATGACAATGCCAGGTAGTAATAAGCCATTTACCTGCCTCCCCCATCTTCACCCAGTGTTCCCTAGTGGCATTGTTATTGCTATCTGGGGATTTCCCCCTTATTTTGATGAATCAAACCTTTAAAAAAAAAAAGCATTTAAAGCTTTTTCTTGAAGAAAAGGCACATTTATTTCCTTTTGAGCCTTATTCGTTTACTAATACCTCTTCAAATACAAGCATTGCTCTCCCCAGACATGTTAAGCAAGACACAGCTGCTCTTTGGTAGTTTGAGCACAAAGGGTGTTTCGTCTTCTGGCACGTGGTCTTTGTTCACATAAGCCAAAATGGGGCAAAACAAGAAGAACACTAGTTTATAAAAGGAAATAGGTAGGCTGCCATCAGCAAGATAAGCATCAATTGTTCAAGAAAATATGTGTGAGAACTTGGGATTCTGTCCAGCTCATCCACATCCTTTTACCTTCCTTACGGTGGTAGTTTTGATTATTTTGTCAGGATTTCCTGACCCCTCAGAGTTGATCTTTGCTTGTAACATGGCTAAGACCCCTTGGTTTGTTCGTCTTCACCTGAGGTAGGGTGTGTTCCTTGACCTAGAAGAAGAAAAGCCTGGCTGCCTGTCTAGGACTTCCATGTACATTCAGTTCTGTACCCAAGGCTAGGGGCCCAAGGCGGACACAGGATTATAAATGTCAGTGAGGCTGACAAGAAAGGAAGCCTAATGTCTGGTCCCAACAAAAGGGCTCAATTTAAAAGAAGATGCACACCTTCCTCTACAAAACCCGTTTACTTGGAAAGAAGATATTTGCATGTAATAAAGGAAACAAAGTATTCAACAGAGAAGAGAGACTCATCATGCTCATACTCAGTATGAAATTCTTAGCTCCTTTTCACTCTTAGATTATCCTAAATTATAGGGAAATGTGTTTTCAGTAAGCTAAAAAGAAAAGGGAAAATGTGGATAATGTTAACTTTTCATATGTTATCCTAAAGAGAAATATTCAACATTTCTTCTTCTATCCGGAGATAGACTTCATTAAATGATGCTTTGTTGAATCAAAATTTTGATCATAAATATCAGCCTTCAGAGACTTTTCCGGTTAGCATGCCAGAAAAGACTGACTCAATAGTAGATTCATTTTCTGTAAACCCTGAGGACTGGGGAAAATGAAGGAGAAAATTGAGTCTTGACAATTAAGGCCAAATGGTTTTGAGCTTCAGCATCCAGCTAATGTTCTGAGTGTATGCTAGGAGGGTAGGCTGCTGTATCGCCTTCTTTAGTCAATATAGATTAGTTTAAGCTCAAAAATAAATCAAACAAGCCCAGCATGACTCAATCGTGTGAAGCTTCACAGATGACAGATTTCAAACAAAAATGGCACCTTGGCTAGCCAGTGGGGGCTCTCTAATTCTAGCTATTCCAGAAGCTGGGATCTGAGAATCATGGTTCAGGAGCCAATCTTGACAGACAAATCCCAGAGACTCTAACCAACGAAAATCTGGATGTAGAAGTGTGTCTCGAGTGGTAGAATACTAGCCAAAAAAGCCAAGCTAGAGTTCAAGGCGTTGATTTGAAGCCTCGGTATCACTGTGTGCTCAGGGGCGCCAATGCACACACACAGAGGTATCGTGGAACTTAGAAAATGCTAAACATGATTTTTGTTTAAAGAACAGAGAAACGCGGGCTTGTTATTGCACTCCTTGGATTGATTTTATTTTTAATGTTCGAAATTTTACAACACTGCTTTTATATTATTTCATGTCCTTTATCAAAACGGCTTTCCCAAATTTTCTTGGCCATTTAGCCAAATCTTGTCTCTACCTCGAGCCTTCTTACTTTATCTCTAGTCACTCTCTTCACCACTTTACCTACCTCCTATCGTACATCTTTCCCTGAATCATCAAAAGATGATAAACGACCTTTTGTTTACCAAGTAAAATATCAATTATTCCCATTTTAACCATTTTCTTCCACTCTATTTTATTCCAAAGCCATAGCTCCACCTCAGAACTTTAGAATGTAAGTTCTTCAGTATTATGAAACCCTTATGGATTTACTTATTGTGCTAAAAATAGAAACGGGATATTTCATTTTTCTTATTTGCATTGAAGCTGTTCTTTGAATTTCTTTACTTTCATAGAATTCCATCATAGAATTTTTTCCATTTTTTTAGTGACAACCAGGAAGAGGAAAATTTTTCATTATGGTCTAAATTAATCCATCTCTACTATTCTTTCAATTGTTTAAGTGAAACTAAAAATATACTTATAAGACATCATTTATTTCTAATCTTTAAGCTATTGTTTGCTATTTTAGCTGTTTGCTATTGTACATGGTCTAGCCAAGAATTCCACTTTCCTTAATTGGTTTGACTGCTAATTGTAGCCAAAAGTACAAATAGGATTACTAAATAGAAATTATTTTAATACTCGAGGACACCTAAATACCTTTTCAGAGGGTATTTTCTTAGTATAACTGGTAAGTTGTTTGAAATGAAGTAAATTATAATTGCAACTGTAGTCAACAACAGAATGGATGATAAGTTAGTCATAAGCAGAGATAAAATAGAATACAAGTGAGAAATTTTGGAAACTCACTATTGAAATTCAAAACTTGTAATGTTTGGCACATTAGTCCACATACTCTTATAAAGACCCACAACTAGCAGAGTGAAACAAAGAATTGAGGCAATTATCTATATGATTCAGACAAAAAAGAAATCTGCATCCAAACCCAAACCATTTTGCCTAAATAATCTTGTGTTTGAATATTTTTTTTGCCTGAATTTTCATTTGTCTCAGTTTGCTGTTTCATTTTGTTAGGCTAGAGAGCCGAAGTGAAAATTATCTTCGTGAAAATTTTCAACTTGGATTGTGCCTGGTGCCTTTGGATTTTTTTTTTAAATATATACTTGAAAGCTAACTTATCAGACGTTCTTCAAGCTGATGGCCCTTGAAAGTTTTGCATTTTTTTTCTGAAGCAATATAAAAAATGCTTATGGTGTGTATGCAAGCTGCTGTTTTAATTAACTTTCCTGAATTTCAAACATCTATATTTTACTCTCTTATATGCTTTTAACTAAGGTATAGTAGATGCATTTTTGCTTCAATACTAATTTAAAGGTGTAATATTCATTTCTTTAGAGAACATTTTTGTTGTTGTGCATGCCTAGTGTTTTGTACGTTGTATATTGCATTCAGAATATTTTTTTCCTTCTCACCTATCCACAATGCAATGCCGTTCCCATGATGCACCTCTGCTTGCTGTTTACCTGTATGTTAATTCGCTTGAATCCCATTGGCCCACTGCCATCATGTGCTCGCTGCCTGTTATTAAAAGACTCAGTCGACTGCCAAAGCAATGAAGCGACCTCTCGAAGCAACTGTAGACCTGGTACTTTGACCTTTCACCTTTCGCTTTGCATGTAGCTTTTCAGAGAACCATCTGAGATTTGTTTTTACTTGTAAGATACTGGTTGCAGCCAATCATGATTATTAATTTAAAATGGAAAAATTTCAATAAGGTGTTTTAGCCATTTCGTTTGCATATGTAATCTGTGAAATAAAATTGACCCTAACAAATTTTAATACCTTTTCCAAAAGAGTGAAGCAAACTTAAATTCCTTGGCTCAGAAAAAGGCTCATTATAATCCTTATTAACCTTAACAGTCAAGAAATCGTCATTGAGTAAAAGTAAAGAATAGGTATTAATAATAACACAGTGCTTTTTTTCTTCCCCTACCCCTTCCCATTAGAATAGCTGAACCCATTTAAAAAGCTGAAGCCATTTTTGTTTTCGTTGTTGTTGCTTGATAGTTTTTTTTTTCTTTTCCTTAGTTGAGATGCTACCGTTTTTTGGGTTACAGAAATCATGCTTTTGCTCTCAATAACAAATTCTCACTCATTCGACATTGCCGCTGTTTAAATTAAGGTGCATGGCATAAGCATCTCCTTAGCTACCATTTAAAACGTAAAGAAAGAAAGAATATTGTCCTTGATGATCTGTGTAGACACGGAAGATTGTTTGCTTTAAGTTAGACATCTCTTATTGACTTCTTCCTTTCTAGGCCTTTCCTCCTGGTGCTCTTCATCCTTTACCAAAGAGACAAGCACTTGAAAAAAGCAACGGTGCCAGCACGGTATTTAATCCCAGTGTCTTACACTACCAGCAGGCTCTGACAAGCGCCCAGCTGCAGCAGCACGCCGCGTTCATCCCCACAGGTATGTGCCCTGACCGTCCACGTCTGCGTCCTTCTGTCCTTCTGGTCATGTGCTTTCTTCTCATCTCTTTAAGCTGTTTGGCGGCCTCTAGTTTTGCATCTAATGGTGCAATACCGCCTCAACGGTATCATTGTCTAGATATATCTAAAGATTTTGACCCTGCCTTGAGAGCTGAAAGTTGTTAGGATTCTAAAGCCAAATATCTGATCGAACTGAGTGATAGATTTAACCAGGAGCAACAGAGAACACGTAGGGGCTTCTGCTTTCTTAAGCCCTTGTTAAATTGTTTCTGTCAATAAGACCTCTTATGTGTGACCATTGAAATTTTCCCTTAACACTGAATGACCTAAAAATAGCAATTCTAGTAAATACTAACCACTTTTTTTTCTCTTTCTATTCAGTGCGCTAAAAAATAATGAGGCTATTCAAAGTAAAGCAATCCTCTACTCATATTTTTTATATCCATGCTCTCTCTCTTTCTCGCTCTCTCCATGCTTCTCAGCATTCACCAAGTTCACAAATTTTATAGAGAGATATGAGTCCTTATCCTCCATTTGCGAGCCAATATCTAAGGATATGAGGTGCTACTGTGCATTTATTTTACCATTCCACTAAGATGTCAATCATGTTTATCATAAAATCTCAGAGTTTAAAGTGGTCTCCGTGATCTCTTCATCCGGTTGACTGTTTTACAGATGAGAAAACTGAGGCCCCCCCCCCATGACAAGTGGCTTTCCAAGGTAACAAGGAAAAATTGTAGAACCTCAGTCCCCTAGACTTTGTCCAATAGACACACCGCAGCAGCCTCCTAGCATCCAAATACAAGATTCCAAAGGGCTCTCCAAAAAAATAAAAACAGCCTAAAGTAAACCTTTAAAAAAAATAGCATAATAGATAAGATATATAAGGTTAAAAATAAACAAAACACATTGTGTGCCAACACTACCCCAGCTTTTATTTATTTCCCTGCCACAGACACAGACACTCCAAACATACACCTTACACAGACAGCTCAACCAGCCCGTGATTTTCATCTTAAGTCTGAAGTTAGAAGCAGGGTATGATTTCATCTCCCATTTGTTGAGTTTAGGGGTTCAAAACAGAAGTCCTTCATTCCATGATAGTAAATGGAAGATGAATATGCATCAGTAACAATTTCACTAAAAAGAATTTCACTGATCCTTGTTTGTATGATTGGACTTTCCCCTTTTGTCACTCATTTGCTTGAATTCCAAAGCATATTAGAAGTTGTTTTTTAATCAGAGGTAGAAAAATACTTTTGTAATATCCTTTACCACAATGTCTATACTTTAAAAAAATCTAATAATATATAAACAATTGTACTTATAACAAAAAATATAAATTATGTGAGCAAAACAAGTTTTAGGATTTATTTCTCTTAATTGATTTTTGTACCTATCTTTAATTCGTAGACCTGCAGAGAAATCTCTTAATTCAGCAACTATCAGCACTTGACTCTAACACTATGACAGACAGCTTAGTCAATGACCACCCAAATAACATAGCAGTATTAATAATTGTAACCGAATTGAAATAATACCATCATATAACAATTACTGGAAAATTAGTTTACCCCCAAAGTCCTGTACGGTTTCTATAAATGTCTCATAGGCCTTGTGGCCAGTAGACATTTTAAGAGGGAAAAAATGACTCAGAGAAAAAACATAAAAGATGAATGTGTTCCTGAAGAATGGGAAATAAAGCCATTACCATCTTGGGAATATCTGAGACCCTGGAGCTAAGCCTTTGCTAGACTTCCAAGCCCTTAATTACATATGCCATACTCTAATCCAATAATGACAGATTAAAGGAGTTATTGAAAGAATTCACCTTTTAAGATATTTCACCTGCACACCACTTAAATGTTTCCAAAGCAAGATTGCCTTTCAGGTATTGGGTGCGGTGGTTGTGTACTTCCGCCCTCTGGTGGATTCTGTAGGAACAGCTCAGATGTGTCAGCAACCCTCATCCAAAGGACTTAGGAGCCAAAGGGTGGGACCCAGCCCACATAATTCCGTGAATTAGAAGACTCCATTTGTTGCATAATATTAAGATCATAGTGAAAAGAGATGTGGATCTCCTGTTTTGGAGTGTTCTTTCTGCTTCTAAGAAATATCCATGTTTCTCTCAAATGATGAAAGAGAGCAAACTTTATTAAAAATAGCATATGCTTTTCTCCCACCTTTAATCCACAGCGGAAATTTCAGTGTGTATAGTAGGGCAAAAGTTTTTATTTCAGGGTTTCTTTATGAACCACATTTTGTACCTCATTTTAAAAGTGATCATGATGACACGTTCATCGTTAATCCAGGTTTTTTAACCTCTGCAAATTAAGTGGTGATGTTCAGAAGAGTAATTTGTATAACGGAGCAGATGGCAGTCCCCTTATTATTAAGCGGACAAATAAATATGAAGTAAAAACATTTTTTTGTTTCCTGGAGGTTACCCTTTATGGAAAAGATATTCATAATATATCTTTTAATGTGCTACTAAAATTCTCCCATTGACACAATGTGGCTTTGCATTTTCAGGAATTCTACCTCCAGGCTGTAAAGATATTAACATAAAATATCACACAAAAATATGAAATTCTTCTCCAAAAACCATACTAAGATAATTATCACCCTGGTTGATGCCCTAGCACATTTTCAGTGGGTGGGATTTTTTTTCCTCCTTTTGATAGGGATTATTTTAACGAAGTAGTTATACTTTTTCTTTGCTATGTTAAGAAAGTGACAAAACCACACATAGTTACCAAAATAGCACCATCATGATTCTTGGCATTTCTCTGACAGGTTTATTCTGAGTTCCTGGAAGTGATCTTATAGATCTATTATCTATTTTTATTCAAGATGTTACCGTTCTATTAGTGGCAAACAATTATTTGCCTTTTGCAGATGGAAAAATTGAGGCTGTGTTTACAAAGTGGTATAACAATTATCTGGATAATCCTGGTTGACCGTGATTACAAGCTAACTACTTTGTGCAGTGGAAGAAGAAAATATCTGAGAATGTTTGTTTATAAAATTAACACCCTAGTGATAGGCTTCAGCTGGTCAGAAAAAAAAGGTGACCACCAGAACCCTTTCTTGAGTTGTCAGAACATTATATGGGAGCACAAGATAAATCACACAAGAGAGAGAAGGTGCTACCTAATCACTGCCCAAGTTGAGAAACCATAGATGGTCCTTAAGGTTTCCATGTAACTTGTGTCCATGTTGGGTAGAAACTGTCCACATAAAATAATCAACTATCCAGGCACTGTAATCCTAACCACTGAAGAAGCTGAAGTAGGAAGACTGAGATTCAAAGCCAGCCTGGGCAGACATATCTGAGAGATTCTTATTTCCAGTTAACTAGCAAAAAGCTGTAGGTGAGGTGTGGCTTAAGTGGTAGACGACCAGCTCTGAACAGAAAAGCTAAAGCAAGAATGCAAGGCTGAGTTCAAGCCCCGGTACCAACACACATTACACACACACACACACACACACACACACACACACACACACACACACACACACACACACGCACACATACACGCATGTTATTCATTGCATTCCATACAGCAAACATTTCCTGGACACATGAAATGTTCTGGGTTTGAGAGCTGGTGGTGAGAATGCAAAGGAGCTCAGACCTAGGTTAAAACCAAATATAAGGTGCAGCACGCAGAATGAGCCAAGGGACTGAGCATAGCTCTTGGAGAAGGAGGTTCTGCCTTCTGCACGCACGGTGGGTGGTGATACAAAGCATATGGAGGAAGAAGACTTTCTGAAGCTGGAGACATTTACTGACTTTGAAAGAGAAGTGAGCTTTTATCATTGGGTGGGGGTGGGGGAAGAGCCTCTCAGGCAAGAGAAGGGAGGGGTATGCTTGCAGAATAGAGTGTTGCCCACCATATGGCACCATAGTGTCAGGTACTCACAGGATCTTGGGAAGTGGAGGGGAGTAGTGAGGTGAAAAGGCTGAGCCCTGAAAAGAAAAGCAAGCCCATTGGGTAAGAGAGCCAACCCGGTGGCAAAGGCAGCGTATTTCCAATGTGCACACCCCTCTTGGGCGGCCACAGGAGAGTCTTGTTGAGTTCATTTGGTTGAGCAGATCCAAGACTGAAGCCTGAGAGATGCGGCTGATAGCTCTACTAGCAAGTTGACTGGGAAGCAGCTCTCCATCCTTAGCAGCCCTCTGACCCTCACTTCCCCATACATCTCAGGAATGCCTTCCCCGGGAGGGAGGCTTGTCCACAGACACTGTCAGAGAATCCAAGGGGGAGAGGGGGTGACATAGGGGCCTGAGGAGTAGGTAAAGGAATAGTGGAGAAGATTCCTGAAGACATGGCATGTACCTCGAGGCCTGAGAGGCGACAGGGGGTGAGGAGTCTTCTGCAGAGAGCAGAGAGCTTGTAGTAGGCTCGCATGGAATGAAGTAGAATGTGCAATGATAAGGCTAAGCTGTGCAGTTCCTGGTTCCAGGACAGCCTGGGAGGGAGACAGAGCCTGGACCCCAAGTAGCTTCATCTCAAAAGCAGTAGTGGCCATTGATTGTTCCCCAGAAGAGCAGTAGCCAGGCCTGCAAAAGCTGGAGGATGATTAAGAATGGACTACCAGGAGGGACAGGAAGGCCAGTGAGGACATTGATGCATAGCTGAGATTAGAGATAATGGAGGTTAGGACCAGGAAAAGTGGCAGAGGTGATAAGCGAACAGAGGCAAACTGCATTTCAGAGGCACGATTGCTTTGGCTTGTTGGTGAGTTGGCTGCGGGGAAGGGGAGTATCACTAGGGGAAGTGGCACAGGTGTGACATTCTCTTCAGGCTACAGTTCCACAGGGATACAGGGATGCTGATGTCCACCCCAGATGGTCTCTGAGGTGGAGAAAGAGACTGAGAAACACTTAGGTCGACACCTGTTCAGTTGGAGACAAGTGTGAGAGCCAAGTAACGAGGACAAGAGCAATGTCGTGATTGGATCTGGCGCTCAGAGAAGAAATCTGAGCAGAACACAGTGTGGACGTCATGAGTTCATTGACGATCTGGCGCTCAGAGAGGAAATCTGAGCAGAACACAGTGTGGACGTCATGAGGTCATTGACGCTCTTTAAATACATAGGTGGAAGAGTACCCAGGATTGACATATCAAAGTAGATGGGAACAAAAAGACCCAGAACTGAGGAAAACGCCAGAAGACAGAGATAGAGATTTGAGGGAAGGATGAGAATACAGAAAGAGGACATTGCCAGAAAGAGAAAAAAAAAAGTGTGGGAGGGCTGAGAGTGTATGGGGAAGTAAGTGTGTGTGCGTGTGTGTGTGTATGTGTGTGTGTGTGTGTGTGTGTGTGATCAAGCCTATGAGGGAAGGATGGTTTGTCATGGAGAGAGGAGGGAGTGGCCAGATAGAATGCGATCCTGAGACTCCGGAACAAGTAGGTGATGGTATAAGACTTTCTCCTGCTCAACCATTCAGAGTCCATTGATGACAGACATTCTTAGTTTGCGCAGAGAGGAGTAGAGATAGTTTAGGTAGAGTAAAACCAAATTGGATAGGACTGAAGATTAAATGGGAACCAGGGAAGTGAAAAAGTGGTTGTGGATCACTTTCTAGAAGCTTGGTTGGAAAGATTAGAGCAATTGACTGGAGGAAAAAATGGTGTCATGGAAAGGATTTTTTGAGTGAGTGAGTGTGTGTGTGTGTGTGTGTGTGTGAGAGAGAGAGAGAGAGAGAGAGAGAGAGAGAGAGAGAGAGAGAGAGAGAGAGAGAGAGAGAGAGATTGAGAGAGAGAGAGAGATTGAGAGAGAGAGAAAGTTATCTGTACAGGCACATTGAAGAACCCAGTAGGAATCCCTTTTTCTGATGCAGATGTTAGCTGGGTTTGGCATGGTGAGCTTAGCGAAGAGAGTAATGGTGTCTACACCTCAGATTCTTCATAAAAAATGACCTCTGTGTCACCTGTGTAACATTCAGTCTCCAGTTAATCAAATTCACATTGCCTGGTTTTCATCCCAAGGAACAGAAGAACCCTGAGCATATAATTCCTCAAAGTTTTCTATGCAGTTCTAAACAGCCATCCCAAACATGCCTGCCTATCATGGCCCAAGTTTTGTGATTCATGCCCATTAATAAGACCACCCGAGGTAAAGCAGCTCTTCCTTAGGAAGGAAAGAACACCCCCTCCCTGCTTCTGTCCATTACCCCCTTAGACTTTAGACTTGCCAAAATCCTTCTTCCGGGGTCACCTTGATGTGACCTTGACAAAAATGAAACCTCTTCGGGTTCTCCTTTAGTCCTAGTTCTACACAACTTTGATTTGGAAGATATGAAATCCTGATTGCAGTTCTTTTCATACTGATGTTGACACAAAATATTTTATCATCAATCCATCAAGCCAACAACTTGAATGCAGCAAGTCCAGTATAAATGTAGTGCTCCTAAAACCCGGCCAGGATTTGGGAATGGAGTTCGATTTCTAGTCTTACCCTTGACTCACACTAGTCATGACTTTGCCAGGAGTTTCTATGCCTCAGATTTTTCATCTGTAAAATTCCCACTTCCTACCTTGGAGGATTAATTTGATCATATCTGTAAAATACTTTGAAGTCATAGAGGAAGGAGGCTACAACATTATCACATGTCATTCTTGTTAGACTCATGTTGATGTATATATGACTAGCAAGTGTGAAAAAGTAGTTGTAAGTGTGAGCTTGGGAGATGATTGGCTTACAACAAGTCAGCTGTATCTGTGTCTGTACTGACAATGTGAACAGCCCTTTACAAACTGTGTTAACTAACCCTACTTATTTCTGGTTGCGCTTCAATCTCACTTTTGAATGTTAACTCTAAACCGCTAACCTGTTTCTTTCCCTTTATCCACTTTTTCCACCCACCATTGCATGACGTCAGGGTCAGTTTTGTGCATGACACCCGCTACCAGTATTGGTAGGTTTCAAACTTTTTTTATTTGTATTTTTATATGATGTCTTTTATATAATACTTTCACTTATTTGACATTTATTTCAGAGATGGTAAAAAAAAATGTTTGAGGAAGAAGAAGTAGTAAATCTGAAGGCTTATTTGGCTTTAGAGTTAACAGGTTTTTTTTAAGATGTATAATTAAGAAAATGATGGTTTTAATGTGCTCTTTTGTGCTAGAACAATCGTTACCAAGACATAAAGCCACAGTACAAGTCTGATTTTTAATGATTTGTGTTTTGTTTCTCTTTATAGTTTATCTGGTATAGCATAAGGAAAACAGACAGGAGGCAGGCTAATTTCATCAATGTTTTAAAGTTTCATAGTGGTGTGCCTTTATCTCCTCTTGCTTGTCTTAGAGTTATCAGAGTTTCCCAGAAGTATTTCTTTAAAATAAATAAATATATATATACATATACATACATGGATGTATTTTGAAACTAAATGTCAGACCTACCTTTCTTATCTTTTATAAGTGTTAGCTCATTTGTGATGATCTTTGTACCTGCTCATTCTTTTTGATGTTAAACAGTCCTCAGTATAATAGCTCTTCAGTCTGTCTTTAGGACATATGGATTGATTCTAGCTAGAGTCCAGAAAAGCAAATATTGACAGAATTAGTCTGACTATTTCAGAGTGACTGTGTTAGAATTTACATCAAGGCCGTAGTTTTTGCTTTGC
This sequence comes from Dipodomys merriami, assembly GCF_024711535.1. NCBI lineage: Eukaryota > Metazoa > Chordata > Mammalia > Rodentia > Heteromyidae > Dipodomys > Dipodomys merriami. The sequence continues at coordinate 22,081,788 of NW_027206179.1, read as the reverse complement.
TGTTTATTGATCAAAATAAAACACAATCCCCAGCGATTCCTGTTTACATAAAAGATCCCAAATTGAAAAGGAAAATGTTCAATTTGACCAGAGTTAACCAAGATGTTCCAAAGAACATCTTATCCCAAATTAAACTTACATATCGGGCCTTTGATGTCTTAGAATTTATGATTATTCTATACTTAATTGTCATCTATTCTCACTTGATTGGATATTGCCCGTGAGATTTTTTTTTTTTTTTAGAAACAACCATTATTATATTTACTATATGCTGAATTGGGAATGGTTCTATTGTTAGAAAGAAATTGTTAATAAATCCATCAACCAAAGTAATCTGCTTTGGCCTTTCTGGGAATCACTGATTATGTTTTAAAACTTCCTTTAATTGTACTTGTAATAAGCTATTTTCCCTTTTTTATTTCTCTCCCATGCTTCCTTGCTTTGCATTGTGATTGCATGCCATCTGCTGGTTTAACCCATGATGGCTTGCTGCTCTGATATTCACCATGCCAAATACCACTTCTATTACCATAATGCTACACCCTCCTGTTCATTGCTCCCATGGTTCCCCTCCTGAAAGTACCCATGATGCACAGCGCTACGTCCGCCACTGTCTCTGCAGCAACAACTCCTGCAACAAGTGTCCCCTTCGCAGCAACAGCCACAGCCAATCAGGTTTGCTCCTTTTAAAGCTTTCTTTCACAAATCCCGAACTCTAAATGAGTGCTGATATTTAAAAAAAAAATTCTCAGTGAGAGAATTTTTTTTTCATGTTTATCCATCAAATTTTATTTTTTTAATTAGTTTTATAGCAAGCATTTACAGACAGGTTGCACTTATTTAGAGTTAACATTTACTGCAAATAATGATGTAGCTATGTTTTGTGTTGCACTGTTTGTTTTCGTACCTAATATTGTGTAATTAACCTGACAGGCTTAAATTCCTTTTAGTACAGCGTTACTTATCCAGTGGTTGATGAGTGACCCCATAAAAATGCGAAGGCACCTGTGGGTGTTTCCACGGTTGACTCTAGTTTGCTTCGGTTCATTCAGACCTTATGATCTGTGTTGGAGGAAGAAATCACCTCTTAGAAAAGTCTCCTCGGGCTGGGAAGGTGGCTCAGTGGTAGAGCACTTGCCTTGCATGCCTGAGGCCCTGGGTTTGATTCCTCAGCGCCACATAAGTAAAAAGAAAAAAGCCGGAAGTGGCTCTGTGGCTCAAGTGGTAGAGCGCTAGCCTTGAGCTGAAGAGCTGAGGGACAGTGCCCAGGCCCAGAGTTCAGGGCCATGACTGGACCCCCCCCCCCAAAAAAAGAAAGTAGAAAAGTCTCCTCCCTTCCTTCTAAGTATTAAATCTGAGGTCCCAATAATGCTTATTGACATTGATCATAGGTGCTACCAAACTCACTTAGCCCCCACTGGACAATCTGCCCAGAATCCTGGTGTAAGAGCCATACATCCTGGAAGGAGAAAAGAAATGTACCCCTGGGTTCACGAGCTGGTTGTAAAGAATTAGGAGAGTTTAACTCTGTGGGTTTAATGCATGTTCCCATACCACCTTGGCTTGTGACACTAACTAGTGAGAGCCAGCGACTGTTACAGCCACACACTTTGACTGTGCCCTTGACCTCAGCAGTCAACTTAGACACATGCATTCCTGGTAAAAGGATCTGTACATAGTGTGTGATGATGGAGAATCAATCCTCCCTTCACCTAGAAAACCATCTTCTAGTGCATACCCCTCCCTTCAGGAAAGCAATTATGTGGGGTGGTAGAGGGGGTTGTTTGGTTTAGTTTTGAATTTTCGTGTTTTATAATAAAAATGATCCATGGTGCTAATACAAGATGAAAAAGAATCTAGGAAGGCAAGGCTGATAGGAAAAATGGTAAGTTGGGCATTGGGGATAGCAGGTTGGCATAAATGGCATCCGGCTTCCTGCAGGCTGGCAAGGCTGACTCACACTCAAGTGACTGTAGGATCCCAAGGCTCTAGGCTTCCTCACTGAAATGAGAGGTGTGAATGCATTGGGTGGCAGGAAGGAAAATGAACCTCCTGGACAATTCCAACCGTGTCTGCCACATCGTGATAAGGCAGGAAGGAGCAAGGAGTGGACTGCACAGAAGCCATGTAAACTATGTGTTTGCAGTTCTTCTGTTAATCGTCTTACACCCGGTCCCCTAATGGGGACCACAAAGAGAGGCCAGCAAGTTCCTACCTGGGAAAATTGATTTTTCTTTAAGCCATGAGATGGCAGAAGGGAAAGAGGCTATCTGTATCCTCCCAGCATTGGATTCAAAACACCTCTTCTCACTCACTCAACCTTTTGATGGGCCCGATGCTTGTTAAACAAGCACTCTCCCACCAGAACTATGGCCCAAGCCCTGGGTTCCTTGGCATTTTGTTTTTAAAACAGGATCTCCCTAACAACACCTGAGCTAGCCTTGAACTGGAGACCTCCTGTCTCTGCCTCCTGAGTAGCTGGGATTACAAGGCATGCAACTCCATGCCCAGAACACTTCTTTGTTCTTTTAAGGGATGATGGCTATCTGCTAAGTCTATATCCTGCCCCCTCCAACCATGCTTATGTGATATTTTTTTTAAATCTGATTTCTTCATAGAAAAAAAAGTTCAAAAATTAATATGATATCAAAATTTCCCCTATCCTTCGTAGCAAGTTGCATATTTCCAGTGTTCAGAGATCTTCTCTAAGAAAGAGAAGGAAGCTTTGGAGTTTCAAAGCAATGTCATTTGTATTTTTTCGGTTTAGTGATTGGCACCATTTGATAAGGGAGAAAAAGTCGGGATTGTAAACAAACATACAGGATTTTGTCTGTGTGGAAAGAGGCAAGGAATAGGAAGTCTGGACTATTTAGAAACTAAATCATATCATTGTAACTTGGGTATGATCAGGAAAGGAACTAATAAGCCTAACTTTAATTTTATCCCAACAACTGTAATTAAAGGAATACATAACTAGCTTAATGAATCCTAGATTCTGTGCTTTACAGTTTGTCAGAGGCAATAGTTGGTACTGTATTGCATGTTGTTATAAAACAAAATCCTAAAGCAATACTTGATAAAGGTCTGCTTACACAGAAAGGTAAATCATTTAACCATAGGTTTTCAGATATGACTTTTTTAAATGTATTTTCAAGTCTCCTATCATCTACAGAAGAACTTGGGAATTATTTTAGCATCTAAGCATAAGAAACTCAGAGATTTGCTAATGATTATGAAATATAAATCCAGTTTAAGATGTCAACTCAACTGGAATGAGGAATCTTGGCTTGTGAATCTCAGTTGTGAAAGGAGGAAGAGATCCTCATGACCTCTGAGATTTGTGCCTCTTACACAAGCCTGAAAAGTGGCCTGGTCAGAAAGGTGACACAGGCAGGACGGAGAGTGGAGGAAACACTGAGGCTGTAGAACACTAAGCATTCTGCCTTCTCATCTTTAGCACAAAATACAGCTGGGTTTTGCCCCTCCCTCCTCCCCCTTTTTAAGTTAATTTTCTCAATCAGACCATCCGTTCAAATACTTCAGATCTCAGAGGCAATTTGTAATTAGATACGTCATTCATAAGAGGAAGAAGGTAAACTGAAGCTTCTCATGGCTTCTCATGATAGCTTCTCTGGTCCAGGGTGTTTTTAGTTTACCACGTGGAGAATCGCACATAGCACACAGCCAACGCATACATTTTATCCTCAGGATGAACCACCAATAAAAGTTTGCATGGATCTTTTTGTAGAGCAGTAGCTTAAAATTAAATGGAACCTAAACATGGGAAAAATGTTTTAAAAACCTGGGAATTATCTAGGAATAGATAGATAGACAAAAATACAACTTCCTATTTTGATTTCCTATTTCCATTTTCCTATTGCAAGGTCTTTGAGCCTTAATATACAAACTATATCTAGTAATAATATAATAATAATACAAACCACTTGCTATATGCCAGGTATGACTAGAAATGCTCTCTCGTGTATTACATATTATATGTCATATATTCAACTCTACTATATATATGAAAGGCTATGTATGCATAAATACATGGATTCTTATTTAGTCCTTACAGTAGTTTAGGCTCTGTGTTCATCATCCCCATTTTATGGATGGCAAAACTTAAACAAGTGTAACTGCATGAACCAAAGTTGCGTAGCTATTAAATGGTCCTGCTAGAGTTTAAACCCAGGCAGTTTGGCCACAAAGCCTTGGTGTTAACACCCAGGGTATGCTCTTCCTCTACAATTAGAAACTCTTAAAATAAAACTATCTATTGAGTGAGACTCAAAACAAACAAATTCCATTGCTAGAGGAGAAAATGAAAAAGTCTTGCTAATACAGGTCAAGCCAAGAAGGGGCCTTAATTGGGAAATTGAACTCTCAGCTAGTTATAGAACAGGGAGCTCATGTTTAGGAACTCCGTAGTTGAACTTCTTGATTCTTTATGGTACTATAATCAGTGGGAATTTTTAATTTCTAACAGAAGGTTTAGCCATCGGTCTTAAGCAGGTCTGTAGGTACCTTTTGTCACAGTCTCTATTTCTAACCTCTGTTAAATCTCCAAGTACCTTGGTAAACTAGCAAACTCAGAAAAGAAAATAATGTCAACCTGACAGATAGTAGGTTCAATCCCACTGAAAGGACCAGAATTCACAAATTTGTTGACGTCCCTATTGTGATAAATTTAGAGTAGACAGTAAAGTGATAGAGATATTTGGCTTAGCATATGGATTATGTAGATATTTTCTATGCTACAAGAAATGTTATTTAATAAAAAAGGGTGCATATAAAATTTCTATAACCTGAGTGGTTAGAGACCTCTATGGTATAATTGCTTTTTTAAATTATGCAAAGATACCTTTTATTCTTTCATAAGGAGAGGATATTTCTGAATAAGTGTAATTTGTATTTTAGCTTCTTTATTTATACATGGGTATTATTTAGTTCACTTAATTACATCCTTCAAGGCCCAATTCAAATACAATTTTTACTTAGTCCTCCCTGCTGAAAGTTCTTCATCTGTCTTGTGAATTTTACAAGGATTTTGTCTGCTTTCCCCTTAGGGTACCTTCAGTAGGTAGAAAGTCAACTTCAAGTGTACAAAAATAGAGGGGCATAAAGTTTATCTGGAGAAGAACCAACAACCTGAGCAATCAGAACCTCTGTTTGTGGGAATAGCTCTGAGTTACAAGCTCCTAGTTGAGCAGGGTCTTAATGCCAGGCTAAAGGATTCTGTCACTACTGGGAAACCTAGGAATACTGAGCAGAGAGATTGGAGGAGAGCATCTGCAGGAACCATAAAGCATCTACACTGGCACCAGGGCCATCAGCAAGTAGCCTGTTGGTCTCACCATTTCCCGTTACTTTGGGAATGTTACTTTTAGCCAAACAGAAATATAAAATCATTGTGTACTACAGCAAAATCTGTCCCAAATCAGCATCAGGTGACAGAAAGATACATGTGGGCTGATGTGAATGGTTAGGGAACTTGCCTCTTGGGACTTGTTGACCTGCACTTAGCCAAGTCTCCAAGAAGTACTACCTCATGGTTACCAGTAGCAGGTATAAGGCCTCCACAACTGAGACTTCCTCTAAAGATTTAGTCCATTCAACAGAGTTGACCTTCCAGAGAGTTCTTTGGAAAGTCATTGGAATATAAAACAAGCCAGAAATTTCCCTTTTCCGTTACTGCTTGATAGCAGTTCACTCTATACATAGTAAATTTAAACATTATCTTATCAGAAAATAAAAATAAAATTTCTATTTATTACCTATTATGTTCTATCTGGCCTGCTCTAAGCTACTAAAGAAGAAAGAGAGAAAAAAAAATCTCAGGAACATCCTATTTTATACTTAGTCCTCCTCTGTGAACATGAACACAGCTTCACACCCACTTAAATTAACCCATGCTACCCAGGAAATCCAGAAAGAAGACTAAGGTCATGCTTTGTGACATCTCCCTTACATCTGTTTTATAAAATACCTATTATTCAAGGCCATCTGTTGGGACTATATTGAGACAAATGTAGGAGGCATTCAATATTTTCTGTTGTTCACTACTTGACCCATTTGGGGAGGGCCTATGTTTGTTTCACAAGTAACAATCTTGGTTCTGCAAGGCCCCAGTGTAGGAGGCGTAGGCTCCAGTCAGCTCTCTCCTGAAATACATGGCAGAGTAGCTGGCCATCCTCAGTGCTGCTGATCAAACTGTGAAACTCTCTTTTTTCACAGTTGGCTTGTTCCTGAAAGCAGCTGGACCCAAGTATTCTGTTCTCTTTCCCCGCCAAACAGAGAATGCAACTGTTGGAATCCAGCTCTTACAAACAGCCCTCTGGGTTAGGACAGCTTCTAGGTACCATACTGCCAAAGTGACTGAGCTTTGTGCTTTTACTGTGGCCATAGAGAAAGGGGTTGGTTTCTGAATTGGGCATGATTGCTTCAAATGAGCTAGAATTGCCATGTCAAATGTATTTCAGAGAAGGCAAGCCTAACTTGTGTGTGTGTGTGTGTGTGTGTACATGTATGTGACAGAGACAGAGAAAGAGGAATTGAGATTGAAGTCTATCATAAGATAAACTTAAGCTATAAAAATTGCAACAGTTGCATTCAATTGGCATTATTAAGTAAAACTCCTTAGCAATTTTTCAATTCTAACTTTCATTGTACATCATGGTTAGGAAGTCTAGATTTACTACTAATAGGGCAAAAAAAGAGTTCCCAGGAATGAGAAGGTAGCTCAGTAGTAAAGTGCTTGCCTTGCATGCATGAGGCCCTGGGTTCGATTCCTCAGCACCATGTAAGCAGAAAAAGCCAGAAGTAGTACTGTGGCTCAAGTGGTAGAGCACTAGCCTTGAGCTGAACAGCTGAGGGACAGCACCCAGGCCCAGAGTTCAGGCCCCACAACCAACAGAAAAAAAAATAAGAGTTCCCAAATATGGGGGTCTTAGATGAACTTGTGTCTATAAGACCCACCTAGAGGAAAAGGAATTTTTCCCTTTATGAAATCAGAAAATAAGGAGACAGTAGACCTTTTTGTTTTCCTGCCTTAGGTACAGCTACTTTGCAGGACTACTGTGAGGTTTAATTAATAAATGTCTCTGCAGATTCTCTGAAGAAAAGCCAGGTTATGTAAGCATTGTGGTCTCAGACAGTTTCATTTTTCATGAATAATTTACACCTCATGATGAGAAGCTGGGTAGAATTCTTTTGTATACTCACCTAAAGATATAATATCAGTTCCAATTTTGTGTAGCTGAACAGAAAAAAATACTAAGTCCTTCTGTGAAGCTTTTCTGCCTCTAGACTCGCCCTATATATTATACCCTCAAATCCCACCCATTTTTTGCATTTTGATGGGTTGGGGGGGGTTGAACTTTTGGAATTGAGAAGTTCTAATGTCGGTAGCATTTTGGCTTTTGTCGGTGGTAGAAAAATCATGCTCCATTTCTCTAATTTTAGGTTTCCTCCTTGGAGCCAAATGAATATGTGGTTCACCCTATGTGTGTGTTATTTCCAGCTCTAGATTTGTAAAGGAAGAGAGAACCTAGCTGCAAGGCAGGAATTCAGACCTATTTTCAAGGGTTGGGTGAGCTGCTATAAACGGCATGAACCTTCATGCAAAGGCATTTATCTTACCTGAGCCCTGCCAGTGTTGCCTGCCCTTCCTGCATGTCTGCTGACATGTTTGGGGTGTGACAAGCCTTTATGTATCTGAATCTGTGACCATTTCAGAGGCCACCGTCAGGGAGATGGTAAAGATGTTCAGGGGTTCATTGTCTCTAGTCAAGGAATTGTGACTCAATCAGGGCATGTCATCTAAAACAACACAACATAAAGCAAGAATTCCAGTGCATAAGTATCACTTCGAGGACAACAAGCTCTATGGGAGAGCTCATCCCTAAGTGGCTCTGAGGGGTTTGTAGTAATTAGATAAAGGATGGATAAGGTAATTAGATGAATGGCATGGACCAATTTGTAAATTCAAGGGTAGAGAGAAGGATGCAGTCAAAGGAAAAGGGAACTCACATTCCTAAATGCACCACCATGCCATTTTAGGTATGTTTGCACATTTAACCCTCTAAATGGGTTCTATTTTCTCTTCCATAGATAAAGAAATCACAGATAATTTTGATCATAGCCCTAATAAGTAGTAGGGCCTGCGGTTTGATCTCAAGTCTGTCTGTAACCTTGATGTCCCTATTTGTCAGATTTCTGTCACTGTGACAAAATATATCTGAGAAAGATGGGCGTGGCCTCACAAATTGAGGGGTTTAAATCTATCATCAGCTGGCCCCGTGCTTTGGGGCCCATAGCAAGGCAGACCATCATAGCAGGCAGGGATGAACAGCAAAGAGGGCCTGTACCCCTCATAACATCCAGCAAAATAAGAACAGGAAGGAGATGGAATCAAACTCTTGGCTATGGCTCAGGGGAACAAAATGATTTGCCTTGGACCTCACTGCCTGTGAGCGGATAATACCAGAAGGTATGAATACAAGGTACAGTAGAATGTCCTAGAAAATGCAGTTGCATAGCTATGTAGGGAGGAGGTCAGATTTATAGTTGAGAACAGGACAGGAAATAGGATATTTGAGGCTTGACTCATCATGACACTACTGAGAGTGAGTTTGGTAGCTGGGAGAGGCTGAGTGTTACATTGACTGGCAAAGAAGCAACTCAGTCCATGAAGTGATGAAACTGAGATGGAAAGAATAGAAGAAAGTGAGTGAACCGGACCCACCCAAAGCCAGAGAGCTTTCTTGATCCTTTACTTTTTCCCCTCTGCTCAACTGGAAGCTGGCATTAGCCCATACCAGATCTGTGGATTTTTATGCTTTGCTCCTCCTCACCACATAACCCTCCATCAAGACCTCTCTCCCACTGAGTTTAATAAAGAGAATAATTCTTGTCTACAGTTCTTCCCTTCGATGTCTTCTAGAACAATTCAGTTGCCTAGAATTTTTTTATAACAATTGATGAAAAATGATAGCTATTCTAGCCATCAGAATCCATCATACTTCAGCATCAAATGTGTAGGCTGGAGCTTTTGATCGGTTGGTGTTAGTCTTGGTGATCAAATTATATTATTCTTCCCATCAATCTGCTTGCTCTGTGGTATCCATTGATCTCAGCTTCTCTTGATAAGCTTCTTGTAATCAAATCCTGAGACCGGCCGCTATTCATCACAGGGTATTTCTGAAAAGCAGCATTATTGAACTGATCGTTGTAAAATGTCACCCATTCCCCACCCCACCCCCCACCATTCCCAGGTGCATCAGTCTTTGTAGATCTGACCGAGACCATCATCAACTAAATCGTAGGAAGAAAAGATGCTAAGTCAAAAGAGCAAATTTACCACCGTCACGCCATGTCTCCAAAATAACATTTAAAAAATGTGATCCATGTTACATTACAAACTGGAATAGAGGCTCAGATAAGTGAAGAAAGAACCTAACCCAACTCACGTAAACAGCAAGGGAAGCAGGCCTTGAATTCACTTACCTGTGTCCTGCCTGGAGTGGTGTTTTTCCTCTTTCACCCAAGGACCTTCCTGGCCGAGTAGAGTCTGAAGTGATCATGGATGGGGTCTAAGGCCTACAGAGAATGCAGATAGCACAAACCTAACTCACCCCTACCTGCCACGAAACACTTACCATGTGCCAGCTATTGTGCATAGTCTTTTATGTACATTAGCTCTCTGAAACTCAAAATGCCCCTGAAAGGGACTATAATTATTCCAGTAATAGTGAAGAAGGAATTACAGTTTAGAGAAGCTGAGGAACGTACCCAAGATCATACCCTTACTGGGGGGGAGGAGGAGCAGATTTTAAAACTAAGTCGTGAGGAGATGGGCAGAGAGTGATGGGGAATGATTTGTTCATAATCACATAGGGATGAGAAATTAATACTCCTGACACAGCCCAGGCCCTCTTCCCATCCCTCAAAACATAGCTAGTGTATCCTGCTAACTATTCTCTTTTCTTTTTTAATTGAACAAAATATAGATTTACTTCTTCCTTAGAATTTAGAAAAGTTTTTGAGGAATAAGAGACAAAACACTCAGAGAAGTCAAACTCAAATGCTTTGCCTTTCCCGAAGTATTTTTCCCTGTATTAATCTCATAACTGCTCCATTACTCACTCTTTTGATATTTGCTATTGTTCCACTGGAATGTGTGGGAAGGCCACAGAGTTGCTTCTGTTATGAGGATTCTGGAGAGAAGGAATTGCTTGGATCGATTCCTATTGTTCATGTTCTTTTCTTGGTTCTCCTCTGACTCCAGGCTTTGTGAAAGATGGCCTTGAACAAGAAATTGAAGTTAAAAGAGAGAAATCTAAGAAAAGTCTCAAGAATGAAAATGTCCATTAATATGTTTTGACCTTAGGCAAAGGTGTTTTAAGAGCTGTTTGGGTGTGGGGCTTTTCATCTGTTAAACTTCATCTGCAAAGCTCACTTTTTCTTCATGCTGTCCATGCAGGGAGAAGGTAAAAGAGATGAAGGCTTTGGAGATTGAAGAACAGGCTTTACTAGATAAGACTAAGTGCATGGAAGTGTCCATAAAGTGTCATTTACTTCAAGCATAGTGATCTAAGAATTCTAACATGTTATGTGTCATAATTTATATTTTGTGGCTCAGACTAGGAAATTAAGATCATTTAAGTATCACCACATCATCATCATCATCATCATCATCATCATCATCATCATCATCATAAATAGCATTTATCTTGAGCCTACTGTCACCAGGCACTTATTAAATACACTGTTTCATTTTCATAATCCCCTATGAGTACCACTGTATTTCCCATTATGCTAAGGATGCTAAAAAGTATTAAGGATAAAAGAAGTTTAAGAGTCAAGTATAGTAGCTCATGTCTATAATCTCAGCTACTCAGGAGAAGGACATAGGGAAAATCTCAGTTCAAGGCTGACTTGGGGGGTTTGGGGTGAGGGGGGCAGGGAGGAGGATGAGGGAATAGGAATCCCTACCTAAAAAGTGGCAGGAAGTGGGGGCATAGCTCAAGTGGTAGAGCAGGTGAAAAGGCCTGAGTTCCAGCCCCAGTACTGCAGCTAGATGATAGGTAGGTAGGTAGGTAGGTAGGTAGATAGATAGATAGATAGATAGATAGATAGATAGATAGATAGATAGATAGATAATGAGAAAGTGTTTAATGACTTATCAATGGTGACGTATCCGTTTAGGGGAAGCTAGGTTTGAATCAGATCTGACCTTAAGGAAGGGGAGATTTTGCCCTTCAGGGAAGTCAGCTTTCTATTGTAGTAGACCCTGATCGTCACACAAGTGATGGCTGACTGTGCCATTACAATAAAAGATTCCAGTTCTCTAAGTGATAGATATGACTTGACAGCCAAAACTTTAATGAAAAATCAGAGAGTTTCAGTCAAGACCAGTCATCAATGACAAGATATACACGGGCACAAGCAGAAAGGGAAGTAAGTGTATTTGATATTTTTTAAATGTTACTCTCATCAAAACAAGTATATTTCCAACATACATATGGAGAGTCATACAAATCCAATATTTAAATGCACAATAGTATTTATTTGAATGACTATTTAAATAGTGGCTCAAGCCAAATTTGATTTAGGATTATAAATGCTAAAATAATAGACTCCAGAAAAGGAACTCACATATGTCAGATCGTTTATATGAATTATTTCATTTAATACTCAACTCTGAAGTGTCTTCTCCATTTTCCAGATGAGAGAACAACCTAAAAGAATAAATTTTTTTAGGATTCAGGAAGGTGGGTGGCATTTTTAACCACTGAAGGGAAAATCATAGTAGAAATAAGACCTTTTCAAAGTCCAAGTTCAATATCAGAAAGGGTCAGAAAACACTGTTGGTTGGTAGGAACATGGGAGTTCAAATTTCAATACAGTGAACATGATCTAGAGCATAGAACGAAAGAGGCATCACTTCACTATTAGATAATCCTGCCTGATAAGACTGAAGGACTGAAATAATAGGAAAAGAGAGACCCAGGCAGAGTAGCTCAAGCCTGAGCCTCGCTACTTGAGGCATGAAGAGTGGGGCTTCAAGCCAGCCCAAGCACAAAAAGTCCATGAGACTCCATTTCAACCAGTCGAGTCCGTTTGGCTTTCCATAGCAAGGAACACATGCAATGAACAAACATGCAAAAGGTTATTGCCAAAAATAATTCTGGGGGCTGGGAAGGTGGCTCAGTGGTAGAGTGCTTGTCTTGCATGCATGAGGCCCTGGGTTCGATTCCTCAGCACCACATAAGCAGAAAAAGCTGAAAGTGGCACTATGGCTCCAGTGGTAAAGCGCTAGCCTTGAGCTGAAGAGCTGAGGGACAGTGCCCAGGCCCAGAGTGCAGGCCCCAGGACCAACAAAAAAATAATAATAATAACAGCAATAATTCTCATGCAAAAACAATCATCTCACAAAGCAAGTGCTTAAAGAACGGACCTAACATCCAAGACTTGAGAGGGCCTCTTACAATGAAGAAATAAAAGAGTGGACACTCGCCCCCAAGAGAAAGTAGTTCCTTCCTTTGTTTCTACTTGCCACCTATTACATCGGATATTCTGAAACTTCCTGGAGAGTGAGTGGAAAGGGCAAGTGGCACCTTCACTGAACCAAGTACCTACCACACTGGTCAAGGGGCAGTGTGATATGATCAGAGAAACTGAGGCCCAGAAAGGTTACAGATCTGGTGGATGGCACAGAAACACCCCTGAATTCCACTTAACGGATGCTGTTTTGATGTTTCTTTGCACCCTAATTTTAGACACAATTGAGTGTTCTTACTAGCTTTTCTCTACCTGTCTCTGTCTCTGTCACACACACAGAGACACACACACACACACACACACACACACACACACACACACACACACACACACACACACACACACACACACACACACACACACACACACACACACACACACACACACACGGTTAAAAGGCAGGACCTTAATTACACTGGAAATTTTCATCTCACACATTTGAGAAATGCCCAGTTAACGTGCGCAAAGACACACTTCTGTGTCTGGCTCATAGAACACTAATCCTACTAGTCCTTTTACTAAATTTTAGCAATTCATTGCTTTTCTGCCTTTGGTGTCTTCAAAGGCAATTCTTAACAGGCTGAATTATATATTCTGCTCCACTGTTAAAAGAGATAATGCAGCCAAAATGTGCCCAGGATTCTAAATCAAACACAATGGTAGTAGATACAAAAGGGGAACAGTGAGCCCTGTTGGGGTCTTTACACTAAATCCAACAGGATCATGGTTCTGTGCTTTGATTTTCTTGGCTTGAGTCTTCAATCTAGTATTGTGACTAAAATCCCATATTGGAAAGAAAAAAAACCCTCATATTGTATGAATGAGTATTTCCAAAATTGCTTTGCAATTGATGTATAAACTTGTTTTTTCTAACACTCTTTGTTGCTTTAATTTAATTTTTCATGGGCACTTTGTGAATTTGCATGTCTAAAAAAATGTGATTTACTTCATCTTCATTCATGACTTGCCCATTCATAGCCTTTATAATTCTGATGTCAAGAATAGGGATAAGCAAAACTAAGTACAAAAACACTCGTTTACACAACAAAGTAGTTCATGATATTAGGTTATATAAACAAAGTTTTCTTGGATTCTACCACTGTATCCAGATAATCCAATTCAGTGAAACTTATTCAAACGTGCACAGTCTATTTAACCTTACCATTTCTTCCTTATTTTCACTTAGTTCCTATATTGTTATTCCTTATTATTATTTAACCTTACCATTCCTCCCACTGTAAATATTCTAGACATAGGTAGAATACTTTCTTAAATAATGTGGCCCAATATTATATTATTTTCTAATAGAGTAGAAGAATTTAACCTTCTTCAGTATAGACAGGACTTAATTTTATGAGTTTTTTCAACATCCCTTGATCACATACGTGGTTAGGAGCTCAGCTTTCTTACAGAGACAAAAACACTTTTAGTGGTTGACCTGGCAACACTATACAAAGAAGTTTAACATGAATCAAAACATCATTTGTAAAAGATGAATCTTCCACAATATTCTTTCAGTGAATTGAACACTCCCATCCTGGGACTTATTATTTTTCTTAGGTTATTTCCGTTTCCAAAGTACTTTACAATGGTATTTTAGCCATAACAGGCCCTTTAGATGTAATCATTGACCAGGTTTTCTCTCCTATTATTGATCATGTATAATACTGAGCTAATAGCACAGAATGACTAGGATACTGCCCTCATTCATGGAGGTTTCTTTTTCTTTGGAATTTAGGAAAGACATCAAAAGTATGGGCCTAATCCAAATTTCCAGGGGGTGATAGAAAATTCCTTCACATCTTCTACCTGTCAGAGGTAGAGAAGCCATAATCTGTAGAGAATCTCTTGCCTGAAATCTTATTCAGGGATGGTTTCCAGAGTGAGAATGTGAACTGTAATGTGGGATCAAGAATGTTAGGTGCCAGCTAAGAGGCTAAAATCCAGGACCTGGCCCTAGTCGCCACCAAACCCATTCCCACCACCATGTTTCACATGTTGCATGATGCTGTGATTCCATGTGCCAGCTTATTCTTTCCCTGGCTCCCGTTTCACCTTTCCAGGGACAAACTGTGTATGTAGGGTTCTTCCTTCTCTGGAAACTACGGAGCAAACATGGCTTGCTTGCTTTCTGAATAAACACACAACACCCTTGCCTATGTTTTTGTTTTAAACCCTAATATAATGCCAGGAGAGAGAGCCATTTTACTTCTAACAAAACTGCTCATCAAGATGCTACTAAATGTTATAAACATTACAGCTATTCCAACAAACTTCAGTTTGCTCTTCCCAAGAGTGAAACTAATCATATTTGAGAATTTTCTCACAGGGCCTCAGTATATGGCTTTTCTGCACAAATAACAGTACATTTTAAAAGAATGAAATAGAGTCCAACACTGCCTTCCCTTAGAACAGTACTCCCACACGATAATGAAAGACGAGTTTTCAAAGTACCCTTCTACATACCATGAATTATCTCTGAGCTTTTCATTCCATTAGAGTTTATATTGCTAGAAGATATGCTCCAAAAAAGTGCTTGGAAGCATATATTATTGACATGAATAATTATAATTGCTTTAATTAATTACTTTTTATCTAATACCATTTGTTCACCAAGATATAAGTGTCATTGGCTTTTGGCTTCAGTAATTCTTTGATTAAATATCAAATTATATTGAGCCACATATACAACTGTCCAACTGTATTTCTGCAGTTTGCTGCAACCAAAATAGTCCAAAGGTTTTTGTATCTCAGACAAGATCCAGGATCCCCTCAGACAGAGGTTGCCATGGAGAAGCGGTGTGGGGAAGTAGGGCAGAGATGAGAAGAAACTAAACGGTAGAGACAAATGGAGCTGTACAGTGGAAGTGGTAAAAGGGAATTCATGCAACAGAACAAGGAGAAGAAAACTACGGATGAAGAAAAACAGAGGGCAGAGGTATAGCTAGGTAGAAGAGCACTTTTCTAGTGTGCACAGGTTAGAGACTCAGCAGTTTGGAAGGAGGGAGGGAGGGAAGAAGGAGGGGAGGGAGGAAAAGAAGGAAGGGAGGGAGGGAGGGAGGGAAGAAGAGAGGGAGGGAGGGAGAAAGGAAGGAAAGGAGGGAGGGAGGAAAGAAGGAAGGGAGATCAGGATGGTGATCAAGAGGCAAGCCAACTTGATCTTATTTAGGGAAAACTTCACTTCAGTTTTCCATTTTAAAATAAATAATGAATCATATTCATGAACGCCGCAAAACATCCTTTCATGAATTACATTCTGAGGACATGGGGCTCTGTAACCATGGGCAAGGACTTCTAAGGAATCTACTGAGGCTAGTTTGCTTTCCTTCCTTCATGAATTTTTCTAGCCCCAACCTAGAATACTTTCCCCCTTTTTTTGGATATAACAAAGAGTGGAGGGAACAGGAAGGCATACCTCTTTTCCTTGGATATTTCTCAATTCTGAAATGCCCTGAAGGGTGCAGAGATACATTGTGTCCAAAAGGCTCTTTTCCTGCCCTGTTGTTCTCTGTCTTGTGAATGGCCTGGCAGTCTTCTGTTGATGCCAACATGGTAGCATTGTGTCCCCAGGGACTTCGTATTTATTCATGTGTACATGCCAACAACACCTAAGAAGGGCTTCCTGTGGGCCCAACCCCATTCTTGACACCAGGGATTTGTCTTACAGGTGAATTAGCATTCCCTTCAGACTTCAGATGTTCAGTAGAACTCAATGATTGTACCAGCCCTGGCTTGGAAGTTTTTAGGCTGGTGATATTAAGATCCACTGAGCTTCCTTGATTTTTCCAGGCCACACATTTTAAAAGATGTAGTGTGTGCATCTCTGAGAAGTCAGCATTACAAAGGCAGTATTGGATAGCTATTCACTGCAAGATTTAACCAAAACACCCCTCATTCCTTTTTTCTATTTGTTTTCATGGTTTGGATATAGAGGAACAAATGGTCCTTTCATTGAAATGTTTTCCCTTATCAAAGAACAGTATTCTAATGGATTGAATTATTTAATTAAAAGATGAGTCATCTGACATCACCCCTGCATCTTTGCAATGGGCCCTTTTATAGAAAAAGAATAAACATTTCTAGAAGCCACTTAGAAACTCAGTTTCCAAAGTAAGTCCCTGGAGATAGACCACACAGCAGCAGAGTCAGAAATATTAATACTTGGTAGTCCTGAAATACAAAAGAAACCCTATATTACTTTACCTACTTTTATACTTGTTCATGAGGCCTGGCTAGTTCAACCGTTAAGTTCATGGTGCTGGTGAGTTCGAGTCCAATGGTTCCGTTTCTACACAGGCTATTTTGCCTTTGACCGAGATCATTTCTCTCCTCCCCCACCCCATTCTCTCTCTCGGATGATGATGGATGGCTCAACCTAAATCCATCATCATTAGGGAAGAGACAAGACAGCATGCATATTTCATAACTGATGACTCAGTCAAGGGAGAGATGATGGTATTTTCTTTGTAGGGAGTGGGTGTCTTTTGGCTAAGTGCCCTGTTCCTTGGAGTGAAATCCAAATGTCTGAGAACTAACTCCCTAGCGGGCCTTCTCTCCTGATCCCACTCACTGTCCCACCCCTGCCTCCTTACATATTGCTACAATTCAAACTGATGCTTGATTCAAGAAGCAATGATCCGTTCCCGATGCTATCTTCTGTGAGGAGATGAAGCTGATGTATACACACATGAGCAGCTCATGGTCAAAATCAGCCCGGAGACAGTTGGGTGAATTAATTGCTGAAATTCACCTTCTTTTGCAAAGTGGAAGGCTAAACAATATGGAACCTGGATATTTTTCAAGTAGCAACTAGCTGGAGCTGAATAGACACTGTCACCTCTCTCTCTAACCCTCACATTTATGATCATTTCCTACCTCGACCTAGTAGGCTTATTATTTACAGATATGTAACTCAGACCATTTCTTCCTTCTGGGTATGTGTGTGTGCCAATACTATAGCTTGAACTCAGGGCCTGATGCTCTTGCCTGGCTGTTTTTATTCAAGGCTGGCACTCTACTACTTGAGCCACAGCTCTACTTCTAGCTTTTTTGCTGATCAATGGGAGAGAAGAATCTCGCAGACTTTTCTTCCAGGGCTGGCTTCGAACCACAATACTCAGATCTCAGCCTCCTGAGTAGTATTACAGTCATGAGCCACTAGCACCTGGCCAGTAAGTTTTAGCCGCCATTGGCTATTCATGATTCACAGAGACTTTGGGAATTATTAAATGGCTATTCCTAACGCATCTGCTAAGATCATCTGTTTTTCTTGGGAACCATTTGTGCTTGTTTTTCAACAAATAAATATGACACTAATCATAGACTAGGTTCACAAAGAAGTAACAAGACTATATACTAAGCAGAATCACTAGCTTCTTAAATCCAACTGCTTTGGGAAGATAGTTTCATTCCTTTGGCATGAGTTCTTTTCCATATGAGTAAGTAGGCTCTCCTGTAACCAACTGATACTTAGGGTCACAAATACTCTTGTTACAACCAGAGGGGCCACTGGAAACTTTGGAGGCCACTTCTGATTTGAGATCACATGTGCCTTTACTTTATAAATAGAATGGTGGATTTTGTGGGCATCAGCTCTTCTCATTTTTATGTATTCTCCTACAGTGGAAAAAGGAGTTGAAAACAAAGCTTTCTGTTCAGAATTCTGGTTCACCATACAGGATTGGCTAGAATCTTAAGAATTTAACCTCCATTTTCTGTCGTGGTTCTCTATGATATAAAATACTACTTGCTTAAGAGAATAGTCCATTAATGAGACAGATAGAGAATGCACCCTGCCCATTACATTGGATTCTCTTGGTATTGCCATGACTTCTTGAGCTGAAGTTTCTTAACCTCTGGAGCAGTGGTGCTCTGGTTAGTTGGGATGGTCTATTGCTGTGAGCAAATATCCTTTTAGCATCCACTGGGAGGCACCCTGGGTGGGATGTAATTGGCCACTCAAGCCTAGCAGTTTCACAGGACCCCCTGTCATATCTCCCCCTCTGTCTCCTCCACACCAACCAGATCAGTCACATGCTCCCCTGGGGTCCTGTCTGCCATCACAGGTGTCAATCAAAGAGGCTATAGTTAAATAAGAAGCATCCACCAGCAACTGATCTTCATGTGGATTCTCAGTTGGTCTGTTTCCAGGGTATATTTGATCCCAGAGTGCACATAATTCAAACTGTACCCACAAGTTATTCTTCTCTGAAAGAAAAATGAATGATATTTGTAAGACAAAATGTTGCTGCCCCAAAATTGGTCATCCTAAGGAGAAACGCTCAAAGCTTTATCCATCTCCTAAAATCAAATCCCATAAACTACTTACAGTTCATCACACCATCGGGGAGTATAGTTGTTTTTGCATACCATGTGTATAAGCCATAAGGAAGCCAGAGACTAGGCCAGGGTAGACAGAGTGTTTGGGCCCAGGTACCAGGCAACAATAATAGTCTCAAGTTGAGCAGCACCACAGCTCATGTCTGTCTGTCCTTATCCATCTATTGGGTGTAGAAGACAGTGGCAGATGGGCAGACCCATCCTGGTAAAATAGCCAGGTAACCTCAGACCTGATTTTCAATGCACTTAAAACTCAGTGATCATAATGGCTCTTAGTTGAATACAAGTTCAGTGCATTAGTTTACATAATGCAAATTATGATTTGCCCGTTGGCAGGCTTTTTGTGAGGGTGCTTTTCTTTCCAGGTGGTTCAAAATTTCATTCTCTAAGTGGCATTTTGGTTCCAGTTAATAAGCAACAATGCAAATATATTTTGAAGTATTCACTATTATATTATCAACTTAAGAAATGACAGGATTTTTTCCATAAGTATTTCAGAGAAATTCTTGCTAAAATAGGAGAAAATAGAAAGCTGGGACATGATTTTATATCTTAGGCATATTTTTGTTTGAAAAGCTTACCAATAGTACTGAAGCACAAGAATGAAATAGAACAGTTGTCTGTAGATCACGCCGGGAATCCTAGTTACTCAGGAGGCTGAGATCTGTAGGATCACAGTTCAATTCCAGCCTAGGCAGAAAAGTCTATAAGACCCCATCTCCAAAATGACCAGCAAAAAGCTAAGCTAGAGGCAAGGCTTAAGTGGTCGATTACCTGACAAGCAAATTCAAGGCTCTGAGTTCAAACTCCAATACTGACCAAAAAAATAATAATCAAATATTCAAACATAAAATTAAGGGGCTGGGAAGTTGGCTCTAGTGGTAGAGTGCTTGCCTTGCAAGCATGAGGCCCTGGGTTCGATTCCTCAGCACCACATTAGCAGAAAAAACAGGAAGTAGTGCTGTGGCTCTAGTGGTAGAGCTCTAGCCTTGACTGAAGAGCTGAGGGACAGCGCCCAGGACCAAAAGAAACTAAAATTAAGTGATAAACTGACCGTTTGACCAACATAAATTACAACAATAACATGCAAAGTTATGTGATAATAGTATCTACATACTAGAACTGTAATCATATTTACATGTATATATTATACATTATTTTGTTCCTATCTGTATGTGCATTAAGGAATGGCATTTTTCCCTAGGTAGCTTTAAATTCCAAGAATTTTTTTTTAAAGAATGATCTCAATACTAGTTGTTTTCTGCTTTCAGTTGGTATAAATATTTAATGTAAGTTCTTGCATTTTTATCAGCTCTCTACACATCAGTACGTTTCTGTGAAATAAAGAATGTGCTTATTTACTTCATGGGTAAAACCATTGGAGTGTGCTAAAACTATGGCTTCTAAACTTCAGGAGTCTCATTCAGAGGGGGAAAATACCACTTGTATGAATTTTTTGACATAATGGTGTAATAAATTGTAGTTTTAGAAATGAAGCTTTTCCTGGGAATTGAATTCCCATGTCTAAGAATATTTTTAGATCATTACTCCCAAAGAATTTGTATCAGTTATTTTCTAAACAAAGACCCTTGGATAGTTTAGTAAATACATTTTAATTTATTAGTTACACAAAGTTTAGTCAAAACATTGTGGCAAGAATAAGTGTTCTTGTTAGAATATCTTCAAAACTTGGCATTTAATATGGCACCTAGTGGAGTAGCTCAAATAGGCCAAACTCTGTTCTTTGTAAACGCTTGGAATAGGAAATGAACTTGGCAGTCAGACCAGAGGAATCACAGTTGGTTTTGGTTAGCCTTGCCTATGCTTTATCAGTGCTTTAGTTTTATTAAGAATATTTTAAATGCTTGATTAGATTGGTATTCATCTTTCCCTTTTAATAAGTGACATTCAGATGTGCTTTGAATTTGAAACTGGTTGTTGTTATATTTGGGGAACAAATTTCTATTGATGGGACTGTATCTCTGAATTCTACGTCAGTAGATGAATAATATCTGACTAGTGATACATTGCAAATATTTATGTCTTAGTTTACAAAGAGCTTTACAAGTGCAGACAAATCCTCCAGCCAGACTTCTTGATCACCATAGCAAATATTAGCTGGATAACAATGGAGGAATATAACCAAGGGAGATGAAGCAAAAGGTTGCTTAAGAAGAGAATAAGACCTAACCAGACTGCATGACTACGTGTGTCCTGTTGCAACCTTACAGAAAACTGTGGTTATCGTTCTCTACGGTGGCCACATAGCAGAAGTGGCTGAGTGTAAAATATTTTCAGTATGAACGATGGAGATTGGGCAAAAATAGAATCACATCCAAATTATAAGAAAATGGGAGAAAGTTCTCCCTTTCAAATGGCTGCTTGCAAAAAAAAAAAAAAAAAGAGTGAACGTTAAACTCATTCTCTTCCTTCCCAGAAGGTGTCCTAATCTTGCTTGTCTTTTTCTTTAACAGATAATTCTGAAATAATCAGCAGAAACGGAATGGAATGCCAAGAATCCGCATTGAGAATAACTAAACATTGTTACTGTACATACTATCCTGTTTCCTCCTCCATAGAATTGCCACAAACTGCATGCTAAATAAAGATTTAGTTCTTCTGGACAGATCAGAACTCTAAGAAGTAGTGCTGCTATATCCATATATGAGTATTAAATATGGTATGCTTAGTATATTCCAACCTAAGATAGTTAACTACCTGAGACCAGCTGTGATGTTTAAGGACATAAAAGGATACAGTTTACTTTTAAAAGAGTTTCTAAACATAGTTTCTGTCCTAGGAATATTGTCTTATCTCCATAACTATAGCAAAAAGCCCAGCCAATAGGACTCATTCGATTCAGAATATTTCAAATTTAGCAATAAATGATTAGCATTAGTTTAAAAAAAAGAAACACCTATTCCAAGGGCAGGTTCAATTCTAACTCGAATAACTATCATATCGTTTACTCACGGAATCAAAGGGGAATCTTTCACTTCTTGATGGAATGCACGCTGCAGCAAAGATAAGAAGTGAAGTAAAACAGATACCTGCTCCTGCAGGTCTAAAATCGAATGCAAGTTCAAGCACAAGTACTGGGACACATCCAAGTGTGGGATTTGGTTAGCCTGGAGATGCCGCATTGAATCCTATGATTCTAGAATAACATTAAATAGATTGAAAATGAAACTTTGCACGGTATGAGCTTCATACCCCACCCAACAAAGTCTTGAAGGTATTATTTTACAAGTATATTTTTAAAGTTGTTTTATAAGAGAGACTTTGTAGAAGTGCCTAGATTTTGCCAGACTTCATCCAGCTTGACAAGAATGAGAGGCCCAAGCCAACAGTTTAATCTCAAGGATTAGCCTTTCAAACTCACCATCCAGTTGCCTGTTACAGAATAACTCTTCTAATAGAAACCTAGTCAAACAAGGAAGCTGTAGGTGAGGAGATCTGTATAATATTCTAATTTAAGTAAGTTTGAGTTTAGTCACTGCAAATCCAACTGTGACTTTAATCTAAATTACTATGTAAACAAAAAAAAGTAGATAGTTTTCACTTTTTAAAAAAATCCATTACTGTTTTTGCATTTCAAAAGTTGGATAAAGGGTTGTAACTAACTACCGCATGGAGAAAAAAACTAGTTCTTTTAATTCTTTCACTTAAAGCATATTTTATGTCTCAAAAGTATAAAAAACTTTAATACAAGTACATACATATTATATATACACATACATATATACTATATATGGATAAAACATATTTTAATGTTGTTTACTTTTTTAAATACTTGGTTGATCTTCAAGGTAATAGCGATACAATTAAATTTTGTTCAGAAAGTTTGTTTTAAAGTTTATTTTAAGCACTATCGTACCAAATATTTCATATTTCACATTTTATATGTTGCACATAGCCTATACAGTACCTACATAGTTTTTAAATTATTGTTTAAGAAACACAACAGCTGTTATAAATGGATATTACTTGTAATTGTTTAAAACATCCATTTTCTTTGTGAACATTTTAGTGATTGAAGTATTTTGACTTTTGAGATTGAATGTAAAATATTTTAAATTTTGGCATCATTGCCTACTCTGAAAACTAGATGCATCAACCATGTCTTTTTTTTTTTTTTGGTTTGAGAAAAAAAAGAAATCTGCATTTTAATTCATGTTGGTCAAAGTCTAATTACTATCTATTTGTCTTATATAGTAGATCTGATAATCCTATCAAAAGAAAATCACATTCTAATTGTAATCTTACCTAGTGCTTGTATCGTTGAGTTTGTTTTTAATTTGTGGAAAGGTATTGTATCTAACTTGTATTCCTTTGATAGTCTCATCTTTATGTATTATTGATATTTGTAATTTTCTCAGCTATAACAATGTAGTTACGCTACAACTTGCCTAAACATTCAAACTTGTTTCCTTTTTTCTTTTACTTTTTCTTTGTTTATACATTTAACCTCACCTAAAACATAGTATACATTACTAAGAAGTAAATTACAGGAATCATTGAAATATTTTTGTAGACTAATTGTTGTAACATTGTCTCTTTTTTTCCTTTCATTTCATTACTTTAATTTTTTTAATTACTAGCACACAACTATTTTCAGCCCTTTAATAAGGGAGCATCAAAAACATCACTTGTATCCCCAAGCGAATATAGATGACTGTATTTTTTACTACGATATCCATTTTCCAGAATTGTGATTATAATATGCAAAGAGTCATAAATATGCCATTTACAGTAAGAAGGAGGCAAGGCAAATGCATAGATGTACAAATATATGTACAACAGATTTTGCTTTTTATTTATTTATAATGTAATTTTATAGAATAATTCTGGGATTTGAGAGGATCTAAAACTATTTTTCTGTATAAATATTATTTGCCAAAAGTTTGTTTATATTCAGAAGTCTGACTATGATGAATAAATCTTAAATGCTTTGTTTAATTACAAAAACAAAAAATCACCAATATCCAAGACATGAATATATCAATTCAACAAATACTGTAGTTAAGAGACTAACGTCCACTTGTATGGGAGTCACATTTCACTCTTGGTTTTCAGGAAATAACAGCACTTCATGGAAATATTCTTTCAGCCATATGCCACTGGTAACATTTCTACTAAATCTTTCTGTAACACTTCAAAATTTTCTCCTTAGTTCTATCTTACAGTGTAAGCAGGAGTCTAATTTGTATCAATTCTATGTTTTGGTTGTAATATTCAGTTCACTCACCCAATGTACAACCAATGAAATAAAAGAAGCATTTAAAAGGATTGTGTGGTCTTCTCTCCTTTTTGTTTTGGACAATTAGCTGAACAAAAGATTTTTACATTCATATGCATAATGTTAGGGGATATCAAGAAAGACCAAATTCTGGTTTGATTTTGCTTTGAGCTTTGACTTTTTCCGAAGCTAGAAGAAAAAAAAAAAAAAAAAAGAACTTGCTCATCAAAATGCATTGACTTTTTTTAATTCTTCTTTTTCCTATCTTTAAGTAGTTGCACAAAGGGGTTGGGAGTTGCCATTTAACAAAACAGTCTATGAATACACGATGTCTCCATCCGTGTTACCCTTTTCAACAGCACACTCATCCCTCTCACCCACCCCTTCCCTCACGCATCTTAGTTTTGTAAGATATCCACTGAATGTTTTGCTGCATCCTCCCTGTCTTCTTCATCCATCTTCCCCTTTCCCCTTAACTCCGCCCCACTCATTTCAAGTACCCACTTCCTTCCTGATGTTTTAGACAATTTTAAAGCACATCCACATGTAGAAGTCTTTTTAGTCCTCTTTAATATTACCCCTCAGAATCCACACCACCACTCAGCTGTCTTCTTCAAGCCTGTGATAATGCATTCTGACTGATGATAAATGTGAGCATCCATAAGGAAAGGGGGAATGCGTCCATTTCATAAGGAGACAAGAAAGCACCCATTAACCTAAAATGTGGCTTTCAGTCAGCACTGGAGTGGACAGCATGACTTAGAACTGAGGTGGCACACAGAGCCAGAAAGACAAGTTCTGTTCTCTGAGGTCTGGCCAAGCGAACACCAGGCAAAATGGATGCAATAAAGGGGGTGGCCTGAGTTCCTGAGTTTCATAGGCACTCTCCTCCTCCTCAGCAGACAAAGGGACCCCTGGATTTCCTTCCTCAGCTCTGTGAAACCCAGGGTGTTTCTCAAAGAAGATGCTACTTGCTTTTTGGGTCTTGGTCCATCTTCTGTTGCTATAGTAACATCTGAGCGTGGAGGATTCATGCAGGATAGAGGCTTATCCGAATCACAGTTTGGGAGGCTGAGAAACCCAAGAGCCTGGTGGTAGTGTGGATTCTGCCTTCACTGGGGAAGGAACCAGGCTTCCAGGCAAATAGCCAAAAGCACCCGGGCAGAACAGACCCAGCCTCACGTGATGGCAAACGTCTCTCACAGGAATGAAGCCAGTCTCGTCAAGGTGAGGATGTTTTTTTTCCCTGGGAATTGACACAGTCCAGAAAAAGGACTGCAATCCCATTGATGGACATATTCACTCTATAAAAGTCCCATGTCTCTCACCATTATGAACAGTGGTAAACTAAATTGCAGCATGAGTTTGGCAGGACACAAACCAGAGCAGGCAAGATCCACTATTCCTTATCATCCTGGGGTTGGCAGAAGTTACCTTCTGAACCAGGTGACTTGTATGCATTTGTATTCCCAGCTACTTAGGAGCTTCATTCACCATGTAAAGCCAGCCAGCCCTGGCAAAAGGACAAGATCCTGTCTCAAAAACAAACACAAAAGGACTGGGGGGAGGGGGAGGGGTGTATCTCAAACAGCTGAGTGCTTGTCTAGCAAGCATGAGGCCTTGGGGTCAATCCCTGCTACTGCCAAGAAGAAAGAAAGGAAAAGCACACCCTCTGCAGGCCAAGATGGGAATATTACAGAGAAGGTTCCCTGTGGCAGATTTAAAGCCTCCTACTGTGTGGTAATGGTGCCTTTCACAAAGGCAGAAAACACACTCATCAAATCAAACATACAAATAAAGATGTGTGCATTTGAACCTCTCCTGTTAGGATTTTCAAGCATAGAAGCACTTTGAACATTTTTTGTATCTGTTTTAAGAAAAGTCTATACATTTGCATGAGCAAGTTTTTAGTGCAGAAGACGTATGTCATCAGTCACGTTTTACCAAAAGAAAAAACACACGTTTTTCATGCATTTTTAATGTGTTTATAAAGGCGATATACATAGGGATTACAATTACATAAGTTGGGTAATGAGTACATTTCTTTTTGGAGAATGTCACCCCTTCCCTTGCTCTCTCCCAGTTTTTCCCTCCTGTGTCCACCCATAAGTTATATAGTTCATTTTCTACATAGTATCCAGCGAGCACCACTGGTGCACCTGTGGTCCCACCATTTCTACGCCCTCCTTTGTCCTCACAAAGACAAATGAATGAACAAATAAGACAAAAAGGAAAGAAAACGTAAACAGCAACAAAGAATAAAACCTCTCGTTTCCACTTCCTAGAGTTCATTTCAATAAATGTTATGTTATATGATCAGATGCACACTGGCAGTGCACCTTTGTATTTCTCTCCTAAGAGTATCCTCCTTTGGTCCCTCTGTGTGTTAATATCTAGAGATCTGTACAAGTTATCATGTTTGTTATTTAAAAAACACTTTTGTTAGTAGAAAGTGCAAGGTGCCAAGTTTAGAGAGCAATTTGTTATTTTAGATGAAAAATTGAAGACCAAAGGTGCTTATTTTTTTTTACTACTGGTTTTATGAAGTATAATTTTCAGCAGTAGACTTACATTTTATGTAACACCTCCAAATGAAAAAATGCGTCTTAAACCTAAGAGGATTTTTTAAGCTCTACATAAATAATTCAGCATAGGAATATTTAGATATAAAGTATAAATTATCCCATAATTATCTGCCAAAAGCAAAAATGTTATTTTGACTTTAGGCTGTCCAAACCAAAAATAATGTTTCAAACCCATAAATACACTATTATTAATCAAACTCCTCTTGTAACACTATTGATATTAGAGGCAGACAGGCTACCCAAAATAATATCAACATTCTAATACATATGAATATATATTTGGGAAGTAGTAGACATTGAGGTCAGAGCCTCAGACTAGCTAGGCAAGTGCTCTTCCACTTCACTGTGCCAGACTTTTTCATGTTGATTGTTTTGAGATAGAGTCTCTCGGTTTATGCTAGGGCCAGCCTAGACTGTGGTCCTCTTATTTGTGTTTCCCCCAAGTTGCTAAGATAACAAGTACAGACCACCATAGTCAGCCATTGTTCAAGATGGACTTTTTTGTTTTGCTTTGGTTTTGGGGTTTTTTTTTTTCAGCCTGGTCTAAAACTACTTTCTGTATCTCTCCACTTTCCAAATAGCTAGAGGCTTGAGTCACGATGCCTAACCCTAAATTCTGATATGTGTAAGAGGAAGGTGTGGACTACCGAAAGAATGAGTTCTTTCCCATTTCCCCAAATACCCTAATGTCTGAAAAACTAATCATACCTGTTAGACTGGTCTATCTCCATAGAAATGACTGAGTCACTGTGAACAACTCTGAGTCACAGAGAATGAGCCACAGTAATGACTTCCCTCTGTGTTCTTGCTGAGGAGGTGGATGGCAGAGCTGGAGATGGGTGGGGATGAGTGGGATTGAAAATGTTGGCCAGAGACCTAATGAAGTTGTGTCAACGCTCTATGCTGAATATTCTCTTATAGGTTTCCAACAAGCTCATCCTGTGCTAGTGAAGAGAATTACTAATAACTGATAAATAAATCCCAACTGCTATGGAGACCTTGTGCACAAACACATCCTGTTATGAGAAGTAGCACGATTGTAGATAACACTGCACTTCCACATCTGTCTCTCCGTGCCTGGATCCATAGCTCAGCTCCCAAACCTTAGGCCAGTGTATCCCATGTGCACGAGCAATTGGCCTATGACCTCAGTTTCTTCCTCTGTTTCACCAACATTGAAAAACAATCATCCACCCATTTAAAGTGTCATTTTAGTGTAATTTCATATGGGCTAGTTGACCCGAATTTTAATAAAACCATTTCAACCACCCTCTCAATCCCATAGAGCTGTTTTTATAAGGTGAGGTATAAACAGAAAGCAACTTGTTTGGTTCATGTGTACATTATCTTTAGCATGACAAAGGATCTATTACACTTATAAAATTGAGGAGAAATCAAGGTTCACAACAATTAAACAACACTGTCAAGATCAAAGAGTTTCAAGCTCTGGCTCGCCCTAGCTTCACAGCTGTGTTGCAACAAGCTTTATTTGTGGCCTCTTCCAAGTCAAAATTTAATTTAAAAATACAGAGTAGAACATTCATTCAGGTTTAAGGTGAGATCATAATAAGAATCTTTTCCTTCAGACAAACAGGTCTTTTCATAAGAATAGAATGTTTATGGGGCACTGTAAAGTACTATTCTAGATTTAAAGCAGAGCCTAATTCTTCCAGAGCACACCAGAGACAATGAAAGAAAGTTACATTGTACCATTTCTGGAGCTTTCCCCTTTTTAACATTTTATTTAGATTTGTTTTTGTCAAGCTTTTACATGGTTCTGTAATTAAAAAAAAAATGGAAACCATTTAATGTTTTCCCAATGATAAGCCAGTACCACAGAAGCAGCCCTAAAATGTTGTAATTTGAATGTCTGGAGTAAACAGCCAGAGAGAATGAATTTCTAAATAAAGGTCACACATGGAATACATTTCCCCCTAAAATCCAGTTGTTTCCAGAGAGGCTGACAAATTAGATATCCGTTGTGTTTTGCCTAATAACTTTGTTGTAAGTCTTTCCAAGTCTTTGGTTTCTATAAACAAGAAAAGATTTATATCTCTTCCTGTGTGCAAACTGAAAGGATCTAACTGGGGATAGTCTAATTTTTCTTTTCTGGTGAACCTTTCCCTCAAATAAAAGTTCACCCTATAAAAGTACTCTGGTTGCAGTGGGCTCCCCAGCCCCTAATAAACCCTGTACTATATTAGAGATGGAAAGCCATGCATTTAAACAGAAAATGCATCAACTCACCACAGAAGGAAAAAGAATACCTCTACAGTCAAACAACAGCTTATGGAAAACTAACTCCAAAGCTCTAAAGATGTCTTGAGAAAAATGGTCAAATTTATATGGAAGTTCCAAACATATTACAGAATAAACAGACACTCAACACTTGCACAAACATACATTCACGGAGAGAGACAAACACAAAGCCTTTATCATTGATGAGCACAAAGCTGAAGCTACTTTGGATCCTCAAGCAGGAAAGCTCAGAGGCTGCATACCACAACACTTTAGTGGTTCTGAGCTTGGTTTCTGGTCATGCTACCCAAGTTTAACTCTCAAGTCTACATTGTAATGATATCTCAGTAGAATTCATTTTCGTCTATGAGCTGGTTCTAACTATTCAATCTGCCTCACAGGGATTAAGGATACACAAGATTATGTACCACCATGAAGGATAGGATCCGACACCTGGCATGTGCTCAGTAGATGTCAATAAATGCTCCTAAAATAGATGAGCTCCTAAAATAAATGTCTCACCATCGCTATCTATTTCTTTGTGTTATCCAAACATCTCTCGACAATGAAAACATACCTCTTCTGTTTCCTCATTGATGGATAATGCCAGAAGCCAATAGGTAAATTATAAGAAATGTTCAATAACAACAATGAGCCACATATTTTTGTAGAAGCCTCTGATCATCTCCATGAGCCCTGGCTGGCTTTCTTGAACTGTGATCCTCAGATCTCAGCTTCCTGAGTAGCTAGGATTATGGGTGGGAGCCACTGCACCCAGCTAAATGAGCCCTGACTAAGCCCTCTCAGTAGTTCAAGGAACAAGCAGAGGAACCAAATCCAACCCTCTGCCCTCAAGAAGCTTACAGCATGGCCAAGGTTTAAAATAAACCGGAGGAAATGGAGAGAGGATGAAGAGCAGTCAGTTCTCTAGGGCTGCTGTGAGAACATTGCAATAAAAGGGTGTCTTGCATCCTTTCATGCTGGAGCCTACAAGTCTGAAAGCAAGGTGTTGGTCAGGTCCTGCTCACTCTGGGGCTCAGGTAGAATCCCTCTCTGGCACTTGTAGCTTGATCCTGGCTTCTTGCAGTGCCAGTCTCTGCCTCTGGGGTCGCATGCTCTCTCCCTTTGCTTCCTGTCTCCACATTGATTTTTGGAGTAAGACCACCTCAAGGACCTCATCTTAACCTGTGAATACCTGCAAAGATCCCATTTCCAAATAAATCCACCTGCTCAGGGGCTAGGACTTTAATCGTCGTATTTGGAGGCCATAGGTCAGCCCCTAACAAGTAAAAATGGAGCATGAGTAAGGATTGCTTGGTGAAAGTATTTGATATTACTTTTCAAAACACTGCAAGTCAGTATCTGCATGGTGTACGGTGCCCAAAGCTACAACCTTCGGAATACCATTCACTGTTTATGTGTGTTGTTATTTTTATGTCTACAATAAAGCAATTTGACTGCAAGATTTTGAATTTCCATTGTGGATACAATTTTCTGTGATTTGTCAATATGTAGTATATATATTTTTTACTTGGTAAATGCATTCGTTTATCATTCATTTATTTATTTTGCCCATGTCTAGCTTTGAACTTATGCCTCATGCTTGCTGAGCTTCCTTGCTTGGCTTGTACTCTGCCACATGAACCACATCTCCAGCCCAGCCTTTCGATAGTTACTTTGAAGATGGAGTCTTAGAGTGTTTTCTCCTCCCGCTGGACTTGAATTGTAGTTCTCCAGCTCTCAGCCCCCTGAGTATGACCACTGGCAGCTGGCTTACCAGGTAATGTTTTACTTAAAAAATAGATTTTATTCTTTATAAGTTTCCATTGCCTAGACTAATTTCACTTAGTTCCTTATAACAGGCACAACCCTTGCCTACTTTCAAGCTTCACGAGCAATTCTGGTGATGAACGATTCCTAGCCAAGCATGGCTCTGACCGCCAAATAGTCTGTCTGATTGCTTCAAGAACAAAAATAGCTAACTTTTTGTGTGCTCTTGGGCTGTAATAACCTCTGAACATGAAGTGTCTTGTTTAATCTTTACAATATCTCTCTATGGCTGGTTCGATTGGGGGCAACGCCATTTATAAATGAAAAGCTGAGTGTGAGAGGTTAAATAATTTAATGAAAGTCACAAAGTTTATAGCTAAGTGGGACTTCAAACCCGGGAAGTCTGACCAAGTTCTACAGCACTTTCCTACTTCATCATTGCAAGTGAAGTCCTTGAATTCACCCCACAGGACTGACTGGGGATTTGCAAGAAAAAGACTTCCAGGCCTCACTCTGGCATTACAAAAGCAGAGACTGTATTTTAATAAGATCCTTGGAGATTCACCAGAGC
Source organism: Dipodomys merriami (assembly GCF_024711535.1). Classification (NCBI taxonomy): domain Eukaryota; kingdom Metazoa; phylum Chordata; class Mammalia; order Rodentia; family Heteromyidae; genus Dipodomys; species Dipodomys merriami. The sequence continues at coordinate 22,050,485 of NW_027206179.1, read as the reverse complement.
CACAGTTGTCCAAGGCCAACCCCTCTTAGAGACACTGTTCATTCTAGACAGCAAGAAAAGAAGGCTAGTCGCCACCACTGGCCATTTGGAGGTCTTCTTCAGTAACTACAATCAGATCAACCCTAACTGGATGCTATCCACGATCTCTCTGATTTTGTCTCCTTTTTTGGTCTATTCTCCACACAATATTCAGTATCTTCATTTTAAAGGAAATCAGAACCAAGGAAGGCCCCATCTTCATCAGAAGCAGATTCAAGTTTGTGGGACCTGAAGTTTACAAACCCAGTGTCAGGGGAGAAACTCTTAAAAGAAAATGATTCCCCTTCAAATGAATGTAAAGTTAACTAGGAAAATAAATATATAGAAAACAACATGCCTTTTTTAGGAGCTACCCACCTCTGTAATGTGGTTTGTTTGTTTTTTAACTGGATTCTCCTTGATTGTACCCTCATAAAATAATGTCTTTGTAATATTATTTTCTATGCAGATAATACAAAATCAATTCAATCATATTTCCAAGGAGGTTCATTGAGATGTACATGTTAATATCGATGCTTTTGTATTACCAAGTCTATCATACAAATTTATACACACACAAACACATGCATGTATATGTTTATCATTCAGAAACAGGTATTCTAAATTTGATTTTGCCCAATTCCTAGCTGAAACAGTAAAAAATAAATATTAGACATTTTAATTCTCTGTGGGTTTTGTTCACTTTTTGGGGGGTTGATCGTGGGGCCTGAACTCTGGGCCTGGTTGCTGTCCCTCGGCTCTTCAGCTCAAGGCTAGTGTTCTACCACTTGAGCCACAGTGCCACTTCTGACTTTTTCTGCTTATGTGGTGCTGAGGAATCGAACCCAGGGTCTCATGCATGCAAGGCAAGCACTCTACCACTGAGTCACCTTCCCAGCTCTCTGTGGGTTTTGTGGGTATGTGTGCTAGTCCTAGGAATGAGAATTTTTACTCAAGGCTAGCATTCTTATCTGAGGCACAGCTCTACTTCCAGCTTTTTGAGTTGTTATTTAGAAATAAGCATCTCATGGCCTTCCCTTCCCTGGGCTGGCTTCCCACTGTGATCCTCAGATCTCAGACTCCTGAGTGGCTAGGATGACAGACATTCTTGGTGTTTTATTATCCTGTCAGGTAAGTACTAATAAAGACAAGTAAGTGCTAAAAAAAATAAAATAAATTTAATTTAAAAATCTTCTGCATCTTAATGACTTAGAGGAATTTTCCACAGGCTACTTCTACCCAATTTCCCTCAAATCTTTCTTTTCTCTTCCACTTCCCCCTAACTTCCAGAGCCAAGTGCAATAAAATGCATTCATTCACACTGCAATGTTCACATCTGGTCCTGCATCTTTACAATGTGACAGCAGGTATACCTGCACCTACACCATGATGACTCACAGCTGCACTGGCCTACTCTAAAGTGACTATGAGCCACGTGAGTGCATTTCACTAAGCCCAAGCCAAATGCACCCCCAACCCACTTCCTGACAGCTAGATCCCCCAAAATGGCCTTGTACATGCCGATCCACCCCATCAAAGGGATTGGAAACCAATGTGAGAAAAGATTGAATCCTGAATGACTATAATTGTATGAAGCCATGACCTTGAACACATACAGCAGTAGCATTTCTCCCAAGTCTGCAGAAAAGTAGGAGGTCCTGAATCTTAAACACCATGGCTTTCATGGCAAGTCTGACTCTATCCCCTATTTTAAACAAATGACAACACCCCTCCACTGTGCATTCACTGCTTTCTCACTTCCCCTTTTGATAAAAATTGAAATCCTTTCCCCTGGCTCACACCACCTCCAACCTTACCCTCGCTATGGTCCCCAGAGCCACGTGCCATCCACCCCTCCAACCTCCTCTATTTCTCAATTGCATGGAGTCCTTTTGCCTCCTGACTTCTTGTTCCTTTTGTCCTGAAGGCACTTAGCCAACACTCTGGCCTCTAATTTGTATATTACAAAGGGGATTCAGATACAAACAAATAAACTCAGAGTTTATTTATCTATTAGATTGTAGCCAATCAGAAATCATCACTGTCTAGTTACAATCAGTTAGAGAAAGTCAAAGATGAAAATGAAACAGAAGTTCTATGTTGAGACACCTCATTCCTGAAGCCTCTCCAATCATTAAACACAGACCGAGTGCCGTGAGAGAGGGTGAGCACTAGAGATGTCTCAGAAGACTGCGGAAGTCTCTGGAGCTGGAGCCGGATGGGTTGTTGACACAGAATTTGGCAAAGCAATGGGAATAAATGTTCAGAGGTGGGTGATCAAAAGGGGTTGTGTTTCTACATGCAGAGAAATAAGAAGCACAAAGCAAAGATGGCCACAAGGCTGTTGTCCTGGGCTTTCTATTCCTCCTTCTGAATGCAGCTCTTACCCGCTCAAGTCAGACAGCAGTCAAACCTCCATTCTCAGCCTTCCTTTGGAATCACATTGATTCCAATCACGTTGGTCTAAAGTCTGCCTTCTTCAGTGTGCGAGATGAGTGTAGAAAGAGCTCCACAGCCCTGCCCCCAATCCTGGCAACTCTGCAGTCATCTCCAGCTCACATGGGCAAGGCTGAGCCCGCACTGAGGCTGTATCAGAGTCCGGCCCCTCCCTCTGCCCAGTCATTGCTTTCTTTCCTTCCCCTGCCACTGGGGTTGGCCCCAGGTATGTTATCCAATCCATTCAGTTCCAGCGTTTACCAATCTCATTATTCAAGTAATAATCTCTTCTAAACTGATGCCAAAAAAATACATTAAATAAACAATTTGATTCTTTTTTTTCCTGACAAAAAAATTATTTGTCTGTGAAAGTGTTGTACCCATCATCACAAAAAAAAAAAAAAAGAATGAGAAGAAAAAACTCAAAATGGCATTTTTTGTAATTATGAATTCAAAAAATCTCACTGTTTGAAAAGCAAGGGAGAATGGGATATGGCAGAGGAGGTGAATTTGTTCAAAGAACACTGTGCATGGGTAGAAATATCACAGTGAAACCCCCTCATGCCAAAAATACATGCTAAATCAAAATTAAAACTTAAAATATTTTCATCTGCTTTAAGGGAAAATATAACACACTAAAAAAAAACTTATCTAAGCTGGGTGCTGGGGTGCAAACCTGTATTCACACTACTCGGGGTCAGAGGTCAGGAGGATTGAAGTTTGAGGCCAACCTAGGCAAAAAAAAAAAAGGTCAGTGTGACTCTATCTCAAGAAACAAGCAGGCTCCAGTGATGCATGCTTGTGATCTCAGCTACTCAGGAAGGAAGAGAATAGAGGGCTGGCCCTGAAAAACCTTATGATTTTAAAAAAAATAGTAAGAAAGACTGGAGCCATGGATTGAATGATAGACCATTAGAACCTCTGCCTAGTAAGTACTATTCCCCAAATTCAAACCCTAGTGCCATAAATAAATATATTTCTGATCCCTGTACCAATACTTCTTTGAAAAGAAACCAGAAAAAAAATAGTTCTTATGGAAACCAAGTATCTTTGCCTAAGATTTAAAAACCAAAGTACACTAAATCTGCATTTGTTAAGCAGAAATTAGGAGTCAAATCAGCTTGTAGAACCCAAGGAGTTGAAAAATTAGAGTACACTCCACCTAGTCTAGAGTCATTTCAAAGCTAAACAAAGTGATTCCCCAGTGTTGATACATGGTGTTCGCAAGTTTAAATGGGTCCCACTTGGGAATCCAGAAGGTTAATATGTACTATTGATGAAAATGCCCATTAAGACAACAAGGAGTCATTCAAGAAATGTAAACCCATAATCAACGTTTAGATGACCTCAACTCCTCCAAGACCCATCAATATGTTTTGAATACAAAATACATAGTAGGTGGTTCTGTGCTGGCAAAAATCTTTACAGAGATCAATTAACATACTTAGGGCGAGAACTGATTGATGGAAATGTGAAGACACTAGGATTGTAACTTTTCTCTCTCCTACGCACTACTGAGGAAGCCAGGAAACTGGAGTCCTATGGGAAGTCTTGTTGATTACTGGCTGGGACTAGCACCCACCACTTACTAAACCCACCTCATCTTCCAACCTTTCAAGACCGTATAGTGGTTCCAAGCATGGACTTAGAAGCCAAGCTCATTGCATTCAAATCCTGCCTGTTCCACTTCCTGCCTCCATGATAACAGACAAGTTCGTGAACTCCCAGTTCCTTCTATGTGTCACATAGTGTGGTCATGAGAATTAAATAAGCTACTGTACACAGAACTCAACACTGTGCCTGTGCCATAAATCAATAGCTATCCTTGAAGCACAGGCCCAACTTTCAATGTGTGCCATTTGCAAGGAGTTCCTCTGTGTGTATCATTTCCCAGACGGGGCAGTCCCTCCACACAGCTGGCAGTCCTGCTCTCTGGACAGTCAGGTCGATCGCCTTGCAGCGGAGTTGGGTAAATCAGGGCCCCAACACTGGTTTAGCTCAGCGGACAGCTCAGCAATTTATACCTCACAGTCATGAACATCCCAGACTACTATTTCTTCTTTGCACAATGGAATGCATACATTGAATGAGTCTCTAGAGGAGAGTAGGAAAGACAGCTGGATAAAATATTACAAATATTTCTTTAAGCACCGTGGTGCTCTAAGGAAAGGAATGAATGCTTAGAGACTGAAAAATCCAGATAATTATTTAATACGAATTAGCACCAAATCTACATTCTGCTTCATGGAATCTGCCCGACTTCAGTAAACTAGAATTTCCACGGGGCACACCAGACACAGGAAGATGGCCTGTGGCAGGCAGAGAAGCAGACCGAACTGGGCTGATAGCTTGATCTCCAAATGGCTGCTCTGACTGGAGGACAGGTCAGTCCCCACTAGCCTATTCCAACATTTAAGGGACCACCAAAAATATCCAGAGCTCAAAGAATAGCTCTAGTGTAAGGATGTTTAAAATTTTAAAAAGGATGTAAAAAGTCCAAGGTGAACAAAAATAACAAAATTATTAGTAAAGATTATCTGGTATTTATTTAATATGCATCCTAGGCATGGGCCAACGTCACTAATAAAATAGATAATTAATATATTATCAGCACAATGGGACGTTGTCTGCCCAAACATGCAAAAGTATCATACATAATAATGTACATCCATTTAAGATAAAATAAATAAGATAACGTCCACTTATGATAAAAAAAAATCTCTTGGCAAAAGCAAAGAATTTGCTTATACCAATAAGAGATACATATCTCTGTGAACATAACAATTAATGGTAAAATGTTAAAAAGAATTTAACATCAAGAACAATGCAACTTGCAAACCTAATTGCTTTAATTTAACAGTGTAAGGGAATCCCTTAGCTTGTAGTGTAGTACAAGAAAAGGAAATAAAACCTATATTTTTAGGAAAGAAAATAAGCCAATCACATTAGTTCCAGATGATTTAGTATTTGGTGTGGAAAATCCCAAAGAATCAACAGGTTAACTATGTCAATTAGTAAGTGTAGATATCAAATTGCCAGGATTGGCACTAATATAAATTAAGATCATCACATTTATTGCAATGTGTACATACATCCATTGTAGCAGCTTGAGGAAAGAAAAAATATAGTTTTTCATTGAGTAAGGCTAATTGAATGGGGACCGGGTATAAAAGGAGTCCTGTTCAACAGGGTCACTGGGGAACCCAGCTGATGGAGAGACCTGCCCCTTATTCAGCATGTGACTTACAAAGCTGTCTGGACGTGAACTTTCACCACCAAACAAGCAGGGGGGTTTGTATATCAGAACTCAGTGGTGAGAAACGTATCTACTCACATTCCTTTCTCAGCAGTCACTGTCCACAGCCACCTGAAAGGAAGGCTGGGAAAAGAGAAGCAGTTTTAAGAACAGCGAGGTGGTCACTGCCACAAAATAAATAAAAATGATCTAAGCATACACAGGAGCAACTTCAATATCAGCTTAAGCACAGAACCAATGACATCAACAAACATGTAACCCATCTTGGAATTAACATGACAAAAGATTTGCAAGTGGTTTTTGAAAACATTGCAACTTTGGTGCTTTTCTTTTCTTTTCTTTTCTTTTTTTTTTGGGGGGGGAGTTGGTTTGCAGTACTGGGGATTAAAGTCAGGGCCCTGAACTTGCTAGGCAAGTGGTTATTTTCTAGGTAGGGTCTCATTTTATGCCTGAGCTGTAATCCTTCTACCTGTGCTCCCCCAAGGATGACAGTGTGTGCCACTGTGCCAAACTGTGGTGCTTCCCTGTAGCTGGGATTATAGGAGTATACTATCACTCCCATCACTCATTGATGGAGTCCAGTGAACTTTCATGCCCAGGCTAGCCCACACTGCTCATACTGGATGTTCACCTCCCAAGAAGCTAGGATTACAGGGTTGAGCCACCACAGCCATCTTCATTTTCACACCTAGCTTCATTTTCAACCTGTTGGAAAGAATTATATAAGTAGAAATAAAAAATAAAGCAGCACAATTAATATGTTTTTTCTCCTTTTATGTATAACTTTAAGGCAATTGAATCAAAATATTAATAAAATTGTTTGAACTCTATGGAAAAGCAAAGTGCTAGGCATAGCTAAAAACACTTCGAAATGAGGATCAGAGTATTCTTAACTTTACCAGGGCTAATTAATACATGGAGATAACTATGACAGTATGGAATTGAGAGTGTTAGAAAAAGTCAGCCATGGAACAAAATTAAGCAGCCCACGCTAATAAGAAAATTTTGATTCATGACAGTGATGGATGGATACTGAAGAACAACACAGGCAGAGAAACTGTGCAGGAAATAGTACTCGAGCATTTGGTTATCCAATGGTTATAAGAGAAATGAAGTTGAATTCCCACCTCTTACCATACATTAAAAAAATCTTCAAACCTGATTAAAGTTTGCATACAGCAGGGCACTGGTGGCTCATGCCTATAATCCTAGCTATGCAGGAGGCTGAGATCTGAGGATCACAGTTCAAAACCAGCCCAGGCAGAAGAGTTCATGAGATTCTTATCTCCAATTAACTAACAAAATGCTGGAAGTAGAGATGTGGCACAAGTGGTAAAGTGCCAGTCTTGGATGAAGAATCCTAGCAAGAATGCAAAGCCTTGAGTTCAAGCCCCTGTACTAGCGCGCGCGCGCGCACACACACACACACAGAGTTTACCTGTGAAGAGCAAAATTATAACTATTTGAGAAGCTAGTAACTCACATCAAGAAGTAGAGTAAAGGAATGGTAGATGTTTAAGCTCCTTTAATGAAAGAAGTAAAAACACAAACTAAAAGAATGTATCTGATATATTTATAAGACATAAAAATTAATGTTTAAATATGTGAACAACTCCTATAAATCAATAAGAAAAGAGACAACCTGATATAAAAATGAGTGAAAGACATGAACAGACATTTTATAAAAAAGAAAATATAAACATCCCACAAACATGAACAATTCTCTACCTTATTAATCATCAGGTAAATACAAGTTGAAACCACAATGAGATACCCTTTTACCCTTATAAGATCACCACAAGATTCAAACATTGAACAAAAAGTGTCCTAATACTGGGATTTTACAATGATTTTGTCACTTGAGTGATGGACATTATTAGCTGTTATATGTGACCATGGGCATGGGTATATGTCTGGGGTATAAGCCCCACTTACCAGCCATAGGAGAAGCCAAGAATGGTACAGGAAATGTGACCAAGTCTGCCTGTATCAGTAGCTCATGCCAAGGCTGAATACCATCAAAAACAAGAACAGGAATGGCAGGTGAGGAAGATTAAATGTGAGCCCTGAGCAAAACCCTTTACCTCTCTGTGCCCTTGTTTCTTGCATCTCAAAATGGGAATGAGATTGACCATTTAGTGAGCAGCTTTTCATTACATTGGTAGGCATCACTGGAGAGGAAGGTGGAACTTCAATAGGACTGAGGATGGCTCAACCTGGAATAGCCCCCACACAGAACATTTAACCTTGGCATTATCATAGACAGCAGGTTTTGCTGTACATTCGCCTAGCCATGCCTGTGCTCTCTTAGCTAGAATATGTCATGTTCCTAACGACTTTTTGTACAAGCTAAAAAAAAAATCCCACACATCTATGTCTAACTTCCAAGCCGAAGTGGAGAAAATGAAGTCGCTACTATTTTAAAAGCTAATTACTAATAAAATACTTTCAGATTTACATTTCCTGTGAAATAAAATTCTGCCTTGGAAATAAAGTTCTCTGGGAAAACTGTTCAACAACACCTTTGTTCCACGCAGCAATTTTTCCCTTGGTACAGAACACACTGTACCCAACTCAGAAAATGACTGATTGAATTTTAAAGGGGAGACGATTCAAATGTATAATTGTTAAAACACATTTAAAAGTATCTGAGAGGCATAAATGTGGGTGATCACTTTCATTTTTGGAAGTTTTATGGTGAGTAGATGTTATAGAATATTGATATATATATATAGTTTAGAGTCTAAAGTAAAAGATAATAAAAATTTGACCACAAAAAAGTCTACCTTTGAATTATGGGGTTTAAGAACTCTTCAAGGCATTGAATGGCATCGTGGATAGAATGTTCCTTACTAATATTATAAATGACTCAGTGTTTTTTTTAACTTTGGTACTTTTCTATGTGATTCTTTTCAGAAAAGAGAAATTATAGATAAGAAGGTATGTTTGGTGTTGATTTAATTGAATTGTGTTGATTTAACTGGGGTGAAGAATTAGAATGCATTTTCTTCTCTTCTCCCCTTCCTGTTAACACCATCTGTATTTTCTCTGCTCTAATCTGCTCTTTTTATTATAGAAACCTATTATGCAATGTTAACAGGCCAAATGGGCATGATGGTTGATGTCTATACTCCCAGCATTTGGGAAGCTGCAACTTCCAGGTTAACCTCAGCAACATAGTAAAAACTTACCTCAAAAAAAAACCCCACAGGGCTGGGAAGGTGGCTCAAGGGTAGAGCACTTACCTTGCATGCTCGAGGCCCTGGGTTCGATTCCTCAGCACCACATAAGCAAAAAGAAAAAAGCCAGAAGTGGCACTGTGGCTCAAGTGGTAGAGCGCTAGCCTTGAGCTGAAGAGCTGAGGGACAGCGCCCAGGCCCAGAGTTCAGGCCCCATGACCGGACCCCAAAAAAAAAAACCACAAATGAATAAGTAAATAAATAAGCCACAAATCAGATACAGAAAGGTATGAAGAATTTGAAAGAACAAATGTGTATGTATCTACCTCACAGCTTTCTTACCAACATATTTCAAACTCAGCCCAAATCTCCATACACATCTTGATTCTACAACTCTTCCTCCTGAATTAGCACAGTGTTGTTTCCCAGTGTCTTCACCTAATTTTATTTTGTGAGATGCATCTCCTCAGACTACATGGACGTTATTTTGCATTTTTAAACTTTATGTAAACTGTGGTGTGGAATAGGAATCTGCAACTTGCTTTACCCACTAAGCATTATGTATATGAGATCATTCATATACATGCATATAGTTCATATTCATCCATTTTCACTGCTGGATAGCATTCCACTATATGAATATTCTTGTAACATAGGTCCCTAACTCAGTCCATTACTATAAATGGACATAAATTGTTCAGATTTTTATGCCACATCCTCTCCTTAAAGGTTATATTGACATTTGTATTTACCTTTTTGGTCAGTATGGTGGTGATTCATTCCCTTTTCTCAATCACTAATGTAAGTAAACTTCTTTCCTATAAGTTACTAGATATTTGAGTTTCTTTTCCTGAAACTTGTTCTAGATACTTGTTCAATCTCTTTAAATTTTGGGAGCCTTTCTTCCCTTCTTCCTTCCTTCTTCCCTCCGTCACACCTCCATCTTTTTACTTTTAACACTATCAAGGTTATCAAGCTTTTTATTTATGGTTTAATAAATTCTTCCATAGCCTAAGGACATGAAGATATCTTCCTATATTTTTGTCTATAATAATTTTACCTTTCAAATTATTCTACTGAGAATTGATCACTATATAGAGAGTAAATCAGGAATCCAATTTCATTTTGTTTTTCCCTTGATGATAATGAAATATCCCAGCACCATTTATTGAACACCATATCTTTACCCACAGGTCTGCACACCTATTCAGACATAAAACAGTTTTCTTTATGTATATGTCCAGATTTCCTACTCTGAAAGGAATTTCAGTTTTATTTTTACTTGAGGTGAGCCCTTATCACTTCTTTCCCAAAGAGTCAGTCACTGGTAATTTTTCTTAGAAATATATAAAAATGCTTGTTTTTTCTCTTGAATGACATTTAACTGAATAACTAATTAATTTTCCCCTGCATTGTATAAGCCATTGCTTTGTCCCGGATATTCACAATCACAGGAATAGCACATAAATAGGCAACTCCTCATTAAACTTTCTCCTTTATACATAATCTTAATCTCAGAAAGTATTGGGTTTTTTTTCTTTTTATCTTTTGTATATTGCAATTTTAACATAAAATACCTAGTTTTGAATTTATTTATCTTTCCTGGGGAATCTGTGTGCCTTTTCAAATTCAAGATTTTTTAAAATTAACTCTAAAAAGTTTTAAATAATTATATGTAATACTGTTTCTTCGCCTTCCTTCCTAGTCTGTAATGTCTGCCAACTATATACTGAAGCTATTCATTTAACCCCGGTCACTTTGTTTCTTTCTTCCTGTGGTGCATTCCATATTGTTTCACCATATTTTACCTTCCTCCAAGTTCCTCTCCATCTGCATCCACTCTATGATTGAAAGATCTCTATGTTGATGCTTTTATTGCTCATAGCTTAAAAATGTCTGCATCCTTTTCCTTCTGAGAAATCTGCATGCTCTCCGCCTCCAATATCCAGTTCTTAAAATAAAGAGCCTGCTTCTTCTTGTATTTCTTTGAGCACTTTGAACACAGAAAGTCTCTGAGAATCTGCCTTGTTTGGCCTTCCCATGCAGGTGGATCTCCTCTGGGCTTTGGCCTTCTTTTGAACGTGTGCTCGTCACCTTTGGCTGTGGCATTTCTGTGGGCTGCACCTGGGAGATTCTTTTCCAGCCCAGTGTCCAGGGCACTCTAGAACCTTTGCAGCTTTTGACACCAGTGGGTCAAGCGGTTCCTGGGAGCCTTTACTGGAGGCTGGTTCCCCACTAACACCAGCCAATTATAGATTTGACTCTGACCCTGAATTTCTAAGACACGCTTCCTTCCTGTCCTTGACTTGCTAAAACATCCTTCCTGTCCTTCAGGTCCTTGATCTGGAATCTCTTGCTCATCCTTGGTAATACCATTCATTTCTTTGGAATAAATAGTAATAGCACTGTGTCTCAACTTATGTTCACTATTTTCCTTGAGTTCCTAGCCGCCATTTTCATGTGTCTAGATAGAAATTGGACATAGTTCAGTCCAACTCATGTAACCTTTCCTAAAAGAGGATTCCCAAAGGCCACTCATGAAATGTACAAAGCTGAAATAAAGTTCAAAGTCCTTGGGTGATAGAGTCAAGAAAAAGAGCGCATACAACCATTCAGAGCAGCAGAAAGAAGCATTGGTCTACTTCCATTGTCTCCATACTACTAACTGACTCAAGGATCTTATCACCCAAGCCACTGGGCAACCAGTCCCTTCTGCAGAATGCCAATTCAGTGATTCTGGGAGAGTCAAAAAAAGGAATCTTTAATTAGGAGGATTTCACTGAGCTTAAAGAGGAAGAAGGTCAACCAAGCCACTATCAACCAAGCCACTAGGCAATCAGCTTCTTCTTCAGACAGTATTTTTTTAAACAAACTGAGAATCACTTTTCTTGCTTCTAGATAATAAAGTCCATTCTGGCACAGCCAGTAGAAATAAGCCAAAAATCTCTAGAAAGTAACCGTCTCTCACTACCTCAGGAGAATAGAATTCCAGCTTCTTTTTTAAGCCACACAGAACAAAACTTACCAAAGGTCTGGCAAAGCTAGCCTTTTCTGGGCAGATTCTATTTACAGAATCAAGCCCTGCTCAGTGTAGCATTTGAGGTCTACTCAATAGACAGAGTCAACCTTTATCATCTTATTCTCCCTGATAGCTCCCAACAGTAACAACTCTAATTGATCGGTATTAACAAAACAACCTCTGAGCTCTTACACCTTCTCATCTGACCTTCTTCCTCATTAAACTCAGTGAAACCTTCATTATTGAAGATTCATCTTTTGACTCTTCCAAAAATCTCTAAATTAGCATGACTCTCTCCCTGCCTTGTCCTCCTACAACATTGTATTTAAGTTTCTCTCTAATACTTAACCACTGTGTCTTATATTCTTAGCCACAACTTTGCTTCTCCTGTTAGACTGCGAATGTGTTTTTATTAGCTAACAAGACACACAGTGCCATCTTCATCAAAGATTCCCAATAGACAAGCATTGACAAATCTGCATGCTCTCCTCCTCCTATACCCTGTTTTAAAATGGAGTTAATTGAGTTGAGTTCATTGAAAACAAGAAATGCAGATCTGCACTTTTACTACACCATTATGTATTTTTAATCTTTCAGACAATAACTCAGTGTTATCACTAAACTAGGCAGCAGGTTGAAAAGGAACTTAATCTTGAGTTTCCTTAGTAGTTTTGAAGAAGATACACATAAGTGACATCTTCCTTGGCAAAGGATGGGGAACTAAAGGCCACAAAAGGTAAAGATCCCAGAACAAAAGGAAATCCTGTTTCTAATGTCTACAAGTTGGTGGGGTTGCTGATCTCCCCTGCTGTTTGTCATGGGTAGAGAGAAGCCCAGCAGATGTTATGATAGTAGGATAAAGCACCATGAAACAGTGATCATACCAAAGGGTCAGCTGTCTTCTTGTTGAACAACAGAAAGTTGGTGTCTGTTTAGAGGCAGTTGTGAATTTGTTGCATAACCATGACTCCTCCATCTCCTGTAGTCATTTCCAGTTCAGCTGATCACTTCTATAGTAATCCCAGGGCTTCAAATACCTTTCTACTACTCTCAGGAACAAGGATATCAGAGCAGAAGTTTCCATTCCTTTCCTCACCAAATTCGAAAGCCAAATCATTCTTGCTTTTCAATCACTGAACCACAGATATTAGCTGAGGTCTAATAGATATGCTCTAAGCATTGTGCTAAAAACTCGAGGTAAAGTGGTGAGAAAAAGTAGACGTGACTTCTGATCTCCTTGGGTAAGACAGACACCAATAAGAAAATTTCATGGATGAATGTAAATTTTGATGCTCTGAAAGAAGAATTGCAGAAAGGATATGAGACTATAGAAAGGATATGAGACTATAACAAAAGGACCTGAGCTCATGCAAAGACTTCAAAAATCCCCAGATTTAGAGGTTAAGACAGTGTGTAGTGGGGGATGCTCTAGCACAGGGAATAGCACACCCAGAGACCTTACTACATGAGAAATGCTGTTTAGGAATCCTTCTGGGAAAAAAATAGTTTTAAAAGCCAATCATAATAATAACAGTACACCATCTTTCCCCTCTCGTTTGTCATTGCTAAAGGTTCTGACTCTACAAAGCACTGAGTTCGTACAAGTTAGTTGTATAGCTGTTTGGAAAGCTTGAAAATGACTCTTAAGAATTGGGGTAATCAATATAAGTTTATAAGACATGAGAAGATATGAAGAGCTGTGTAGGTCCTGAAACTAAGTTCAACATCATATTCCCTACCCCACGAATCTCCTTTTATTCTGCACTTCTGAATGAAGGACAGCTGACCCAAAACAACCTAGAAAAGACGCCATTATCAGTTCTTCATAGCACTTTATCACCAGACTTCTAGACAAAGCTAATAAAACAATCGGGTCCATTTGGGGTCTTAGGATAGAAACAATATAATGAAGGGGAAAAATCAAATTAAGAGCATACTAGTAAGTTTGGGCACAACTAAAATCTTCATTTTTCAAAATGTCTAGTTTGTTTCACTGACTAGAAACCATAGGGAACAACTGGAATTGGAAACCATTATTTAACTCAATGTTTTTCCCTGCTGGCCCACTTGTTCTAGTTTCTGCTGGGCAGGAGTGATACATTAATATCCTCCCATAATTCTGGCACCTGAGAATGGTACAGTATTTATTAATTCACCTTTCACTTAAATTGGTTTTTCTTTTAGCTGTATTGCCTCCAACATCAGGGCAAACCATATCTATGTTTTTAGCATAATGTCAGATGGGGTCAAACCTCTACTTCAGGAGTAGGGCTTAATAAATAAAACTAATAGCTGAGATTGATTACCCATTTAGACAGCAAACTACAAAACCGAAGATGGATCATGTAATTTGCAACTGTGTGACATGTATTAAATTTCCAGACATAAGATAAATAATTCATGGAAATAAGCAAGAGAAGAGACCCAAGGATAAAGTCTGTGGTTAGCCTTTTATGATAGTGAAATAAATGGCAAATTTCATTAACTCTTAGCTTAGGATATCCTAGAAATGCATTTACAGATTACTAATTGACACTGGGGTTATAGACTAAGGAAATCCTGTATTTGTAGGTTCTTAAAAAAAACCTGGAGACTTTTTAAATTAAATACATATCTAGGCTCCTCTTCCTCTAGAATGTCTGTATTTTTTCTTAAGTTAACCTATCATGCTGTGATTTCAGGAGCTGATGGAGAGACAGGGAACCAGGTATAAAGAACATGAACACCAAATTCCTTCTTCAGAGCCTCCTGAGTAGAACCTGAGTGGGAAAAATAGGGAGTGATTATTGCATTGCATTTCTACACTTCCTATGCTTAAATTTGCATACTTCTAAGTGACATAATTAGATTGTCCTCCAAGTTTTTTATTCAACTGGTAAGAGGGATAATAAGCTTACCTCTTTGTAGAGTCACTTCATGGTTTAATTAGATTTGAGGAAGCCAAGCAAATCCTGATTCCTCTGCAGAAGATATGGAAAATAAGAGACCAAGTGGTTGTTTCTCCAAGCCTTTAAATGATAATACCCATTAGCCCAACTGTTGAGATCACACAGTGGCTAGATTACTAAGCCACGGAGGAAAGATAGGTGTGGAACACATATCTTGGCCTAGAGATGCAAAGGTGAGGCATGCCAGGCTAGTTGAGAACTTACTTGTATTAGACACAGTATTGGACACAATGCTGTGGTCAGACAAATTCTGAGTGTCTGTCTACAAGGCAGTAGATTCGATTTTTCTAGAATGTTAGAGAAATGAAGAGACTCCCAGTCTTGTTGGATTTATGTTTGTAGGAGAAGGGGGTAGATGAATGAAGGGAAGAAATGGGAGGGAGAATGTATTCATAAAAGTCAATGCATATCCTACAAAATTAAGAAAATGGAAGGGAGAAGTGGGGTTAGGAAGGATGGGGGAGAATGATGGAAGGTGTGACCCTGATCAAGATGCAGTATACTCATAAAGTGCTCCATTAAATGGCAATTCCTTTGCACAAATAAAGACTGAAAAACAGAAAAAAATGTTTATTAAGGAACTTTAAAAGCATAAATGATAGATAGTTCAAGGAAATGAATAGAGGAGCCACCGTCAGGGTAAAAAAAAAGAAAATTTGGTGAAGAAAGCATGCCAAATTTAACTCCACATTGTATTCACCTGAACCTGCAATAAAAGCAAATGCTAAGATAACTGAATGAATTAAATCAATAAAGTTCATTATTTAAAAAATAAAGATGGAGATTGTAAACAGTCAAGTTGATTGTTTTTAATCTTTAGAAGGTAAGTATTATTATTATTATTATTATTATTATTATTATTATTATTATTATTATTATATTATATTATACACAAGTAAACAAAGGCACTGGAAAAAGTTTAATGATTCCCTGCCCCAGCCTTACACACACACACACACACACACACACACACACACACACACACACACACACACACACACACACAAATACAAGATAAAGACACAAAGGAAGCTCAGCTGTCATCTTTACCTCATTCCCTACCCTGTGTATTGAGAAGCAGAGTCCTGACGCCCAGACTGTCCTCAAGCTAAGTTTTGTTCCTCTCACAAGATTAAAAAGAAGCTAATGAGGCTTTACCAGGGATGACAGTTTGAATATTGGAAATGTCTGGGGTTTTGTGTAAAAGCACTGAAATGAATTCTGAGTGTGCCTTTTCTTTAGGAACAGCTGCTTAAATGTTCCCACGGATGAGGACTCAGCTATATAACCCAGGCACCTTCACTACATATGGGTGGGATCAAAGTGATCTTTGACAATTTTCTGTGAACATTAGAAAGGAACAATGAGGTAGTACTAGGGTATACTGGGGTACCTTTAAGCTGAAGCCCGGGTTTTGTGGTGATGCCAGGGATAACCTTTGAGCCTCTTCCAGCAACCACAACAATCTAGGGCTACTCTTGAGCCCAAAGACCAATGGGTACTCACCCCCAATGGGTACTCCACTCCCCATCAAATCTCCAATGTCAAGTTTTTTATTGCATCCTCTCCTCACCCCCCCCCCCACTGCCCCATGAGTTGCTGCCAACATCGCCATCTTCATCTCCCAGTCTTGGAAATTCAAACAACTCACACTTGGTCATTTGTTGGGTATCAAAGTGTCCCAAAGCATTTGCCTTATTTCCACCTTCCAGAGACTTAAGTTGGTGTCATCTATCTCAGCCACAGTCGTAAGCTGCACCTAGCAGAAGACTTAGGGAAAAGTGAGATTGTTCTGTTTCTTTTTTCAGTGACCGTGCCATGTCTTTTCTTTCATTGTGACAAAACACATATAACATAAAAGCTACTGCTAACCATTTTAAGTATATAGTTCAATAATATTAAGTACTTTTACAAGGCTATACAGCCACTACCACTATCTCCAAAATTCCTTCATTTCCCCAACCAGAATTTGGATAGCCATTAACACCAATTCCCATTTCTCTACCTTTCCCCAGGCCCTAGTAACCTCTAGCCTACTTTATATTTATGAATTCTCCTGTTCTAAGAATTTTGCTTATTTGTCCATTTGTGATAGGCTTATTTTACTTTATATAATATTCTTCAAGTTTGTCCATGTTTCAGCATGGGTCAAAACTTCTTCGTCGTGGCTGAATAAATACCTCCTTATCTAGATACATAAGATTATATTCTGCTTATTCCTTTTTCTATGGGTAGACACTTGGGTTGTTTCCCAACTTGTCTTTTGATGAGGTAGTACTGAGGGTTACTGTGAAAATCTTATCTGTCTTTATCCTTGCCCCTTCTCTCAGTACTATTAAACAGTGAGGAACAGAGTTTGACTCTTAGGATGCGAGTCCTTCAGGGAACCTGAACAAAGTTATTTGGCATCTCATGTACTTGGCAGACTGATGCTTAATTTACTTTAATAACCTTCCAGTATGGATTTATTCACAATGTAATCTGACACTTTTTAAATGCCAAGAAAAGAGAAAAAAACAATATTGGGAGTCTGTGCAGCAAGGGAGTGAAAAAAACAAAACTATTGAGCGTCTGCACAGAGAGGAAAAAATACTGCTGGGAGTCTGCATAGAGAGGAAAAAATACTATTGGGAGTCTGTGCACATTTCTGCTCCTTGAGTCCTCATCCATCCCTGTCGGAGCCCAGCCCTGCATAGACTGTCCAGTCCTGTCACCGCACTCAGAGAACCAGCCAGCCAAACCTACAGGGAAATCACAAATGGGAACCTTGCATGCATGACTGTTTGCCAGTGCTTTTCCACACTTTACATTCTGTCAGCTTTTGTCAGATGTCACAGTTGAGGCACCAAGTCCTAGAATTAAAAGTATCAGATAAAGTTTGCTTAAAGACAGTGGAACCCAAGGGATGGAGAAGAGCATAGTCACCCCTAGGAACCCTGACACTACAAGGGCAAGCACATATCTGCATCCTGACCTGCACCTCATGTCCTTAAAAGACTGCATCCCTGAAGACCAAACTTTGTGGGGTCCCCCACATCCCTAGTCAAAAACAATCACATCTGATATATAACCTTTAATAATTATTTCTGGGGTTAGATTTGGATTGTAAATGACCTCCAAAGTCCCATACCCTAAAGGCCTGGTTACCAGCCCAGCACTATTGGGAGGAGGACTCTTTAGGAGAAAGAAGAAAGTTAGGCCAATGGAGGTATTTCCTTGACGGGCACACATAGCCTCTTCTTCCCTCCCCCTCCCCCTACCTGGCCACTATGAAGTGAGCAGTGTTACTCCACCATGTGCTCCAGACATGAAGCTCAGCTTTGTCGCAGACCCCAAACCTCTGACCATTGCTTGACACCCTGAGCCAAAGTAAACCTTTTCTTCTCCTGAGATGCCTATTTAAGGTATTCTGTCATAGTACCAGAAAGCTGATGAACTACCCATAGTAAAATAAATAATCCCAGTTCCTCCTCCAAGTTTAAAATCTGTAGTCTCATTGCCCTCAGAGCTGTGGCTTTAATTCAAGTTGTGAAATATTTTAGGGTAGGAGACTGTTTCGTCTTATTCTGTTTTCCCAGACAACCGGCAATAGCATGATGGAAATCCAACACTGGTTTTGGTTTCCTTTGTGTTAGCTCTAATCATGACAGGCATTAGATTGGATATCATAAGAGGTCTGAAGAGAAGGAGAAGGCAAATCTTCACACATACTGAGCTATCAAGACTGAGCTGATAAAAAAGAGCCCTCAGCCTCATTCTAAACATTTGTAAAATGAGAGATACTAACAAATATAATTATTACATCATGGAGGACAGAATGAGAAGTCACTGAGTACAGAAATAGAGAAGAAATTCCACCTAGGGTTGAAAATAATGATTGAGTTTGAGGCCATCCACAGCAACGTGGAAAACTTACATAAGTCCGGGGCCCAGGAGTGAAGACAGAGTAGAGTTTTAGTACCACAGCATTCCCTCCTCAGTCAAAGAGGCCAAAAGCTATTCCAAGAATCACTGAACTCCTCAAAAACCTGTAAAAACTATTCTCAACAACTAGCTTCAGAATCCCTGAGTGTAAACCCATAAATAATGTGATGTATTTATCATCTGGTTTATCTGGACCAGTCCCAAGGATTGCTACCCTCGGTTCATTATTAATAGTGACTCTTTTGACTCTCAAAGTTGTTCAAATTCAGATGATTATTGATCTAAGAGTTTCATCGTAAAATTTGTTTAAAATGTTCATCTAAAGCTATTTCAGAAATGACAGCAAATTTATAAATATGACCTAGACAATCATGCAGAAGACCTGCATCACTCTTGCTGCAGTAAAACGATGCAGAATTCCTAGCAGAAACTCTGCCTGGTTTTGGTATAGCCAGGTACTGTTTGAAAGAGGAGCTAGATCATCTATATTACTTTTTGACCAGAAACCTATTGTATATAAAAAAAAACAAAACAGAAAACGATAAATTGAAGCAAACCACCTCCTTCTTCTGTATTTGTTGAATAGTTGCCGGGAATTCTCAAATCCTCCTAGACTGTCCACCCTGTGGAGAGCTGGCACCAGCTCTAGGCCTGGATGTGTGAGATAAGACAAAGCCCAGGCCTCACTCTGCATGACCTGGCTATTGCCTGGAGCACCTTCACTACATTTTGTTATTAAATCGGCATGAGAGAAAATATTTGCATCATTACATAGGGACAAAGTGTCACCTCCAATGAATTTGGCAGGCCACATAAACTAACACAGCCCCACAGCAGCTCTGAAAGCCATTGGCATCCGCTCTGTACAATTAGGTTCTTAGAAATGCCTGGGTCACACAGTATACTTACTGCTGACAAAATGGCAGTAGAATACCATCCATTTCCAATGTAGACCAAATGGGATGTAAGGGAATGCATTCTAATAGAATGACGTTGACTTCGTTGGGAATCTGGTTGCAAGTATAGACAACTACTGGCATTAGCTTAAAGAAAAAATTAGCATATGGTTAGAGAGTAGAACTCTCATTTGCTAATAATAGAAAATGCAATTGATCCCCTTGTAAGGTAAAAGAAAACTCCCAGGAATAATGAGATGCCATCTTTGCACCTAGGTAGGCTACTACTGCTTTGCTCTGACTCTAGGAATCTACTTTTGTACATTTCTCTGTAGACTGACAATCTTGTGTTCATGAACACAATTAGAAGAGGCCTCAAATGTCTTTCCTAGTATCACTGTCTCATATTTCCTAGTGCAAATGCTCAACCCTCTGGATTCCAGTTCCAAATTTCTAAGCAGAAACAAATCTGATCAATCCATGAGGTACCAAGGCTTAAGCAAAGGAATACTTCCACTATAAACCCAGGTCATCTGGTGCTGTCAAAATGCACAAAGGAACCTACAAAGACAAATAAACAATCGTGGACATTTTAACTTAATGTCTCAAGTTCCAAAGATCTTATTTTCCCCAGTTACATTTGGAGTAAGTTGGGCATATGGACATACAGAAGTATCATGTTCTGAGTAGGTAGTAATACCATTTTAGCACATTCAACTGTGCCTCTAAAATCTTCTGCACAAAAGTAGATCAGATTGTATAATTTGTGTGCATCACACCAAAGCCCCCTGGTGTGGGGTAGACTCACAATGAGAAGGCAAGCATCCTTTGTCCTCCACCCTCTCTGCTGTCATCTGGAAAGTCTTGCTGGAGCCTCTATGCTCTTTCTGTGCCACCTGCCATCTCTTAGCTTTCCTGGCCTAGCTTCACCAGCTTTCAGGATGAGATGAAAGAGAGGGTCCGTAGTAAGGAGATTGAAAACACAACATCTTGTCAAGTCTTGCCACTCAGATACTCTTGATTTCTCTTATTATGTCTATGTGAGTGTGTGGTGCTGGTAGTGGGGCTTGAATTTAGGTCCTTGTGCTTTCACTCAATGTTAGCATTCTACTTCCTGAACCACACCTCCATTTCCAGTTTCATGCTTGTTAACCGGACATAAGAGTCTCATGGACTTTTTTATTGGTATTGTTCAGCAATATTGGATTTCCCGTCAAGGCAACCATGATGTCAACTTTTAATGTTACCTACTTCTTCCCTATATACCTTGGTTTCTTCATTATATCTTAGCTGAAGTGCGACTTCCTGAGAAAAACTTGTTTGACCTTTATTTTTTTCTCAAATTCTTTATTGTGATTAAATGATTACATAATTTCCCAAATTTCACAGTATTGTGGGATAGTGATGCTTAGTTACTAAGTCACAAACACATTTTAACTTTCATGGAGCAAGTTTTCTATCGTGGCCTATAACATTTATGAGTTCTATGAGCTTTGACAATACAGTTATTTCTTCCACATTGGGTGATCTGTACATTTCTTTTGTTTCGTATAGCGTCAGCTGTTCCCTCTTTCCCACTCATTCCCTCCCTCCCATCACTGAGTTGCTTAGTTTGTTTTGATCAATGTCCAGTGCAGCTGATGGGTCCCAGTGTTGTATGTTTTTCCCTGATTCCCTCTAGTTCTATGTCGTCCTCCTGGTTTCCCTCTGGTACATATATACCATATATGTGATCAGCAGCATGGGGTTATTTAGTAGTGATTTGACCAGATGAGTGGAAGTTCTTTGTTTCTTAAGCCTTGTTAACTTTGTTGTATCACCTTACATTTTGGATTTAACATCCACTTATCAGAGAGACCATGTGCCGTTTGTCTCTTTGCTTTTGGCTTACCTCTCTCAACATGATTTTTCTAGCTCCATCCATTTCCTTGCAAATGCCATTATTTTGTCCTTTCTAATGGCTGCATAATATTACATTGTGTATAGATTTTTGGATCCATTCATCTGTGATGGGACATCGGTTGTTTCCATATCCTGGCTATTGTGAACAGTGCTGCAATAAATATGGAGGTGCATGTGTCCTTGTATACTAGTTCCTGTTCAGGATAGATGCCTAGAAGTGGTATGGCTGGGTCATAGGGGAGGTCAATATTTAGCTTTCTGAGAACCCTCCAAACTGCTTTCCAAAGTGGTTGTATAAGTGTACATTCCCACCAGCAGTGTAATAGGGTTCCTCTTTCTCCGCATCCCCTCCGGCATTTGTCGTTGGCTGACTTTAGAATGTGGGCCATTCTGACTGGGACAAGATGGTATCTCAGGGTTGTCTTTATTTGCATTTCCTTTACAACCAGGGATGGTGAGCATTTCCTCATGTGTTTCTTTGCCATTTTTATCTCTTCTTCTGATAAGTTTCTCTTTAGTTCCCTTGCCCATTTAATAATTGGTTTGTTAGATCTGGGAGGGATTAGTTTCTTGAGTTCCCTGTATATACTGGATATTAACCCCTTGTCTGATATATTGCTGGTAAATTTTTTTCCCAGTTAGTTGGTTGTCTTTCTAGCTTGGTTGCTATAACTTTAGCTGTGCAGAAACTTTTTATTTTGAGGTAGTCCCATTTGTTGAGTCTCTCTTCAATTTGTTGCGACCCTGGGACTCTGTTCAGGAATTTCCTGCCTGTGCCTATAAGTTCAAGTGTCTCTCCTACTCTGTCTTGCAGTAGTTTCAGAGATTCAGGTTTGATGTTAAGGTCTTTAATCCATTTTGAGTTGATGTTGGTGCATGGTGATAGGCTGGGGTCCACTTTTAGTTTTCTGAATGTGGCCTCCCAGTTTTCCCAGCACCAGTAGTTGAAGAGGCTGTGTTTCTTCCACTGTACATCTTTGGCTCTTTTGTAAAATATCAGCTGACTGTAGGAATGGGGTTTTATTTCTGGATCTTCTATTCCATTGGTCTTTGGGTCTGTTTTTGTGCCAGTACCATGCTGTCTTTGTTATTATGGCTCTGTAGTAGAGTTTGAAGTCTGGCATCGAGATCCCTCCCATGTTGTCTTTTCTTGCCTAGAATCATTTTGGCTATTCTAGGTCTTTTGTTGTTCCATATGAGTTTTTGGACTGTTTTCTATATTTCAGAAATGTACGTCATTGGCACTTTAATAAGAATTGCATTGAATTTGTATATTAATTTTGGCAGTGTGGCCATTTTCACTATATTAAGTCTGCCTATCCAAGAGCATGGAAGGTCTTTTCATTTCCTGGTGTCCTCTGTAATTTCTTTCTTTATGTTTTTATAGTTTTCATTAAATAGTTCTTTTACATCTTTGGTTAGGTTAATTCCTAAATATTTTATTTGGGGGGGGGGTTATTGTGAATGGGGTTGCTTCCTTTATTTCCCTCTCTGTTTGTACATTGTCAGTGTACAGGAAGGCAACTGATTTTTGTGGGTTGATTTTGTATCCTGCTGCTTTGCTGAAGTGGTTTATAAGTTCTAAGAGTTTGGGGGTTGGAGTTTTGGGGATCATGAAGGAATAGTATCATGTCGTCTGCAAAAAAGGGATAGTTTAACTTCTTCTTTCCCTATTTGGATCCCTTTAATGTCTTTTTATTGCCTATTGTACTGGCTAAGGGTTCCAGGACTATATTGAAGAGGAGTGGAGACAGTGGGCATCCTTGCCTTGTTCCTGATTTTAGGAGAATTGCTTGTAGTTTTTCCCTATTAAGTATAATATTGGCTATTGGTCTGTCATAAATGGTTTTTATTGTTTTAAGGAATGTTCCTGCTATTCCTATTTTCTCCAGAGCTTTTAACATGAGTGAATGTTGTATCTTATCAAGAGCCTTTTCCAAGTCAATGGAAATAATCATGTGGTTCTTGACCTTGGATCTGTTGATGTGTTGGATTACATTTATTGATTTATGTATGTTAAGCCATCCCTGCATCTCTGGGATGAAGCTTACCTGGTCATAGGTTGTAGTGTATGATTTTTTTTATGTGTTTCTGGATTCTGTTAGCTAAAATTTTGTTAAGGATCTTTACATCTGTGTTCATCAAGGAGATTGGTCTGTAGTTCTATCTTTTTTGTTGGGTCTTTGCCTGGTTTGGGGATAAGTGTGATATTGGCATCGTAGAATGAGTTTGGGATAGCTCACTCTTTTTCTATTCCTCTGAAGAGCTTGAGGAGTATCGGTATTATTTCTTCTTTAAAGGTCTTATAGAATTCTGTTGTGAATCCATCTTGTCCTGGGCTTTTCCTTGTTGGAAGACTTCTGATTGCTTTCAGTATCTCATTGTAAGATATTGACTTATTTAATTGATTTATTTCTTCTTTACTCAGTTTGGGCAACTTGTATTTCTCTAAAAATGCACCCATTTCTGCTAGGTTTTCTTTATTTAGAGAGTATAACTTTTGAAAATAGTTCTTTATAATTGTTTGGATGTCTTGGGTATTTGTTGTGATTTTTCCCATGGCATTCCTGATCTTGTTGATTTGGGTTTCCTCTCTTCTTAATTAATCTTGTCAAAGGTACGTCAATTTTATTTATTTTTTCAAAGAACCAATTTTTTGTTTTATTAATTTTATTTATAATTTTCCTATTCTCTAGCTCATTAATTTCCTCTCTTAATTTGATTATCTGGCTCCATCTAGTAACTTTAGGTTTCATTTCTTCATGTTTTTCCAGCAGATTTAATTTCAACATGAGATTATTTACTTGGTCTGTCTCTATTTTCTTGATGTGGGCACTGAGGGTGATAAATTTGCCCCTCAGGACTGCTTTTGCTGTGCCC
The DNA here is from genome assembly GCF_024711535.1 of Dipodomys merriami. Taxonomy (NCBI): domain Eukaryota; kingdom Metazoa; phylum Chordata; class Mammalia; order Rodentia; family Heteromyidae; genus Dipodomys; species Dipodomys merriami. Next base: position 22,026,027 of record NW_027206179.1, on the reverse strand, counting down.
CACACATTTCTTTGTGATGTGTCTTCATTTTCATTGGAACTTTCATAGGAACTTTTTAATTTCTTCTTTAATTTCTTTTGTTACCCAGGTGTTGTTTAGAAGTGTGCTGTTCAATTTCCATGTATTTGAATAATTCTATGGTACGCCTTGTTATTGAGAATTAGCTTGATTCCACGTGGTCGGATAGAATACAGGGGATTATGTCAATCCCCTTGTGTTTGCTTAAGTTCCTTTCATGAAGTATGATATGGTCTATTTTGGAGAAAGTTCCATGAGCTGCTGAGAAGAATGTGTACTGTGTCGCTTTAGGGTGAAATACTCAGTAGATGTCAGTTAGTTCCACTTGAAGTATGACCTTACTTAATTTGGTAGCTTCTTTGCTAATCCTCTGGTTGATAGACCTATCCTTTGGTGATAGTGGGGTATTAAAGTCTCCTAGTATTATTACATTTGGATCTGTTTTATTCTGTAGGTTTGAGAGTATTTGTTTAACATATGTGGGTGCTCCAATGTTTGGGAAGTATAACTTGATACTGGTAATATCGTCCTCTTGGATTGTTCCCTGTATTAATATGTAGTGTCCTTCCTTGTCTTTTTGTATTGATTTTAATGAAAAGTTTATTTTGTCAGATATCAGGATAGCTACTCCTGCTTTCTTACTGGGGGCATTTGATTGGTAGATCCTTTTCCAACCCTTCACTCTGAGTTTGTTTGTATGTTTGGCTGAAAGGTGGGTCTCCTGAAGGCAACAGATGGATGGGTCATGTTTTCTGATCCAATTTGCAGTTCTTTTTCTTTTGATTGGTGAATTAAGTTCGTTAATATTTCAGGTTATTATAGAGAAATGCATTGTGGTTCCTGTCATTCTGTTTTCCTAAGTTTTTCTTCTTTCCTTTCCTCCTGTGCTTACTAAGTTAGACTTCTATTAATACCTGTCTGGTATGGATCCCCGTTCCTGGTTGCTTTCTTCAGGTTGTGTTCCCCTTCTTAGTATTCTTTGTGATGCTGGCTTATTGTTTATGAATTCATTTAGTTTTTCTTTACTATTAAAAAGGTTAGTTTCTCCATCAAATGTGAATGGTAACTTTGCCAGGTATATCAGTCTGGGCTGGCAGTTATTGGTTCTCAGGGCTCGAATCGTACTTTCCCAGGCCTTTCTTGCATTCAGTGTCTGTGTGGAGAGATCTGCAGTGATTCTAATTTTTTTCCCCATTGTAGCATAGCTCCTTCTTCATTTTTGCTGCATGCAAGATTGTTTCCTTATTATTCAGAGCTATCATTTTTACTATAATGTGCCTAGAATTGTCTCTCCTGCTCGTTAGGTGTTCTATATGCCTCTGTTATGTAGGTAAGATGTTCTCTTTTAAGATAGGGGAAATTTTCATTGATAATCTTGTTGAATAGGTGTTGCATTCCCTTGCTTTGATATTCCTCATCTTCGTCCACTCCAATTATAGGAAGGTTAAATTTCTTGGCATTATCTGCTTGCTCTTGGATTTCCCTTTGACATAATTTAAGTGATTTTTCCATATCTGTGACTTTTTGGTCCAGTTGGTGCATTCTGTCTTCTGTATCTGACACTCTAAATTCCATTTCATTCACTCTGTTAACTATGGCTTCCATTGTGGTTTGAATGGAGGAAATGGACTCATTTATGGATTTGGTGTTGCTTCTCAAATTACTAATCTCACCTCTTAGTGAGGTGTGTACTGCCTCTATTTTTGAGAGCATCTCCTGTTTGAAATCCTGTATCTCTTTTGATAGTTTGTCCCTGTGTTCTTTAAATTTCTGATCTATTCCTCACTTTAATTCTTGAGTCATTGCCTCCAACATCTCTTGAATGTAGCATTTGTCTTCCATTCCTGCTTTGCTTCCACTGGGGTTCTGCCCTGGGTAGCTGTTGGCTTTTGGGGGTAGCTTGCTATCCTGGGTGTTGATAAACCTTGCAATTTTTCTCTGTGATTTTCACATGGGGATTCAAGGATTATTGGAGACTAATCTGAAATTTTGTTTTGGTCAATAGGTATCTGTCTTTGCTTGGTTGCTGTTTCTGGGTTGGCAAAGAGAGTCTGTACCTGGTCTGTTGGAGGAGAGGCCATCCTCCCTTTGCTAGTCTGACCCATGTTGGGCTCTTGGCTGTCTGCTATAGATCACTGGTAGTTCCTGCCTTTAGAAGGACTGAGGGGCCTAGTCTCATGGACTTTTGTGCCTGGGCTGGCATCAAACCCTAGCTGTTAGATCTCAGCCTCTTCAGAAGCAGGATTACAGGCACAGGACTTCAGTGCCTAGCAGATGAACTTAATTTCTAAGCAACAAGGAAAACTCCTGGAATTTCAAGGCATACAAGACACTACTGTATCAAGGGCATGTTTAAGATTTTATAAATTTCCCTAATATTTTTTAACTTTAATGACTCATATCTTAATGACTCATAACCTTAATGAGTCTTTTCAAACTCATCTGCCCTAGTGATTTGTTTTATTAGTGTTGGTTTATATTTTTTACCTAATTAGGATAGTCATACTGGCTATTTCTTATTCAGACATTGACGCAATTCTGTTAAGAATAATTTCACAGGCAATGAGATTGGAAATGAAAGTCTTTCTACAGCTTCTACCTTTTTTTCTGACTCAAGACTTTTTGTTTGTGTTCAAGTATTTGGTTAGGAAAACAAATGATTACCTGAAATATGGGACATAGTTGTGGATCAAGTCTATGTGATTGTTCTTTGGAGAGCAACACATTTCATTTGTCATCATTTTATCTCATTTAAGATTTAAGTTAATGCTAAAAAAAATCCATTGATGTTATGTACTATAAAAGTAGAAATAATTTCTTTAAATAAGGAGAATTCAATGATTTGAACATCGTTTAATGCCATTTAAAATTTTATATTTAATCTCATCCAACCAATAAGCATTGAACAAATGCCATTGATTAGGCAAAGCATTATAGGAATTAGAAAGATGAAACATTGTAACTTCATTTCTCTACTCCATAAATACCCAGTAGTCTGTATATAGGCTAAAATGGCAGAGAGTTAATTATAAGATAGTACATATGTAATATATTCAGAAAAAAGGCATAAAGTATTTAGAGGCAACAAGAGATTAATTCTAGTGCAAGAGACTCGTTGAAGAGGTAGAATTTAAACTAAACATTCTATTTAGAATATGTAATCTCTTTATTCAGTATCCTATGGGAATTTTCAAGATTACTACTTAAGTATGATCTTCACTTCAGAAGAAACAGAATATTGTTAACACAGAGGGTGGGGGTGAAGAAGGGATTCAAAATGTTAAGGTAGAATTATGTGGCACAGGACACAGTGAAAAACAACCACTCCATGTTGGCAGCAACCAGACACACCCAAACTTATTGAGACACACAGACGAGCAAGATATAGTAAAAAAAAATAATAATAATAATTTCTGTGCCACAAGATTTGGACACACCAAATACATTGCACTTACAAGACTAAACCATACATCCATAAGCATATAAAGAGAGGTACTCTGAGTGCAGCGTGGTCTACAATTGCATTATGAAGCACTCTGGTGCACTCTTCATTACCTCTGTCAAAGAGATTGCCAGCTGGTAAATCCTCGATTGTCCCCAGATTGCTTAGAGAACACCTCCACCCCTCCCTATTACTGACTTTTCCCACTTCAAGGTGTCTGATCATATCACCAGAACATCTCCATGACCAATTGGTAATCCTGTATCTGACTATTCCAATGACTCCAAGTTATACCAGGATCTTAACTCCCTTCGAATTTCTGTAACCTAGTTATAATTGTTTACAGTGTGATGTGTATGACACAGAATTCAGTGGGCTTCCATGGCCTGATTGTGCTCCCTTTGGGCACACCTCATATGCATGCCTCAAATCCTGATGTATGACTCTTTTTTTTGTTTGCCTTAATGACCAGGTAAGCACAGTGGAAAGCCCTAAGGCTGACAGAACAACAATACAATTAAACCTCCCAACTTCAAGTTAAATGGGGGTTTAGTAGGAGGAGGATTTTCCTTCATACTAAAAGACTAAAATCCTGTGCAGAATTTCAGGAGAGCAATTAACAGAAGAGATGATTTTTTTTTAATCTCCTGACTGGTTTTCACCCCTTCAGGCCATCAGTGGGCAGTCATCTTGCATGAGGCAGACAAACTCTGAGAGACAGAAGCTTCCTGGGGCCTAAGGCTATATTTATATGATGTGGAGCTCCATCCTCTTGAGTTTGGGTGGAAATTCTCTTCCTTTGTTTTTTCTTCCTTGTGTGGAAAGAGTAAGATGTTGAGAAGCCAAGTAATAATTCATTCAATCATTCATCCATTCATGAACATTGTATGCAGTTTTAGGTGTGTTGATAAAACAAAAGGTGAGCTAAGTACTGCCAAAATAGTCCTACTCGTGCAAGACAATGGAGAAATTTTGTCGTGTTGATGTAAAGACACAAGTCTGTTCTGACTACACTTGAGGAATCACAAAAAAAATGAGCAATAAATTCTATTTCTGTAATATCAAGGTGTGTTAATATGCCTACTATAGCTTAGCTTTAAAAAATTACATTAGTACAGAAAATAGCATTATAAATACCATTACAACCATTTCTTGATTAGAAACTGTGTAATAAACTGATTTTAACAAGTTTTTATTATAATTGCTCTACTATTATAATTGACACATCTATGGGTTTTGCTCCTCAAAAAATGCTTCATTTATCTATAGTTTATTATTCCTAACAACCTTTCTGTTGGAGAGATTTTTCTGTAGCAAGGTACAAAAATGATATTCTCAGGAAAACACTTCAAATTACATTATTTACCAAAAAGACCACCTTTATATAATGCTTATCTATTGAAATGTTTCTTTTCAATCAAATCACATTCACTTACACAGAATGCTTGTCAATAACAAGCTGCCATGAATAATAACTGGTTTCCTGCTTGTCTTCATTTTTTTCCTGTTCCTTTTTCTTTCTACTTGTATTTGTGAACGTTGAATCCCTCCTCAAGTGCTTCAGCCTCAGTACTTCTTGTGACAATTCTTTCATGACACCCACATTACAAATTGCTCATTATTTTGAATAATGCCTTAATTTCAAATGCATCCTCACACCACTACTTTTTCTTCTGGATGATGTCTAGGGAGTTGAGGTTCATTTCTCTGCCAATTAAAGAATTGATTTGTCACGTTATGTTCACTTTTTAATCCATATCTACCTAACCAAGGAAGCCTCATTCTCCTCCCTGTTACTCTTATCTATGTGCTTTATGCCTTTTATATTCTTGCTTGGAGAAAACTGGTTTCTGACATCTTCCTAAGTAGCATTAGTAGAATGACATTGCTACAGTGACTTAAAAAATTAAGATTTCTACTTGCTTCACATCTTTGTTCAGCTTTTGTTTGCTTACAACTTCCCTACTGCCCCATCCAGCTTGGCCTTTGGCCATTTCCTTCAACACATAGCTCCACAGTAATTTATTTCCATTTTCCCCCCACTTTCCTAATCACTAGTAATTAATGTATGAATACTACATTATCAACAAGATAGTGTGAGTTTTGATAATTGTTCAATTGTTTGGTTAGCTATCTTGTTTGATTTGATTACTAATGCTTTATTACACACCTTTCCTAATCTGATTTTTCCATATTAACATTCATTATAGCTATTATTTACAATGTAATTTGATTGCTTAAAGTCTGTTCCATCCTGCTAATTGGGCTAATTGTTTACTGCTTTATCCCCAGAACTAAGAAAAGTAGATGCGCTAAATGCTCAATAAATCGAATATTTTTACATATAATTCAGGATATCAATAGAATGGAAGAGCTCACAAACACTAACTGATTTTTACTAATTTTATTTGGTAGTACTGGGATTTGAACTCAGCAGGCAAGCACTCCCCTACCCCAACTTGCTGATATTTTTCTAAACTTTATTTTGTCTGGCAATCCTTACACTCTCTCACAGTTGGGATATATTTGGCTTCCAACTGCAGAAAACCTGACAGAGACTGAAACCAATAATGTACTTAGCCACAAGTCCAAAGGTGGGCATTTCCAGTGTTGGGTTGACAGTTCAATGTCATCAACCAGGACACAGGTTATTTTTGTCCTTCTTAGTCATCTGAGTTTGGCTGGCATTTCGCTTCCACCATAAGGTATGACAGCTCAAAGACGGGGCCCACTTTCTCAGATACTAATGCACAAAGCAGAAAGCAAGGGGAACAGTGTCTAATATGGGGATAGCGCCTCCCTCTTATCGGAATAGCAGAAGTCCCCAACTCCAGAAACCTTCTTCTCATTCTAAAGAGTATAACTGAGGCATGGTATGAACTTTGGGCAGAGGGGAAAGCATTGCTTCTCATTCACATTAGATTCTTTTGCAAAAGTACAGGGAAACTGCTGGCTAGGTAAAGGAACACTGTGTTCATTCTTCAGCCTTAAGTGAATTACATCAAAACTCTGTTTCTCTCAGAAGCTCAAGCTTCTTCAGACTACCTCCTTCCAGCATTTCTGTTGAAAATTTTGCTTTCACAAAGTCTGCTTTATCAACAAATCTTTTTCTTTCGTTGACCTCTTTGCATACTCAGTAGCTACATTCTAGTTCCTTTTCAAAAGCACCAAGGAACATCACATTTTCTAAAGAAAAGCCAGCATATTTTGTACTTTCTTGTCAACTCTTCATATATATATATACACATATATATTTATACATTTCTTTTTCTCAAATGTATTAGGAGCTTTAGAGGCCAAGAACATCTCACCTGTTCCCTTTAGAATTGCCAGCAGTGTTTCATAGGTGCTAGCTGTACTTGACACGTCCTCCTTTATGATGAAGCAGAGACATCAGGCATCAGTAGGGAGCAAGAGGCATGGAGGTTTTACACTCACAATGTACTGGTCTTATTACAAATGTCCTCTACTAACCTGTTTGTATTAAATCCTGTGCATCTTTGCTTCTTGATGCCCTCTGAGAGTCCCAGATCACAATTCATTTCCCACTTCATTCCACCCTTTTCAACATCTTTCACAGAAGGGAAGAAAGGAGCTGGGTTTCCATGGTAACCCAAGTGTGACAATTGAGGGTATCTGGATATAGGTGAGATCACTCCCTTTGGATCCAGTAGGGAGAGGAGAAATGAAGTTTTTCTGTCTTTATTTTCTCCCAGCAACACACTTGTATAACCAAAGGGACCCTGCAGTGTCAGTGAACTATCACATAGATTTATAGCTCTTGGGGAAAAATTCAATTTCATCTTATACTATTTTTATTTCTACAAACAAATGAACGAAAAATGTAATTTCTTATGTCTAAAATCTCTTTCAGAATAAAGTGTATGGTGGCATAAAAATAAACACAATTGGGAAATGAAGAAATGCTCATCTCCTATCTAAACCTAAAACATTCTCTGTCCTAACATCTTTCTTACAGCAGCTAATTGTCCAACCAGTCATATATGTACTGCTACAAAATCAGGTGTCTACTGTAATCCACACCAGAATCGGGTGTCTACTGTGACCCATGCCAGAATACAGAATAGGTAAAACATATGTCCTATGTATTGCTTGGGTTGTGAAAACTTCCTGCATGGCACTGAAAATTAAAACCTGAGGCCTAATAATATGAGAAACAAAAATGAACTACAACTATTCCATGGACTAGAGTCTTCATGCTTCTCCTACTTGAAAACTGTCAACAATGATGAAAGGTTGAAGAAGATAGGAAAACCTCACAAAGCTTCCCTACTCTCTATTAGGCTAGGCAGAGTCACTAGGTGACTATTTTAGGTCATTCTTCTGTGATAACTTTGTTTTCTCTTTGCCAGTACTGGAGCTTAAACTTAGGTTTACTTGCTGATAGTTGGTGTTATAACATTTGAGCCACACCTCCAGTCCAGCATTTTGCTGGTTTATTGGACATGGAGTCCTATAGACTTTTTCTGCTTGGGATGGCTTCAAACCACAATCTGCCAGTTCTCAGCCTCCTGAGTAGCTGTGACTACAGGCATGATCCATCTCCACCCAGTTCTGTGACAATTTCTATCAGATGCACCTCAATACAGAATTCCCAACTCTTTGGGATGCAGAAGGGAAAAGGTCGTTAAAGCTTACCTTTAGCACCCATAATCCTAATGCAAGTTTCTCAAAAACAATCTTGGACTCTTATTCCTCACGAAGTGGGAGGATTTTCATCTCCACAGAAATGCAAGGTACTAGTTTGGAATTCACTCAGCTTTCTGTTTGCTGATTCCATGAATTCAACTATTAATCTTTGGTTAGCCTCATCACACTCATGCATACATAGTTCTATGCAAGCTTTCAATGTTTCCATTCAACATGTTTACTACTAGTGTTTGTAGAGCATTTTGAGAACTATTCTCTGGATTTTTCATTAACTGCTGTGTTGCCTGATTATCTTAAGTGGGAGTTGTGGTTCCTTGACTAACCATTTTTCTTGTGTTTCTATGGCTTGTTCTGCCCATTTAGGAATGAAAGCAAAACTAATTCCACACCAGAACACAATTTTAAGACAAGCACTAACCCAGAGCCTTACAGTTGCACAGATTTTGTAGGTTCACAATCAGAGATAGGTATTTTCACTCTATCGCTCCTTTTTTGGAAAGTATATCCACTTCCACAGAATACAATTTTAAGACAAGCAACCAATCCAGAGCCCTATACTTGTGCAGTGTTTGGAGGCTCACAGAGATAGGTATTTTCACTCTCTCCTTTTCTGGATATGTAAGTAGGTCCAATACCACCACAGAGCACAATTTTAAGACAAAATCCAACCCCGGGACGTGTATTTGCACTGATTTCAGAGGTTCAAAATAATAGATAGGTATTCCCCTATCTATAACTGCTTTGCTTTGTCAAGGGAGGGGTATTATGTTGCAGGAGTGGGGAGTATATATAGTTGTAATCAGTGAGCAAGTCTGTCATGATGTTTAAAGCGATTTGAACCAAAAGGATAATACCAAGAGCCACTTTGGCACAGTTACACTGACTATAGATATAGTTTAGCTCAATGTCACACAACCAGGAGTGAAGGACCAGAAACAATGGAAAATGGGTTGGGGTGAAATTAGAGGAAAGATAAAAATTTAAAAATAGAAATACAAGGTATTAGATGGCTTGTGATGGATCTATACAAAGAAAGTCTGATGCTCCTTGGTCTAATCCTCAACACACCTAAGAATCTCTTATCACCAAAAGGAACAATTGCTGTCTTATACAAAATAAGAGCCATCCATATAGTTGAACACTCTACTTACCTACCACATCTCTTGAAACATTGATGAAAATGTAACTGACATGAAACATACACATAAATTATCTCAATTTTAATTCGCCTTCTTTACATTCCTTAATTAAGCTATGATACACTCTACTTCAATTCTCTTTAAACATTCCTGATTCTTCCTTTCCCTTACATTCTGCCTTCACTGCTGATTTTGATGGCTCTGATTTAACTCATATTGGTATAATATATAGAAATAATGACTGAGCAGGGCATGGTGTACATGTCTAACCAGTAATCTCAGCTACTTGGGAGGAAGACAGGAGGATCAAGTTAAGAGGTCCACTAGGGGAAGTAGCCACTGGACAAAGTGCCAGAGACTGTCTTTGATGAATAAGCTAAAAGCAAAAAAAAAAAAAAAAAGGACTGTGGGTATAGCTGGAGGTAAAGCACGTGAGGTTAGTGGCTCTGAGTTCAATCCTCAGAACTGATTTTTTTTAAAAAGGAAGGAAGGAAAGAAGGAAGGAAAAGATAGAAGGAGACAGGAAAGGAGGGGGGGAGAAGAAGGGAGGCAGGGAGGCAGGGAGGGAATGAGGAAGGGAGGCAAATAGGGAGGAAGAGAAAAAGACATACTTTCAGCTTTCCATATCCCTGACTCCTGGATGCATGGATTCAATCAAAAACAAAAATAATGAAGGGAGCATGACAGCTGATGAATCTGTACTGAACTTGTAGACATTTTTCTTGTTCTGTTTGTATTTTTTATATTTTTATTGTAAAAATACTGTACAGAGGGGTTACAGTTACATGAGTAAGGCAATGAGTACATTTCCTATTGAGCATTGTTACCTCCTCCTTTGTTTTTCCCCTACCATCCCTTCCTTCTCCCCCCAACTCCTCTCTCCCCCTATTATTTCTTTAACAACATAGAATAACTATTTGCATAACATTTACATTTTATTAGGTATGATAAGCAATCTAGAGATGACTTAAAGTATATGGGAGGATTGCGTAGGTTATATGCAAATATGCCGTTTTATATAAGGGATTTGAGCATCTGGCAGATTTTGGTGTAGGGAGGTGCAACCTGGAAACAATCCCCCACAGATATGGAGAGATAACTGTATGTTACTGGGAAGCAACTATAACTTACACTTTAAATCTGACAGGACACTTGCCCTTAATTATTTTAACGGAAATTGTTAAGTGCTATAGCTAGGCAATGCAAACACGAGCTATTCCTTTAATGCAAAAGACAGCGTGGCATGGTATCTCAGAGTACATTTCTGCAGTTTACTACCTGACAGGAATGATGGCAAAAAGAATCCTGGGTTTTAGAGGAACTCAGACCTAAATCTCCTCTATAATGACCTTGTGGGAAGAGGCATTGTAGAGAGGTACGACATGATCTAACATTAGAATTACATAAATACATTATTCTCCAAAAAAAAAAAAAGGTGAGGTAGTAATGACTCAGGGTGGCCAATCCTAGCAGAATATATTTTTAAGGACAGTAACTGTAATAACCCGTTACCACACACACACACACACACACACACACACACACTTCTGAGGTAGCAAAGTCTCCCTAAATTTGATGTTATGGTGTCTGTCCTAAGACCTAAATGAGAGAGGCAGGAATATTAGGTTTTAAAACTGAGCAAGTTAAACAAAAAGAAGAGTGTAGAAGTGTGTCTTCGGAGAAAGCACGCTTGGAGGACTTGTGCAACTTCTGCAGGATAGCTTTTTAAGGACCAGAAAATTTTCCCACCCTAAAGACAAAAGTGCCAGTTTTCTCCATTCCACCCACGACCCAGCTCATATCCCTCAGCTCCACTTCCATGCCCATCGTTTAGAAAGAATGCCACAGAGAAGACGTTAAAAGCAGGATTCATCATCCTTGTCTGCCAACGCATCCTGTCCTTTTGCCAGAACAGGGCACAGCCACTAAGCCCTTGAATCTCTGCCCCTCCAATTTTCCCCACCAGCAGCCCAGGGAGGCAGGGGAATCACGAGTTCTGATTGGCTCAGCCACAAACCTCCGTCATGCATTAGCTCTTCTGCGATTGGTTGGCAGAGAGTGCGCAGGGGGCAAACGCCCTGGCTGGCGAGATTCTGGGAGGTGGGTTGGCTCCCCAGAATCTGCGTCTAGAATTTTTATCGATTGGACGAAGGAGCGGGCATCACATGGTACGAGAACCCTCTCTATTGGTCGTGAGTGCTAGCATGGAGTCGGGGAATGTGATCTAATTGGCTAAAATGAACCCCAGTTTCCTAGTAGATGCCCCCGGCAGGCTGTTGCTATGAGATGTTCCCTCGGTCGTCGCCCAGGCTCTCCATTCTCCAGGTTTTCCATGTGGCTGGAAGGGCGTGGGAAGAGCTCCACTTCAATCACGCACCCGAGGGGGCGGGGCCGTGGCGGTGGGCGGGGCCACGCCGCCGTCACTGGGCGGGGCCCAGGCTTGCGTGGTGTCTGGGCGCCGCTGTCTAGCCCCGGAGCGGGCGAGAGCTGGAAGGGCCTGTTACCCCGCCCTAACACCCTGGCGTGGGAAACTAAGCTTCAGGTGTCTAGGCAGCCGCAGGCCGCAGCCTCGAAGCTCCCCTAAATACAGGTTCATGTCATTATGTCTCTAACGGATCCAAGAGCCCGTGCCACGGGGTCCCTGATATGCGCTTCTCTTGCAGACTCCCCGCCTCATCCAGCGGCCTGAATCTCACCCAGATCCCTCTACCGCTTCGTCCCCGCCACCTCCCGAGCGTGGGAGTCAGTCGGACGGGAGCGGGCCGCGCGCACGCGCAGTACCCGGGCCCCAGGTTCCGCCCGCGTTTCGGGCGGGTGTTAACGGGCGGATGCAGCGCGCCGCTTGTTTATCTCAGCGCGGACGGCAGCTTCCGCGCACGGCGCAGGGCCTCTCGGGAGCGCGCCCGGCGGTCGCCTAGGCGACGAGAGAGCAGGCGGGGCTGCGCCGTGGCCCCGCCCCGGCCCCGCCCCCCGGCAGCTCTGCGGCTGGGTCTCGGGCGCGCGCCCGGGCACTGAGGAAACGGCGGCGGCGGCGGCGGCGGGCGGGAGCTGGGCGTGGAGGCGCGAGGGGCGGGGCGGCGCGGGGCGGGGCGGTCGGCACTGCGGGGCCCGCGGCTCGGGCGGCTCCGGCTCCCGCTCACCCTCTCTTCTCCCCTCCGCCGGCGCCCGCGGGGCCGCATCGCCGCTCCCCCCCCCACCCCCCCGCACCAGCTCGGCCCATGCCCAGGGCCGCCGCTTCCTCAGCCGCCGCCCCGCCGCCCGCGTCCGGGGGCCCGCCGCGGCCGTGAGGTGGGGGCGGCCGCCGCGAGCGGCGGGGCTGCCTGCGGGCAGGGTCCGGGCGCCGCGCGCGTCGGGGCGTCGGTCTATGTCGCGGGCGGCGGCGGCGGCGGCGGCCGCGGAGGGACGATGCGCGAGTACAAGGTGGTGGTGCTGGGCTCGGGCGGCGTGGGCAAGTCCGCCCTCACCGTGCAGTTCGTGACCGGCACCTTCATCGAGAAGTACGACCCCACCATCGAGGACTTCTACCGCAAGGAGATCGAGGTGGACTCCTCGCCGTCGGTGCTGGAGATCTTGGACACGGCGGGCACCGAGCAGTTCGCGTCCATGCGGGACCTGTACATCAAGAACGGCCAGGGCTTCATCCTCGTCTACAGCCTGGTCAACCAGCAGAGCTTCCAGGACATCAAGCCCATGCGGGACCAGATCATCCGGGTGAAGAGGTGAGTCCAGCGGGTTAGGCGGGAGGCTGGGGGGGAGGGGGAGGGCGGTGAGGGGGGAGGCGAGGCTGGGCCCGGACCCGGGTCTCCGTCCCGTCCCGTCCCGTCCCAGGGGCCGCCGGAACTCCCGCGCGGGGCGGCCGGGCCGGGCGGTGGGAGGGAGCCCAGCACCCGCCCGGCCTCCACCACCCACCCTCCTCCTCCTCCTCCTCCTCCTCCTCCTGAGTCTCAAATTTGACTGCTTTGTTTTCACAAGGAGAAAAGAAAAAAAAATTGGCATCCCGTGAACCCCACACAGCACAGCCCTTTGTCTCTGGGATATCATTAGTAGCGCCCGTTCTGCAGCCCAAAGGAAACAAAGTTTAAAACTTGGCTAGGAGAAGAATTGGTGGGGTAGGTGGGTGTGGGTGTGAGGAGGAGAGGGGCGAATTTGCAGATGGAACAACACACACACACACACACACACACACACATACACAGGCACGCACACATGCAAGCTACCTTTGCAACGTGTGTGTTAGCAAAAACATTTCACACCCGCGTTCTACTGTAATGTCGATTGGAGAGGAAAGGATTTCATGCTTTCTCATCCCTCGGGTAGGATTTCCTGCTGCCAGGGAGTTCTGCAAAAAAATGAAAAACTTGAATTCAAGTCTGGAAACTTTAAAGACAGGTGATGAAATTCTTGGAAGACACGACAGGGGTTGCGAAGTATTGATGTGTGGCGCATGAATGGGATATTCGTATTAAAGGACTTTTTTTTTCTGTTTTTAATCTTTTAGACAACTTTTTTCTGCCTTTTGTAAACTAGCCATGTCCTCCCCCCACCAGCAAAGGGCATTCCTGAAAACTAGTTCCTTTAAAGGTGTGGCCCACACACTAGCTATTTTAAAGTTAATGCAAATAAGTTTTTCCTGATATAAATGTTACTATACATTTTGGAAGGATAGCTGAAGGCATAAGTGCTTTAAAATGTTTGTTTTCTCATTATTGACCATATCTTGTGATACTAAGCACTGAAAATGTAATAATACATTTTTCCAGAGTTCTAGTAAGTTTTATTCTGTATCACAATTACATCTTAATGCAGTTACTCATTAGTGCCACCAATAACTAACTCTAACTATAACCATAAGTCTGAAGACTTTTGCTGAAAGTTAGTTGTAAGTGTATGTAGCCTCTGTGACGTAGGTCTCTTTAAATTTACCTACTAATTTGAAAGGGCCAGAATCAAATAACTGGCATTCAGGAGTGCTGAAAAATTCCTTGTAAGTGATAGATCCTGCTCTATTTGAAATGAAAGGGAAGGCCCTCTCCCCATTGCCTTTCCCCAACTGTAATAACTGAATTTAAATTTTTCATGTTATTGTATTCCAGTAAGTATACAGTAAGTATTTTCATTTTCTCTGTTCTAAAAAATCTAAGAATTACTTTTCCAGTTTCATTTTCTTAATCATCTTATAGTTAAAGAAAACACTGTATATGCTTACGGACATTTAAGTGGTCCAAATCAATAATCCTCTCCCCACCACTCAGTTAAAAAGCAAACTGTAAAAAACAGTAGTCACATATTTGTTACATGTCTGTTGCAGGCCAAATACATCAAATGATAATGGTAAATCAATCTCTAGCTGCCCCACCTTTCACATTTCATGCATATATGTACAGCATAAATGCCTTAACTCAAGGCTCACTTCTTGATGTAAGCCCAAGGAAAAGAACCTGGCAAAATAGTGGATAGGTTAGTCCAAATAATGTTATAGTTTCTTTACTTAAAATGTGCAGATTAATTTTGTTATAATGATGGGTTAGTCTGTGTACTGGCACAATTTATTTGTATGCATCATGGCTTAGGAAATGTCAAATTCAGAAAATTGTACTTGCTGAGATACCATTTTACTTACTGGCATCGGTTCTTGATATAAAATGATAACTGGATTTAATTCCATATAAAATCCTTTCACATGAAAATTCTTACCTCCTATTTTTTTGTTTGGTTTTGGTTTTTGCTAAGATAGCATCTTGCTATATAATCCAGGTGTACCTTGAATTCATAGCGAATCCTCTTGTCTCTCTGAGTGCTGGTATTGCTGGCGTGCACCACCACACCCAACTATGTCCTGGTTTTTTTATACCTTGCTGTGACTTCATCATTTGCTTTCCAGTCTGTGACATCTTACGAACAATTTGAATCTAAAGGGAGACAAGATTGGCTATATATTATAATACAGTATACAGACTATAATATAGTGTAGTATATAAAGTATGCATTAATCTAAAGAAGGAATTCTCCAACTCCTCCCACTTAAGAATAACATGATTTTCAAGTAAGTGAATTTTTTTTTACCCTTTTGAAGATAATTTTTTCATTTTAAAAAAAATTTTAAGTAGTTGTTCAAAGGAGTTTCAACTCAACAAGTTGGGAGTATGAGTACAATGTATCTTGAAGAATGTCACTCCTTCCATTGTTCTCCTCCATCTTTCTGAATCCCACCCTACCTTCAAGTTGCATGGCTCCATTTGCCCACCCTTCCTCTCTCCATTTGTCTCCCCCCCCCCTCCTGCCTCACCCCCTTACCCTGAGGAACATGTTTTAGCTTCCTGGTAGTCATTTCGTTAAGCTGTTCCTTAGTTTTTAAGAGGAGAATCTTGAGAACTTAAGTTTTGAACAAACTAGTTGCGGTAAGAATTACTGTTTTGCCAGGCGCCAGTGGCTCACACCTATAATCCTAGCTACTCAGGAGGCTGAGATCTGAGGATCATGGTTCAAAGCAGAAAAGTCTTGAGATTCATCTCCAATTAACCAGTAGTAAACCAGAAGTGGCACTGTGGCTCAATCAGTAGAACGCTCACCTTGAGCTGAAGAGCGTAGGGTTAGTGCCCAAGCCCAGAGTTCAAGCCCCAGGACTGAACAAAAAAAAAGGAGTTACTGTTTCCTTCCATTTGCCTAGGGTGTGCTGCTAGCTGCTTTTACATGTTCTATACAACAATTGTTTGGAATATTTGGGATCATCTTAAGTGCAAAGACCAGTAAGTCCTTGATGGAGAGATTTTAAACCCTGTGTGACCCCACATGTCCTTTTCCATGCCAGTCCCATCTTCTAGCTTGGTTTGTGTACTGGCCAGTTCAATAACTACGTTTTGTCTAGATGAGTGATGTTTTCCACACATACAAAGTGAGCTGTGGAAGTGGAGGCACGGCTCAAGTGGTAGAGTACCAGGTTTGAGCAAAAAAGCCAAGCAAAAGTATGAGGTCCTGAGTTCATGCCTCAGTACCAACACCAAAAAAAAAAAAAAAAAAAGTAAAGTAAGCCATATAGGTAATGTAAAATTTTCTAGTAGCTAAGAAAATAAGTATTTTAAATAAATTTACCAAACTAATTTTTAAATTGTTACTATAAAGGTGGTATACAGAGGGGTTACTGTTAAATAAATCAGTTAATGAATATATTTCTTTTTAGACAATGTCACTCTTTCGCCTCTCTCCTAGTTTTTTCCTTCCCATCTCTACCACAAGTTAAATAGTTCATTTTCAACATTGCATCAAGGGAGTACCACTGCTGCGTTTGTCCACCTCAAGTTAATCTTAATAATGCATCTTATTTAACCTGCTACAATTATTGAGATATTTCTCCTTTTTTTATAGACTGTGCCTTTGAAATCTGGTATGTGGTATTTGTAGTGTTTGTTGATCAGTTAGCCACTTTCCAAGTGCTCTGCTGCTGTATTTGGCCTCACTCCACCCCATTAGATAGCACAGGCCTAAAGTAAAGTGTGTGTGGTTTGGGGCATGCCTGCTTATTTCTGTAAATGTCAGGTTGCTATCTATGTTGAGCGTGCACTTTCCAAAGTCTTAGAATTAAACAAGTGTTAAGGTGCCAAACAGTTCCTGGTATATAGAATTTATTTAATTTTAATCTAGCCTTCCTTCCCTCCCTTCCTTCCTTCCTTCCTTCCTTCCTTCCTTCCTTCCTTCCTTCCTTCCTTCCTTCTTTCTTTCTTTCTTTCTTCCTTTTTTCTTTCCTCCCTCCCTCTATCCCTCCCTCCCTCCCTCTCTCTTCCTTTCTTTCTCTCTTTCTTTCTTTTTCTTTTTTGGTGGGTCATAGAGCTTGAACTCTGGGTCTGGGTACTGTCCCTCAACTCTTCAGCTCAAGGCTAGCACTTTACCACTTGAGCCACAACACCTACTTCTGGCTTTTTCTGTGTATGTGGTGCTGAGGAATCGAACTCAGGGCCTCATGCATGCAAGGCAAGCCCTCTATCACTGAGCCACCTTCCTAGCCCTAGCCTTTTTTTTTTTTCTTTTTTGCCAATTCTGGGGCTGGACCTCTGGGCCTGCGCACTGTTCCTGAGCTACTTTTTACCCAAGATTAGCCATCTACCACTTGAGCCACAGCACCACTTCCAGCTTTTTCTGTGATTAATTAGATGTAAGAGTCTCACGAGCTTTCCTGCCCAGGCTGCTTCAAACCACAGCCCTTAGATCTCAGCCTCCTGAGTAGCTAGGATTATAGGTATGAGCCAGTGGCACCCTGATTGTCCTTTCTAATATTAATAACTTCTGCACCCTAACTTAAGCATAGCACTAAAGTATAACCAAACAGAAAATGGAGCTTTTTGTTAGGTTGTTCCTTTGTGTGTGTGTGTGTTTACGCATGTGTGTAGGTGTGCGCACCACTCCTGGAGCTTGAACTTGGGGCCTGGGGACTGTCCCTGAACTTCTTTTGCTCAAAGGAAGCGTTCTACCTCTTGAGCCACAGTTCCACTTACAGCTTTTTGGACAGTCTGTTGGGGATAAGAGTCACAGACTTTCCTGACAGGCTAGCTTTAAACCACTAGCCTCAAATCCCATCCTTCTGAGTAGCTGTGTTCTCACAAATTTAAAACTGGTACATACTTCCTTTAGTATTTTTAGTTATGTGCATGCATATACACACACAGTATCTTGTGTCAAAGCCAAGTGGATTAATGTGAAAATTCCTATTTTTTTCACTTGACTTTGGTTAAGGACACATCCACAAAGAAGACTGGTAGAGGTACAGAAAAGGTTTCCATCATAATCAAACTAGAATTCTTTCTTTGCTTCTTTCTTTCTTACGTATCCCATGGTCCTGGCTTGTAGTGTCTTAGAACATGCTGTTCAAGGCTTGTTGGTTCTTCATTTAGGTAAAACCTAGCAATCTTCAGTATGACCTTCAAAGCCTGGCCTACTTACTGTTGTAGGTCCCTGCCTTTGAAGTCCTCATTTTACTTCCTTGAAAGTGCCTTTCTCTGGGTTCAGAGTTCATTCCTACTCATTCCTTCACACCTGCTTAAAAGATTATCCTCCTACCATGGGGAATCAATCCCATGCCTCTTCCCAAAGTGAACCCATTCCTGTCCTCTCGTGCTGGACTAACTTCCAGCTGCACCTCTGCCCTCCAGACAAACCCAACATCAGGGTGCTTTATTTAGTCTCCTTCTTTTGTCTGTAGCCCTCATCAACCATTACTTGTTGGTATAATGATTCCTGTGCAGTCAGTCTTAATAAACTCCATGCCCTGTTGGCCCACATAGCTCCCAACAAGAAGGAAATAATAAATATGTAGGAATAATACACATGTCGAAAATAACAAATGAATAATAGGCTGAAATGGGAATATTCAGAAAGTATAGTATTTGTACTGTCATTTGGACTCTGTCCCCAAGCATGGGAATGTTTCAAGTTGACTTTGCAGACAAAAGAGAAAATCTACTTTTCAGCTCTCTCTCTTTTTGTGAGAATGCTTACAGCTGTGCCAGTGAGGGAAAAGGTAAAATTAAAGAGTAACCGTAACTAACTAGGAGTGTGAAGTCTTTCAGATGGAGGAAATGGCATGAGTATTGCAGAGAATATAATTTTTAGAGGTTAACCAGACTGGATTGGCTAGATTCGAATTTTATATAAAAGTGAGAGAAGTGAGGTAAAGTGAAAAAAATTTGAAGAGTTAGTTACAGAAAGTTAAAAACTTTGGGCTTGATCTGGTAGTCAAGGGCCATAATCAAAATACTACAGCTACAGTAATATGGAGATGGTATGATACATAGGCTGATGATAATAGACCACTGTTTTGTAAGGAGGAATAGTTGTAAGTATTGTAAATGTTGTGAATGTTGTAAGTAGTTGTAAATGTTGACATTTATATTTATATGTATTTATTTGAGGCATATTCTGTATTTATATGAGGTATAAAGATTCTGATTTAGTTTGGAGTCTTGGGTAAAGAAAAGAGAGGTGAGCCGGGTGCTGGTGGCTCACACCTACTCAGGAGGCTGAGATCTGAGGATCACGGTTCAAAGCCAGCCTGGGCAGGAAAGTCCATGAGATTCTTATCTCCATAAACTACTAGAAAACAAGAAGTGGCGCTGTGGCTCAAGTGCTCACCTTGAGCTGAAGAGTGCAGGGACAACCCCCAGGCTCAGAGTTGAAGCCCCAGGACCGACAAAAAAAAATAATAAATGGGTGAGAGTAATGTTTTAAGGGATGGATTCATCCCTGCAGTGGCAGAGTGAGAGGAAATGGTCAGAAATAACTGACATTTGGAACATTGGGTGAATGGGATAGTAGAGGAATAGGTGGGAAAGATCATTTCAGTTTGGGGGATGATAATGATTCAGAGATAGCTACATCTAACAAGTAATTTGAATATTTGAATAAAGCCTCAAAGGCCAGTTTTCTATATGGATATAAGGATCCAGAATCATGTGCATGGTTTAGAGGGTAGAAATGAATGGATATGGTTCGAAATAGGAATTAGAAACAAGTGAGTATACCTAAGAACGCAAGAGAGTTAATGTGCAGATGAGTAAACAGTGCAGATATATTGCATAAATAGTATAATTATCATATATTGCACTAAGCTAGACAGGGGGCATGAGGTTTTAAGATTGGAGAAAAAATGTGCAATGGAGCTAAGTAAAAGTTACAGATTTTTACAAAGTGATCATTATTTTTATGTCTTATAAGTGATCCAGCTAATTTCTCCTTCTCTTCTCAGTAAGTTGCCAAAAACAAACCACCTAAGACCAAGACTGAATGAAGCATGCCACCGATTGCTTCATATTGATCTCTGGCCCCTGACCAATTAGTGCTGAGTCACACAACCAGAGAATAAACTATATGATGTTTGTGCCACAGCAGTGAAACTTCTGGCACTTTGCTATCTCCTGCCCTCACACACACCTCCTTCCAGGATTCCAAGAACTTCTCCAGAGCTGGGCTTGCAGGATGTTCAGCCTAACAACCATGAGTCACTTTCTTAATATTAATAAATGTCATAAAAGTTGATGACTAAATCCTGACAAACGTAATTTAACTATGGAGAAAAGGTTAATGGTAAGACCTGTGTCAATTTAAATACAGAACCAAGATTTGAAAGCTATGAGAATTATGATTACAAAACAAAATTTTAGTATTGAAATCACTTGACAGTTTAAGGCCACTAGTTAGAAAAAAGGGAAATAAATACACTTGTCCTTTTTTTTAAATACAGGAATTTAGATGATTAAAATGTAAAAAATACTTTGAAAATGTAACTTTTTGTCACATACAGAACATTATTATTATTATTATTAGCTAATGCTAGATTTTATCATGGGTCAGGCCTTGAGTTGGATCCTCAGCACCACAAGTATAAAAATTTGTGCCACTTGATTTGTTTGGAGATAAGCATACACACATGAAACTGTCACCACATTCAGTGCTGTAGATAGACCTGTATGTCGCTTCTAAACATTTTGCCTTGTTCTGATTCTTTATTTTTTGTATGAGAAGAACATTTAACGTAAGATCTGTTGTCTTAGGAACATTTTAGGGATATAATACTGTATTCCTCACTAGAGGTACCATGCTGCACAGTACATCTCTAGGATTTACTCCTGTTGCAGAACTAGAACTTTATAATGAGTATAGTGAATCTTCTTTTATAATCCAAAGTTTTCCTGAAAGGGAAGGTTTCTGTTTTTGCTGCTTTCTAAAGTTAGAACATTATAATATAGTAGTTTTTTCTGCCATCTGAGTATTGGAAGTTTTAAATGAGATTCACTTTGTGGATGGTGGTGAGCTTTCTTTAGTTCTTACTATTCTGAGAGCACTTCTCTTTCTAGCTGAGGTGATTAGGAAAAGGGACAACATTTAAAAAGAAGCCTTAAAAAAGTCAGCATCTTGTGGCCTAGAAGCCTGGCCTAGTTATATTAGATAATGATCAATAAAATCTGTAATCAGATCAACCATTATGATTTTTTGAGTGGAAGGGGCCAAAAGTAAATAGCCAACCATTCTACACCTGAATAAAAGATACCAGCTCTCCTTGCATATTGATAACTACTCTCGCAAGAACGAATAATTCGAAAAGTGACATGACTGCCCACTGAATGAGAAATATTGAGGCCACCATAAGTGCATAGTGTTGACTTTCTATTATCTTTTAGGAAAAGTCAGGTAACTAATAAACATTAAGGAAGAGATAGAAAACTGATAAAAATGTTTCTAGATGACAGTTAACAGGAAGAGCCAAATTACAAAGTTGTAGTCTTTATTTGCTATCATTTTCTAGTAGCAGTAACACCTAAATGGTTTAATTGCTGTGGGAATCCAAGAGTTACATATGGTACATTAAAGTATGTTATACATTTATGCCTATTTCTAAACAAGAATTATTATAGAAAATCAAGTACATGAAGAGATTGTTTTTCAAGGATAATTTTCTTATTTTGCATGGAACAAGATAGCATTTTGTATTTTTGCTGTAATCTTGGTCATTCTAGTAAGGAAAGATGCTTCTTACCTTTTGGAAACTCAGAGGAGAGTATGGGATACATGTGAGTTAAGTATTCCAGTCTAAAAACTTGGAATCCAAAAAAATCCCAAATCTGAAACTCTGAGAACCAACATGATGCCATAAATGCAAAATTGCATAACACTCAGGTGTGTTAAAAAATCTTGTGTAAAATTACCTTCAGACAGTTTGTAAGTTGCATGTAAAACATAAATACATTTTATGTTTAAGTTGGATTCTATCCATAAGATACTTTACTGCATATGTATAAATATCCAAAATCTGCCATCAGAAATACTTGTCCCAAACATTTCAGATAAGGGATATTCAGCGAGTAGTTAATACTCAAGATTTTGTCCACACTGCTACATCTAGTTGGAACCTACTGGTTTGAGCAGATCTGTTACATTGGTCCAGAATGGTATTGATTCGTAAAATGAAGACAGCAAAAGCAATGAAGACAACCATAGTTATAGATATCTCAAGTCACTTAGTAAATTTACTCAGGAGAACATTGCAAACCTTAAGACATTTAACAATATTATTGCTCATTCTTGCCATCCCTTTAAATATAATCATTCAAATGTAGAAATCCTACATCATATTATTCAATACTTATTAGTGTTTTCTTCACTCGATGTCTGTTTTTCTGTATAATTGCTTGTAGAATTTGTTAAGTATGTCCATTTTTCAGTTTCAGTGAACTCAAGATATATATGCTTGAAATACAGAATTTTATTGTGCATACTGATCTTCTCATCTGTGAAGATAGTGTTGTGGTTAAAGCTGAACTCCAGCCTTTATTAGCTATAGAATTAGGAGCAAATTAATATTCTCTACATTTTAATTTCTTCATGTTGAATGTGGACAAACTAAAATAATGAGAAAATGAGTATAAAATGTTTCTTTACATAGAAATTCTAAAAATATCAACTAAGCTTAAAACAACAATTGCAGAAATGGACATGAAACCCAAACATTTATCTGACTATAAGGCAGTATACTGCATGTAATTTCTTAGGAATAGACTCACTTGCATTATTGTACATTGACAAATTATAAGCCTAGTCTGGTATTACATTTCCATTGCTTTTTCTCTTCCATTTCAGCACTTAACACAGTATGTTTTTAGAACTTACAGCATAGACCTTGAGAGCTTTAGCTTTCTTTTACAACTTATCCATAGAGACCTGATTTGGTAGCAATGTGTTTTGTAAGTGAACAAAGAATTGCAGTGGTTTTTAGTGAATGCTCTGGTGACCCAGCATGGTGATCCAGACCAGTAATCCATATACTCAGGAGGCTGAGCTAGGAGGACAGGAGTAGAAGGCCCTGCCTTTCCCTCCAGTCCCCATAAAGGATAAATGATAGTAGACCTTTTTACAAATACCAAAAACTACACATGGGATAAAAATAATTTTAACAGTCTTTATGGCTACTTATATATAGTAAAGTGTTGACAGGACATTTTAATAAATCAGTTCCAGAAAAAGTTTTATCCTTTTTTTTTTTTTAAATCACTGCCAACATCAAATAATCTAGTTTAAACTTCATTTGCATTGCATTGCCCTGGGCATTATGCAAAACAAAGTTACTATCTTTATCCTTCTGATATGCTAAAATGTACTATCTCTGAATATGTGTTTGACAGTGTTGAATTACACTGAAGTTCAATTTTTAAAACAATTTGATTTCTAAGTTTCAAAATGTCTTCCCACCAAAAACATCGCTTTTATTAGCCTACCTTTTCAGAGGGACTTTTTATTCATTATAGCTCATTATAGAAGGTTAGAAATCTGGGCTGGGAAGGTGGCTCAGTGGTAGAGCCCTTGCTTTGCATGCATGAGGCCCTGGGTTTGATTCCTCAGCACCACATAAGCAAAAAGAAAAAAGCCGGAAGTGGCGTTATAGCTCAAGTGGTAGAGCGCTAGCCTTTAGCTGAAGAGCTGAGGGACAGTGCCCAGGCCCAGAGTTCAGGCCCCATGACCGGACCCCCCACCCCCCAAAAAAGGTTAGAAATCTGACTCTAGAACTAGTGACAATTATGTATGTACTTTGAGATATGTCTTGACTAGGTAATTTGATGCTCACAGTTCTAGAGATGGGAATTCATATCTCATAAGGGCCTGTTCTTTATTAATGGCACCATAGTACCTCTTGCTGCCTTCTCTTGCAATGGAAAAGGCAGAATGATTCTGAAGCCTGTTTTCTGAGGGCACAATAGAATCTCTTCCCTGAGGGCCAGATCCTTCAAGGCCTAATCACCTTTAATTCTCACTTGGGGATTAAGTTTCCACATGTAAATTTTCAAAAGCCACAACTGTATATTTAGTACATTCTTATCTTCCCTAGCCAAAATACAGTTTCTCTCTTCCCACAAATGACCCACATAAACTTAACTTTCTTTTCTTTGGACTTTGGGAACTAGTAGTCCAAACCAACTTGGGCCATTTGGAATGTTGGTTGGTAAAACAAAGGGTAGGTGTCTCATTAAGACTTTTAGCTCTGAAATCCTAATACTATGCAGAGTAACACGCCTGATTTTGTTTTTTCAACTTTTTCTTTCTTTTCTTTACATAACATTGTCTTACTATAAGCCTTCGCAACTATGGTTCAAATCTAGTGACTTAGTAATATTTGAAGCAAGAAGTTAATAGCATAAGGAAAGACACTCCTGTCTAGAGAAGACAGTCATCTCCCTGGGTGTGATAGTAGGAAATTGTATCCATTCCCAAATCTCTCCACAAGCATCCATAGGTTTTAGGCTAAATGGTTCTATTTGACCATACTTGGCCAGGGAATGGAAGCCAGAGACAAGAGATAAAATAAACTTTTAGTACATTTTTGCAGCCATACCCTACAATTAAGATTCTAGAACTGACTTGTTAACAGATGGCTTGGTAGAATTTACAAGAGAATAATTAGCATTTCTGTAGTATTTCACAGTACCTGTAATACTTCGATGGATAATTCATGTAAATTGCTTAGTGCAGAAGTCTGCCACACCAGCCCTCTCCATACACTTGTTACCATAGTCTTTCTTAATATTATGCATTCACAAATAAGGACTCAGACCAGCCTGGGCAAAAAAGTTTGGAAGACTTCTGTCTTAATCAATAACTGGTTGTGGTGTCACATACCTGTAATTCCCACTACAGGGGAAGTGTAAATAGGAGGATCCAATCCAGGCTGGTGCATAAGTGTGAGACTCTATTTGGAAAATAACTGAAGGCAGAAAGAGCTGAGGTTGGGGCTCAAGTGCTAAAGTACCCTCCTTTTAGCAAGCCCAAGGCCCTGAATGCAAACCCCAGTACCTCCTAAAGAAATAAGTAAACAAAGGAGTCTGAGGCTTAGAAAAGTTCTGTGGCACTAATGGCATAGAACAAAGACTAATTTCTAGGTTCTTTAAATCCAGATCCAATTTTCTCTGGCATGTGTATACATCTTGATTTTAGGCACTAACCAAATTACAGTTGTCCTAGAAGTAAGCTTTGATGCAGGTGAGTGCCTATTTTTATAGGGTGGGTGTGGGGATAGCAAGGAGACTCTTGAAGGACTATATTTTAAGTTAATTGATAAAGACATTGCATATAGGATAGAGAGAGGTGAGAAACAGGTTAGACCAGTTAGGAGTCTATTGGAATAGCCAGGGTCTGAGCTATTTTGGAAAGAGAGAGGTTTGTAGTGGTAGGAAAATAAAGGACAGATATTCTTGCATCCAGTATTTCCTGCTCTGCCCTTCCCCTGTAATCACTATTCCCCAAGACCTGTGGTTACCGCCTCTTCTCTCCTGTACCTGATTATGATGAGAGACCACTGGAGATTTTTTTCGCTTACCACCCACTCCCTGTCTCACAGTGATTTCTTATGATTATCTACTTCAAGTGTCTTTTAATTTGGTGTTGGCTTAAATCCTGTCGAAATAGCTGTAACCCATCCTTCTCAGTGGGCTACCATGGGGAAGGGCATACCCTACCAGTGATGGTAACTGTAGGTACTTTCTTCACTGTGCAGTTGTTTCCTTTTTCCATATGTCACTTGTTCTTTCTTCAGATCTGAAGACCCTTTTAATAGATAGTGCCAACCAATCTCATGCCAGTAGACCCAGCCAGTCAAATGTAATCCATGCCTTTGATATGTTCTTCTCCAAGTTGTTTCTTACTGGAGAGAAATTCTTGTCTTGTTTGTGTCAAATCTTAGCTTTCTAGAAATCTGGATTGTGGAAATTTGTTGTTCTGGCTTTTTTTTTTTTTAATTTGAGGCTATTTGTGCTTGATTTTGAAAAGAAATATATTTGAGGGCCTTGAATATGTTAGCCAGGTACTCCACTGCTTGAGCCACATGCCTGTTCCCAAGTGAAAAAAATCTATAAAAAGTTAAACATTCTCCCAGGTGAAAACCCCTCTGTTCATAAGTTAAAAGCTTCTGGAAGTCTTAGTCCTGTAATGTCTTTTAAGTCTTCATTCAGGGTCAGCTCTTTTTATTTTTTTAAGGAATTGTAATAAACTTGAACTGTGTTCCAGATAATTGTGATTTTCATCCATGAACATTTTTGCCAAAGATCTAAAAAGAATAATCCAGCTATAAATTTTGGTAACAATTCAGAGTCTGCATCCATTCCTGAATGAATCAGTTTTTATCTTTGTAAGTGCAACAGTTGGGCCTGTCTTTTAATGCACCATTTAAGACTTTTAAAGACAGAATGCATGTTTTATGTCTGAATGCGTTCCTTCAGTTTGATAGATGTGCATTCTTTTTGCATGTGTGCAAGAAGACAGCTGCTTTATTTAGACATTTTTGCATTTGCTTTCTACATGACAAGGTTTTAGGCTTCTACTTTTGCCTATAACTAGCATATTTCTGTCATAGATAATCTTCACTTACGGTGACAAATGTAATTATCGTTGTATTTCCTCTTTTTAACACATATTGAGATACTTTGGCCTCTTATAGATCTGATAATGAAGAAAATGTTCGTAATCATCATTTTTGTTTCAGTCACATGCTGTACATTACTGTTAGTATTCCTATGCTTTAAGTCTTTCGCCAATTTTGTATATAAATTAAACAGCCCAAAACTTGGACAGAAATTGAAAATTGATGAGCAGTATTCAGCCAAGTAATAAATTGACTGATGAACCCTGAATTGTGCACTTACACTATATTTAAGTATCCACAATTTATTTGGGAGGTTATTCTTCTATTTCTCTTTTAATGAGGAAATTGTTCAGTTCCTGATTTTTCTGTTTCAACTTATTTTTTTTTAACTGAGGTACCTTTAGATACACAGCTAGAAGCATGCCCTGTGTATGCATACCCTCTGTATATATCAGGCTGTACATCCAGATGAAGATGTAGGATCGACATTTTAAACAGCATAGTGAGCTCCCTCAAGGTTCATTTCCAGTCACTTTAATTACGAAGATTGCCATACATTTGGGTTTTTCTTTTTCCTATTAAAATTGTAGTTTCTGTCTTTCAGTATTCTCTCTGGGCTATTCATCCATGTTGGGTATAGAGATAGTTCTAATTAATTGAGGTACAATATGTACCTCTGAATATCTTGTCGTTTCATCATCTATTTGGTTGATGAGCATGATAGTTCCAGATGGGAGCCTGCCAGGTAAGCTATTGTTGTACCAACCTTCCAGTTGATTTAGCACATATCCTTTGGTGAATGGATATACACTTTCTCTTGCTATATGCCTAGAAATAAACACAAATTCTTGCTACATAAATACATGTGTTGTCCAGCATTAGTAAATACTTCCAAATGGCTCTCAAAAGTAGTTACAACCAGTTTACTGGTTGCCCTACCTCCTGACAAACGTTCAATAATGTCAGTCTTTTAATTTTAGCTAATCTGATCAGATTCTAAGTATCTCATGGTGATTTTAGATTTTATTTCTCTGATGTATAAGGTTAAGCACATTTTTATAAGCTTAATGGCTATTTGAAGGTATTGAGAAATACCTTCAAAGCCTTTTGTCCATTTTAAAAATCCTTTTTTAAAAAGGATTTGTAGAAATGCCTTATAATTTGGATATGCGTCCTTTATCATATTATGTATCACCAACCCTGTTTTCCTGGTTTTTGACTAACCATTTCTCTTGCTTTAATAGGTTATTTTAATGAGATTTAATTCTTGTTTTCATGAAGTTAAGTTTAATCTTTTACAGTTAGTTCTTTGTGTCCTCTTTAATAGGTATTTGTCTACCTCAAAGTTTGGACTGGTATACTTCATATAACTTCTATTTCATGATTTATCCTCTACCTAATTTGTATGGGATAGCGGCCCGGGATCTTTTTTTTTTTTTTTTTTTTTTGTCTTTCTTTTCTTTTGGTCAGTTGTGGGTATTGTACCCTGGGGCTGGGCACTGTCCCTGAGCTCTTCAGCACAAGGCCAGCGCTCTACCACTTAAACCACAGCACCACTTCCAGCTTTTTCTGCTTATATGGTGCTGAGAAATAGAACTAAAGGCCTCAAGCATTCAAAGCAAGCACTCTACTACTGAGCCACCTTCCCACCCCTGCTTTTAAGTCTTTAAGCACTATTTTGTTATATATCATTAAGATTTTTCCAGGTACTGAATATTTTTGCTACTGTAAATTGTCTTAAATGCATTTTCTCATTGTCTTCTAATACACTGGAGTTCTGTATATAGGTTGACCTTGTAACCACAGCCTTGCTTATAAAACAAGTTTATAGGTCTGGGGATGTCTCCGAATGAGTTTTCTTCTTTAGCCTGTTAGTGTAGTGGTTACATTATTTGGCTTTTTAATATTAACACATCCTTGCAGCTCTAAAATAACTGCCATTTCATCAGGTTATATACCACGAACCTAGCTGAAACAAGGGCAGTGACAGCTTTAAATCCTTTCCTCTTCCCCCTGCTCTCCCAGACAACAGGGGCATCTCATCTTTATTTTTTAAATGGAAATGCTTGGCTTGAAGAAAATAAAAGAATGAAAGAGCCCCATTGTGAAACACGCATGCTACAGATGTAGCTCTAGAAGAGCAGTGTGCTGTTTACATGTGAGACCCTAAGTCTACTCCTAGTACTGTAAGAAGACAAGTTGAACAGTTTTTCTTTAACAAAAAAAAAAAAGTTTGAGGCAGGACCTCCCTATTAAAGCAGGTTGTCCTTCACTCTTGTTACTACTGCCTCAGCTTTTCAATTAATCGAGTTACAGACATGTGCCACTATACCTGGCTATTATTTTTCTTTAGAAAGACAAAGAATAGAGTCTTGCTAATTTTTGCCTATGCTGACCCCCAGCAGTCCTGTCTCCACTGCCTGAGTGACTGGAATGGCATCTATGTTCACTACACCCTGTCTTTGTTGTTAATTTTCCAAATTGGTGTTTTTAATTGTATTCTAGATATTAGTCTTCTGTCAGATGTTTGGCTGGCAAAACTTTTCTTCCAGTCTGTGAGTTGTCTTTTACTTCCATTGTCTCTTTTAATTTTACGTGATTCCATAAGTCACATCTTGCTTTTTTTTCCTGGGATATCGGAGTCTTTTTAAAGAAAGCATTGCCAGTACTGATACTATAATGATTCCCATTTTCCTCTACTAGTTGCAAGGTTTTAGATCTTACATTACCATCTTCGATCCATTTTGAGTGATTTTTGCATAGAGCAAGAGGTCTAGTTTCAGTAGTCCATATGCAGATAGTAAGTCTGTCCTGCACAATTTATTGAAAAGGCTCCTTTTTTTTGAGGGTATGCTTTTAACACCTTTGTCAGTAATCACTTTGCTGTAGCCATGTGGGCTTATTTCTAGGTTCTCTATTCCATATCTGATAGCATGTTCTTTTTGTTACTAGGGTTCTGGGATATTTTCAGTCATGTACCTTGATATCTTGAGCATTGCTCTCTGTATTCAGGATTATATTAGCCATTTGAAGTCTTTTGTGCTTTCATATGAACTTGGCTATTGTTGGTGTTTTTTTTTTAATTTTTCTTTAGTTCTGTGAAGAATGTCATTGTAATTCTATGAAGATTGCATTGTGTCTTTAGATCACTTTTTAGTAAAATGGACATTTTAATATTAATCCTTCCTATTCATCAACATAGGGGCTCTTTCCATCTTCCAATCTCTTCTTCAGTCTTTTTTTCATTGTTTTATCAATTTCACTTCTTTAGTTTCATTTATCCTTTTAAGTATTTATTTTATTTATTCATTTATTAAGGCTATTTTGAATGTGAGTATTTTCCTGACTTCTTTCTCAGCTAATTTCATTGGTGTATATATAGGGAGTGTTATTGACTTCTGTATGCTAATTTTGAATCCTCCTACTTTGCTGAAATGTTACCTCATTTCTGAGAGGCTTTTGGATTTTCTAAGTATTGAGTTGTGTCATCTGCAAATAGGTGTAATTTGATTTCCTTCTTTGCTATTCGCATTCTTTCATGTCTTTCTCTTTCCTCATTGCTGTGGCTATTTCCTCTGATTTGAAAGGAAATGTTGTTAGTTTTTCCCTATTCAGTATGATACTGGTTATGAGTTTTTCATTTATAGACTTTCAAGTATTTTTAGTCTTTCAGGTATGATCATTCTATACTTAGTCTTATTCAGGGTTTTTATCATGAAGACATTGAGTTTGCCAAAAGGCTTTTAATTCATCTATTGAGATAACCATGTTATTTTTGTCCTTGGTTCTGTTTATGGGCTCTATGTTTATTGCTTTTCATATGGTGAGTCATCGTTTTTACAATAAAAACAACTTGATTATGATGTATGATCCCTTCAATGTGCTGTTGAATTTGGCTTCCAACTATTTTATTGTGGATTTTTAGATCTATGTTCATGAAGTTTATTGGTCTGTAATTACTTTTGTTGTGTCCTTATCAGAATAATAGTGACTTTATAGAATGAGTATGTAAGGAAGGCTTCCTTTCCTTTCTGCTTTATAGAAGAGTTGAGGGAACATTGATTTTGATTTTTTTTTTTTCAGTATTAAGGATTGCATGTAGGGTCTTGTAACATACCAGGCAGGTGCTCTACTACTTGAGTCAGACTCTAGGTTGCAGTTACAACTAGTGTTAGTTGTAGAACTAACTCTAGATAGATAGGTGGATTCAGTTGTAAATCCATCTGATCTGCTTTTCTTCACTAGGAGATTCTAAAATAGTTTCATTTCATTGCTTGTTATTAGTCTAGTTAGATTTTTTTTTCATATCCTCTTAAACTATGTGATAAGCACTGGTCCTGCAGCTTGAATGAGGAACTGGGGTGCTGCCCCTGAGCTTTTGTGCTCAAAGCTAGTGCTCTACCACTAAAGCCACAGATCCATTTTCGGCTTTTTTGTGATTACTTGGAAATGAGTCTCTCAGCCTTTTCCTGCCTGGGCTGGCTTCAAACCTTGATCCTTAGATCTCAGCCTCTTGAGTTAGCTAGCATGAGCCACCAGCGCCCAGATCTCTTGGTTTAATTTTGAAAGATCAAACATGTCTAGAACCAATTGGCTTGTGTATTATTTTAAAAATATATTTTAATATTCCTTAGGTATTTCAGTGGCATGTATTAAAATATTTCCTTTTTTGCCTCTAATTTTGAGTCTTCTCTCTTTCTTTTGGTTATTTTGGCTAAGAGTTTGTAAATTTTCTTTATCTTTCAAAAGAAACAACTTTTCTTTAATTTCATCTCTGATCTTTATTATTCTTTTCTTTTATTATTTGGTGGTTAATTTTTTTTTTGCTTTTGTAAGACCTTGAGATGCATTATGAGGCTATTTATTTGGGTCTGTTTCTTAAAGTAGCCACTCATAGCAGTAAACTTCCCTATGAAAATTGCTTTCACTGTATCTCATAAGTTTGGGTAGTTTGTGTTTCCACTTTCATTTGATGATAAGATTTTTTTTTATCATGGGAATTTTTAAATTACTCCTCAAGTCCTCTTAATTTTTTAGTGATACACTGTTCATTTGAAAATATATTGTTCAATCTTTATGTATTTTATTCGTATTTTTTGCTGATGATTTCTAGCTTCATTCTATTATGATCTCATAAGATATAATAAATTATTCTGGTTTATTACATACATTAAGACTTCCTCTATGACCTAAAATGCCATCTATTTTGCAAAATCCTCAATTTGCTTATGAAAAGAATGTGTGTTCTGTCACTGCTGGGTATAGTATTCAGTACGTTACATCCATCTATTCTTTCTTTTAGTAGAAATAGGTATGTTGGAAGACCTCCAAGACAAAATTGAAGTTAGAAATGATTTTTAATCTTACTTAATAAAAAGTTTGTATGTGGAAACAAGATATATCCTTTAAAAAAACCTCAGGTAATTATAAAGTATAAGTAGAAATCCATAAGTAGTATTAATAGTGAGTTAACCTGATTAGCATTTGTGCAGATTTAAAGTTTCATAGATTACTCAGTACAGAAAGAGAAAGTAGTCACTTCTGTATAAAAATAATATTCTGTAAAAGTTAAGCCAAGAGGAAATTATTTTTAGTGTTTATTAAGAACTCTATGATTAATAAATGTTTCTTTACAAGTAGTGATTTTTTTATAATGTGTATACATGAACACAGTACAAGTGCCTTAGAAACAGCAGGTTAAATAGGAGGTATATGTAGTAGTTTCATTGAAATCTAATGTTTTTAGTCCTGATATAAAGCTGGACTTCTAAAATAAACAATACCTGTTAGTTTTGATTTCTACTTTTTCAAAACAATTTGCACTGTTTCCTTCAAGCAATGCAATACCACGCCCTTCATTATGCCACCTCTAAAATACTCAGTCACACACCCAATAACAATGTTTCAGTCAGTGATAGTCCACATATACCAGGGTATATACCACAGGATGTAGGTGGTAGTAGACTATACCATCTAGGTTTGTGAAAATTCACACTATGATGTTCACACAGTGGTAAAATCACCTACTAACATCTTTCTCTGAACACCTCCCCATCAAATGACACATAAAAGGGGGGCGGGGAAGAGGTGTATTTAAATAATTTCTTTCCACTGTTGAAGCTGTCACTCCAGCCCGAGTCACCACTGTCACTTGCCTAGAACACTGCGCCATTGCCTGCCCATTTTACTGCTTTACTCTTGTGCATGTGAATCCATTTCCTTGATATTAACCACTCTGATCTTTTAGCACATATACCACAATGTTTCCATGCAGAAAGATATTAGATGGATATTTTTCCTCTTCTCTGAATACATAGTCTGCTTTAACTTATGAAACGATATATTATCTAAGTCTTTCATCCATCTTTCACCATCTTGTTTTTCTTTGTTCTTTTCTTTATGCCATAACTGTGCTGGTCTCCTTTTGTTTCTTTTTCTTCTTCTTTTTCTTTTTTTTCTTTTTTTCTTTTTTTGGTGTCCTAGGTTTGAACTCAGGGCCGAGCACTATACCTGTGCTTTTTTTCTCAAAGCTAGTGCTCTACCACTTGAACCATATCTCCACTTCCAGCTTTCTTGGTAGTTAGTTGGAGATAAGAGTCTCACGGGCTTTCTTGCCTGGGCTAGCTTCAAACTGTGAAGCTTATCACTTGCCTACTGCCCCTTTACCTTAGCTGTTCATTTTATCTAAAATGGTTCCATCCCTAGGTTCTTCCCACTATGGTGACTTAACTTTTTTTTTTTTTTTTGTCGGTCGTGGGTCTTGAACTCTGGACCTGGGCACTGTCCCTCAGTTCTTTAGTACAAGGTGAGCATTCTATCACTTGAGCCACAGCACCATTTCTGGTTTTCTGAGTGGTTACTGGAGAAGAGTCTCTCAGACTTTCCTGCCCAGGCTGGCTTTGAACCATGATTCTCAGATCTCAGCCTCCTGAGTAGCTGGGATTACAGGTGTGAGCCACCAGTGCCCAGCTGTGGGGACTTAACTTTCAAGCCTCTGTTTAGTATCTTCTTTGAGGAGCTTTTTTTGCTCACTTCATGTAATATTGATCTATCCATACTAACTATAATGACTGCTACAGTGTCTAATTGTTACATGTTTATTATTTCCTTCAGCTTGAATATAAAACCTTGTCATGTCATCAGTCCCTCGTGCAGCCTAGTAGATACTCAAGAAATTAATGAAAACCCATGAACGCCAAATTCTTAGTGTTATAAAATGCAAACCAGCATTCAGACAAATGAACCATTTATGAAAGTAAAGGAAGACTTTAAAGGGAAAAGTTCAGTCTAAGCCCTGCATGATAATATTTTTCCGCTCAGTTCTGAGGCTTGAACACAGCCTCAGAATTCAGGTTGCATGCTCACAGCTAGTGCTTTGCTGATAACCAGTCTGGCGTTTTTGACAGTTAATTAGAAATAAGAGTCTTATAGATTTTTCTGCCTAGGCTGACTTCAAATCCCAATGCTCAGATCTCAGCGTCTTGAGTAGCCAGGATTATAGGCATGACCTACCTCATCTAGCTGATAGTTAAAATTTGATTTGTGAGGGGCCACTATATGTAGAAAACTACAATGAAAAACACAACAGAATTTAATATGCAAGATCTTTTTTGGAAAGTTATAGATGAGATTGAATTAAATATAGAGCAGCAATTTAACTAAACAAGCTAAACAGGATTAGGTATCATATGATTGAGCATCAGTGGACAGCTGTTTAACATCTCTAGTGGAGTTAAGTATGGAAGATAAAACCACATTGTTTCAAATGATTGGTGCATTTGATCTATATTTTTATTCGGGAGAATATTCTTTTAATGTCTGTGGGATCTGTAGTGATTTTACAGTTCCATTCAGGTATTTTAAATTTGTGCTTTTTTGTCTTGGTCAGATTGACTAGAGGATTATCAGTCTTACGGAGCTCAGTTAGTTTGGTTTACCTTCTTTTCAATTTTCTATAGCATCTTTTTAGTTTTAGGAATCATTAATGATAACAGAGAGTTGCATCATGAAAATTTCATAGATGCATACTTTGAACAAGTTTATCCCCTCCGTTATATTCCCCTAACTCTTCTCTGAAATCATTCAGTATTTGGTGGGATTCAGTGCGCTGTCTTTGTACATATAGATGTAATATACTTCCAACCTTACAGAAACATGTAACCCTAATCCTCATTTCCCTGTCCCCCATATTGTCCCTCTTTTATGTTCATGTCCCATTTTCATTATTATCATTAGACCTCAAACTGGGAGGTGGTGGGTTCACCTCTGTAATCACAGCTACTCAGGAAGCTGAGATCTGAAGACCCCTATTCAAACCCAGCTTGGGAAGAACATGAATGAGATGTTGGCTCCTTGTGTTTGGCTTACTTTACTCAAATAGAGTGAGTTTCAGTAAATAACTAGTTTTTAATTTCATTCATTTTCTACATTATTTTTCAGTTTTGATTTCTTTGTTTCTTGTTCTTTATGATTTCTTCTTTCGACTCTCTTCATTTGTCTTTGGATTTCCAAGATCATTTTTAAATTTTAAAATATTTAGGTACTTCTAATTTTTAAACTAGTTGAGTATTCTTAAACTGAAATTCAGAGTAGCATAATGTTGTCCAGAAAGTTTCAGATTTTAGAGGATTTGGGGTTAGGAATGCTCATATGTAGTAGCTTTTTAGATCGGGTCATATCTGAGTTATACCCACAGCTATTGATTATCTTGAGCTTTGAGGATTAGTCACATTTTCCTGATTCTTTGCCTGTTTGGTAATTTTAGATTGTATGAAACCTTTTGGCATTATATTGCAATTTTTATTTCCTTGCAGCAAAAAATCAACCCACTTAGGTTCTAACTGTAAACTCTATATAGCTCTCCTTGTCTAGGGGATGGTTCCCATGTGAGGTTAATTTTCATAGACTTCCTGTGTATCTTATACACACCGTAAGTTTGAGAGGCTAGTCTGAGAGTGGTTTAAATTATGGTTCAGTTCTCAAAACCTTTATTACATGCCTCTTATTTATTTAGATATGAAAGACAGTCTGTGATCATTCTCACAGAGATAAAATTAAGACTGTATTCTGTTCTCCTTTTCTTATCTAAGATATATTGTTTAATTTGAGCTAGTAGCCGAGAAGAAAATCTGTTTCATTTTTGGGAAAAGAAAGAGAACCAATTGACCTGTGAGAGGAGAGCAAAATGTCACTAATCACTGTACCTTATATGGGGACAAAGACAAACACTTAACACTAACGTTTAACAGAGCTGACAGAAAGGACAAACAGGCTGTCTTTGGATATAAGTTCTGCATTACCAAAGGTGTTCAGACATAAACTACAAAGCCATCTGGTGAGGTTGACTTGAAAGTGATTTTGAAGCATCAGGTGTTTCAACATTTTGCTTCAAGACTCTCTTAGAGGAGATTTTAACACTGTGGAAAGTTAAACAAGGGGGTTTAAAAAGGCTCCTTTTGATTCTTTTCTGATTTCAAAGAGAATTCTATTTCAACCTGCTTATGACTAAGAATATAACAGCATGATAAAATTCCTATGAAATATGGCCTTCTTTAACATGCTACAGCACCCTCAACAGAAAGTTAATGGTTTTGTCAATTGTGACATCTGATGTCTTGTCATTGATGAATAAATGAGGGGAAGGAGCCATCGATTGTGGATTTCTTCAGTGTTATATGCGATCACAAAGTCATAGGTGAGCCCAGGGCTTCCTAAACTGTCTGAAGCTCTAGGAATTCATCTTCAAGACTTGTAGAGGTATAGATGAGTATTTTTCATATTCCCTCAATCCCACAGAGTCAGAATCAATAGCTCTGGAGTAGGGCCCAGAAATCCGTATCATCTTAATGACTGACCAAGAATAAAATGTATATAAACACACATCTATCAACAGATACTAGGCCAATTACAAGAGAGGAGAAAACAAAGCATCCAATTCTTGAGCTGATATTTGCTAAGCTGCCTCACTAGAAGCCCATCAACATTCTTCAGCTAAGCAGTGTTTCATTCAATCCATTAAGCACAGCTGCTTAAAAGAGCTGGTTTTATTTATTCATACATTATGTAATCATGCTCGTGGATACAATAAACAGTATGGAAATTCATGTCAATAAAACAAGTGTTTGTCCACAGACTGTAAACAAATTAATTTGAGCCGCACCAGTCACTGTCTGCTGCTGGTCATACTCCTAAAGGATACTCCTAAAGGAATATGAAGAGCAAGAGCTGATACTGATCTGATTGATGCTTGACGTGTCAGCAGTGTGATGCCCTGCCTCTGACCGGATTAACACTAATACAAATTCATCTTGGAATTTTGCGTTTTCCATTTCTTACCCAAACAATGTGTTTAGAAAAGGGAAGAGAATGAAGTCAACCTCCAAATGTAGAACATGAAAACACCTTCTGTTGCCTATTGCTGAAGTGCCTGTTCCAGTCCTGCCATGAATGTCACCAGACCAACGTGACCTCTGGTGAGGCCACTTTTGGCACCCCAGTTTCTCCGTTGTATTTCACCTCCAGTGAATGTGTTTCTTGAATGTCTGGATCTTGGAGGAGATGAGGGAGGTCTTACAGGTGCGTAGGCCCATTTGCTATTACTGAGTCCACCAGCCGTGCCTTCCTCTGGCCCTCGCACTGACTGATCCTTGGCCCACAAGGAATGCTCTCCCTGGTACCTGCGTGGAAAACTCTACAGCCTTCACTTCTTAGCTCACATACCACCTTCTCAACAGGGGCTATGGTGATCTTACTGAAAATGGCTCCTGGGCTTCCAGCCTGCTCCCTGATCCATGTCTTGGGTTGGTTTGGTTTTTGTTTTTTGGTGTGTTTGGGTTTGTTTGTTTGTTGTCTCTAATAAACCTGTAATTTACTTACTCATTGGTGTTACTATTAGTGTCCTCTTTACTATCCTCTACAGTATACCATTAGTGTCCTCTCCTGGACTGTCATCACTATGAAAGGCGGAGAGACATCTTAGAGGTCTTTATTTATAGTAACAATAGTCTTTATAGGAAACAATATATAGTAACAATTTATATATATATATATATATATATATATATAGTAACAATTTATATAGTAACAATAGGTCTTTATTTATAGAAACAATAGTATCTTAGCTCTCAGCAAATAAATGTGTTAATTAAGCAAATGGCTCTTTGTTTACTGATAGTGATCAGTAAAAAACTATACCATGTCAGACGGTTTTCCCATGCAACCTGTAGAAATCTTTTTTTTTTTTTTGGTCGGTTGTGGGGCTTGAACTCTGGGCCTGAGCGTTGTCCCTCAGCTCTTCAGCTCTAGGCGGGCACTCTACCACTTGAGCTACAGCGCCACTTCCAGTTTTTCTGGTGGTTTATTGAAGATAGGAGTCTCACAGTCTTTCCTGCCCGGGCTGGCTTTGAACCGTGATCCTCAGATCTCAGCCTCCTGAGTAGCTAGGATTACAGGCCTGAGCCACTGGTACCCGGCTTTAGAAATCATATAGTTATAAAAACATCCCACATAATCACCTCTAAGCAATATTGTCAAATACTGAGTGGAGCTGCTTGGGTCTTGAGTGCATCTTTCCTCTGCCTGAGAATCAGCATGCTAATGGTAGCTGCTTTACTGATAGAATTGAAAATCTCTGCTCCTCACTGTGTGAGCCCTGTGAGCTCTTCACAAGGCTTTCCCTGCATTTTGGCTTTGCTCCCATACAATTCCTCTCTCTTCTACAGGTCAGACTGTTAAATGTTCTCAGAAGAGTGGTAAATGATAGGTGCTGCTCGTGGGTGTTGTAATTTTTTACTTTAAGAACACCTAAGAAATTACCTAGCCCAGCTCATTTCAAGAAAGCTCCGCGAGACTAAATGTATCTAAATTCACAGAAGTATCTAGAGTTCTGGAAGGGAAGCCCTCATCTGGTCTGTACCATATTGATCCATGTTGGTTCTTTGGTATTGTTTTTGACTGTGTGTCTCCAGCCCAGGGTTCTGTAGCACCCCCCTTGGTTCCCAGACTTCACAACTTCTCAAGAAATCTCTACCTTTCCTTTATCATTTCTGTCATCTTACATGGGGGCAAGGGGCATGACAGGGACAAACAAACACCCTGTTTTTACCTAGTCTTGACATTTTTCTTATTATCTCAGTTGACCTTAATAATGACCTTGTGTGCTGTATGGAAATAGATATTCCCACTTTTTTTACTGACAAAAAAATATGATACACAGTCATGCAGACTGTCATTGGCAGAACTGAAAGGGAAGACTCCAAATTGTACTTTAAAATATTTTCTACTATCTCAGTTTGTTGGTGTGCCAGGCTTAGGGCTTGAACTCAGGACCTGGGCCCTGTCCCTGAGCCTTGTTGCTCAAGACCTAGCACTCTACCACTTGAGCCATAGTTCCTCTTCTAGCTTTTTGGTAGTTAGCTCAAGACAAAAGTCTCAAGGACTTTCCTGCCCAAGCTGGCTTTTTGAACTGTGATTCTCAGATCTCAGCCTTTTGAGTAGCTGGGATTTACAGGCCTGAGCCACCAGTACCTGGCTGTCCTAAATTTTAATGCTAACAGAAAGACAAAATTGGTCACCATCTGGTATTCTACAGTGCACATAATTTTATCTCAAGATCTTACTCCGTTTTTTTTTTGTTTTTGTTTTTTGTTTTGTTTTGTCAGTTGTGGGCCTGAACTCTGGGCCTGGGTGCTGTCTTCTGCTCTTTACCTCAAGGCTAAGGCCATACCACTTGAGCAGCAGCGCCACTTCTGGCTTTTTTTCTGCTTATGTGGTGCTGAGGAATCAAATCCAGGGCCTCATGCATGTCAGGCAAGCGCTCTACCACTGAGCCAACTTCCCAGCACGTTACTCAGTTTTTTTTGTTGTTGGTTTTTTTTTTTTTTTGGGTCCAGTCATAAGGCCTGAACTCTGGGCCTGGGCACTGTCCCTCAGCTCTTCAGCTCAAGGCTAGTGCTCTACCACTTGAGCCACAGCGCCACTTCCGGCTTTTTTCTTTTTGCTTATGTGGTGCTGAGGAATCGAACCCAGGGCCTCTGGCATGCAAGGCATGCGCTCTACCACTGAGCCACCTTCCCAGCCCTCAGTTTTTTTTTTTAATCTGAGGATATTAATAATCTCTAGCATCTTGAGTAGAAAATATTACTGATCATAGATCTTCTGGTAGTGATTTTTAATGTATATTATAGAATATTACTAACAGTTATTAAATGCTACTCTATTTGGACCTATGGTTACAGTGTCTGGTTACTCTTTTTAGAATTGAGTTATAAAATGGATAAAATTACTGATTTGAAGTGTGTCATCCAACTTTAATAACACTATTATGCAAGTTTTAGAAAATCCATGTATTCTAATATTTCCTGTACTTTTCAAGTAAAAGTAAGAAAAATATTTCCTCTTTAAGTATAAGACATGATATAGTAC
This sequence comes from Dipodomys merriami, assembly GCF_024711535.1. NCBI lineage: Eukaryota > Metazoa > Chordata > Mammalia > Rodentia > Heteromyidae > Dipodomys > Dipodomys merriami. Next base: position 21,985,946 of record NW_027206179.1, on the reverse strand, counting down.
TCTATTTAAAATATTCCTTAAAATATTCCTTAAAACTTACCTTTCACCTAATAATAGAAAGTGGTATCTTAATCACTTTTCTTATTAAGTATTGTTAGCAGATTTAAATTAGGTTTTAAGTTCTACCCAGTATTCTTAATTGTATTGTTTTTGAGTTACCTCACTGACGACATGTTAAGGTACTTGGTGATACTTTTTAGTCTAAGGAAATGCAGTTGTATCTTCTCGAGTAAGAAGATTAGAAATTGTCAGTGTCAGCTCCCAGCCAACCTCCTCTGTACCACCGACTCAGAGGACTCTGGTGCAGTTAGCTGGTACTTGGTGTTACACATAATAGTTTGTATGTGTGAATACCAAACTAAAATTGGGAAGAGCCGTGTGTGTGTGTGTGTGTGTGTGTGTGTGCGCGCGCGCGCGTGTGCGTGCGCGTACATGCGCATGCGTGCACGAGTGCATGCGCACTCAGAGCTGTCAGCATGTTCTCATGGCTTGGTACAGTGTATTACAGGTTCATACAGATACGGAGTCCTTTGATACAAGTTGGAGTTGTCCATCCATATCCTGTATTATGATGATATCAAAATTCTAGGTTCACCCTTGATGTTCCTTTCACTCATATTTAAGTTGTTATATGTTTTGCTCAATAGCATACTTCCTGGAGTGTGCCTTCAAATTGAGACCAGGCTTCGTGTGATCTATTCTTAAAAGAAAAAAAGTGAGACTCAATGGGAATGGTTGGTTTCCAAATTAGAGAATCATCTTGACAAAACAGTGAAATGGTGCAAGTGTTAGCATGACCAGCTACTTACTTCTCTGTTCTTCAGTCCTGAATGTTTCTTTAAAAATATGGAGCTATAAGAATCTTGCCTCAGGGGCTGGGAAGGTGGCTCAGTGGTAGAGCACTTGCCTCGCATGCATAAGGCCCTGGGTTCAATTCCTCACCACCACATAAGCAAAAAGAAAAAAAGCCGGAAGTGGTGCTGTGGCTCAAGTGGTAGAGCGCTAGCCTTGAGCTGAAGAGCTGAGGGACAGCACCCAGGCCCAGAGTTCAGGCCTCATGACCAGACCCAAAAAAAAAAAAAAAAAAAAAAAAAGAATCTTGCCTCAGTGAAGTAAGTCTTGGCTGTAGAGAGCTGCGCGCAGCCGCACCTTAAAGATGGCGCCCGCTTCCGCCCTCTGCCTTCCAATGGCGAGCGCTCTCTGGGGTAAACAACTCCTTATATGGCTAAGGCATAGAATCTGGCTTGCTTCCGCACACCTGGGCCTATTGATGGCTCGGGGTTGGCTACCCAGCGGGTACTTAAGGCTGTGTGGGATTCTCCCCGGGGTCAGAAGGTTGCTCAAAGGTCCTGAATAAACTGCTGAGAGAAGAGCTCGGTGTTGCGTCTTCCTTGCTGGTCGAGGTGGTCGTGACACTTGGCTATATAGTTTTCTCTTCTGACAGGTTAATTGTGTCCAGTCACATTTGCTCTCATTTACGTGGAGTTTTACTCTTTACCTTCTATATAAATCAGGTGTAAGGGAAAATACACACACACACACACACACACACTTAAAATAAAATCCCAGAAAGGACAAAGATCTTTTGAAATGATCTTCAAAGTAAAAGTAATGTTAATATGTATTAGTTACATTTCTTATAACCAGCAAGGTACATACAGATGTGCAGTCCAGAACTAGGTACATCCACACAAGGCATCTGTTGTGTCCTATGCTGCATGAAGCGGCCATTGTAGAGAAAATCATCTGTAAGTACCATAGTGAGCTAGGGCCTTCCTTGTTCTTTGTTGGTAGACTCACTACCTTAAACAGTCAGCTTTTTGAAAACATGTTTACTCAGAAACACATATTCTAGTTAAGAAGGAAAAGATGTCTAATCCTAGTCTTTTAAGGACCATACTTGTTTCTCTTGCAACTAGCAACTCTATAAGTTTGGTTAAAAGAGAAGGGTGAAGTCGTATTTGATCATTATCATCCCAGTGATTTCTGCTAGTTTTCTTTTTCTTATTTAGGAACTTTTTTTTCTCATTTAGAAACTAATTCTTATCTCTTGTTTTTTTTCTTAAAACATGATTGGTTTTTTATACTTACAAGTACTGACAAATGATGTTTACTCCGTAGAAAGAATCATTTCATAATCAACTGAAATTTCAAATAAGCAGGTTTGGGGGATTTTTTTGTTTTCTTTTTGTCAGTTGTGGGGCTTGAACTCAGGGCTTAGGTACTGTACTTCAGCTTTTTCACTCAGGGCTAGTGGTCTACTGAGCCACAGCTCCACTTCCAGTTTCCTAGTTGTTAATTGGAGATGAGAGTTTCACAGACTTTCCTGCCCCTAAGATCCTCAGATCTCAGCCTTCTGAGTAGCTAGGATTATAGGAATGAGCAAATGGTGCCCAGCAAATAGGCAGTTTTTAAAGCAGAAAATTTTAACCTAATAGGAGTTAGTCTGAGATTCGGAAAATAACTTTCCAAGTATATCTGAAAAGGTTAATTGATTTTTAAAGGATGCATGATTGATTAGTTTTTTTTAAAAAACACACCATTTAAGAAAAAAGTCTTTATTTTAAAAAATAAATAATGATCCATTCTGAGAACAGCTTCAGAATGGCTCTGATAAGTGTCAGGCCAACAGGTGCAGATAATTTCTCCCACAACTGAAGAGACCACTTATAGAAGGATATGGTGAAAAGAGAAAACCTATTTGCCCTGTCAAACTTTATGCTAACTGCCACGATCTGTGTGTGTGTTGTGTATTCTCTTGTAGGTATGAGAAAGTGCCGGTTATCTTGGTTGGGAACAAAGTGGACCTGGAGAGCGAGAGAGAAGTGTCCTCCAACGAAGGCCGAGCACTGGCCGAAGAATGGGGCTGTCCTTTCATGGAGACTTCTGCTAAGAGTAAAACAATGGTGGACGAACTATTTGCAGAAATTGTGAGGCAGATGAACTATGCTGCTCAGCCCGACAAAGATGATCCGTGCTGTTCAGCCTGTAACATACAGTAGCACCTGAATGTGGCTGATCTGGGCTGGGATGTGCCTAGCATCGCCTAGTCTGTTGCAGTTGGCAGGATGCATGGTATGAATCCACAGTGCCATGCAGCCCTTACTCAGAAACCATGTCTTTGAGCACAGTGGGGCTCAGTGACTACGGTCTTCACCATTGTCCTGTCTCCTTCATGCGTCTGCAACTTGAAGGCCCAAGCCATCGATCTACAGGGTGATCTCAGAAAGCGATGGTGGCCTGGCCACTGAGTTGACAAAGCAACTATTGTATAATTTGAAAATAATCATGAGAGAGTAACCAGAAGAGTTCCTATGACCACTTACAATTAAAATATTTTGTCGTCTTTAAAAAAAAAATAAGTAAAAGGAGAAATATTTTCCTACAAGAGTACTGAATTTCTGGAACTTCTAACCAGTGTATTCCGTCAAGTCGGACACCAGCTGGCCTGCCAACAGAACTGCGGGGAGAGCCTTCGCTCAGCTGCCACATTTCTGTTTTTCAGAATTCATGAACTGTAGATGTGATTCTAATTTGTGACATGAAACTAACTCATGCATCAGTTCTTGATAGCGTCAAAGTCAGAAAAGGTTGTGTGCAGATAGAGTCAGGCTTTAGAATTTGTTAAGTCACCTGCTTTGCCACAGAGAACAGAGGTTCTCACAGGGGTTTGATCAGAATTAAAGGCACAAACCCACCTCTCTTAGCCAAGCAGAGATGGTCTTTCTTAACAAGAAGGAAGCAACTGAGATGGAGAGTTTACCTAGCCTCCCCAGCACGGGCGATCTAGGAGATGACCTAGTACCATCATGTAAGGAAAACAAAGCCATGCTGTTCCCGTTTGCAGAAACCTGACAGGACAGGTGTCTGGCATTTTATGTTCATTAAAGCTGTAAATTCCTCCTCTGCCTTTAAGGGCTATGGTTGTGATGTGAGCCTTGGCTACTCTGCTTTGGAAATCCAGTTTGCTGTAGCAGAGCTTTATTTGCAAGGCATTAAAAAAAAAAAAAGAAGTTGAATAACCATGTGAGATAATTTGAGTTTAAAAGTAGAACGTAAATTACAGAGTGGAAGGTAAGGGACAAAAAAAAAACCTTTTTATCTTTCATTTTCCTGAAGAATTATATAAAGGTTTTCTTACAACAATTTTGCCCTGATTACTGAAGTGGCAAATAAGGCTGGCGTGAATATTTTGTTTTGAAAAGGTGCTCAAGCTCTGACATTTTTGGTTTTCATAGCCTAGCCGTGAAGTATTTATCATTTGCATGAGTAATGGCACAGGAAGAACCTATTCAGAAGTTTTACAATCAAGGGTAGAAGGGTTTTCACCTCACTTCAGTTATAAACGCTGAAGAGATTGTCTTGAGCCCGCCCTCTGGAGATAAATTTGGCCTTCAGAACTGCAATATCACTGAGCCTGCGATATACGTACCCCTCACACTTTCCTCGTTCCACAGTCTTGTGCAAGTAACCTCTGGTCTTAACGTGTGTAACTGAGGGAAGAGTGTGTGTTCGTGTGTGCATGTGTGTTTACTGTTTCTAAGAATTTGGCACAAGTCAGAGATAATCGCCTATCCTGAGAGTCTATACTGTATCAAAAGCTTTTTTTTTCTTTTAAATCATCTTCTAGACATCATGGCCATCATGGACAACCCCACCTCCAGCTGTTTAGTAATTGGCATTAAGCTTAAAGGATAAGGAAAAAGGTCAGTTATATTTTTTCAGAGATGAGAAAACTGAAGAAATAATGTGGGTAAAAACCAGGTCATAATTGTTAGAATCATTGAATTATATTTACAATCTTCAACACAATGTGTTTTTTTAATAATCTTCAATTAAATGCAATTCATAGGACAGTTTTAAGCAATTGTATTGAAACAGACTTCACTATGTAAATGTTGATTTGACTCAAACAAATCAACCATACAAAAAGTACAACTCACCTACTAAAGAAGACGTTTTTGAGTGATTTGAGGTTTGAAGCCTCTGACTTCTCAAAATGAGTCCAGTTTTGTAAGATTTCACAATTAATATCAAGTTATGACCTTGTACAGATTCCACAGTTTTCTCTCATGCCATGCTATGCAGACTTGAAGAATAGGTGAGATCACAAGAGAAAGGTCTGACAAAATGTAAGGTGGGAAAGTTATTTAAAATGTGGGGTTGGGGTTTGAAATACTTGTCGGACAATAAGGTGAGCTTTCCTTTGAAGATGTCACTAGGAATGATCAGCCACCTAATCAGTGTTTCCACATGGCCACAAATGCAGTGACCCTGTGTCAAGTCATACCATATGGGTGTCCTCCTGCACTCTCGGCCTTCTGGCATGAATCTAACTCGGTGCAAGCGGATGAATGTGTTTGCTGAGATAGTCATTGAAAACTCAAGAGCACGAAGATTAGACTTGTTGGCACATTAAAAAAAAAACAAAAACAAAAAAAAAAACAGTGTCTGTAAAGGAGAGTTGGTGACTTTAGGTCACTATTTTATGCCCTGATCAGACTAGCAACTAAATAAGTTTTTCTAACATGCCTTAAAAATATTATGGTTTGATCCAAAGACCCATTTTTTCTTTAGCTATCGTGATAAGGTTTTTCTCTTTGTTTTTTTACTTTTATACTAAGGCAGCATCTTTTTTTTTTCTTTTTCCCTTTTAATGTTACAACTTTTTTCTCTTAAGCTGTGATAGTGGTGGTAACTTGATGCCTTTGAATTTGTTCAGCTTACTGGGAAGAAGCCAGCATTTGTCAGAAGTATTACATAAAATCTTTCCTTAAACTGTTGAAAGGTGCTCCGATGATTCTTCTCCTTCGGTTTGTAGAATTAAGACTGAACTTTTCCCTCCTTCACTGGGTTGCCATCACTTTCCATGGTGAAACTACTGATTTGCTTTTCGTGTAAGGAAATATTGCCTGAGGATGTCTCGTATTTGTTTTCCAGGGTGAATGTTGTCAGTGTCTGTGTGCATATGAAAGTGTTGTGCATAGTTTATTGATGTTGGGTTGTTTGTTTGGTTTTCTGTTCTCCTTAGCTCTTTGTTAGCACTGGTTAAGCTTTAATTGTCTCCTTAACCAATCAAACATTAAAGACTATAGGGGTCTTTTTCTTTCCTTTTTTTTTTTTTTAACTTGTCATTGTGCATCTATTAAATCTTGATCAGGGTTTCAAGAATGACTACAGTAGGTTTTGAAAACAGACTTAACCATTATTGATTTGAGGTCTCCCAGAGATACAGTTCACAGTTAATTGTTGAGCTCTAATACAACTGACCATTTCAAATTTGAACAACAATTTATTGTTTTGTAACAATGTCAGTTGTTAAATCTTGGCATTTCCATTAAAACATGAATTGTAGTTAGAACTTGATGCAAATTCAACAGTTGTATTTGGAGTTAAATTATTTTAACAAATAAATTTATTTAATGAAGCTCTGGAATTTGTGGGGTTTTTTTGTGCACCTTCATGAGTGAAGTGTATCTCTTAGATACTGAAACAGGAAGTGCATTTCATGAATTTCCTCCTTTGCAGGCAGATATATCAAAACTGAATTAAACTGAGGATTCAGCAGAGACAAGGGAGGCTGAAAGGTCCTTTCAAGTCATTTAAAAACAAAAATGGCATGAGAAAGATTAAAATCAGTCATAAATATGAGCTGCTCTTAAAAGAAAACTTCTTTGATAGCTGATACCCAAGTTAGCAGACTTACTCAGTATAACTAACATAAACTAGCAGTTTGCCTTGTGGTCCTGCAACATCACGGAAATGTGGCAGTGTCCTGCCAGGAGGCTGCTGGAGCTGCCTTTGTATTGGGTCATGTGGGATTGAAGGTGCCAGAAGCTGAAAGTTGCTACTCTGCTGGGCTGCAGGGCCTCCTTGTTCTATATGGGGCCTTGTGAACGTCCACAGATGCTGTTAATTGTGCCCAGCCGTCAGCTGCTCTGATAAGGGGCCCATTCATTCCCTAAGCCAATTTGAAGGGTGCCTTTGCCGATGTGGCCTTCAAACTCAGTTGAAACCCCCTGGCCACATTCCACCATTTGAAAAAGCTTCATTGTTTGAGGACATAAGGATAATTTAAATGAATATAACAGAGGCACTGTAGACCGAATCTCAGCTAGTTAAAGGAAAATGTGCCTAGATTTTGGTAATATTGGCAGATTGGCTTCAGACTCTCATACCTATAAAACTGTAATTTCAATTAAGAGAATTTCTTTGAGGTAGGGAAGTATTTCAAGATTCTCCTCAAGTTGTATACTTCATAGCTCATAGAGGTCCGTGAATGAAAATATAAGTTGTTGAAGCAGTACAGTGTCATCCAATTTGGAGCCCCACTGACCTAATTTAGGGCCTAATTAGGAAACCCTCTTATCCTTGGGAAGTTTAGGAAGCAGGGATCTTCTCCAAGTTTTGGGGGGCTATGGCTCAAAGAAATCTCTGTCCTATGAGTTTTGAAGCTATGCTCTGATTTCCTATTGGAATAACATACAAACTTGTCAGTTGTTCAAATCTCTTCCCAAACCAAACTTCCTGAAAAAGCTGTTGACCCAGGGCTTCAGAGAAGAACAGGCAGGAATGGCTGTGCTACTGAAATGTAGCTAGTCTCTGGTCTTCTAGGACAGTGGCTTCTAGAAAAGGCTAAATTAGGAGAGCCCACTGGCTGGTGGCTTATGCCTGTACTTCAAACTACTCAGGAGCCTGAGATCTGAGGATCACAGGTCAATGCCAGCCCAGGTGAGAAGGTCTATGAAACTCGACCTTGAACTATTCATCTAAACCTCAGAAGTGTAGCTGTGGCTCAAAGTGGTAGAGTGCTAGCCTTGAGCAAAAAAAGCTCAGAGACATGCCCAGGTCCTGAGTTCCAAGCCCCACACCGACACACACCGACACACACACACACACGCTGAAGGAGAAAGCTTCAAGGAAAAAGACCTGGTGGTAGTCTTGAAAACCCCTCTCATAGTTGAAGGAGTTCTACATTTTAAAAGAATACATCCTTTCTCATGTTATTCCATCTGTGGAATCCCTAATGGTCCTTTAGGATCATGGTGTTCTCTTTTCTTTCTTTTTACAATAGTTGAGCTGAGTCCTGGACAAAGATTGTCTGACATATCAGCACATCTGAGCACATGTGTGGCTTAGAAAAATATAACTAAAGGTAAAAATGTACCAGATCTGAGCAAAATAGCTACCCCAGTCACTGGCTTTTAATTACATTTGGATGAATTCTCCATTGCCATAGAAACCGTCTTATCCTTAGGAAGTTTAGGAAGCAGGGATCTTCTCTAAGTTTTGTGGTTTTTATGACTCAAAGAAATCTCTTGTCCTACAAGTTTAGAAACTGCTGTAACTTCCTGTTGGAATAACTTACAAACTTATCAGTTGCTTAAAAACAGTTAATATGGGACTGGGAAGGTGGCTCAGTGGTAAAGCGCTTGCCTTGCATGCATGAGGCCCTGGGTTCAATTCCTCAGCACCACATAAGCAGAAAAAAGCTGGAAGTGGCACTGTGGCTCAAGTGGTAGAGTGATAGCCTTGAGCTGAAGAGCTGAGGGACAGTGCCCAGGCCCAGAGTTCAGCCCCCACAACTGACCAAAAAAAAAAAAAAAAGTTAATATGAAAGACATAATGTGTTTCTCCTTGTTAGCAATTCTGCGGGTTGATCCCAGGGTTTCTTGTGTGCCAGGCAGGCCCTCTGCCATTTGATTCTCATCCCCAGCCCAGCAACTATTTTCTTTGTAGTTGGGATGATTTGGTAAACAGCTCTCTGTCCAATATGGCAGCATATGTATCTAGTTGTTTATATTAGCTAAAATGAACATTTTTAATACAATTTATTCAGTAGCACTAACCCATCTTAAGTGTTCAGTAGGGACTGTATCTGACAACACAGAGAGAGCAGTTGATTGTCACAGAAAAATCCATTAAAAAGCATTGAGTTCTAATAAAATCTGTTCACCTCAACCCTATTCCATTTCGCTTAGTTGAAAACCATCAGAAACAGTCCATCTGCAGAGCTAGCTTTAGGGTATGTAACCTGCGCACTTAGAAGGGAACAATGCTCAACTTACCCTTGCTGCATTATTGTAATTCTCACATTCTAGCAATTCTCAATAATTCTGAGCAAGTGACCCTGAATGAATATTCCAGGCTCCTCAAATGATGTAGCCAGTCCTGTACAGAGGGAATGGGTGGTGCTCAGCTGTTGAATTCTTCCCCTTTTCTTGCAACTGGTTCTTTTTCAGCCTCCTTTCTTGAAAATAAAAGAAGAATAGTTGGCACAAGGGATGAAATGCAGGTGTCTGGAATCCTTTAGGCCAGCTCCACAGAGAACCTCACTGGGGATTCAGCTTTAAATCACATCTGTTCTCAGGAATTGTAAAAGCGTAAAACACAGCCCTTGGAAACTGCAACGCTAAAGGAAAATGTGGGTTTTCATAACGGGTCTTCTCCAATATGAGTGCTGACTTTCCCACAGTTCAATCCCTTCCCCGGAGCCATCCTTGCCAGAGCGCATTTGTAAAAGCTTTAGCCTGGCCGTTTCTTCTTCGTTCATTCTTTCAGGTTTGAAACCATTTGTTCCAAATAAAGCATCTATTTTGTACAAGACTTTGTTAAATGCCTGAATTTTTTTAAAATTCTGTAGCACACACTTACTGTTGCCATCTGGCAAGTTTTGTGCTGCAGTTAACCCAACAGGAACAGTAGAGGAGGACAGCAAAGCCAGTGGAGCAGATCATCATCACGAACTCATCAGCTACAGGCCATAACCAGAGGAAGAAGAAAGGTACAGTTCTGACTGATTTAAGTACTCTGTCATGAAGTTTTCTTCCAAACTAAATTTGCTTACCTTTTTATTTTTTTTCAAAAATAGTAGACCAGCTGAGCACTGGTAGCTCACCCCTGTAGTCCTTAGCGGTTGAGATCTGAGGATCTTGGTTCAGAGGCAGCCCAGGCAGAAAAATCCATGAGACTCTTATCTCCGTTGACTACCCAAAAAGCTGGAAGTGGAGCTGTGTGGCTCAAGTGGTAGAGCACTAGCACTAGCACCACCACCACCACCCCAAAAAAGAATAAAAGAAGCAGCCAGGGGAGGGAGGGCTGAAGAGTAGTCTTGACAAGTTGTCCTAAGCAATGGTCCACAGTGAAAGGTGCTAGAAATTCTTCAAAAACAGACAGGAGTCTCCAGGTGCTCTGAACTGGGCATACAATCAGAGTCCTTTGGAGGGGGCTAGTTAGCCCTAAATATTTCTACATACAGTGTAACAGGGCCATGACTGAATTCACAGTTCTAATCCTCAAAAAAGCCTAATTCCTGCAGTCTTAGGGCTAAAGTTAACTGTGAGTTTATCTGTCTGAGCACAGGGATCAAATATGTTCAGGATATAAGATCAGTCAGAACCCACTCTTCCTACTCCTCAGTAATTGTCAGTAGAGCCAAGATAGTGTACTGGGTGATGCACCTTCATCTCAGGAGTTGGTTTCTTACTAATTCAAGAAAGTTTGACTTTCTCAAGTCCTGGTCTGAAATGCTATAAATTGTGGTTGGAGGTGGAAATAGCATGTATAATGGAAAATAATGGAGTGTGAGATAAATCTAATTAGGAAAAGCCAATTATCTTACCTCTGAAGACTGTGATGCTTAGGGAAATGAATTGAATTTTAAAGTTAATTAGGCAAGAATATATTGCCCCGTTTGTTGAAAATCTTTCTAAAATTTATGCATTCAATTTCTAAGTCACAGTACTTACAACTTGGAGGGATCATATACTTGTTTCTAATTCCTCATTAAATTGCCCATGGCAAAGCTGAAGTCTAAAACTGACAAAATGCCAAAGTCAAGGTGAAATCTCCAATGATTGCGTTAGCCCAGTATGTTCACCATGATAATCATTCCCCACCCCCACATCTACACATAAACTTAAAGGCAAACTATTGGGGATAGTCCCAGGATAGTTAAGGCCAAAAAAGAAATGTCCACTGTGATTGTCCTGCCACCAATATCTGACATTGTTCCAAAAGCTGAAATGCAACAAAGCAAAAATGATATAAAGACATTAATAGAAATTTTTTTAAATTGTATAACTATTTGGGAAACTTAAGAAAATCAATTAGAAAACTATTGTAATTAAGTGCCTACCATAATCAATTAAAAGATAATTTTTAAATATTCATCTCACTGAGCTGGGTACCAGTAGCTCACATCTGTAATCCTAGCTACTCAAGAGGCTGAGATCTGAGAATCACAGTTGAAAGCTAGGGCACAAGAATCCATGAGCCTCTTATCTCCAATTAACTCCCTCCTCCCACCCCACCCTCCAAAAAAGCTGGAAGTGGCACTAGCTTTGAGCACAAAGGCTGAAAGACAACATGAATACTGGCACACACACACACGAACGCAACCCTTCTCACTCTATCACAAAAGGGAGAAAAGCAATTTTTTAACAAAATGCTTACCTTTTCCCAAATAATTATAACCTAATAAAATTCATCTGAAATTCATCCAATTAATCTGAAACACAGATTTTTTTTTTTTTTTGGTCAGCCGGGAGCTTGAACTCTGGGCCTTGGCACTGTCCCTGAGCTCTTCAGCTCAAGACAAGCACTCTACCACTTGAGCCACAATGCCATTTCTGTTTTTTTTCTGGTGGTTAATTGGAGATAAGAGTCTCACGGACGTTCCTGCCAGGTTTGGCTTTGAACTGTGATTCTCAGCCTCCTGAGTAGCTAGGATTACAGGCATGAGACACCAGCACACGGCTCCTGGAAACATAGAATTTTATATCACAGTTTGTATCTGAATTTCTAGATTAAAAATCAGCTCAAGACTTTACAGGATTATCAATTTAAACATCATTTGCAAACCATAGTAAAAACTTTTTAAACTTTATAAAGTTGTATATACCCCTACAATAACAGTGTGTGAAAACAAATACAACAATTATAAGTACAGGAAAAAAATGCAATACATTGAGAATCTCCTCTATTAGATTAGAGACAAATTAGTTTAGATTTTACTAATTTGGATATATATAGGAGGCTTACATTCTTTAATCTACTTTGTTTTAAATACTTTGAAAAGTATAAATAAAGAAGTGTATAACTTTGATTTGTAGGTATTTGTGTTGCAAAGGCATGTTTATGCCCACATGTGCATGTGTGTGCGTGCACACACGTGCACACACACACACACACACACAACTCTAAAAAATCAGAACTCTCCAAGGCCTGGATAAATAAGTAGCAGAGCATATTATCCACAGTCATTGTCTTTACCTCTTTAAAATGATGGATAGCAGCCAGAGTAGCAATGCAAGAGGAATGAAAAATACTTAATACAAATAAAATATTCAGAAATCTGTCAAGATTAATTTAAGAGAGAGAATCAGCATGAAAACCACAATGCAGTTTGGCACTGATCTTTTTGGCCTTGTAGTGCCAGGCAGAGAGACAATTTTGATAGAGAAAAGCTAAAGCATTCACTGCTGGCACAAGGAGGTAAATTTTGGTCCAAGGTTGTGTGAGTTCATCACCAAGGGTGGAGGAGAAAGAAACATTTGGATTTGGCAGGAAGAGTTGTAGGGTCTGCAAAAGAGGAGGTCTAGGCAATGAAAATACTGGCTGTGTAGGAAACCCAAGCCAGTCTGGGCATAAACATGCAAAATGGGGCTGGAAGTGTATCTCAAGTAGTAGAGCTCCTGTCTAGCAAGTTCAAGGTCTTGAGTTCAATTTCCAGTACAGAAAGAAAAAAAGGAAAAGACTGAAATGATCACACTCCTAGCCATTTGCAACTAGGAAGGGATCAATGAAGCATGAAGAAAAATGTAAATATGTCTGGCTCACATCCCAAAACCAGAAGAGATCACAGGTTTATGTGTGTGTGTGCATACACATACACGTATACATGTATGTGTATATACATATGTATACTGCAAAAACTTCAGTAATCCAAAGAAACTCTTTTTAATGCAATGATTTCTTACTAAAAGTTAATGCAGAAGATTCCATTATAGATGAAATATCAATTTTTGTTGTTCTTGGTTATAGGGCTTGAACTCAGGGCTTGGGCACTGTCCCTGAGCTTTTGTGCTCATGGATAGTGTTCTACCACTTTGAGTCACAGCTTTACGTCTAGCTTTTTGGTGGTTGATTGGAGATAAGTATCTCATGCACTTTTCTGGCCAGGCTGACTTTGAACTGTTATCCTTAGATCTCAGCCTCCTTGAGTAGCTAAGATTACAGGCATAGGCCACTAGTGCCCAGCTGTGAAATATCAATTTTTTTTACATAAAGATAGGATCACTATTACAATAAACTCCCCCATCCCCAATTTACTTTCCACAGTTCCAGATAACAAGGCTTAATGATAGTCCATAAAGATTAAATGGAAAACAATGCATAAGTTCTGAGTAACATGATGAAATCTCTGGCTGCCCTATTCCATCCATCCCAAGGACTGATTTGTTCTTTTACTCCATGTGTCCATGTATTTGGTTTTCTGCGATTTTACTCTGGTGCATTTGGCTTGTGAATTTCTTTTTATACTGTTTTGATTTTGAGTCTATGGGTCCCTATCTTTCAGTAATCTCAGAAAATGTTGCTTTTTAATTCTAATTTTTCTCTTTTATTTAGGATTTACAGAGTATTGTCATCATAACCTCTGTTTCTTTCAATAGTTTTGTATTCTTTCTCTCCTTCCTTCCTTCTGGATATCTTCTTTTTAGTCAAAAATTCTGTTTTCAGATATGCTTAGCCTGATATTAATCTTGTGAACTGAGTTGCTAGTTTCAGCTCTCGGACGTTTCATTTCTGGACTTCTGTTTGGTTCTTTTACAATCTCATGTACATCCCTTTAATACCTTATGTTCTCTGCTAGCATTCAGATGTTATCTTTCATCACCTTAAGAGAACTTATTGTTAAGATGTGTCTGATAATTGTAATGTCAGGAGCTCTCTCTTCCTATGGCTGGATGTTTCTGTTTGTGTTTTTAAGTTGTTATTTTTGTGTGACTGATTATCTTTATATACCAAATATTGCAGCTGGAAAAAATACATATTTGTAGGAATGATTCTGCCACTAATCACTGGCCTCACATATCAGCCAATCACAGGCTTCCTGGCCTAAGGAGTACTTACAAGCCTCTCATCACACTGATCACAAGCTTGCTTTTGACTCAGCCTGGCCTGAGTGAGAATAGCTTCAGGGTGAGGAGGGCTATCTAGAGTTCACCAGGACTTGTTTTACCTGGATTGAAGTCTCTCACAAAAGAGACTGAAGAGGCTGTGACTAGAAGGAGGCCTTGTGAAGCAGGCATTGTGGCCTCAGCCCCTGAGGCTGCCCCTTTCTGCTAGAATGTGGTTTCTCAAGGCCTCTCTGAAGTGTTGCCAGGCCACCTCAACAGTCTTAACAGTTGCCAAAAGAAGGACTCTCAGCCGACAGCTCCCCACTTAAAGAAGCTCAGTACACAAGAAGGGTCTGACAGCTGTCAATAAAGTCAAATTGGCCTGGCTTGCTAAAAAGCTTAGATTATTTGTACAACTAATAAACATAAGACAGGTAAACATAAAGTAAGTCTTTAGGACCTAACACTGACATTAACATTCTTCACAGTACTTAACAGGTGTTTAAGTCCTCCCTCAGGGACTGGAGGGTCAATCTGTCTGTTCCCCTTCCTACCCTCATCCATATCTTGCTCCACGCTACCCTTCAGATGCGTGCCACAATCCCTTTGTAAATTGCAGACAAGATGATGCTGCCTCACTGCTTCGCCATCTTCATTGTTGCTTAAGACAGAAACACCTTGGCACTTCAAGAGATTTCCTTACCCCTTGGCTCCTGTCTTTGTTCCAGTTTTATTTCCTACAATTTCACTGTGTATTTGCAGAAGAACTTGCCTCTTGCCTCTTGGCCCATTCTTTCTATGGATCCAAAGATGGACTATGAAGGATTGGCCCCCTCCCTGTTTTCCCAGGTGCACACAGACATCAAGCAAGCCACCTGGTGGGTGCAAACTGCCTGACACAGGCAGGACAAATCCACCTAAGCCTGGCTGGAACCATTCCATGGTGGGGCCAACCCCCCCCCCCCCAGACCTAATGGCTTTCTCATTAACCTCTGCCTTCTTGCTCAGACCTCGTAAAAACCCAACTCCTGTCCCAGCTCTTTGCACAGTCTCCAAGCCCATGGGAAGGCTGAGCCCCTTGCTGTTAAAACTCAATAAACAGTCCTCAACTGTCGAAGATCCAGTCTGGCCTGTTTCCTTCCTTTCTGTTCCATTTTCCTAACATAGGCCTTTCCAGAAACCATTCAATCATACCACTTGGGGAAACATAAACTATGGTTTTTCTCTCTAACTTTGCAAGTGTTGTCTATCTCCCTAGCATCAAAGGTGAGTCCTTTTCCTCTTGTTTCTCATCGCTTTTTCTCATCCTTCAAGATTAAACTCAGAGATGATTCCCTGTGGGAAGGCTTTTCAGAGGTGGGCTTGCTCTTTCTCCTGTCCTCACAGGACCCTCAGGGGCTCGCCACCCTTTCTGTTACCACACCTCTCAGAAACAGGAAACAGGTCTTGCTAAATGTTTTTCTGTGGGAACAAAGCATAGCAATTGGTACCTAATCAGTGGACACAATGAGCTAGATTTAAGCCTCATTCTAGGGTTCTTCCTACTCTAGCTTACTGCTTACTTCATGAATTCCAACTGAAACTAACTGAATTGCTTCATTGTAGAATTTTAATTGCTCCATTGTAGAAGCATCTGCAATTCATAAAACAACATCTGTAATATCTGGAATTGTCTATTCACCATTGGAAAAGAGGGACACTCTTTGGATAGCCAAGAACCTCATTTATTCGGTATGCAGCAAATATACTTACAAATACATACACACATTCACACACAGTTAACAATCTAAGAATGGTCTGAGTAAGGAAATATCATAAAATAGACACTTATCCTAGTGTTTCCTCTCTGTCCTAGTATTAACATTCCTCAGCTTAATCAGTACTCTGGAAGTCTTCCTATGTAGCTGGTGCTATCCTCAGGTATGGGCGGGGCCCGCACTCATGACCCAATCAGGGAATGCCCTCACCTTTGGGGCTTCTCCCTAGGAAACAGATCAGAACAGTTACATAATTATAGACCCCAAACTACCAGAAGCACAATGAAAGAAAAGTGTAGGATGATATAAAATCAGATTTTTATCTAGTCTAGACAGTGAGAAAATCTTCCAAGAGAGGTCTAAAGAAAGTGTAAGGTAAATTAAATAGGTAGGTTTAATTAGGTAGCTGATGAAGGAACACCACGCACTATTCAGGCAGGAAGAGAACTTTATTTACTGAACTGCATGGCGGAGAAGCACAATGACCCCCCATCCCCACCCCCAAGGATTTATGTAGAGCAGGGATAGGAAGAAGTATGGCCTGGTGGGAAAAAGGTGTAGACACACTGGATCGGAAGTGATCTCAGGGCCTGGGAGGCGTGACCAGGGGTGGCCCAAGATGTGACCTAGCAGGAGGTGGAGGTGACTGCTTCCAGGTGTGCCAGTTACCTAGGTAACACAGGTACTGGGTGGAAACAGTCTTGAGGTAAGGAGGCACATGGCCTGGGGTAGACCTTACAGAAAGCTCTTTAGGAAAAGTAGAAGAAAACAAAAGGGGAGTATCAATGGGAGGAAAATGGCTCCAGGGAGAGGGATCAGCATGTATGTAAGCTAAGATCATTCAGATGGTGAGGGTATCTTAGGAAAGGAAAGCAGCCAGTGTGGCTGGATGTCAGGAAGCCGGAAATGGACGAGAGCCAAATTGTACAGTGCCATCTCGACCAAGTTGAGGAGTCAGATCCTTATCCCGAGAGTGTTGGAGACTGTCCACAAATATTCCTTAAGTCAATTTTATTGATCGAGCTGAAAAGTAAAATTTTGTGGGCTGGAATCCATACAATTTTATGGAGTGCTGTGACAAACATATAGTAGTATCCAGTTGATAGGATGGTCTTCAATAACTTCCCGTTTTCCAGCCTCCTATGGGAAGAAGCATATTAGAAAATTATAAGAAGCTGAACATAAGTTTAAGTCTTATGGATGGTATTATTCTGCTCTGGGGAAATGGGACAGAGGAGGCTACACTTCCTTCCTCCATTACTTTTGCCTTTAATACACAAGCAGCCATACCACATCTCTGAGACCATGAGTATGAAGATCTAAGACATAGAGGGGAAAAAAAGAAAGTACAAAGATAGAACAGCCAGGGGCTGGGAAGGTGGCTCAGTGGTAGAGCACTTGCCTTGCATGCCAGAGGCCCTGGGTTCGATTCCTCAGCACCACATAAGCAAAAAAAAAAAAAGATAGAACAGCCACAGCAAGTTGGCCTGTTATTTGTTGTTGTTTTGTTCTTTGTGGGTTTGTTGCAAAGTAATTAAACCCCAAGTTGTTTGATAACTTAAAGTTTTCCTGAGTTGTTTGTTGGCTTTTGTTTTGCTTTTCCAACTAAATCCGCTCCTAATTGGGGTAGGATTGAGAAAACTTGACAAGAAGGAAAAGTTCCAGGCCACACTGGACAGTCCCATGTGACCACCCATGGAGGCCCATAGGTTTGGTAGAAGAAAGACCTTTTTGTCCTACTGGAAGGCAAAGGTAGAAAGGGAATCAATCAAGGATAATTAGATTCCACATGTAAACATCAGCCAACAAATGAAAAGTGATGCTGCCCTGCAAGTTTCCCCTGCTTTCTACAGGCCTTGCTAGGTAGTAATAGGAGGATTGAGTCCTGCCTTATTCCCCAGGTTCAAGCAAAGCACCAGGTGTGTGCTCACGTGCTTGGCCGCAGGCAGGTTACTCCGACCTTGGCCTCTAAGAGACAACAGCCCCCACACACCTGCATTCCACTATGCTCCAAGGACATCGCCCTTGGCCTCCAAGAAGACCACAGCCCATTTTTTATTCTCAGCTTCCTTGTTAAGATCAATATTTATCAATATATAAGCCCCACTCCAAACACCAGTCCCTGGCACAACCTCCACACCTCACTGTTCCTCAATAAACAGTCCTTGCCGGTGGAGGAGTCCCACCTATTTCTCTTCCATTCTCCTCCATTTTCCCAACAGTGACGAAAGAGCAAGGTGGAGACTTGTTCCCTGAGGCCAAACTCAGGATCTCCCTCCATTGCCCAAAGTCTAACTCTTGATTCTGCATGACCTCTCCTCTGGGCAAGTGACCTTACCATCAAAACGTCTAGATAAAGCAGCCCAGCCAGAAAGGACAGACCCTTAAAAGAGATGTGCTTGGCTGGCCTTAGGGGATGGGGGTCTGGGATCCTAACAGCTTCTCATTTGCACATATCATTAATATCATTATAACAGAATGTATTGTAGGAATGGGCATGAGAAGCGGAATTGTATGGGTGTGGGTGTGGATGCAGTTGTGTGTGTATGTGTGGGTGCCATTTATGGGTCCTGAATTCAGGGCCTTGGCACTATCCCTGAGTTTCTTGTGTTTAAGGTTAGCCCTCTACCACTTAAGCCACAGTTCCACTTCTGGCTTTTTTTTTTTTTTTTGGTAGTTTAGTGGAGATAAAGGTCTCACATGACTTTCCTGCCTGATCCTCAGCTCTCAGCCTCCTGAGTAACTAGGATTACAGGCTTGAGCCCCCAGCACGCAGCTGAGGTCGAAAATGCAATATAACCACACCCTACCACAAAAAGCATCTGTCACAAAGGGCCCCACCTGTGGGAAAGACCCTAAAGTGCTCTCCTAAGCACCCTCAGACTATATTCTAAGCCCTAGCCCTTGGGGCCTTGGCCCTTTCTTGCATAGGCCTGTTTTCCTGCCGCAGGGTACACTTGCGTTTCCCTTTTGCTTTAATAACTCTGCTTATTTCTCTTAACTCATGTGTTTCACTCAGTTCTTTGTTCAAGACACCAAGAACCTGGACTACCTCCAGAGGGAAACTACCACCCAATAGCATTGCTGTCTGATTTGTGCACAAAAGTACTTTTGCTGATGCCTTGTGAATCTGTGTTGCTTCCAGTGTTCTTGCCTGCAGTGCCTTTACTGCTCTTCCCTCCATATCCTGGCCTATCACTACTCACCAAATTGAAAATGAAACACCAATACCTTAGACTTTTTCTACTCATTTTTAGACACCTTCTCAAGCTCGATAACTTGTAACACGTGGTGTGTTTGATAAGACTTTAATAAAAAAGAAATTCTCTTTTGCAGCTGTCAGCTTATTTAAAATGTGAAAATCTTTAGTTTACACTAGCAAAACAGTACATGCCATTGCAGAAGAAGGAATGAGAAGATGTTTTCCTCTCGTTTCAAAGAATTCCAAATTGAAGAATCCATTTGTGCTGACAGAAGACTCTTGAGCAGAGGTTGCTAAGGGTCTGTGCTATTCTATTTACTCTCGTGTCCTGGGAAACAACAGAAAACACACGAAGGTCTCGATGGGAAAATCAGTTACACTGCAACTTGATTATAGCTACTGTCCTGTGCTCAGGGAGATGGGAGAGGGTCAAGCTCACAGCAGAACTTTCTCCAGTGGCTTGATGTAAAATTAAATGTGCTTGGGGAAGACATCTGTCTTCTAGCCTGAGCTGTCTTTCTTTCTGTAGCACTTCCACAAATGTGAGGATGAGGTTTGCTTGTTCACTGCTGCCTCCTTCCTCCCTGGCATGAGCGGTGGGCACCACCGAGGAGGGATGCATCCTATGCTCACGACCTAAAAGTTGAATTCAATCCTCTTTGGGAAATAGGGCCCAGTAGAAAAATCTCCACGAAGCACACCAGAACATTGTGCTCCAGAATGGATGCTGCTATGGGAGCAGGTCCCAACCACAGTAAAGAAAGGATCTCCTTCAACGGTACAACTCATTACTGAGGCTTACTACATTAACAATGCCCTCAATACATTTTGTAAAGATTACCTAGTTTAATTCCCACATCCGCTCCTATTATTAGCCCTGTTTTCAGATGAGGAAACTGAGCCTCATCAGTCTCTATTGCAAAAAATGGCCTTTGACAGAGGGCTTGATGAGGGATTTAGCCCACTAAACTGTCCCCACAGATCTGAGGGTTGTGCCCAAACCTCTCCAGATTCTGCCTTCTTTACTGTCTATGAGGCTGCCTAAGGAGTCAATGTGGCCCTGAGATTCAGAGGCATTATTTGCTGTAGCTGGCCAATGCTGCCTCATGAGTTGGAGCCCGTGGCCTGTTTGGTGCCCAGCCCCACACACATCTCTGCCGATGGGCTCCCATCTCCTTGGCATCCACTTCTAAGGCTTCTGCTTGACTTTTTCCTTTGGAGAACACTGCATTCTGAGAGCTTCACAGATGCTGTGCTAGAGGCTTTTTGAAGTTTCTAGAAGTCTCTCCCACAGTCTTTCTGCCTCTGACAGAGGCCACAGTAATGGGCTGAAACCCACGGCATCAATCAGAGGTCCTGCAACTGCGCAAGTGGGTGCAAATGAGGGTAACCTAGAAAGAGTTCAATTGCACACGTTTAAATTACAAAGCTGAGGGTGGGGTGTAGGAGATGCACTGTGTAGTACCGGAATCCAAGCTGGTGGCAGTGGCTCACTCCCCAGCCCCACACCCTAGGGAAAATGCAGAAAGTGCCTGTGCATGTAGAAGCCAGGCATGGTGAGGGGGAAGGATGCCGGGCAGGAAATACCCATCCTCACCCTCTTTCCTCCTTGATGTCTCCTGCCAGAAATCCTCCTGGGCTAGACGCAAAAGGAAGCAAGAGGGGGTTGGGATTCCTTTGCTATAGGCCATGCAAGTCAGCCTTGAAGGAAAGAAAGCAGAAAGGAGAAGGGAGAGATGGGATCTGCTGGTCAGCTAAACTATTAATAGAATAGAGCTCAGGTGGCATCCACACCAGCTATCAAAGGTAAAAGAGATTCAAAATGGGAGGGAGGGCGTCAGGATAAACGCTATGAGGAGATGGCCCCATTCTCTCTATACCATAGTAACCTCAAGCAGAAAGTAATATCATAGCCTGTGGCTGAGGCTCAGTAGGTCATTTTATTCTCTGCTTTTTGCACTAAAGAGTATATAGGAAACATCTGGAGGCAGAACAAAGCCATTGATATGGAGACCTAGGGACAACCTCATAGATCTGATGTTACCATCAGAGACAATTGCAAAGTAGCCTGAACCTTTCATCCTGACTTGTTCAAGCAGGGTAAAGAAAGAAACTGGATAACTTTCATAAATCTTGGTATAAAAGGTATCTGGAAATTTGAGAGCAAAATGAAGTTTTCTTGAGTTATATCTCTAACATTTGAATGCAATCACAGCATAGCAAGTAGAGCAGGGGTGGGCAACTAGCAACCGTGTCTGTCTTGTAAATAAAGTTTTATTGACACATAGCTAGGATTATTTACTAGCGTAATGCCAATGGTGGCTTTCCTGATACAAAAGCAGAGTTTTGAAGTTGCAGCTGAGACTATGTGGTCTGCAAATCCTTAAATACTCATGTCCTAGGTGCTAATTTACAGGTATTTTTTACAGTGGAATGATATATGGTGACATCATGATGGGTTGTAGGTAACCATGAGTTGAGACTTACCACTAAGCTCACACTTGAAATAGGCAGTAGCTCTGTTGGTCTTGTTCAAGAGCTCAGTCCTTGTGCCTAGCAGAGGGTTGGAGCAGAATAGGTGCCAATGAATATTTGTAAGCTAAACAAGTGAATATGTTCTTCTCAGCAAAATATATGTAACGCTAGAAAAGTTAGACTCAACCCTACCATCCTCACAATGGAAGTTCCCTTTAAAAAGACATGGAATTTACTACATGTTTTTTTTTGTTTTGTTTTGTTTTGTTTTTATTGTGAAAATACTGCACAGAGGGGTTACAATTACATGGGCAAGATACTGAGTACATTTCTTATCAAGCATTGTAGCCTCCTCCTTTGTTTACCCTTCCCATCCCTTCCCAGCCTCCCTCCGCCCCCCCAATCTTCCCCCCCCCACCAAAGTTATAAAGTTCGTTTTCAACATGACAACTTGTACTTCTCATTGTACTACATGTTTTTATAGCATTTTTCCTATGAATAGCTTTGGAGCTCTGCTCCTTATCTGCCCCTTTACCTCAATAGAAAACTTTGAGTTGAACTTGTTTGGAGACTTGAGCCTGGTTCCTAGGGCTCCCTAAAGGATGGTTGAAGATTTGATTCCTACATCTCTTCTTTCATCCCACATTTGCCTGGAAACCGACACAACTCCAGTGCACGGGATGGGAGTGTAGGCTTTCCAGGCCCCAGACCCAGATCTGAAGTCAACAGGAATTAAGTTCAGAATTTCCTGCAGCCTCTACACTCAGGGTTCTCCACAGCACAGCCTTCGGGGGCTCCAAACATCTGTCAGACTTCCTGTCATTTTCCTATGGATTTTCTGCCCTTTCCCACACTGGAGGGGAGGGGCAGGAAGGGGGTAATGAAAAGAAATGAAAGAAAGATCTGAAGAATGGAAAAAATAAATGGCATTCCTAGTTTTGCTTTTTTTTAAAGAGAATTTTCTCTTTAGTCCCACTCCAAATTCGAGTAAAAGTTGCCTAAATTATTCTTCAGCTCGCTAAAGATCTATCAACAAAACTCATTCCTATCGGGCTGGGAAGGTGGCTCAGTGGTAGAGTGCTTGCCTTGCATGCATGAAGCCCTGGGTTCGATTCCTCAGCACCACATAAGTAAAAAGAAAAAAAGCCAGAAGTGGCGCTGTGGCTCAAGTGATAGAGCGCTAGCCTTGAGCTGAAGAGCTGAGGGACAGCACCCAGGCCCAGAGTTCAGGCCCCATGACCGGACCCAAAAAAAAAAAAATCATTCCTATCAGTTCCCCAGTTAAGTGACTTGAATATGACTTTCTATCCAAGTGGTTCATTTGGGTGACACAGGCCCCATTTGGGAGCAGTAGTAACTCTTGTTCGCTTCTTGTATTTATGCCAAAACATACTACATTTAAGGAGGGCTTGAAATTCCCTATGGAATTATTTTGCAATGTTTTAAATATTTGCCTATTTTTTCCCACAGGAAACTCTATAGTTAAGTGCACATTTCTAAATCTATCCTTGGTGTTATTTCTCCCAGAGTTTCTTTCCAGAGCAAATCTTTAGTCAGCTTACTTGACACATTTTCTCTTCTTTGTCTCCTCATAGCAGGGCAAAATACTTCCTTGTGCATCATATGGTTTGAACAATGGCATCTGTTCTTCTTGCATACTCAGCATATCTGAGTTATTGTCTCTGTCTAGACTCCGCCTGAATTTACTCTTTATTTGGGGCAAACATGAAGTGGACCAGTCCAGAAATAAAACCAACAAACCAGCATTGCCCTATCTATCCTCAGCATGTAAACCAGTGAAACACATGTCCGCAGAGATGCTTAGTTTCCCATCCTCACGGGGGACAGTCCTGTGAGCCATCAGCTGGTTGAGAATATCTGCAGGGATGAGAAATATGGGGAAGAAGTCATTCTTTATGAGGAGCCAAAGCCCAATACCATTCTCAAATCTTGGACAGCTAGTCACTAGCCTTTGCTGTGGACATTGGCACTTCTTGAACTTGGCAGAGATGTTGTATTCCCTTACTGCTCCTTGTGATTGGCTGTGTCTTCGTTTAAGACCAGAGCAGAACTCTGAATTAGAAGGTGGGGGAGAACATCAGAAGCACATACCACAGCTGGGTATAAAATGAGTTGCCACTGAGCTTCTGTACTGATGGAGAATCTGCTCTGTGTGCTGAACATGGAGCTAAACATGACTGTCCCTCTTCCACAACTTCAGACTGTGACGTGATCATGACTGGGTCTTTCAGAAAGATGACCCTAGAATTGAGCATTCTAAAACTTGAAAGGTCACCATATAGTGATTGCCACTCTAGATGCCACAGGCTCTTTTGAATTGTAAGGAGCATGAAGTTTGGAAGGGAGGAAAAGATTGCTATAAAAACAGTAGAAACACCAGGTCGAGGTCAATAGTGAAGTAGAAGTCAGGAACTAAACACGAACTCAGAATTAGCTCAAAATGGAAAAAGTGGACCTGGGAAAGGGGACAGAAGGGAAGAAAGGAGGCTGGGACTGTCTCATGAACATTTATGATGCCTGGTCTTCAATTGTAGGATATCAGGTCTGGCGATTTGGGAAGATCATATTTTTCAAGCGACTTGAAACCAGATGGAAAGACATATCTAATAGTTTGCATAAGACGAGAGGGCCAGAACTCCACGTGTATAATCCAATTGGAAGAAAAGCAGTGGACTTGGAAGGCAAAACTTATTTCAACGAATCATGACGTTTAAGTGAGAAAATTAATAAGAAACCAGGTACTAATTAGTCTCAATTTTTCCTTTTCTTTTCTTTTTTTGTTTCTTTTGAAAAACTTAATCTCAATTTTTAATTATATGAAATAGGGTGATTAAAAATAGTTGGTTGAAAAACATGAAATTGCTAAATTTTTTAGATTAAAAATAGTTAACTTGAAAACTTCATGAAATTGAAATTTACTTTATAATAGGTCCCTTTAAATATCCAGTAGCAGGGAAAGTGAGGCCCCACAGAAAGTCTCAGTAAACAAATAAACAATGAGCCACGAATAGGAGGGACCCGGAAGTGATTTCTGTAGCAGAGGGCTGGAAAAGGGACCTGTGAAAGATCAGTTCTTTCTTACAGGAGTTTGCCTACCAGAAAATCGCATGACTTTCAGTCTGGGGTGAAATTCTGGAGAAGATCAGCTCTTTTAGGGGCTAAAAAGGACATTGTAGGATAAGAGGAGGACATTGTAAAACTTACTTCAATCTGCAGCCTCTTATATAGCAACTTTTGGTGATCTTCATAACAGAACATTTGTCCCGGAGACATGGGAAGAAATTAAAAATCCACAATGAAGTATCACTGAGTCCATTTCCACCTAGTCAAGAACTAATGAGGTCTGACCCTTAGTTTGGATAAGATGAGACCTACTCAGGGAATGCAGTTGTCTAGCCTGAGTAAATTTTGTATCTATGCTTCTTTACCATGGTGCAAGCTAAAGATCATGTTTAGGAACAAATAAGAACATTTTAACTATGCTAAGCAAAACCTTGAAAAAGAAATCTCATTGCATAAGAACATTCTCAGGACACCTAGTGAATATTAATGATGACTCAAGGGTAAACTGTCAATCAAAATGATAATGGTTGTAGAATGAGTATAATTTTTAGCTCCAAATTATGGGTCCCATCAATGTGTTTGCAAGCTTTTCTCTACATTGGCTCTTTTTTCTAGAAATTTCTCCCCTCTCTCTATTTCTTTGCTACTCATTGATTAACAACTCATCCTTTACGGTCTGACTCCAGGTTCACTTGGAGTGAAGTCCCACCAAGAGTTACTGATGGGTCCCCTCAGGTCATATTTGTTTCCTTTGTTTTAAGTTTGGATGGCTACCCTTTTAATTTTTGTTTTTATTCACATGATCAATCAAGAAAAGCAAATTTTTTTTTAGAAAAAGCATGAGCCTATAAAGCAAATGAAAATAAATTTTAAGGCTGTACTTTGATAATATGCTTCTTTTTTTTTTTGTCTGGTGAGGGCTTGAACTCAGCGTGTAGGCCCTGTCCCTGAGCCTCTTTGTGTTCAAGACTAGCACTCTACCACTTGAGCCATAGCACCATTTCTGGATTTTGAGTGGTTAGTTGGAGATAAGAGTCTCACTTCTCTGCCTGGGCTAGCTTCAAACCATGATCCTCAGATCTTAGCCTCCTGAGTAGCTAAGATTACAGGCGTGAGTCACCGGCGCCCAGCAGCATGCTTCATTTTTAGCAATAAAATAATGTCCAAAAATGTCTTATAAAAGAGGATGTAAATGATCCCATTTGTGTATTAAAATATGCATGGTTAGGTATAATAGACACATGTTTACATAAGCATAGAAAACATCGGAAAGGACATGCATCTGGTTTCCATATGCAATGGCATCAGGGATGTTGGGAAGACGGGGACTTTTACAATATTAATCATGCCTTCACCGCTTGATTTTATTCTTAAACGAATCCTCTGATTAAAACAAACATATTTACCAGGCTGGGTTTTAGAAAATTCTACTTCCTTCAAGGTCAGCTACATACCAAGAACTGACAACATTTACTTTTCCAGATGAGATGTTTCTTCAAGCAGGTTCTCTGGGGATTTCATTAGAAAGTGTTCGTCACACTCTGGGGTGGCCCAGCTCGCCAAGCCCAGGCGTACTCAGGAAAAACCACAGTCCATAGCCTTGTCTACTGATGATTTGTGAGAAATGAGGCAAGCTTTCACTTGTGGGGATTGTGGCTCCAAAAATCCAGGACAAGCAAGATCGTAAATACAACAGTTGACATAAAGCCCAGCCGCCACTTCCCAAGGCAGGACATTTCCCAGGGCTGAGATACGATGGCCCATAGCTTCTATTCTTCATCTTCTTTCTCCCAAATTGTCCCTTGTATTTTATCTTTTCTTTTCCTCCCCACCCCCCTTCTCTTTCTTTCTTTACACTGGGGATTGAACACAAGGCCTTAAACTTGCTAGGCAAGTGTTCTACTATATGAGCTACAACTCCATCCCTTTTTTAGTTTGCTTTTCCATTAGGGTTTCTCACTGGTTTTTGCCCAGGCTGGCTTTGAACCATCGTCATCCTGCCACTACTTCCTCAGTAGCTGGTACCACAGTCTTATATCACTATGACAAATTTCCTTCTATTTTTCAGCTACGTCTTTAACCCTACAGTTCCTTTAGTAACAAACTTTCTATCCCCTCAAAGGCCTTGGTTTTACCTTTGTATATCCAAAAATATCAGAATTTACATTTAAAAAGACCCTACTGCACTTATCCCTTCAGCCTGAGAAAAATGAAAATATAGATCCACTTTACTTCTGATTATGGACCATGATTCTGTGAAATAATGTATTTATATTAATGTAAGGTGGCTATTTAGTTGATGAGACAGTAGAACAGGTGATAAAACCCTACATTTTATTTCTGACCCTGTTCTCTTCTTTGTCCGTCTGTGAATTAGGATATTAAATGAATAGCAGTTCTTACAAGTTCTTAGGTGCATCCATCCAGAATTTTTAATTAATGCAATTCTTATTTCAATCATTATTGCTATAGAGACCCAGTCTGACTGAAATACCATTTCTAACAGTACTATTTACTGCAAATTCACTATCAAACCACTGGTATTCGTTCTACTATTATGTAGAAATTACTCCTGTCAAAGATAGCTTCAAAGTAGGCACTTACTAATGGGAAGTGTTGAAATTATAAGTTCCTCTGTATTCGCATTGGTTCTGACCAGCTTAGCATTATCATTAACAGTGACTCCTAGAAAGGCAGCTGCTGTGCAGCTTCTTTTTGTTCAGGGAGAAGTAAGGTGACTGCTTATCTCATCCTTCAGATGCTGCTCTCTCAGAATAGAAGGCAGAAAGGAACCCGGACCACAGACTGTAAACAACTCTATTCTCAGTGCAGTTCCCCTTCCATTGAAAACCCAGTGTCAGGAGTAAGGAAGTGGGTTTGTGGGGGGGGGGGGGGGTTGTGTAGCAAGTACAGGCCCTGGCATGCACCAAAAGAAAGAACAATAACAACAAAAAGAAATGAGGAAGAGATAAGTTTTTTCTCATTGAACTTGTTTCTCTGCTCTCCCTCCCTTCTCTCTTCCCACCCTCTCCCTTTTTCCCCCTTCCCCCCCCCCCCAATTTGCTTCATTCCTTTCAATCCCTGTGCTCTTCCTTAGCTTTCTTACTTAGGCTGCCCCTCTACCACTTGAGCCACATCTATACTTCTGGCTTTTTGCTGGTTAATTGGAACTCAGAGTCTCAGGAAGTTTTGGGTTTTTTTTTCTAAATTTAGATATCATTTACTTTATTACATGCATTTTTTATTTTGATATGAAATCTTAACTGCTTCCCTCTGAGTTTTCTTTTTTTCGTCCTTGCTATTATTAAGTAGCTGTGCAGAGGGTTACAATTCTATAAATCAGATTGAGTACATGTCACCCTTTCCTTTGTTCTCCCCCATTTCCCCTTTCTGTCCCTACCTTCCAGTTACATAGTTCCTTTTTTACATAATGTACACTGAATATAATGACTACATTTGCTCATCCTCCCTCCCTTCCTGTGCCCCTCTGGGGGACTTTTCTACACTGGCTGGCTTTAAACTGTAATCCTCAGATCTCAGCCTCCTGAGTAGTTAGGATCACATGAATAAGCCCCTAATACCTGCCTTCTTATAATATATTTTTAATCTATAAATATGAAAGGACATACTGTTTTACTAAGAGATTGTTTACAGGAATACACTTCCAGGGAGTTTCTTTTGTAAGAAAGCCAAATCACAATGCTTGGGGGAGAATTTCAGTTCAACCAGTCTGGTGAGGAGAGCAGTTGTAGACAAATGTGGAGCAGACCATGCTGAAGACGGTCCTCCACTTGAGAGCGCTGAAAAATGTTCCTGCAGCAGCCCTAAAGCCAGGGAGTGTGAATTGGTGGGAGTCAGCTATTCATGGGTCCTAGCCCAGATTCAAAGCAGGAAGTGGCTCTTATCACATGTCCCTCCCCTGACCACAGGGCCAGATGCTGAGGGAAGATAATGCAGCTGTTGGAGAGAAAAGGCAGCCAGCACTTCCTGCTCATGGGCAACAGAAACTTGCAGTCCAGGAAAGAACCACACAGCATCCCTTAACTAACGTGCAAAGAAGCCACGGTTCTTTGGGAACCAGGTGGAAGCAATAGCTACACTTCCAACAATATTCCACGGGAACTCTCAGAGGCTATCATCAGAGGTTGTCTAGAGATGGGGGTTGTTTTGTTTCTATTTTTTAAATACTGATAGAAACTGGGAGAGAGTGAGGAAGGGGAACATTGTCTAAAATGATATGTACTCATTATCTGGAACTATACTCCTTACCTGAGGTACTCCTTACCTGAAACTCTTACCCCTCTCTGTACCATCTTCATAAAATTGGGGAAAAATACTGATAAATAATCTTACATGTCTTTATTGTGTAAACCTTGAAGTTTTGAGATGAATATATATTATATAATCATTAAATCTAGATAACTAGTAAGTGTATTACTACACTTTGCTGTTTTTGTGGTGACAAAATTTAAGATCTACTCTTTCTACTTTTTTTAAGTATACAAGGCATCATTATCAATAGATTTCTTGAAACTTCTTCTATCTAACTAATTATGGATGCTTTGTCCAACATCTTTTCATCTTTTCCTTCCCCTAACCATCCTAGCCTGTTACCTTACTTACCTCACTTACAATAGCTGTCATCAAAAAGACATCGAAAAGAAGACATGTTGGCGAGGATGTGGAGAAAAAGGAAGCCTGGGATATTGTTTATGAGAATAGAAAACAATATGGCAGTTTCTCAAATAATTAAAAATAGAGTGAGTCCCTATGTTCCATGACTTCTACAATTAGGTCCATATTGAGAAAAATGAAATTAGCATATTGAAGATAAGATATACTCTTAGGTTTATGGCAGCAATATTTATAATAGTTAGGATAGGGCGTCAACTGAATTGTGTGCAAATGCATGAGTAGGTAAGAAGATGTGCTTTCTCTATATATATATATATATGCTCACACACACACACACACACACACACACACACACACACACACACACACATAAACACAAGGGTACACAGTTTAAAAAGGAGGAGCTCCTGTCATTTACAACAATATGGTAAACCTGGAGGACATGATATTAAAGGAGACAGGTCAGGCACAAAAAGACAAATACCACAGGATCTCACTCCTGTGCAGAATTGGAAACTATTGATCTCTAGTCACAAGATTGAACTTCTAGTCAACAACCTTTGAAAGTCCCATTCAGTGCAGGATGACATGAGACAGATGACATGGGAATTGTGGAAGAGAATTTGTGGCACTAGAAAAATTCAAAAGAAAAAGAGATCCAAGCTATACAGAATAAAGACCATCCCCCAAAGCATAACAACTAAGAGGTCTGCCTAGATTTGATTCTTTTTCAGAACGGAATATAGTATTGTGTGTATACATACACACACATATATATACATATATATGTGTATACACACATACACACATATGTCATATGTGGGTTGGATAAGTACAGATGTCTACATTGTATATAGGTATATAGTGTGTATAGTTATACATGCATATTGATATCCAGTTTATTGTAAAGATATTCTCAAAAGGTCCAACCCCTGCCCCCCACCAACCCCAGTAATGGCCTCATTTGGAAACAAGGTCTTTAGGTAGATGAGTCCTAGAACCTTCAGAGAGACTATGCCCTTGATTGTAGACTTAAATTCTCTAGAACATGAGATAATAAATCCCTGCTCTTTAAGCCACCTAGGTTGTGTCAGTTTATTATGGCCACCCTAGGAATGCAGTCCTTTGACTTAAATGCAAAACTGTCACATTCACCAAAACCAAATCACATAGACTAAGCCCATGAGCACCCTCTGGTCAGCAAAAAACAAGTCCTCCAGAGAGCACCTCACAGAACGCTCATCACAGCCAAGGCTTAGTGCTGCAGTTAATCATCCCTCTGCCTTTCACCAACACTCAGACTTGGAAAGAAAATGGAAGTCCTCCTCCAGGCCTTCTGCACATGCTGATTTCTTGCTTTTTACACTAAAACACAGTGTGTTTTGTCTTTCATCATCTGTGTTAATATGGATGGTATGCCCTTGAACAGAGTTTTGATGGGCAATCATTATGTATGACAAATAATAAAACAAGACAGGGAATTATGTCTTGGACCTCAGAAGAAAACACAGGATGGCTTAAACATGGTCTCAGGTCCTCCAACAAGGGCTCCTGCACTGAAATTTATTAAGAGGACAGAGACTTAGCTCAGTTCTGGTGTTAGAGGTGTGGTTTTTGGAGGTACTTAGGATTATATAAAATTATTTTGGTATAATCACCATGACTGAAACTGCTGGCTTCATAAGAGGGCAAAAGAAGACCAGAAGAGACAGAAGTATTGTTCCTCTCTCTTGACTTGTGATGTATACACAAAGTCTATCTGCAAGACCAACACCAGATGCAGGTATATAAGCAAGGTATATAGGCTAAGATCTGAGGATCGTGGTTCAAAGCCATCCCAGACACAAAAGTCCATGAGACTCTTACCTCCAATAAACCACTAGAAAACTGGAAGTGGAGCTGTGGCTCAAGCGGTAGAGTGATCACCTTGAGCTGAAGAGTGCAGGGACAGCTCCCAAGTCCAGAGTTCAAGCCCCATGACCAACAACAACAACAAAAAAAAAACACCCCTATTTTTATAACCTGTTGGTCAATTCATAACATTCTACCTGAAAGTCGTCCATTGGCACTCACCGTCTCTTCAGCCTGCTTCCCTAGCAGCAGCTGCCACCCTAGGCAAGGGAGCTTTAACTCTATCGATTGCCCACTAAGGTGGGTTTCTAAAATTTTCCAAAACAGGAGCACCCATGTCCATTACCTCACACCTTTAACTTGCACCTGTAGATCTAAAAAGATAGGATGACTGATAGATGGACACAGATATATTGATATAGATATATTCTAACTGCTTTCTACCATATGCTATTTCTTATTCTTCTATTTATACTTTATTCAGATTACCTTCCACTATAGTCTGACTACCTACTACTTTCTACTTAATAATTTTAAATTATGGATAAAATGAACCAAATCCATCATTTAAACACATGTAAAAGTTCTGAGTAAAGGAAGGGATTCTCAGAGCAAAATCAAAAACCAAAAACCATGGGGAGAACATGCTACCCAAGGCTTCCATGAGCAAGAGGATGTGTACCTTCTCAGGAAGTGGTGGGTAAAGTGGCCACCCACTTTTCATGATCCACAACAGAATCATGTGAACAGCAGATGTGTGCTGTAATGGGTGGGGGTGGGGACCATGCAGAAGTCCAAACCCAGCTCACAACCCAATGGATGAGTCGCTACAGTTTCCTTGGGGAATAGCAGGAGAAACTAAAGATATTTTCAACCAACCCCAAATGGAGACAGTCTGTCACACCGATGTTTGATAAGAAAAATCCTAAGATGTTTTTCAGATAAAAGAGAACAACCTGACATGGAAAATCTGAGGTCAAGAGTAGAATAAAGAACAAAGGCCATAGCAGATATGGGTAAATCAAAGCTGATGTCGATGGAGTAAAGCAGAACTTAAGTACTAATTGAGCTGTAAAAACATGGCAAGAACTAAAATGCTTGAAATTGGCATCTTAGTGAAGAGCGAATAATATTCCAACTATGGAGAATGGGATACATAATTTCCAAAAGAGCAGAGGTTTTTTAAAAAAAGAAGAAAATAACAATCAGTTTAAACAAAGGGAAAAACAGCAAAGAAATGAAGTATAATATAGGAAGAACAAGCAAGAACACATAAAGTACCTGGGAAGGGGGGATGGAGAAAAGCATAATTTCTAAATCTAGTAACTATAGTAATTATAAATGAACTTAGTTCTTCAATCGGGAGATAAAATCTTACAAGGTTGTGTTTATGAAGTATAGTTTTATGCTTTTTACTAGATGCTCTGCGAGAGGTAAATGGGCTTAGTCAGGATTTCTCAGGATAACTTCCGGAGGGTTTGGAGCTTTCCAAAGACTGGAATTCAGCTCACTCAGCACATTCATGTAACTTTGAGTCATGGACTTCCTATGCCACATTAAGTAGCCCTGAGGCCCTAATGAAACAGGAACCATGGTTGGATAGAATGTGAACACAGTCTGTGAGTCTGTGCTGGGCTGGCAGACTGTTGTGCTTTTGTGTTGCTGCTGTTGCTGCTGAGTCTGTACATAGGAGAGTCTGTGCAGAAAACCTGACTGCTCTTCTCACCCTGCCTGGCATCTTTCACCCCACTACCTTCAAAATAAACCTACCAAGGAGGCATGGATTCCAATCTTAACAGCTGAGCTTTCTTCTCTCAAGTGCAAGGTGAACAGAAAGCCTCACTTACGGGCATGGGCTGCATAGCTTTGTCTTCATCTGATAGGAAATTCTAGCATCTCAAAAATACCTTTCTTCTTTTTAAAGACATTTTTGACAGTACTTGGGTTTGAATGCAAAGTCTCATACTTAGCTTGGAAGACACTCTACCACTTGAGACATACCTCCAGCCACTTTTTGCTTTCATTTGTTTCAGAAAGAGTCTCCTCCAGCTTTTGCATGCATGTACTACAAGTATGCTTCACCATGCCTGGACCCTGTTCTTTTTTTCTTTTCTTTTTTTTTTTTTTAACATTTATGCCGAAAAGATTTTTTGGGCGGGGGGAAACAGCTGCCCAAACTCCTCCATATATTTATGAAATCTTTAATCATTTGGTCTTTTTTTTTTTTTGGTCCGGTCGTG
Source organism: Dipodomys merriami (assembly GCF_024711535.1). Taxonomy (NCBI): domain Eukaryota; kingdom Metazoa; phylum Chordata; class Mammalia; order Rodentia; family Heteromyidae; genus Dipodomys; species Dipodomys merriami. The sequence continues at coordinate 21,952,582 of NW_027206179.1, read as the reverse complement.
GGTCCTGAACTCTGGGCCTGGGCACTGTCCCTCAGCTCTTCAGCTCAAGGCTAGCGCTCTACCACTTGAGCCACAACACCACTTCCGGCTTTTTTCTTTTTGCTTATGTGGTGCTGAGGAATCGAACCCAGGGCCTCATGCATGCAAGACAACCACTCTACCACTGAGCCACCTTCCCAGCCTAATCATTTGGTCTTAAGATACTCTCATCTGTCTCATCGCTTTACCCCATTTTCACAAACGAAATGCCTGATCTGTTTCAGTGACACTGTCCATAACTTTCTTTGAGTTTAAGACTTTCCACGTGTTCTTTGTATATCCCCTAAATTCCTCTCGTTTGGATCAAGGCTTTCACTCGTGGTCCAAACCCTCTCATTAGGTTTCAATGCATTTTTAGGTGAAACCAATTAACTTTTGATGAGCTTCAAATGGTTTCATGGTATTTTAAGTAACAACTGTGACTTCAATTAAAGCTTTAATTTTTTAGTATATGCTCTTCACCTGAAATCCTGGTTCCTTTCAGCAAGCAGATTGCTCATGTGTTTCACTTTAAGCTTCCTCATTTTCCTGTTGCAGCTTGGACTAATCTATTTGAGCTTCTTTATTTATTTTACTGATTCCTCAGAGGTCAAACATATGCATTTATTTGATTATAGAACAGGCTTTCCCTTGCCTGGATTTCTACATTGTGTGTGTGTCTTGGGGTTGGTGACCGTGTTGTATATTTTTCCAACAGAGTCTCATGCACGCAGCTGACTGCCCTGCCATCATTTTTACCCCTTCAGCTTGGAGACAATGCCAACTTGGTTCTTATGAATCAAAGAGAATCTGGCACTGATTCAAACCATAGGTAATATGTTACTTATGTTTGATGTTACAGCCAGCTATCAGCAAACACTTGTAGCTATGATGGAGCTCATTTCTCCTCCTCATCTTCCTAAATTCCACAGAAAGACTGTGAGTTTTACCATTGGTGATAGGATTTTTGTCATGGATTAACTGAGCAAGCTTGGGAAAATCTTTTAACTTCTTTGAGCCTTCCTTTTCTCTTTTGAGTTATTATCATACCCACTACTGTAAAGATTAAATGTGACAGCACATGTAATAGGACTAACTAACAATAATCTGATTTAAACAGATAATACTGATTATGTCAACTCTCTGTCACTGTGATAAAATATCCAGGGATAGCCACTGAAAAAGAGAAGAGGTCTATTTTGGATCCTAGTTTCAGAGGTTTCAGTCCATGATCCCTTGGCTCCATCACTAAAGGGTCGTGTGGTGGAGGAGCTGATCACATCATGGAGACCAGAAAGGTGTGGGAGAGGAGCAAGTGACAAGAGTTACCCTTCAAGAGTTACCACGGGCACACCATGGTGACCCCCCAACTAGCCCTCATCTCCTACAGTTTCCACCATCTCCCAGGGGTCCATTCTGGACAATAGGATGGATCCATTGTTGAGGTTAGAGCTTCCATGAGCCAGTTGTCTCTGAGCAGTGCTGCCTTCAATGCACAAGTCTCTGGGAGACCTTTCATATCCAGCCTGTAACACCGATTCTTCTTACAACTGAAACTGCCCCAAGTTAAGGCCTTCACATTCTGGAAGAACCAATTACTTTCCACTCATTCCATTAGGTGATTGAATAATCATATGTTATTTGGTTCATGTCTACCTTGTCTTTTTTGAGCAGAAGTCATGCTGATCAATGAATGAATAAACATGATAGAATAGAACCTCATGAAGTCACACTGGGAAAACAAAATAGAAACCAAGACTAGAATTCTTACAATTTCATGTCTACAAAGTGATAAATAGTTTTGTACCCTGTAAGAATTCTGCTCAAGTATTTCAAGGCACTGAGGAAAACCAGAAGGAGGCCAGGGCAAAGTTTCCTATGCTCTGATGATAGCATCTGGCAGATTCCTCAGGGAAAGATTGATCCAAACCCCCAGGTCAGGATTATTAGAAGCAGACCTTCCTGAGTTTGAGAATTTTTGTTGTTAACTCCTATTTGTTGTGATGTTTTATAGGAAAATCCCATGGAGACCTCAATTAATGGTTCCTTCCTCTAGAAAGGATTTGCTTTTTCCTAGATGCCCGGGATTGCTATTTTCAGTCTAACTAATTTAGAGGACTAATGATTATTTTACAAGCGATTAATATTTTAGGTATTTGTGAATAATCTCCTGTTTATTGTTTATAGTCAGAGAATACAGACAATAAATATGTCCTTTTAGAATGTCTGATGGTGTGTTTGATCAGCAGCTAAATGGTTTATTTCCACCACTGTCTGATGTGTATATTTGTCTGAAGCTCACAGCATTATCTATGTACCAACTTTTCAACAGGTTTGTTGGGATTATTTGAAATATCTCTACCAGTGCGGTAATTTTTACTATCTTGCTTCCTTATATAATGAGCCTTTATTCATATTTTAGATATTTTTTAACCTGGTATTGTACTAATAGAACTGCTTTTTCTTTTATTTTTCTATCTTTTTATAGAATCTTTTTATGTTCTATTATTTTCCACCTTTTCAACTATTTTATTTTAGTTAAATTTAGTTTTGAACAGCTTATAGCTATTCAATTGCAATCTTTCTAAACTTGCTATTTTTTAATTAAAATAAAACCACTCTTGTCGTTTACTTAATATATTTAATTTTTTCTTTATGTTTGTATTCCTTTTTCTTGTTTATTCTTTGATATTCTCTCAGTCTGAAAAAAGCAAGATTCTTTTCCAGCATATTTTCTTTTTTCTTTTTTTTTGGGGGGGGGTGTCCGGTCATGGGGCCTGAACTCTGGGCCTGGGCGCTGTCCCTCAGCTCTTAAGCTCAAGGCTAGCACTCTACCACTTGAGCCACAGCACCACTTCCAGCTTTTTTCTTTTTGCTTATGTGGTGCTGAGGAATCGAACCCAGGGCCTCAGGCATGCAAGGCAAGCACTCTACCACTGAGCCAACTTCCCAGCCCTCCAGCATATTTTCTCTGAGTTCCACATGGATTGTCTGCACCAAAACTCACTTTGGAAATTTGTTGCCAATGTGGCAGTGTTTACAGTCTTGGAGTCATTAAGTCATTAGGTCATTAGGAAGAATTAACATTCTTTTCGAGCTAGAAGTGGGAGCTGTGGCTCAAGTAGTAAAGTGCTAGCCCTGAACACAAAGATGCTCAGGGACAATGCCCAGGCCCTGAGATCAAGCCCCAGGACAGGCAAAATAAAACCAAAACAAAAACAAAAACAAAAAAATAGGGAGGATGGGAAGGAATGGGAAGGGGAAACAAAGGAGGAGGCTACAATGCTTGATAAGAAATGTACTCATTATCTTGCCCATGTAATTGTAACCCCTCTGTACAGTACTTTCACAATAAAATAAATAAATAAATAAATAAATAAATGACTATTTTTTTAAAGTAAAAAAAAAAATACATTCTCCCCCTTAGGTTAACTGGAGGACAGGTTGCTGTAAATTGAGGTTGGCTCCTGAGCTCTCTTCTCACATTTCTACCATTTTCCCACTACCTTAATAGAACCTATATAATCTGGTCGTTTAAGCCATTGTGTTCATTGCAATGCCTTATTTTCTTTTCTTCCTTATGTCAATGACTATGAATTTCTTCACTGAGAAGCAAGGTTGTGTCTGATGTATTGTAAATAGCCTTTTAACTGAAGGCACTTACCTTCTCTCCTGCCAGCCTTATCTTAGAACGGTCCTTGCTGCCCACGTGGATGAACTGTCTCCTTTCCCCTTCTCTTCGAACAAACCCATGGGTCAGCTTTGGAAGAGAGACAGAAACCCTGGCCACTTCTGGCACTGACACCCCTGGTGGACACAGATGTTATAGAAAACTTGAAACTCCTCACTCAAGATATACTCCTTTCCCACTCGCCTCCATTTCACTCCACTTCCATCTGTCCCCACCTGACTTCCCTTTTCTTGCCTGAAAAATGTTGTAAGGGAGGCACGCCATTTTCTCTTGAGCTAGGCTGCTGAAGGAGACTTGGTTTCTCTTCCCAGGTTTGCAGCCCAAATAAGATCTGTTTGTCATCGAGTTCACCTTTTTGCTCTTCTTCTTTTCTTACAGTGTCGCTGGTGATGAAGAATTGACATGCCATGGACCACAGGCCTGCTTTCCCCTCCTCATCTGTCTCAATACTGAAATGCTTCACAGGCTGAGGCATCTACTACCTATATTCTCAAGATTCCTCAAGTCAATACTTTTCCTCCCTCCAGATCTGTTGGCAATTATTAGACCAGCCTCTAGGTAGGCAGATGTACTATTCCCTTACAAAGTCATTATTTGCCTAGCCAGATGGTACAGGTAGATCTTTATGGCAATGTGTATCTAAAGATAAGAAGATTCTATAGACATATGATAATTATAACCTTGTCATGAATCCCCCCCCAATAAATACATAGCTCTTGCTTATAAAGAATTGAAAGAGAGGAAACAATTGGAGATGTTTATAATTTCCCTCCAAAGAACCTCCTACCATGACAGGGGAAATTAGAATCAACAAAACTTACAATCATAATCAACAAAACAATAATTGGACAGAGAGCTGATACCAATGGCTAATATTTTTCTCAGTGTTTTTCCAGTGAAAAATAGACATTTAGATGGGTTGATTTAGCAGAGTTGAAGAGTCTACTGATGTTAGGAAGTGACACAAATGAGAAGAGATCCAGATGGACCCATGGAAGGGGAGGTAAGGAACACAGATGGAGAGAGAAGGTTCATAGGCACCACAGGGTTGGGTTGAATCTTCATCCAGGAATCCAGGAGTAGATAATGGAGCAGCTTAGGACCTATTCCACAGGTGGCAGGGCCTGATTTCTGCTCTCTCCTGCAGGCACATCTGAAACAAATAGGTTAAAAACAGAATGATTATAGAATATTAAAGGAGAAACACCCTGCTAGTTTTAGGAATGAATCCTAAAATAGTTTTCTAAAGTAATTCAGGGGTCCAAAGCTAAAACCTCCTAATGTTCTTTGTGGTATCCTGTTTCCAAAATAAATGGCTGGTCTAAGTTTCACTCATTTAACAAAAAAATAAATAAAAATTAGATTCTGGATCCACTTCATAACCTTAAACCACTAGGATCACCTTATTTTATGAGTCATTGGGAACAATGTGTGGTGTTGTATAATGAATGATTATCTGTTTATAAACCACTGAAGGCTAAGATCCACAAAATTCCAAGAGAGGAAGAGAAATACAGACAAGAAGTCATCTGTGATGTATTAATCATCTGTGTGAACTTGACCTTGATAAAGAACTAATGGAAAGAGTCTGTGATAGATTAATCATTTGTATTTTGAGATTGTCTCTGATAGGGAACTAATGAAATCAATTTAAATAAATTAAATGATAACTAACAAAAATCATTTAACACATAAGTACAATTTCTGCAACCTTTTTTGTGGAGACAATAATAATTATCTCAGGCTGGAAATATAAGTGGCTCAGTGGTAGAGCACTTTCCCAGCATGCTTAAGCCCTAAGTTTGATACCTGCTACTGCATACACACACACACACACACACACACACACACACACACACACACACACACACACACATATAGTGTGTGTATGTATACATATATATAGTATAATTACAATAAGCCCAATAGCCCATATTATTCAGTTCATTAGCAATTAATTCTTTTTCTTAAGTTGTTTCTATCAGGTACTTTATAATAGTGATAAGAAAAGTACCCAATACAATGATGGCAACAATAGTAACCATTTTTAGGCATTCTGTCCTTCCATCCTTACAACAACAAATCAGTGAAGCAGATACACTTTGCTCTAATTTGGATCTTCAATGTCCTCCATGGCAGACCTCAGAGGGGTGCTATTGCTGTAGAATCTTTAAGAGATAAAACCTTGGAGAAGATCTTCAGGTCATTGTGTATAGGCCCTCAAAGGAAATTGTTGGACATAGTCCTTTTCTCTTCTGTTACCCAGAATGAACTGAGCTGTTTTCCTTTACCAAGAGCTCATGCCATGATGTGCTATCTAACCACAGGCCAAAAGAAACGGAGACAACCAATCATGTGCTCAAAGCTCTGGAACCATGAACCCAAGTAAACCTTTTCTATTTATAAGTTCATCTTCAGTACATGTCATAGATCAGAAAGATAACTAACACATACTCCTGACATTATTTTATAAAACTGTGAAAATACAGGTTTTCAGAGACTAAACACCTTTCCCACAGCATAGAGCTGAGACTGAATTCCAGAGTTCCAGTTCTATATCTGACACCAATAAGGATTATTTTCTCATTATATTCCCAGAATAATATCAATGCTCAAATTTTTTTGATGAATTTACTTTAAGTTAATTGGCCTGGTGTATACAAATCGCAAGTGGATTCTATATAAGTTGTTCTCTTTCTCACTCTGTTTTCTCTCTTTTCTTTTTTACTCTCTAATGTTTAAGTATATTCATCAAAATAATCTCCATCCACCTATTCCCATCCTCCATCCATCCATTTGACAATCTCTGTCGTATCTTCCTGCTAATGATACGGTGAGAAGCCACCAATGAGCCAATGGAGATTTGGCTTTTCACATAATGGAAAGGTTTCTGGGGCCAAGCTGAGACCAGGGCACACAGGAAAAATGGTTACCTGTTGGGCAGGCTAATCATTAGGCAAAAAGATGTTCTCCCTGAACAAAGAGAACAAACGCAATAGTCACTGCCATAGAGGACTCCTATGTTCCTTCCATATCAGTATTATGCTGTACATTGCCACACATTCTTTCCTACATGGCTGGGAGTGTCAGAACTATTATGTTTGTAAAAAATGAACCAGCAAAGGGATATTGGCTTTTTATCATTGTTGCTAGAAGCACTGTCATTTGAGGGCCCATGAAATTAATTTTTAAAAAAGCATTTTTGTTTTATCTGTACATTACACCATAACCTTCAGCATCCATTTCTGAAGCAATCAATATTACATGTTGAGGTAGCTGAAGAGGAAATGAATACAGATGGAAAGGAAAGTTCCCAGCTCCTGTATTTGGCCCTTTAATTCTTTCTCTCTGCAACATTGCACTATATATCCAGGCTTAAATGTTCTTTACATTGTTCTCTTTTAAAGACCTGTGAAGACTCAGTTCTTCAAGGCCTTAAAGCCCAAAATGTATGACACATAGGCAACATTCTCAGGGAAGGTAAACAATCGATTCAAGTAGCTATTGTAATTCTTCCAATAAGATGATGTTTTAGATGGGTAATCACATGTTACAAAAGTTTAACATACATACTATACAAGAATCATATAGATGCAATTTAAATTGTGCAATAGGAAATCAGAGGCTTAACAAATCATGTTTCATGTCAGTTCAAATTAACTAACAGTTGTTGATGACTTTAATTTTCTAACACCATTCTAGTAGCTCATTGCTATCATTCACACATCTCTAATAGTTCATAGGTTGGGCACTTCAGTCACAATGTAGCAATGCTGGGAGGTGGAGCCTGATGGGGTTCTTCCTTTATGGATGGCTGAGAGCCATTCTCACAGGAGTGGGTTAGTTCTCACAGGATGCTTTGTTATAAAAGCCAACTATCTCTTGTCTTCTCTGCCCATCATATTATGACACAGCAAGGAAGCTCTGAGCCACTGCTGTACAGATGCTAGGACCATGTCTATGGACTATCTGGCCTCCAGAACCATGAACCAGATATACTTTTTTTTCTTTGTAATTTACTACATGCAGTATTATGTTACCATAACAGAAAATGAAGACACTCATGAACTATATGCAGACAGAGATAGAAAGATATTCAAGGAACACGATGGTATATGCCTAAGAAGCATGGACACATACAACTATACGGCAGTAAGTGGGGGTAATAGGAGATAAATTAGATTATCAAGGATCACTGGGTTTATAACTGTTGGCATATCCCAGTTTGGTTATTTGTTTAACTGTGGTAAATAATTTATTAGGAACAAATCCAGGGTGCATAGCAGAACCCTTTAATTGGCTTCAGGGATCAAATGAGAGGCTGTTGCTGAGGATCAAGTAGGAGAAAGCCTGTCGACATATTGAGGAAATTACTGGAAGAAAGAGCCTCAGTGACCCAAGCCAGACAAGTTTGAGCAGAATGTTTCAGTGGCTGGAGTTTTGTAGGCTGGAGACATGTGAAGTAGACCTTTCAGGAAATGTGGCTGAAAGTTCTAGAACCTTGAATGGATCTTTTCATTCTAACTAAGACATGATGGGAGGGGGGTGTCAATATAGGACAGATGCAATTTTAATGTTTGAAATTTGTGTGGGTGGGCATATGCTAAGTGTGTGTTTGGCAGAGGAAGGAGATTAGAGAAAAAAGAAAAGAGAGAAGGTTTTTAGACATTCTATGGAACCTGGAAGGATGATTAGGAAGAGAAGAAGGCAAGGTAGCTTCCATGGCACCAGTTACCCAAATGCAATTTTTGAAGTATTTACCCTTAGGGAGGTATAAGTTATCCAGAACATTTCATGCCTTATTTTCCTGAACAAAAAGGTTCAAGGAGAATTTATTCTTACAACCAATGTTTAGATACATAAAATGTTACATAGCACTTTTTCGGTTAGTAAGATATTTTCAAATCCATTAATTCACCTCACCCTTCCAGTTACTTGCCGAAAGTCATAGAGCAAGAGGGCCACGTTGAAACCGAGCTACAACCCAGATTGTCTCAATTTAGAGCTCCCAGTGAACCAAATACTGGTTCTGATGTAATGACTTCAGGAAGAATGTATAGTGAGGGTCAATAATCTTTCTTCTTTCGGGAGCCTATTTTTTATTTTTTAAAATTTTTATTGTAAAGATGATTACAGATGATGTAAGTCGGGTCATGAATGCATTTCTTTCTGAACAGTGTTATCTTCTCCCTCATTTCTTCCTGCTTCCCTCACCCCTGTGGCTCCCCTTCCCCCCCAAAATTGTAAAATTCATTTCCAAAATAGTATCTAGTATCGTGGTTGCATTAGTTCACCCTTTGTCTCACTGTTTCTGTGATTTCCCCTTCCCTTCCCCAAGTCAGATAAACTAATATGCAAGACAAAGGGTATAGAAATCAAAAACAGTGACAACAAGGAATAAACCAGAGGAAAAAGAAATAACTGAAAACAGTACAATACAAAAATGCTTGCTTCCATTTCTTGGATTTATTTCAATAAGCATCATATCCACATTGCTATTGAGCCATTGTGAGCCTCTGTTAAGAATATCTAGAATCTTCCTTAATAGATATCCTGGAATACATTCTAAACACACACACACACACACACACACACACACACACACACACACACACACACACACACACACACACACACACACACACACACACCAGCCAACAGCAACTGAAAGGAAGTATTCTACAATTGACTTGCAGACTCAGTTGACCTCTTGGCTCAATGTCTGAAAGGAAAATTAAATGGTTTCTCACCTTCTCTGTAATGAGAGATTTTTTTTACCTAGAGAGCAGCAGTAACAGGAAATTAATAAATGCCTGATTAAGCAAGACCCTTTTAAGCTAGCTCTCAGCTGACCTGGGTTGCTTATCTAGAAGCCTCCCTCTTCTCCTTGTGACTGGGTAACTACTGCATCATCACTATCTTCAGGAAGCTTTATCACAAGAGATGACCTTTGTGTTAAATAGTTGGGATTTCTCGCACTGACATGGGCGCAAGGCGCAGCTGTCCCAGATGAGGTCAGCAGGTCCCTGGAGATGTTGTCTGTCTTCCCCTAATATCCTTCATCATTCTCATCATTCCTGTGAATGTAGTTGTTATCATCATCATTGTCACCATCATCATCATCGTCCTTAGCATTTTTTCCTATGATTGCTACCAAAATACAGAGATTACATTGAAGCAAGACCTCTGTCTTCTAAGGAAAAATAATATCTTAAATTCACAAACATTTAATAATTGGTTTCTTAGAAACTGCACAGATGAGGTCCTAATATGCATACTTAACTACCATTTAAAAGCACACAAAACTTGGAACTGGGTATAATTTTTAGAGTCATGCTTTGACATAGAGTCAAGTTCTAGATCTGACACTTACTGACTAGATGAACTTGGCCAGGAGCCTCGGTGTTCTCTTATAAAACAGGAAAAGATTTCCTTTATAACGTTTAGGGAAGAATAAAAGAGTTACTGAAAGTGAAGTACATGAGAAACATTTGAGTATTGGTCTTCATTCCTTTCCCTTATCTAACTATTCTCCCATTTTCTAGAATCACCAGCTGCCTCCCACAAAATATTTGAAAATTAAAATATCTGCTGAGAAAAAAATAACTTTGCAGGTGTCAATGTTATTTTTATTCTGCTCTGTGAAGACAAGATAGGACTGGACAATCTTCCACCAAAGCTTAATTAGAGTTTTTCCAATACTTTATTTGTATTTGTTTTTGCTTCCTTTGTTCAAGTTAGGTTTTTAGGCAACTAAAATGAGATGCTCACCAAGAGTCATCCTTTGTAACAGTAATGACACAAATTACATTGTTCTCCCAGGGTTTGAAACACCCAGCCATTAAATTTAAGTATGGGAGCTTGGCAATTCTTTTCAAAAGCAAAACAGCTGTTTCCCTTTTGCTTATTTTTTAAAGACTTTGTACATCTGCTCAAAGATGTACACACTCTATTGTAAACCCAGAGAACTAACATGATAAACACTAGCTACTGGCATGATCAACAGAGGATGAGCTACTGAATTTTATTCTCAAGGAATTGCACAGTGTCCATACATGAAGCAAGATAGTGCTTATACAATGTATTTGATGTTGTTCCAAGCTCTTGGTGATTAGTAAGTTGTTTTTAATTATTATTCTTTTTAAGTAATAAGTTGTTCAGTGCTCACAAGGTTGGGACCAGTACGATTCCCACTTTGAAAGTGTAGCATGGAAAATTTAACAACTTGCTCAAGAGGGCCTAAGTCCTAGCAGGATGGGCCAAAGTGAAGACTCAGGCAGACTGGCTCTAACACCCAGGGTCTAATAGGTTCTTCTACTTCCCATTAACTGACTCATTGAATCTATTTCATTCACTGATCCTTTATATTATCTCAGTCATTTAAGGAATGTCCTTACCAAGTCCTTGGGATTGTGTCACTGGTAAGGGCAGAATCCTCAAGTGAACGAGAAAAAGGTGGATCTTGAAAGGTCCATGTTGGCCTAAGTATCTGTGAGCAAAGAGGGTGCTCACATTGGGTCAGGAATAACTTTCATTTCACAAGCCCCTATGAGGGTTCTGACCCAACCACTGGTTCTACTAACAGCAGGAGAACTATTCAGTCCCACAAACACTGTGTGAAGAGCTCGTAAACATGGCAGGGGTGGAGGTAAAGAGAACTGTGGCAGGTTCCATGCCCCTAGGTCATTGTCTGCAGTAATGCCAACATCACACACAATAAATCCATGGCACAGTTACGTCTGGGACACAAGAGAGCAAATCAGGACCATCCAGCTCAATACACACTTGTTAAAGAAGGTTCCTGGACATAGTGCGTAACACATCATAGACATGAGTGAATTGGTGCATGCATGTAATCAAGGATATACCTTCATGAGACACGAAATGAGAAATAGACCCAGGAAAAGAGAATGAATAACACAGCTTACCTCCAGCTGTAGCTCATACATAAAATCCTTTGTGATCTGATTCTGATTCAGGAGGTCCAGACTGGAACTTGAGTCTGAGATTGACCAGGGCTGGTGATACAGTCGCTGTGGTCCATGGGCCCCTCCTCCCCCTTGAGGTACAAGGTGGTGATATGAGAAATGGGAATGGACTTCAGAAAGGAGAACACATACCTGGCCCTGAAAGGTGTTCAAGAAATTCTAAAGGGATAAGAATAGTAAGGTCTTGTTGCAACAATGAGAAGTACAAAATGTCATGTCAAAACCAGCTTTACAATGTCGGTGTGGGGGGGGGAGGGGAATATAATTGGTTGGGGGGAGGGGAGAGGCGGGGAAGGGAGGTGAAGGGTAAACAAAGGAGGAGGCTGCAATGCTTGGTAAGAAATGTATGCATTATCCTGCCCACGTAATTGTAACCCCTCTGTACAGTATGTTCTCAAATAAAATTAAAAAAATTTTAAAAAAAATGTAAATACAAAATTGAAATACTCAAAAAAAAAAAAAAAGAATAGTAAGGTCTATGAGTGTTTGGACAATGATTAACTCAAGTTGACTCAGTTTCACAAAAGCAATGGCAAACATTTGCTGAGTAACTTTCATAAGCTACTTCTTGTACAAAGTACCTGACAAACATCTTTTCTACTAACATAAGTTAAAACCCTAAATTCAAATTGGGATACTTTTGATTAAATATCAACTATAACCAAACAATTCTTTTGAACATTTTTAAAATAATTTAATTTTTTTTTTCAGGTCTGGTCGTGGGGCCTGAACTCTGAGCCTGGGTGCTGTCCCTCAGCTCTTCAGCTCAAGGATAATGCTCTACCACTTGAGACACAGAGCCACTTCCGGCTTTTTTCTTTTTGCTTATGTGGTGCTGAGGAATTGAACCCAGGGCCTCATTCATGCAAGGCAAGCGCTCTACCACTGAGCTACCTTCCCAGCCCCAAAATAATTTAATTTTAAATTAACTTAGTAACCAGAAAATGTTCGCAAGATGAAAACTGTATTGTGTACGTTAGAAACAACAGCTTTGTTCTCTTGACTCGTGAGTCCAGAAACATTTCTTTTAAATCCAGTAAGCCACGACTCACACCTTTCATGCTTGCTATTGGGCAAGAAATTAGCATTTGCTTGAGTATTAGGTCACCATCCCACAACTACTCTGTTGAACTAGGTCTAGATTTCTAATTTTAAATTCAAAATTACACTTTGTGAGGAACCTAAGCAACTCCATTTCACTTAAGACCCTCATCTCAGTTCTGCAACTTAACCCTTGCCCCACTTCAGCCCCAATGCCTAGAATTACGGTATCTGAAATTCAGAACTGCAGGTCGTGACCATTAGCTAAACCAGACACATTGCAGTTTAGTACCTATCCTCTTGAGACTCCCCTGTGGTGCAAGCCAACCAGTTTAAAGCCCCCTTGATCTAACCAACAACTTGTTTCTGGTCCAATCATACTATAGAGTTGTTTTATGATTCTCCCGCGGTTTGTTGTCATTTGTTACAAGAAGTTATGATGTATGCAAAGCCCCTGACTTTCCTAAAAAATGTATAAAAAGTGCTGTAACCCTGGGCTCGGGGCCTCTCAGTGTCATGGGCTGCTGCCATGTACACGGGGGGACCAAGCTCGAGTTTGCAATAAAGACTCCTTTGCTTTTACATTGGTGACAGTCTCTGGTGGTCTTTTGAGTAAGGATTTCCGAATTCGGCTTTACTCTGTCTAGCTAGCCTTAGGTTTCTGCATTGCCTAGAGCTGGGTTATTGGGAACTATTATTTTCAAAAAATAGCTAGAGAAGAGAAAAGGAAAGCAAGAAAGATAAGGGAGAAGAGAGAAGGGGAGGGGAGGAGGGAAGAAAGAGGAGGGGAGGAAGGCAGATGCAGCAGCAGAGATGTACTACCACATCTGTTCCCACAGAGAGCACTGAAGCAGTCTCCTTTTCTGTGTGTTGATTGCTCCTGTGTTTGTAGCATTTTCCCCTCCCTTTGGCCAGCTTATCAATTCCTCTAGGTGTTTCCACAGGGAAAGACAACTGCAGGAGAAGAGAAAAGGAAATAAAAACCTGAGACAGACAAAAGGAAAAAGCAGAAACACATGAAAGGAGGTCAGATATGGCAGTCCTGACTCATTTCTATTAAAGCCAAGAGTTGAAAACGGTCATACACGAGTCAGCCTGTGTGTGACCCTCATCCGTGCATTATTATGCTGAGTAGAATAGACAGCCATTGACAGAGGAAGAAAAGCCAGTGTTTGGAGAGGAGAGTGACGTGGGTTCCAATCTCAGAGTGATCATGACGACACGTGCTTTCGCATACAATCAAACCTACTCAGCCTCTTTCCTCTCTTTAAAATCAAGCAATACTGTAAAACACATTTTTTATCTTTGTTTTCACAACATCCCATCCTTGTGTTGTGGGTCTCAACATTTCTCACTTCCTTTTCTAGAATAAACCCTACTCCATTTTTTTTTTTTTTTTTTTTACAGTCATGGGGTATTCTCAGCCTAAGTTCCTAAAAGTAAAAAGCAACTCAAGCCAGCCCAGCCAGCTCTCCCACCTCACCGGCATTTGTAAGACACACCAGGGTCCCAGAACAACTGGGAACTGCCTAACTTGCTCATTCCATTCCTGCTCTCAAATCCCCTGAGTGTCCTGGGTTCTTGTTCTTCCTGAAGCCAGAGTGAGTTTGAAGGCTCTCTTCCTCTTTTGTAAAATGAAGCAGTGTGGATTTTGATTGCTCACCCAAGGATTCCTAAGTGATGCAAATACTCAAACAGCAAGAGTTTGTGCAGTTCTAGATTTAAAGCAAAGACTCCATATCTCATCTGAAGAATTGTTTGTTATTAGAGAATTACTTAAGGTTATATCATCAATCAATCCTAGGAAACTCACAAAGCATCTATCAATCAATCAATCTATCTATCTATCTATCTATCTATCTATCTATCTATCTATCTGTCTGTCTGTCTGTCTATATTTCTATCTTCTATGACTTATATGTTTATATACAATATATAATGTGTATGTGCCCTTTCTGATAAATGTAAGAAAAGCTTCAAGTTACTATGAAAAGTACTTTATTTGTAGTCAGATTTTATAATTATAGACATTTTGTTACAAGATTCTGTATTTTTTTTAAGATTAGTTTTGAAGTGGCATTAGGTCTACAGCAAAAATCAGAAACTGTAAAGTTGTGTATGTCTAAATATTTTGTTCTGACATCAATTTTTGCTATAAAATATAACATATAGCCCTGTAAAACTTCTAATTGAATATAATCCATTGCACAGGTAAGGAAATATCAGGATATCGTATTGATAAGAGGTTGTGTTTTCTTCAACATTTAGAAGCCTATTCCCCATTTCTGCAAAGCTCTTTACGTTTCCTGCAGTGGAAGCTAGGAATCATGTGCCTTTTTCTGTAAACACTGCTTATTTATTATTTATTTGCAAGATTTCAGAGGTGCTCTTCCTCTCAAGAGCTCAAGGTCATGTACAGAAGAATTCAGTCATTTCGGCCATAAACATCCTTTCAAGCATGAAGGACAGCAGTAAAAGGAAGGTCAAAGGCCAGTGTGTCTTAGTGTCTTAATTGGACCTAACCACTGAGTAGAGCACTGGAATAGCTTACAAGCCTACAATTTAACTACATGTAGCTATAGTTATATGTAATATTATATATATATGAATATAAATATATAACCTCAAGAAAAAATAATCAGGTGTAAAATGATCATAGCAGGATTTTCTACAGCAACCCCTCAACTGTCCATCAATAAGAACATAAATAAAAATTTACCTTCCTCATGTAACTGTAACCCCTCTGTACAGTATCTTTAAATATATATTAGAATAAAAAATAGGAACATAAATATACAACATGTAGTATATTCGTACAATGGAGTATAATCTAGAAATTTAGGAACACAAAAGCACTTGCATTATAAGAACCATGTCGGTAAATCTCTCAGATGTATGGAAAAACAAACCAGACCTAATTGTATACCCTATATAATTCCATTTAAAGAATAAAAGACAGCAAAAGTAATCTATGCAGTAGAGGTAGAAGTGACTGGAATGCAGGATGGGGGTGCTGAAAATGTCCCTTGTCTTCATCTGAGTTGTGTGTGTGTGTGTGTGTGTGTGTGTGTGTGTGTGTGTGTGTGTGTGTGTGTGTGTGTGTGTGTGTTACTGGGATTTGAACTCAGGGTCTTATGCTCTCACTTGGCTTTTTCACTCAAAGCTGACACTCTACCACTTGAGCCACACCATTCCAATTTTGATTATGTATCTGCTTACATAAAAGTCTCTTGAACTAAGATTTTATCACTTTACTATATAAGTTGCACATTAGCTATACCTCCCATCCCTTAGGCAAAGAAAGTTTAGTTCTCAGGGCCTTCAGATTCTGCTGGGCTTCACAAAAAGGCTTTCATGTCTTCTAAGATCAGAATAGAAGAAAGTAAATTCCATCCTAGCCTGGAGTATACCGTTTTTAAACCAACAGTCATGAAACACAGCTTTTCTTTTGCATGGAATAGGAAGCGAGTACACAATGATGAAAGTACCTCCAGTCTACCAAGGTCGCAGTGCAGCTCTGATACATTTGCAACACTTAGGAATGTACTGGTTTTATGGCACCGACTCAGTGGTAGAAAGCATTCGGACCACGTGCTCTTCTCATTACTCAGCCTGTTTCAGCTTTTAACAGTTCTTACCCCCTACCATGAAGCTCTTACAGGCTAAGTAGCCCTGTCCCTCTGTGTCAAGAGAAGGAAGGAAGCCTCTCTCTGTCTGTCTTTCTGTCTGTCTGTCTGTTTTTCTGTCTCTGAGATGTAAAGGCAAAGAGGGAAATAGATCTTACAGTCGTCAGCCCAAAGGGTTTGGATACAGGCTGGCGTGAAGAAGACCTTCAGGAATACCAGAAAGATGGCAGCTCTGTGTTTGTTACCCCATTCCCCACTCCAGATGCACCCCCACAGCATGACACAGGACTGCAGAACAGAAAGAGGGTCACAGACAGAGTATGATTTGGACTTTACTTCTGGAATACTCTTCACCCACTGCATTGACTCTATGGTTGGGGGAGAATGCCAGGGGACCAGGGGAGCCCTCTGTGTGCTGCACACCTGGCCAAGAACTGGAAGACTGACTCATCCTGAGAACCTCCTAACACCACCCCAGGCTTGGCTCTGCAGGAGCACACAGGTGTGTAAGGCTCCTAAGGGGTCCCTGTCCTCAAGGTGCTGCATTCCGGCTGGCAGGACAGGAGAGCTATTGGACTAAACTAGAGAGATGACCATTGGGTTCACTGGAAGCGATCAGACAGATCAAAACAGGTTCTTGGGGTGTGCTGAAACTTTATCCAAAGATGAAGTGAAATAGAATGGGAGACATAAACCTAAAAAACAGCCCCACCTAAATATTTTCATGGCCTTGGAAGAAATTACTTCATTTCTGCAGTAACTCCAGCACTCGATGGCTGGGGGCCAAAATCAGCCTCGCCATTTGTGATGACTATGACAACAAATTATTTACCTTCTGTATCCTTCATTCTTCCTCCTATGTAAAGCAGGCATTATAATAGCATCAACCCCCAGGATAATAAGGATTAAGAGTTATTGCTTGGGAATTCCTGACTAGAATAGTGCCTAGCATGGAGTGTATGTGAATGTATTCTTTCTAAATGATCATTTCTCATTATTATGTCTTCTTCCAGTTTCCTATTTCTAAATTGAGGCCAGGACTTACTAAGTGTCTTCAAATGATTCAAAGTATTGCTCTGATCTTCCTTTAAATAATCTTCCGATTGTCATATCACACAACTGTTTTATTAGTGCTGTGGGGTTTGGGTTTCAATTAAAAACCCTCTCTCCCCAAGGTCACAAATCCTGATATAATAACACTGGAGATTAAAGACAGTTGGTAGCTGAAGCACATTTAGCTTGTACCACTGAAAATAGCTCAAGAGAGTATACACGCATTGTTACTGAAAGGTTACTTTTTGTTTGGCTAAGCATTAAAAAAAAATCACTGTCATACCATAGCAACCAGACTGGTAATGATACAGAACAGGCTGAACTGATAAAAATATCTATGAAACTATCCAGATTGATGATATATCCTAAAAATAAGCTTAACAAAATAGTGAACGAAATGAATGGGGTCAAATTTCCCATACATGTCATTTCGTGTTTTATCTATTTATTTATTTTTTTACTTTTTGAAAGCTGAAATACTCACTTTGAAATTGATTTGAACATTGCCATCTGTGAAAGGCCCTCAACTGGGGACAATAGCAAGACACATTTGTAGAGCTAAGGCCAACATTCTAAGGGCAACAATCGGATAACATGTAGCCCGACATTTAGCATTTAGACTTCCCCATACTGAATCTTTCAAAGCTATATTTAGAAATAGCTGATGCTCTATAGAAAGCCCCAGCTTATTTTCCCCTCTCTGTTTTTACTTCTCTCTTCAAGATTTCAAGACAGATGAGCGAGGTTGCATTGCCAGTTTTAAAAGCAAACGGAATTTCCAATGGTAAAGTCTAACATTAGAGAAGCAAAACCCTTCTCCAACAGAGGAGCAGGAGGTTCTGACAGTGTTTGAAGATCCGTAGCCACCAGGCAGGCGTTCCAAGGACGTGAGCTGTGTGTCTGCAGGCAATCCACATTCTATGTCCCAAGGATACTGTGACATCTACAAGGCTGAGGGACTCCAAAAGGTATTGGGGATTTTTCTGGGACCTTGTCTTCTTGTCTTTGAGTCCATGGATGTGGGGAACACTTCTGAATCCCATCATCTTCATTCAGTCAGTTCACCCAACAAACATCAATTGAATTGCACAGATGAAAACTACAAGACGCATGTATGTGAGGAACTTGCAGTTTGAGAGAAGAAATTTAGACATGTAATGACATGTACACTTTTAGGATTTTCATATAATCCCCAAAAGTTATTAATGCTATTACTATTATAAATCTATATCAATACCATAAAATGTACATGTTGAAATAACATTTATACTATTGTCTAGTTTAACCTTACTATTGTAGGGAACATTAGAAGTCCTCTCTCTCTCTTTCTCTCTCTTTCTCTCTTTCTCTCTCTCTCTCTCTCTCTCTCTCTCTCTCTCTCTCTCTCTCTCTTCTCTCTCTCTCTCTCTCTCTCTCTCTCTCTCTCTCTCTCTCTCTCTCTCTCTCTCTGCTCCTCCTCCTCTCTCTCTCCCCCCACCCCCACCTCGTGCCTGTCCTGGGACTTGAACTCAGGACCAAGGGTCTATCCATAAGATTTTTTGCACACACAAAAAAAATGTAAAAAAAGAAAAAAAGATTTTTTGCTCAAGACTAGCACTCTACCACTTGAGTTCTAGCTCAATTGACAATAAGAGTTTCACAGACTTTCCTGCCTGCACTTTGAACCCTGATCCTCAGCACTCAGCCTCCTGGGTAGCTATTTTACAGGCATAAGCCACCAGTGCCTGGCTGGTTCTCTTATCTAACTGCATTCCTATACTCATTAATCATCTTCTCTTTATCCATGTTCTTTCCCCCCCAACCTTCCCAGGCTCTGGTAGCTGCTATTTCTTCTCTCTGCTTCTGTGAGAACAACCTTCCACATGTAAGCTAAATCACATACTATTTGTCTTTCTGTGGCTGATTCACCTCACTTAAGTCCTCCAGCTCAAACATGTTGCCACAGATGACAGAATTTCATTCTTTTTTATGACTGAGTAATTTTCCATTGTGTATGAAAATCACATTTTGCTTTTACATTCATCCACTGATGGACCTTTAGGTTGGCTCCATATTCTGGCTATTGTGACTAGTGCTGTAGCAAATCTGACAGTGTACATTGTCCTTTGATACTTCCTTTCTTTTGGATACACACTCAGTCTTGGGATTACTGGATCATAAAAATACATCTATTTTTAGTTTTTTGAGGAACCTGCATACTCCTTTCTATGATGGCTGCACTAATTTATATCTCCCTCCCCAAACCTGCCAGCACTTGATTAAACAACATAATTCCAAGTACTCTGTGACACATATGTATTAACATGAATTAGCATATATAACATGCAATAAATGCTCCATAAAAAAATCTATCAGCCTTTCAAAATCTAATTTGTACACCATGTTAATCTCAGAGCTCCTTGATTTACCAGTTCTATTTCCATTTCTTTGCAAGTATCTCAGAATGCCCCAAACCTGCTGTATTACCTGCTCTTTAGCCAAGAGACAAATTTTCATGCAGACATTAGGAGGTAAACATGGAAACCAACTAACCTGCATTTCCAGCGTTAAAAAAAAAATCCTTTCTGGCCCTACACCAGTGGCCTGTGATCCTAGCTACTGAAAAGGCTGAGATCTGAGGACTGCAGTTCAAAGCCAGCCAACACTGGCTAATCTCCAATTTACCACCAAAAGGCCAGAAGTGTAGCTGTGGCTCAAGTGGTAGAACACTAGCCTTGAGCAAACCTCAAGAACAGCACTCAGGCCCTGAGTTCAAGTCCTAGTACTCTCCCTCCCTCTCCCTCACTCTCTCTCTCTCTCTCTCTGTCTCTCTCTCTTACACACACAAATCAATTCTGTTCTCTACTCCATTGGATATACCCTTTCTTTAAACTCTCATCAAGTGCTTTAATAGCATGTTAAGAATTGAATATTTGCCAGTATTTGGTGCTAGTAAAAGGGCTTTAGCATATAATAAATAAAAAGTAAAATTTCAATGGAAATCAAAGCTAAGTCACACACTAAAAAAGACACAGACAAGGCATACTCAGATCACTGGAAGGGAAGAATCATTTTGCCATCACACTCGTTAAGTTCTGAGCTTAGCAGTGGCTCTCTGCCATCACAATCGGAGCGATGCAAACTTCTGTGCACACAATCAAATGAGACGTGTTGACTTTCAGTTGCTTCTCACTCATCCTTAGGTGCTTTCCCGTCTGTTTGTAGAACACCCATGCTGCTTAGCAATATATGTCCAAACCACTAACTACCATTGTGTCTACAGGTCAAATGCTTTGGATAACCAGTTCAGCAGAGCAGCCCCTTCCAATGATGCAGCCTCTCAACCCGCCACGGGTGTGAATTTTAACAACATACCACCCCATGCCAGGAGCCAGGAGCTGCGTAAACAAGAGACCTGGGTCCTTGCCGCTGCACATGAAACAGTTGCTGATGTCACATTACTTAGCACTGACTGGTAACACTGGGGCTCTTCCTGGAATCAGGAAATTGGACTTCTTCCTTCCCATTTAAATTCATTTATGGAACTGATATAAAGAGTTCAAGCTAGCCTTGCAATATACTTACAAACAGCCCATAGCCTTTGATGACAAAAGCCCCCCCCCCTCCTCAGAATGAGGACACTGCAATGGAGGTGTTTTGTCCTGCTAACTGTGTGGTAAATATTCAGTAGTTTACTGAAAAAGCACTCATTTGGACACTTAGGAAGACACATAAAAAGAAAGACATCCTCTAAAATGGGCAATCTGTATAAATCTTCTCACCTTAATAAACATGGGGAGAAAAGTCTCAAATCATAATAGCAATATTGGCATAAGGGATCATTATTTCAGTTAAATTCTCTGTAAAAGGAAGGTGTGTTCCTCAGTCTCCGGGCAGACCTGTCTACCAGTGGCACAGGCATTTGGGGCCTCTGCTATGACAAGCTGCCCTGAATCTATCTGTTCAAGCAGAGAGAGGCGCTGTCACTGGGTCTCAAGGACAGATGACAGTGCACCTGGGCAGTCAGGAGCAGCTCAGCGCATGGCAAGCAATTCAGCTCTCTGCAAGAGTGATTTCAAGGAGGATATTTTCAATTATCTGCTGTCTATGGAACCTTTGCAATAAGTTTAATTGGAATAGACAGAGTATTTGAAGGGCAGAACTAATAATACAGTTGATTGGTAATGACAGATAGCAAGGAAGCGAGTATACTAGTTAAGCCAAAAGTGCTTTTTGAGAATGGTATTTTAGAAAATAAAAGTTCTAATTATAATTTTCTAATATTCAAATTCTGGAGCATTAAATCATTCTCTTAGATAGAAGGTACAATCTAGCAGTTTTATAATTGTATAAAGACATTGACAGCACTGGAAATAAATCACTGGAATGCCAGGTTCCTGTAAATTGACAGAAACATAGGAAGTCCAAGTAATAGATTGGCTCTGATTTGTTTGTAAAACAGATTTTCCCTTTACCTACATCCATGGCTTCAGTGTGTTGTGTTGTATGGTTTGCTGCATTTGTGGTAATAAGAATGTACCTATAAATCAAGTAAACACACTGGATGGTTTAAAAAATACACTGGGACATGATAAATTATACAGGTCTCTAGACAGTCAAACAGTAAGACCCAAGGGGATATTCATAAGAGAGAATCACAAAGTCTCAATAGCTATGTGCATATGATCATATAAAATAATATTTTACAAAATGAACTCCAAGAAATAGAAACAAGAGATTTTTGTTGATGGTGGTGGTGTTTTTGTTGTCTTTTCCTTTTGTCTTATTTGTTAGTTTGTCTTTGGGAAGGTGAGGTAGCACAGAAAAGGTAGGACATGGGATGAAGAAATGCAGCAGTGGTACTCACTAGATACTGTGTTGAAAATGAACAATACAACTGGTGGGTAGGGATGAGAGGAAAAAACTGGGAGAGAGCAAAGGAGAGATAACATAGTCCAGAAAGAAATGTACTCATTACCTGACTGTGCATCACCTCTACAATAACAATAAAATATGTTTTTAAAAAAGAATGCACTATGGAGACACCATTCAATTTTCTTTCATGTTCTCCTTGTATGAGAGCAAATTGATTACAATTATGAATTTTCCAAGGAGAACCGTGTTGCTTGACTACCCTGTAGATGTGAAAACACAACTTCCATTCGCTGTCAGTGTGAGAAGGGATGGAGTGCATCCACATCAGTCCTTTTGGAGTCTTTCTAGGAAAGATGTCATATCAAAGAATTTTTTTCTCAGCAACTAAAATGTCACTGAGTTATAAATTATCACATTATATTAAAATTAACATATATCTCACTCACACATTCTGACACAGTTTTCAAGATTACATCGGGTATTTAAAAAAAAACATATACACATTGTGAGTAATGGGATCTGGATGGAAATTATTTATTCTGGTGTGTTCACTGGTGTTCCTGTTATTTCAGCTCTAGGTAATTTCATACTCATGTTTTTCAAGATTCCTAAGCTTACTTCTATAATTCAAAGTCAGACTTCAGGCAACTAAGTGAGGATAGAATGAAAAGGAGATAAAAAAGAAAGTTCAAGAGAAAGAGGAACGGGTGTATTTAAAAAAAAGAAAGAAAGGTGAATAAGAAGGGCACCAGACAATTAAAAAAACAAACAAACCATGAAAAAGAAGGTTGCCAGTGGCTCACACCTGTAATCCTAGCTACTCAGGAGGCTGAGATCTGAGGATCATGGTTCAAAGCCAGACCAGGCAAGAAAGTCTATGAGACTCTTATCTCCAATCAAGCATCAAAAAAGCCAGAAGCAGAGCTGTGTGGCTCAAGTGGGAAAGCATTAGATTTGAGCAAAAAGTTCAAGCTCCAGGATCAGCACAAAATAAAAGTGAGAGAAGAATGATAAGGTAACAATAGAAAGGAAGAAAGGTAATGCTGCAATTATTAGAAAAATATAACACTTGTCTTTCCTGGGGTGTGAGTTAAATGTTTTATAGCTCTTTACCACTGATCTTCCAAACGTTCCCTGGTTGGTTGACTATCCACACACCTTTGCCTATTCTCCATCCTTCAGTTACTCTATGCATGAAATAATCATGGCCCCAGGAGAGAAATTAGTCTCTAGACTGTGGATAGAACTCCTTCCCACAGAATACTTAGAGAACTGCTTTAATAGACTTGTGCATTCAAATCATAGATGAGCAAGAAAGGAGCCAGAGAGAGTGTGTGTGCAGTGGTGGGTGGTTTACTAATACTAACACTTAAGAGCATAGATTTTGGAATCCAAGACTCTAGGATTGGGCATTCTCTACCACCTAGTAGCTGTGTGGTCTTAACTGGAAATCCATTTAGCCTCTTTGAACTTTAACACCTTAATTTGTAAAATCAGGTGTGAAATTTGTTGTATGAAACACTTAGGACTGTCCTTGCATGAAGTAGGTATTCAATAAAAGGCAACCGTGGTATGATTGTCCAGGCCCCCTTGCCACACACCCCCAAACTCAGCAGAGATGTCAGGGAAGATAAGGGAAGGAGAAGGGCAAGCTTTCTGAGTCACCACCCAATACATGTCACTCTGGAAGCAAAGCCTGAAAGTATCCTGAAGAAATAAACATCATCCTATGCCAAATATTAGAAACACGTTTATCCTATAAGAGGGTGCTTATATTAATTTCCTAGGGCTGCAGTAACAAGTGATGACAAACTAGATGGTTTCAAACAGCAGACATTAATTTGGAGGGAGAAGTCTGAAATGAAGGTTTAGTCAGGGCCATGTTTCTGTCAAAACCTCTAGACTTTATAGACTCTACTAAGGTCTCCAACACAAAGGGAACCTAACACATTAGTGCTTCCTCTTATGACAGCCATATGCATATTCTTATCTGCATCAGGAGTCTCACTCTTCTGAAAAGACATCAAGTTTTGTCAGAGCAAAAGGGTCCAATGACCTATTTCTAAGTGTCTTAGAGAAACATAAAGGCCTCAGCTCCCTCCAACACACCCCTCCAGCCCCCTGCATCTCCCCATGCTGTGATTTTGCGAAACTGTGATTCATTGGAGGCTGGATTCTGTTGATTTGCTGAACAAAGGCTACTCCCTGCTTCCTGGTGTGATGTGTGTAATTACCAATATTATCCAAGTCTGCACATGCTATTTTTCTTCCTTTTGCTGCAAGACTGGAACAACAACGGCAAGAGAAATGTCAGGCAGAGAGGTGAAATTAAACACATCCCACACCCTGCTTTCATGGCTTCCCCAGCTGCCACAGAGCACATGGAGTTCTAGACCTTCACCTTTCCAGCCCCATTCACGCGGCTCACAATTCATCAACATTATGGCAGGTACCAACCAGTAGGGAAGGAGACTGGGACAAATTCAGGCTTCTGAAGAAAAAAGCTGATGCTTTTCCTGGAATCAAGAAATAGAAGATCAGGCCACATGCCTGATCCAATCTGAAGTCTCTTCTCTGAGGCTCATGAGCATTTGTCAGAATATCCCCTCTACAGAAAACAGAGAGGAACTCTGCTTCCCTCCATATTTGTTCAGCATCTCAGCTAACACCCACAGCTGTCTACAGGGCTCCATTGTTCCCAGGGTCTACGCCTACACAGGCTTCAGGGAGAGACTGATGTTTGTTAGATCTATTAGGCGTGTACAGGCTTAATGACCAGTAGATTAGAGGAGAACGGGCTGTGGATATGGAAAGATGCTACTCAAACAGACCTGTGAAAAAATGGCATAGAGGCACCTGAGAGAGTTGACATTGGATGTCCACTTTAACGCTTTGTTTCCTGGATGGTGAGTCTTTTCCATCATTCTCTGCAGGTCTGCAGTGAAGTTTCTTTGATATACTTTGGGTTTTTAACTAAGGACTCAAGACCTAGGTCACCTAAATTGAAGAGGTACAGAAGACTGGTAGCAGCGTGGAGAGGTGGCTGAGAGTACAAGAGAAAGTAAAGCTATGGTTCAGAGCCCAACCAGGGTCAACAGGGTGGATATGTGGGAGGCTTCCCTTCCCAGGAGCATTGTATGGATATTTGTTTGAAATGCAGCTCCATTCACCTGAGACACTTGGCACTCTTTAAAATATTGGTTTATACCAGCCGGGTGCGAGTGGCTCACACCTGTAATCCTAGCTTCTCAGGAGGCTGAGATCTGAGGATCACAGTTCAAAGCTAGCCCAGGCAGGACAGTCCATGAGACTCTTATCTCCAATAAACCACAGAAAAACTGTAAGTGGAGTTCTGGCCCAAGTGATAGAGCACTAGCTTTGAGCTGATTGCTGAGAGGCAGTGCCTAGGCCCAGAGTTCAAGCCCCAGGACTGACCAAAAAAAATTGCTCTCAGGAAACAGAGGGCTTTTGAAGATGTATTTCTCTTGGTGTCAGAAGCAGACAGGAAATTTGGGGACGTTTTAGCATCTTGTGACCTTGTAATTTCAACAAGACCTTGTGGATCTGATGGTCCTTCATAAGTAAGCATCTGTTTCCAGGCTGCTTCATGAAAAGCACAATCTGGGAAGAGTGAGGGAGCTCATCCCAGGGAAGCCATCAGGGGCACTGTCATAAGCCAAAATCAGAGCAGCTGCAATCCACACAGACAACGTGTGGAACCGTCTGGATATTTCAGTCAGGATCTCCAGTAGGTGAACCTGAAAAGCTCAGAAAAATGCAGTGGGCTCTAGGGCAAGTCACATTGCTGTGTAAGGAGATGGATGCTGGTCTACATGAGAAACTAAAGCTCCAGCCCTTGACCTGAATATGCTCACCTGTCTCTGCTCAGTTCTTCCATGTGTAGTTTAGAATTGGAGAGAGAGGTAGAACTTGGAATCTGATTCCAAGTAGGAGGCAGAGTTGAACCACATCTTGTACTCATTTTGGAGATTGCCAGATACCCTCCAAATTTCTAGCATGATTCCCAAACAGAAAGAAACTGCAATTTGGAAGTTTTTTTCAGATGTGAACACAGACTAAATATTGTAGAAAAAGCAACAGAGTAATAAGAGGATACGTCCTGTGAAAAAGACAGACCAACACTTACCAGAAGTTTGCCTCGGTTTCCAAATCCGTAAAATGGACCACTAATTCTACCGCTCTTGCCACACTATAATAGTGGTTCAGTGAGGTGAAGCATATGACCCATTTGACAGAAATGAGAGACAAATTTTTTAGTGGCTAAAACCTGTTATCATTACATTAAGAACTAAAGAGCAACCGTTTCCTTTTTCTAAACAGAAAAAAAAGGGCAGGGGGCAAGGAAAATTTTAAATAACCTCCAAGAGAAGAATTTTTAGCTCTGAAAACAGCTAGATTCTGCTAAACTAACAAACAGGAGTCAGGCTCGCTAAATCTCAGCAACCAAGCTCAGAGAAAGAAAGCAGATATTTGCTTTTGTTCCCGAGATTTTTAATACAGTGGATAATGAGAAGGCTGAGTTCATTATGGCAGCCAAGTCCTAAAAGACCCAGAGCACCAAAGATTCACTCTACGCCTTGTCTGACTCCCTGCTAGCTTTCTTTTGGCCATTAGGCCTCATATAATACATTCTAATGGCTTAAAATGACAGCATTTTGTTTACAAAATGACTCCATTCCTCAGGAAACCCAAGAGCCTGTACATACTAAAGGGGCTATTGCTAGAAAATAAAGTACATTCTGTGACAGGCATCCATTCCACCTTTCTGCCCTGTTACCCATTTGGGGTCAAATTTGAACATCTATCAACTCAGGAGTACAGCCTGATAAACACACAAAAGAATAAAGCTGGGAACTCAGTAAAGGGGAACCGAAGTCCAATGCTCGGCATTAAAACTAGGAAGAAGGATTTGACCCACGTTTTAAGTACTTAGTCTGACCAGGAGATGCAAGTTCTACGGTCATGTGGATGTGCTCTCTCTGTGGTGTGTTCAAATGTCTGTTATTCTTAGACCAGAGCAATACCAGGGCCCAAAATCCTCTCTCCTCTCACTTCTAATGACAGAAATGCAAACCACAAGTACAGTCATGTATCTCAGAACAACAATTGGGTCAATGACAGAGCACACATATGAGCAGGATCCCACAAGATTATGCAATCTAATGAGTCATAGCCTTTCATCTATATAAGTGCATTCTATGACGCTTGTACGATGGTGCATTTCCAATGCACGTCTCAGAACACACCCAATTACTGAGTGACACGTGACTTTCTGTAAGAGGCAGAATTTACAGGTTTAAAACAATAAACCAAATACCAGTCCCAAATTACCAACGTGTTAGCCCACTTTGGTCTTCTTTGAGCAAGAAGAAGAGTTTTGTAAGAAAGAGACCAAAGGTCTTTGGAGCTCCTGTATATTCTGGTTATTAATTCCTCGTCAGATGTGTAGCTGGCCAAGAGTTTCTCCCATTTTGTAGGGTTTTCCTTCAGTCTAAAGACTATTTCCTTTCCTGAAGCTTTTAAGTTTGATGTAATCCCATCTGTCCATCATTGTTCTTGTTTTCTGAGCTATGGGAGCCCCATTCAGAAAATTATGGCCTATATCAATATATTCCAGTGTTTTCCCTAATTTTTCCATATTCATTCAGAGCTCATTGATTAGAATTTAATTAATTAATTAATTAGAATTGAATTAATATGCAATGGAGGTAAGGGCCTACTTTAATTCTTGTCTGCATGGATATTCAGTTTTCCTATCACTATCTGTTGACAAGTCCCTCTTTTTCCCACCATATATTTATGGTTCCTTTGTTAAAAATCAGATGGCTTTGCCTGTGTGCATTTATTTCCAGGTTTTCTGTTCTGTTCCATTTTTCTTCATGTCTGTATTTTTGTGTCATGCTGTTTTTGTTGCTATAAGTTTATAGTATAATTTAGAGCCTAGTATTGTGACACTTTCAACATTGCTTTTTTTTTTTTTTTTTTTTTTGGGTCCGGTCGTGGGGCCTGAACTCTGGGCCTGGGCGCTGTCCCTCAGCTCTTCAGCTCAAGGCTAGCGCTCTATCAACATTGCTTTTTATCCTCCCTCAAAACTATTTTGCCATTTGGGTGTGTTTTGTGTTTTGATGTGAATTTTAG
Source organism: Dipodomys merriami (assembly GCF_024711535.1). Classification (NCBI taxonomy): domain Eukaryota; kingdom Metazoa; phylum Chordata; class Mammalia; order Rodentia; family Heteromyidae; genus Dipodomys; species Dipodomys merriami. Next base: position 21,924,152 of record NW_027206179.1, on the reverse strand, counting down.
GACTAATTTTTATATTCCTGTAAAGAACAATATTGGGAATTTCATGGAGAATTGCACTGAGTCTATCAATGGTTTTGGTAGTCTATGAGTGAGTTCTTTCCATTTTCTCATTATCTTCAATTTCCTTCTTGAAGCTTTTTCTCCTCTTTGATTGCTTTTATTCATAGGTTTTTTTTTAAGCTAGTGTAAATGAAATTGCTCTCCTGATTTCTTTCTGAGCTTGTTTATTGTTGGTGTACAGAAAAGCTACTGGTATTTTATATGCAGATTCTGTATTCTGTTACATTGTTGGTTTATCAGACCTAGGAGTTTAGGGATAAAAATCTTTAAGGTCCTTTTTGGCATAGGATTATAGCATCTGCAAATAAGGATAAATTGACTTCTTCCTTTTGTGCATGCATCCCTTCTATTTCTTTTTCTTGCCTTATTACTCTTCTAGAAATTCCAGTACTAAATTGAATAAGAATGGAGTGAATTGGGCACCTTTATCTCATTTCTGAATTTTAAGAAAATGGTTTTTGTTTTTTTCCTGTTTAGTGTGATATTATCTATAGGCTTGGTATGTATAGCCTTTATTATATTGAGGTATATTCCTTCTATTCCTGATTGGTTCAAAGTTATCATAAAAGGATGTTGAATTTTGTCAAGGGATTTTTCTGAATTAATCAATTGACTTTATGATTCTTCTCTGATTCTCTTTATGTTTTATATCTTATTTATATTTATTGATTTATTTATATTTATTAATTTAGGAAGATTAAATCATTCTTGAATCCCTCAAATGAAACCAACTTAATCTTGATATAATCTTGACTAATTTTGATTTGAAGTCCATTTTATCAGATATCAGTATAGCTACTACTGCTTGTTTTGGGGTCTAATTACTTGGAAGATTTGGGGGGTTTTTGCAGTAAGATATGTTTTTTGTAGTCAAGGTAGTTGGGTCTTATTTTTTAATCCAATTTGCATTCTATGCCTTGATTGGAGAATTGAGGACATGGACATTGAATATTAAAATGGAAAGATATGTGATCATATTGTTGCCATTTGTGGTGTATGTGTGTTATATTGTGTCCTCACTTCTTATCTATTCATCCAGTGGGATTTATTTTCTCTAGCTTTTTACGTTTTTAGTGAGCTTTCTCTGTGTGCAAAGTTCTTTCCAGTATCTTTGTAGTACTTATTTACTAGTCATATATTGATTAATTTTTATAATGGAATGCTTTTATTTGTTCTTTGGTTATGGATGATAGCTTTGTTGCGTATTCTGGGTTCACAGTTATTAACTCTAAACTCTTGAAATATGTCATTCCAAACCCTTCTTCCTTTTAAGCTTACTGCTGAGAGATCTGTTATTATTTGGATAGATTTTTCAATTGTAAATGAATTGACATTTATCTCAGCTTTCAGTACTTTTCGTTTATTCGCTATTTTTAATGTTTTAACTATATGTCATAGGGAGGTTTCATTCTGATCTGGTTAGGTGTCCTAGAAGCCACCTATACTTGGGTGGGCTTCTCTTTTCTGATATTTGAATGATTTTATGGTATTACTTTATTGAACATGTGCCCTATGTCTTTAGGTAGCACTTCTTCTCCTTCTTCTTTGCCTATCACTCCTAAGTTTGGTCTCTTAATAGATTGCTGTTTACAACTTCAAGATTCACATTTTATTTATACAGACAACCTTTTTGAAAATTCTTTTCATACTTTTTTCAATATTTTAAAATTTATCTCCTTGGGGCTGGGAAGGTGGCTCAGTGGTAGAGTGCTTGCTTTGCATGCATGAGGCTCTGGGTTTGATTCCTCAGTACCACATAAGCAGAAAAAGCTGGAAGTGGCACTATGGCTCAATTAGTAGAGTACTAGCCTTGAGCTGAAGAGCTGAGAGACAGTGCCCAGGCCCAGAGTTCAGGCCCCATGACTGACAAAAACAATAAATAAATGAAAATACAATTTATCTCCTAATTTGTCTAACATATATGCCTTATCTGTATTCCATTTGATCTACTCTGCTGGACAGGCTTTCATATCTATCTAATATATATGTATATATACACACATATAAACATATATATGTATACATATACATGTGTATATGTATATGCATGTGTGTATATATATGTATATGTATGTAGTATTGTGGTTTTAACTTAGGCCTTGTGCTTTCTAAGCAGTACTCTACCACTTGAGTCACTCAACCAGCTCCTTTATGCTTTATGTTTTGACTGTTAAATGAAATCTTGTTGTTGTCTAGACTAGCCTTGATCCATTATCCCCTATCTCTGCTTCTTGATTATGTAGAATTACAAGCTTGTGCAACCATGTTCAGCCTCAATTGGTTTTATTTATTTTATTATTATTTGACTTACAGAATTTCTAATCTCCAGCTTGATTTTTTTCACTCATATCCATATTGTATGGATATCCATATTTTATTTATCCCCTCATCAGTTGCTGGGCATTTGGTTAGTTCCCTTATTATTAAAAAGTCTGCTATGTACTGTTCCTTTAAAGTCATACTGTTTTCTCATTGAGTAATTTTGGTTTCTACAGTGCATCAAAATTCCAAAGTGTTGATTTATTTTAGTTTATCACATATAGTAGGAATTGTGCTTCCTGTATCCAAGAAATCATCTTTCTTCAACTCCAGGAAAACAACTGCAACCATGTTCCTCAATCCAGCCTCCTCTTCATTCTTTCTACCTTTTCTAGAAACACTGCTGGATAGATATTGGCCTTTCTTATCTTACACTCTCGTGGAAATGCTCTACCTCTTTTTTTTTATTGTGAAAATACTGTACAGAGGGGTACAATTACATGGGCAAGATAATGAGTACACTTCTTATCAAGCATTGTAGCCTCCCCCTTTGTTTCCCCTTCCCATCCTTTCCCATCCTCCCCCCGCCCCCCACAATGCTCTCCGCCCCCCACCAAAGTTGTAAAGTTCATTTTCGACATAACGACTTGTACATCTCATTGTTGCAATGGGTCCACCTGTATCCCTATTTAAACGATTTGTTTTTCCCCTTTCCCTCCACAAATTATACCGACATTAAATACAGTGAAAGCAGGGGTTATACTGTGGGGGAGAGACATACAAAGCAACAAAGAAATAATCTTATAAATGTGTTAGAAACAACCGCATGAAAGAAAAAAAAAACATTTGAATAAATGTAAAGTGGATTTCTCCCCCTCCCCTGTTTACTAGTTTAACTGTATCTAATCTGTCTTTACCGTAACACTGAAGCTTTTCCTATCAGCAAAAATACTTTTCTAAGAATTCTATTTGGCTCTTCTTCAAATATTCTTGGACTCTACTCTTTTGAACTTGTCTTGTTTTTTTCTTGTATCTTAATTCCTTTTTAATAATTTTATTTATCTTAAACATCACTCAGAGAGCTTTTGGGCTAAGTCCATGATCTAATTCTGTATTGTTTATTGTGTAAGTCACTTTTTCCCACCAGTGTCTTATTTTTTTGTCGGTCGTGGGGCTTTAACTCGGCCTGAGCGCTGTCCCTCAGCTCTTCAGCTCAAAGTAGACGCTCTACCACTTGAGCCACAACACCACTTCTAGTTTTCTGGTGGTTTATTGAAGAGAAGAGTTTCACAGACTTTCCTGTCCAGGCTGGCTTTGAACCATGATCCTCAGATCTCAGCCTCCTGAGTGGCTAGGATCACAGGCGTGAGCCACCAGTGCCCAGCCCCCACCAGTGTCTTATAATATTGAGTTGAGATTCCTCAAAAAACCAAAACCAAAAAAAAAAAAAAACATAAAATGTAGTCATATTATGTGTATTCCTCTGTAGAATCTGGCAGAAACAAACAAAAACCAGAAAGGATGCTAATCTTCCTTCTTGATTCTTTTGTATTTCTTGCTTCCTAGACCTAACTCTCACCAGCACTGAGAGCTCCTACTTGGCTCTCTCCTCTCACTCCAACCCTTCTCCCAACCTTTACATATTCAGAGGGACCATCTACATCAGGCCGTGTAATTTTTGATACAAATCTTTAAGCTTCCTATTGCTCTGAATACAAAACTCAAACTCTTCCAGGTGTATATGACCAATGTGTGATCTGCCTCACTTATCTTCACCCAGCTTCTTCTCTTGATTTCCACTCATCATTCACAAGGCTCCAGTACAGTCTCCTTTATCTTCCACACAGAGCCAACAAACATGAAGTGAATTTGCTTAGGGTGAAGAGCAAAAGAGGCTTAAATCACTGAGCTATTGGACCAAGTCTTGCCTGAAGTCTGCTTTGCCATCGTGTTTCCTTCCTTATCCCTCATCATTCAAGCAGCCACCCTCAAATGTAGCCATTGTTTGCAAATCAGAACTGTAATCTATAACGAACTAGTGTTCACTTTATTGATGATAGGTATGTATTGTCTTTTCTCATCCATTAAATTCTTCCTCAGATTCTCTAAACCTTCTATCTCAGACTTTCAAGGAAATAGTTTAGTGCAAACCTGACTTAAACTGTCTTTACAAGAGACCACAATTCAATTTCAAGTTCCCACAGAAGACGATAAAGAAAAGATGTTATCAATATGCAATTAGGAATTCTTATGTTTTGGTATTTAGGGAGCAATCAAATACAATATGTTTGTTATTTAATGTGGCAATAGTTCCTTCAATCAGGTCACTACAGCTTCTGATAAATTACATACAATTTTTCCACCTTATCTAAATATTTACTTTTAAGTAATTAATGACATTTAGCAAACACATCAAAGCTAAGCCTGCAGACAACTGTTCAACATTATTTCATATAACTACACCAGTGACCTACACCACAGAAAAGACCATTTTTCATGACCTAGCAACATTCTGAAAAAGTCTAAGTATGCCAGTCAGCCTTTAAACTCTTTGGAAACAAAGAGTTGTACGATGTGTTTCAGTTCAAACTTATGCTATTGCATTGAAACAACAACAAAAGTGCAGTACTTGGATAGATTTATTGTGAACATCTTCCTGGTTTCATGAATGAGGAGTAAAAGAGAGGAAACCGGTATTGCGCAACTTCTCTATGCAAAGCATCATCCCAGAATAGCTTAAATGTGTACTTACTTTGATTGAAGGTCACCAATTCACAACCAGCTAACACAAGCAGAACAAAACCTGCTGTGCAGAATTCTCTGTGCTGCAACATGCCTTAGCAACTCAAGGCTCAAGGAGGAATTCACTGCTGCCTTCTTTTACTCTGACTTGTATCTTTCACTTAGTGTGATTAATAATGAACTTAGCACTTCATTACTTTCAAATGGCATAACAATCAGTTGCTAAGACAATGCCATTTGGAGAAAGTAAGCAGTTCTTAAGATTAAATTACATATTATTAATAACATCCCTTCAAAATTCTTTAATGGGGTAATGTTGGGCAAATATCTTATTTTAGTTACATCTATAGTGCAAAATTGAAGCTTTTTTTCTGGTGTGCTAACCGTAAGTCATCCCCTTAGAGACGAAGATGTCTGCACAATGCAAGCCTGATCTAAGAGCCTTAGGATGGAGTTTGAGATCAAAAGTGAGATTTATTCACTCAAAATAATGCCGTCATGTAGCCCTTTCCTTCCCTAGCTACTCTTCATACAACAGCAACTCCACTCCATGTCCTGGTCTCTCTGCCCTCTTATCCTTCTGTTTTCCTATAGCAGCAGCTGATACTCTACATTTTATTTCCCTCTCTCTCACCAGAGTGTCAGCTTCCTGAGGCAGAGATTTTCTTTGTTTTCTTCATTGCTCTGTCTTCACCACCTAGGATGGTGCCCAGCACCTGGTAGGATGGAAGGTGAGAGCACCAAAGCTTAACATGCTCAAGGAAAGGAGAGTTCTTTAGAAAAAGACACAAAAGCAAAATGTAGGCATTAGATATGGACAGTATCTGTGCCAATGTCCTAGCTTTGATACTGCACTACAGTTTTGGTGTATGTGATCATTAAGGCAAACAGGGTATAGGGTAACAGACTTTATTTGCATTATTTCCTACAACTTATATAAGCCTATAGTTATCTCAAAATTAAACATTTATTGAAATAGGTATACAAAAATAAATATATAGAAGTATTTATCGAGAATGAAAAATATAAAAACAATAAATGACACAAAGATACTGTATCTACCTAAATATTTCTATTAGTTCACTACAAGCCTCTATAATATTTTTCCTACATTTTTTTACACTGTGATCAGTTCCTCTTATAATAAGGACTGATCATAATTTCTAAAACTAGGGAAAAATATAAATCTTTCCCCTGACACTACTGGCTGCAAGGCAGGAGAAAGATCCTGTGTGGACATGCCTGAGGGAAGCCATAGAGCTGAGGGATGAGCTGAGGCCTGGGCTCCCTGGTATGTAGGGAGCAGGGCAGTAGATAATAAACAAAGATAATATCTTGAGGCTAAAGAAGTGGGATTAGCTTCAGGTTTGGGCAAATATCCCAAGTTATCTCAAAGATTCCTCTACATGAAAGAATCCACAGCCACTCATTGTATCACTAAACCAGTGGTAAGTAATAAAAAGTATTGGAGGACTAGGAAGGTGGCTTAGTGGTAGAGTGCTAGTCTTGTGTGCACGAGGCCCTGGGTTCGATTCCTCAGTACCACATAAGCAGAAAAAGCCAGAAGTGGTGCTGTGGCTCAAGTGGTAGGACACTAGCCTTGAGCTGAAGAGCTCAAGGACAACGCTCAGGTCCAGAGTTCAGGCCCCATGACTGAAAAAAAAAAAAACTCAACCATTAGCAATAAAGTCACATCTTAAGCTTTGTCACTTGATTTGTCATTAATCTTTGATAGCTGTCAGTCCCTTGGCTGCACACATAAACTCAAACACAATGAATCCCAAGGTTTGATCAGTGCCAGGTTTCAAATTTCCCTGCCTCTGTTCCAACTACACTCAACTTGAGAGGAAATGAGGGAATTCTAAATGAGGGAACTTGAAAAAGGGAAGCAGAGAATAGGATGGTGGTTACAGGAAGTCGGAGGTTAGGGAGAAGAGGGTAAGATGAGACATTAATCAACAGCTACAAAATCATAGTCAGATGGGAGGAATCAGTTCTGGAATTTTAGACATTTCAAAACAGTTGAAAGGGAAGATTCATTAAAAAAAACTTCTTTTTGAGGAGATGGATTTGCTAATTATGCTAATTTGATACACAATGTTTACATAGATCAAAACATCAAATTATGTTCCATAAACATGTGCAAATATTGTTCATCAATTAAAAATAAAACTGAAGCCAGACACTAGTGGCTCACACCTGTAATCCTAGCTACTCAAGAGACTGAGGTCTGAGGATTGTGTTAGAAGCCAGCCTAGGCAGAAAAGTCCACGGAACTTTTTTTTTTTTTTTTTTTGGTCGGTCGTGAGGCTTGAACTCGGGGCCTGGGCGCTGTCCTTCAGCTCTTCAGCTCAAGGCAAGCACTCTACCACTTGAGCTACAGCGCCACTTCCGGTTTTCTGGTTGTTTATTGGAGATAGGAGTCTCACGGTCTCTCCTGCCCGGACTGGCTTTGAACCATGATCCTCAGATCTCAGCCTCCTGAGTAGCTAGGATTACAGGCGTGAGCCACCAGCGCCCGGCAGTCCACGGAACTTTTATCTCAAATTAATCACCATAAAGCTGGAAGTGGAACTGTGGCTCTAGCGGTAGAGTGCTAGCCTTGGGCAAAAAAGTTCAGGGACAGGGCCCAAGCCCAAGGACTGGCACACAAATCAACAACAACAACAACACACACACACACACACACACACACACACACACACACACACACACACAAACTAGCTGGGCACCAGTGGCTCATGCCTGTAATCCTAGCTAGGAGGCTGAGATCTGTGGACCAGGGTTCAAAGCCAGCCTGGGCAAGAAACTCCATGAGACTCTTATCTCCAATAAACCACTAGAAAACTGGAAGTGGTGCTGTGGCTCAAACAGTAGAATGCTCTTCTTGAGCTGAAGAGCACAGGGAAAGCTCCCAGGCCCAGAATTCAAGCTCCCTGACCGACAAAAAACAAAACTAAACTAAAGACAACTCATAGTCATCTAACTCAATAGTTGCTTAAATAGGTAACTTGTGAAAATTTTACAAACTGATGGGATATGTGAACACATTGCTGTGGTCCTGAGAGTTGGAACTCTGTGGGGAGGAGAGACACTAATGTCTAAGGATCCTCATTTGTGAAGCCTGATTTCAGGCTTTGTAGGTCCTTACTAAGTATTTGTTGAATAAATCAATGCATGCAAATTTGAATGCATAGCCCAAGAGTACTTCTGAATTCCACCAATAATTTGTTAAACAAGCCAAGAAACAATGGAGACGTTAGCATTAGAAAACTTCTGAAAGTGTAAATAAACCATGGACAAAATAAAACCTCCAGGTGGGAGATACAAGGTATAAGTCTGACCCCTATGGCAAAACTTTAAACTGCTAACCCCAGAAGCAGTGTAGGAAGACCTCCATTGCTCCAGAATCAAAAGGATGTGTTTGAAAGGACCTTCAAAAATAAAAAAGAGCCGGGCACCGGTGGCTCACGCCTGTAATCATAGCTACTCTGGAGGCTGAGATCTGAGGATCATGGTTCAAAGCCAGTCCAAGCAGGAAACTCTGTGAAACTCTTATCTCCAATAAACCATCAGAAAACAGGAAGTGGTGCTGTAGCTCAAGCGGTAGAGTGCTAGCCTTGAGGGACAGCGTTCAGGCCCAGAGTTCAAACCCCATGACCAACAAAATAAATAAATAATTTTAAAAAACAAAAATAAATAAAAAAGATCATGACTGTAATTAATCCTAGCTACTCAGATGACCCGGATCTGAGGGTTGTGGTTCAAAGCCAGCCAAGACAAATTAATCAAAGAAAAGCTAGACATGAAAGTATGGCTCAAGTACCGGCCTTAAGCATAAAAGGTAAGGAAAAATGTGATGTCCGAAGTTCAAGCCACAGTACCTTGTTTTTAAAAAAGCCTATATTTAGGATGTGATAACTGTATGTGAAATAACTACATGAAGGAATAATGAGGGAACAAACATTTCTAAGTGAGATACCCCTCCTTACCTTCCTTGTTCTTGTTTTCTCTTCATTTTATTTTTGTTTTTAAGTAGTTGGATAAAGGGGTTACCATTCAATTGACAACGTAGTATATAAATTCAATAAATCTTGATCTGTTTCACCCCTTCCTTTATCCTGTCAAGGAGGAAAATGAGCCTGACCTTCTAATCAAGTCTGAAGGCCCACGGTCTGGAAGGATTTCCCAAGGTTAGCTTGAATCGTTGCTTCCCTGGACTTGCAGGAAGGAATTGTCTACAAAACCTGCCTCTCTAAGGCAGCTCACTTCTATGACCGGACTTGTATGCTCTCTGCCTTCCACCTGTACCATTCCATTTGGAAAGGGCAAAGTAGGCAGGAATAGCTCCAGAAGAGCACTGGCACATCCAACTAATGTAAACACAAGAACAGAGCCACAGGGTGACCTAGATTTCAGTCGGGGGAGGGGGTGGTCCAGCCATGGTGAGTTGCACTAGCAGAGTGTCATGGACAGGCATGAGGGTAAGAAAGTAAGGAAGGGTTTGAGCATGCCCTGATTGGAAGCTATTGGTCTAGGGAAGCTGGGATAGCTAACCCCAAGTTAGGGAGAGTATGTGATTGTCTAAGTGTATACGTCTGGCTTTCTCCGGATGATACTAAATTAGGAGCAGGGACAAAAAAATTAGGCAAGATGTCAGTTATTAATCTAACCTTGGCCATTTGGAGCCAATTGTTACAGAAGTCATTTTTCAAACAATCCTAGATTGTCACCAGAGACAGCAATCAGCTTTCTATAAGTGTGGTATACAACAAATTGGCTCCTAGGCTATTTGTGACAGAGAAACAATTGGTTTCCTAGGCAGGTTGCTACAGAATATGGCTCAGAATTCTATTTTTATATATGGTCCATCCATTGTCCATTTGTATATTCAGTCTTTTCGCATACCATCTGGTGTCAAAGAGGCTTCTGGGATGACTTTGTATCTGCAGATACAGAAAAATGCAAGAAGGTATGTCCCTTGGTATAGGTTGTTTTTCTTGGAAAATAATTGCTAATAACTCAGTGATGGAAGAATGTGTTAAAAAAAAAAACAAAACAAAACAGAAGTGTCAGGTCCAAGCACAAATCTCACCAGTGGTAACAGGAGGTATGTGGTGAGGTGCCCACACAGTAGGCTAGAAATTTCTCCTTACATGTTTTAAAAGTAAAAAGGCACAAAAAAATGATTCCATTTACATTAAACCTGTGCCACCTCCCTGATCTTGTCCACACTCCACAGGAGGAAATGGGTCTGTTTCACTGCAATAGGTCTGAGAGGTCATTATTTTGAGCATCTATCACTACAATAACCAGGACAACAGTCTCAGAAGAGGCTCCAGATTCTTCCTTTCAGAGGAGAATTCTCAGGGATCTTATTTTTTTTGCATTTGAGCCAATTATTTAAGGTAAAACTGTCTTTCACATTGAAAACCCAGTGCACAACTTATAAGCATCAAATAAATTGCTCTGGGGTCCATTTTCAGGCTCCATTATCTGAAAACTACTGGCTTCGCTAGTTATGAGGAAACGAGTTCATAGTCCTCTACATTTCACACACAGACAAAGGCGTCTTATGAAATGCAGTCTCGCCTTTCCAATCTTTGCAGCTTCCATGAGCTTTATGAAACGGAATGAGTGGACACTGAGTTAGCACCAGATGCTAGCAGAATGAATGCCACTCATGACTGGACACAGCAAGGTGGGCAGGAATTTTTATTCCATTTTGTAAGGCAGATTATTTCCTTACCTTCCAAACAAAAGAAGAAGAAGAAGAAGAAAGAAGAAGAAGAAGAAGAAGAAGAAGAAGAAGAAGAAGAAGAAGAAGAAGAAGAAGAAGAAGAAGAAGAAGAAGAAGAAGAAGAAGAAGAAGAAGAAGAAGAAAGAAAGAAGAAGAAGAAGAAGGAAGAAGAAGAAGAAAGCAGAGAAGGAGGAGGAGGAGGAGGAGGAGAGTCAATCAATTAATCAGATCCTTGGTTCCCCCTGAGAAGAGCAGCAAATATGAGAATGAAAATTAACCTTGATGAAGAAAGAACCCCTGGGTTGCCCTGATCAATAGACCTGAAGCAAAGAAAGCTGCTCACCTCCATCTCTCACATCACATTAGCACAGCCTTTTGCCAAATGATGACAAAAAACTCAAGCCCTTATGCTGAGTGGCTCATGCTCAAACACCCCATAAAAATGAGCTGGGCCCTCAGCTTCCTTATGTGTTCTCACAGAACTGAATCTCTGCTTCTTACAGTGATTACTGGGCACATTCCCAGAGAGGAGGAAAATAACAACAGATTAAGCAGAGCCAGGGGCGCCATTGCTTTCAGCTTCAATAGCCCGCCCATCTTGTGCTTTTCTATTAGTACAGAGCCTGGGGAGCTGATTAGCCTGGTCCAGCTTCCAGAAGTTACCCTTAGAGAAGGCATGTTGGGAGATATGAATGTCCTGTTAACTTTATTCATTTTACACAAGGCCAGAACTCAAACTAACCATTCCTGTTGCGAAGTTAACAAATGAGCTACATTTATAAAAAATCCTGGACATTGTTGTCTGCTGATTCTAGGGGCAAAAATAAAAAAAAGGAAAGTGCATACCAAACCAAAGGAGATTATATATAACTAAGGATGGGGTGGGGGAACCAAACACTACAAATAGAATCATTTATCCTATTTTCTAAATAGTGTATGCCTACAATGTGCCTGGCACTGGGGCTTTGGAGATGTAAAAGTCATGTATTGTCCCCATCCTCAAGTAGCTTATAGCCTAGAAATTTGACATGTAGTCCACATCTGATTGATCACCAAATATTGTGAATTTTACCTTCTTATTGTCTGTGCAAGTCATGCAAATCTCTCTAACTCTATGCCCACCTGGGTGGCCAAGACCAACTCCATCTCTCACCTGAACTTTTACAGTAGCCTCTGAAACATTCTCTCTACATGCTTTTCTTTACAATCTATTCTCCAAAGCCAGAAAGCCTTTTCAAAGGCCAAGTACATCTTAAACTCTTCAATGACTGCCCAATACTCATAGATTAAAAATAGAGTTTGATAAGGTCCAGAAAGCCTCCTGCTGCAGCCGAGACCACTTACATTAAACTACAAAACCATATCTCCTTTCTCATCTCTTTTGAATGCTTGGCTTTGCAGTGTGGCTTTGTGACTTTACACTTCAGTTCAGTACAAATTGGAGTCTATTTCTCCCCCCACTGCAATGCAAAGCTGGCCTGGAGACTTGCTCTGTCTGATTGAGTGTTCCAAATCTACATCTGAAACTATACCTCAAGAACTTTGTGCGTTTCCTTTCATTTGCTTAGAATTCTATCACCACCATGTGAATGAACTCAAGATAACCTTCTGAACAATGATAGTCCATGTCAAGCACAGCCAAAACCCAACTGAGGTCCCAGGCATAAAAGACCTTCCAAGACAAACCACTTTGCCAGCCCACAGCTGACCGTGTGGTATGAGAGCCCTGTTGTGTTTTATTTCATTGCTGGTTATTCAGCATAGCTTACAAATACACTGTCTCTGTACCTCCATTTAGCAAGGGTTTCTTTCTCTGAAATCTCAAAACACCATCTTTCCTTTGGTCTCTAATACTTGGCACTGGGCTTTGAACATGCTGGTCTTTCTATAGGAATGCTTTTAACCCACACCCAGCTCCTTTGCCTCATTAAGTCCTCTACTTTCCATCTAAATGAGCAATCACTACTGCCTGGAGACAATCACACCAATCTCCCTGATAAGATCATTTTCACACGTTCTTTATTACATGTGACACATTATACCTATCATAGGGTAACTAGTCGAGTGTAATTATTGGAACTCAAACTATCTGGGTTAAAATCCTAACTACTACACTTGATAGTTGTATCCATGAGAAAATGGTAATCTCTCTGCTCCTTAGCTTCTTCATTCATAAGCAATCACACCAAATACCTCATAGTATCATTTTGAGTATTCAATAGGTTAGTCAGGTGTTTAGTCATTCTTGTATTATAGCAAGTGTGTTATAAGCATCAGTTATTATTAAATTGTCATGTACCTATCTTTTAGAAGACTTCCTTTAATTGTAATTTTATTTTTATTTGTATGATTCTTTGATTAATGTCTACAGACGAGATCAGCAAGCTTTTTCAATAAGACCTATATTTCAGTCAGTTCAGGCTTGCTATAACAAGCATAGCAGAGTCGTTTTGGCATAGCCAACAAAAATTCATTTCTCACAATTCTGGAAGATGGGAAGTCTAAGACAGGATACTAGCCATTCCGGGTGAGGCTCTCATCCTGGTTGGTGGACAGACTCCAATTTGCTATATCTCTCATGGCTGAGAGAAATTGTCAGTCTCATATCTTTACATCAGAGTTTGCAGGTCAGGAAAGAGCCACACAGAGAGATACAAAAATGAAAGATATAAATATAAAAGTCAAGTTATGATCCAGGTCCTTATGGTCCATGCCCCTAAACCAAGCTACTCAAGAGAAAGATCTGGAAAATTGTGATTCAAGGCTAGGCCAGGTAGAAAAGTCTGCTAGACTCAATCTCCAAAATAACCAGCAGAAAGCTATACTGGATGTATAGCTAAAATGGTAGAACATCAGCCTAGCAAGCATAAGGTCCTGAGTTCAAAACCTAGTACTGGAGAAAAAGAAAGAAAAACAGACAACAAAAGAAAGAAAGAAAGAGAGAGAAAGAAAGGAGGGAGGCAAGGAAGGAAGGAAGAAAGAAAGAAAGAAAGAAAGAAAGAAAGAAAGAAAGAAAGAAAGAAAGAAAGAAAGAAAGAAAGAAAGAAAATGGTTATGTGGAAGCAATAGAATAAAATCAGAAACCAGTAACAGACAGATATCTGTAATTTACCAAACATTTGAAAACTAAAATAACTCACTTCTAAATAATTAATGAATGAAAGAATAAAACAAAACAGAAAATAGGAAATATTTTAAACTGAAGAAAATGAAAAGAGTACATATGTTGGGTTGCTGCTAAAGAAATCTTAAGTGGGAAATTTATAACCTTAAAAGACCATTTATAAAAAATGAAAGATCTCAAGTGAGTGATCATGACCACAGGGAATACAAAAGGAAGACAACACTGAATTCAATATAAGCAAAATAATAAATATAAGCACAGAAATCAACAAAATTTAAAAAAGAGAAAATGATTGAAACTAAAGGCAAATTCTTTGAGAAGAGTCATAAAATTGTTAAACATTTAGCTGGACTGATTGGAGGGAAAGACACAACTTGGCAGTATGGGGCATGAAAGAAGTGACTTTGCTATAGATCTTTCAAATATTTTTTAAAATAAGGCAACATTTAGAACAATTTTATTCTAAATGTCAGTAATGTAGATGAAATAGACAAATGCCTGACTGAGAAGACACAAACCAGCAAGGCTCCTACAGGAAGAAATAGTTAACCTAGTAATTCTGTATGTTTTTAAACAGACTAAATTTAGGACTAGACTAACTTTCCACAAAGAAAATTCCAGGACAAGATGACTTAACTGGTGAATCACAAACAACAAAAATGGCACTAATTTTATAGAAACTCTCTCAAAACATCAAAGAAAAATATGTCTCAATGCAAATCTGTCATTTCTCTGTGCCTGAAACCAAAGACATTATACAAAAGTCCTAATGACAATAAACATGAACATTCTAGGCAGAACCCTGAGCTGATTTCTTATTAATGGGTAAGGTTTAAGTTGAGCTTTATTTCTAGTAGTCCCAGCACTTTTTTTTTGTAGAGAACATTACCCTTTGTATGTATAATTACTTTCACATTTTGTTAAAAAATCAGTTGGTGTACTTGTGTGGGTTGGTGTCTGAATTTTCTATTCTACCCCTTCATTCTGTATATTTGTTCCCTTTCTGGTGTCAAACAGTCTTGGTTGGTATAATTATATAAAAGTCCCTAAACTGTGTAGACTGATTCACGTCACATTTTTATTTTACAGCATTTCGTTGGCTATTCTGGATGTTTTTTGTCTTTCACATCAATTTTAGAATAATTTTGTCTATTAAAGTTGGTAGCATTTTGATAGGAATCTCATGAAACCTTTATTATCAATGTGAAAATTCATATTTTTACTAGTTGTTTTTCAATTCATGAACATGTTCTGACTCTCCATTCATTTAGATGTTCTTTAATTCCATTTATAAGCATATTTTAGTTTTCATCATGTAAAACATATGTTTCATTAGATGTATACTTACATATTGCTCTCTTTTTTCCCCTGTCATTCATGGGGCTTGAACTCAGGGCCTGTGTGCTGTCCCTGAGCTCTTTTTTGTTCAAGGCTAGGACTCTGCCACTTTGAGCCACAGCACCACTTCTGGTTTTCTGGTGGTTAATTAGAGATAGGAATTTCATGAGGACTTTTGTGCCTAGGCTGGCTTCAAACTGTGCTCCACAGATCTCAGCCTCCTGAGTAGCTAGGATAACAGGTGTGAGCCACCAGTGCCCAGCTCAATATTGCTCTCTTTATTGAGCAGATATAAGTCACATTGCATTTTCAATTTTTTCTATGTGTTCATTGTTTATATATGGACATACAATTGATTTTGTATGTTTTATATTGTGCAACCTTTTCAATTTCATTTATCAGTATTATGAGATTTATTTGCAGCTTCCTTGGCACTACTATTTTACCTCTTATATCATCTATAAGTAGGAAATTTTCGCTCAGTCCTTTGCAGTCTTTAAGTCCCGGGTTTCCTTGCCTTGCCTTGCTGTATTGGGTAGAACTTTCAACACTTGCTGAAATGCGGTGGTAAAAGTGGACATTGCCTTGCCTTGATCTTAAGAGCAAAAGCATTAAGTAAAAGGCAAGATTTTTAAACCCAGCAGTTGTCCATCTGTCATTGAATACTCTTTAAATTGTTCCTTAAATTAATGAGTCTCAGATGACACCTATATAAAGTATGAGTAATAATATTTACTTTCTAAGTCTCATAAAAATAAATCATAATTTAAATCATCCAACACAGACTCTCTAACAGTTGGGGTCTTTTTTTTTGGCCCTATATTTCAATTCAGAACAGCAAAAAGAAGTTAATTCACTTCCCAGCTCATTAGTGTCTGTTTTTAAATAAAATACATAACTCTTCGATATTTCTTAAATTCCTAACAGGATCCTTATGTTATCATGAAGTAAAATAAAGTTAAATACAGGTTAAAAGTTTATAAAGAGCTCTTTCCATCCCAGACATCTCTGTTATTAGAAAACCAGCCATTTAATCTTACCTAAATTTATCTGAACTCTTCGGTCAGAAAATGCTTACTGTTGCCAGTTTAACTGCTGGTTAAATCAAGCTGTTGATTGTTCCAAATGTTACGACTTAACCAGACAGATGCTTTAAAGGATGAAAAATGAAATGGCATATTTCTATTTATAGCTATTATATTTGTTTTACCTGCCATTGCTATCACAATTTGACCTATTCAATGACTTGAAGAGGCTCCAGTGTGGAGAATCCTCCTTATAATGCAAATGCCCTTCAAGGCACTAACCACATGGAAGATAAGAGTCAAATAAATGGTGTTTTGATAATGTTTTTCCCCAGCACAGAAGAACATCAGCTTTCCTGCTGATTCTCTGGACTATCGCCAGAAAGTCTGCTTTAGTGGCAAGATGAAGCAAGAGAAAAAAATGGGAGAGGTGTTTATAGTACCAGAGCAAATCAGGCTTGCATCATTATATTAATGTAAACAACAGAAGCCATTCTGGCTGGCCTACCTGACCAGAACTTGGCAAGTATGACCTCAGTTATGTACCCATCTATTGGTCCTACATGGCAACACATGATCAATTTCTGCCTACCTATAACACCTATGCATCATATAGGTGCTGGCAATAGAGAATTGACAACTCTGAGACTAGAAGAATGTTTAATATAAACACTCCCTCTCCTTCAACCACTGGGTGGGTTTTCCAGGGGTCTTACTCTAGTTCCAGAACTTCCTGGCATGATTAAATTACAATCACCTACAGCCATCATTTCTTGGATCTTTTATCAACTGTCTTGCCTTTTTTTTTTTTTTGTTTCCAGTCCTGGGGCTTGAAGTCAGGGCCTGGGTGCTATCCCTGTGCTGCTTTTGCTCAAGGCTAACACTCTACCACTTGAGCCATAGCACCACTTCCAGCTTTTTCTGAGATAAAAGTCTCATGTACTTTTCTGCCTGGTCTGGCTTCAAACTGGCATCCTCAGATCTCAGCCTCCTAGGTAGATAGGATTACAACTATGGTGCCATCAATACCCAGCTCCTTCTTAACCTTGTTTTTCTCACTTTCTTTCTCCTCTCCTGAGGTCTCTGGGTCTAGGAGGTGGAAGGTCCAAAGAAAATATGGCAGGATAATGAGCACAAGAATAATCTAGGGGGAAAATAAAGACTTAGGAAATAGTCCAGAAATAGCAGAGGTCCAAGAGCAAGGATTCCCTTTAGCACATGATATAGGTGTGGTTCAGACAGAGTGTCATCTTTGTTAGGGCAATGCTGCCCTTTTAGGACACTTTTTTTTGGGGGGGAGGGTCCGGTCGTGGGGCCTGAACTCTGGGCCTGGGCACTGTCCCTCAGCTCTTCAGCTCAAGGCTAATGCTCTACCACTTGAGCCACAGCACCACTTCCGGCTTTTTTCATTTTTGCTTATGTGGTGTTGAGGAATCGAACCCAGGGCCTCAGGCATGCAAGGCAAGCGCTCTACCACTGAGCCATCTTCCCAGCCCTAGGACACTTATAATACTGCCACAGACACCATTAACTCCACTGCCTTCATTGTAAATATTTATTCATAATGCTCCTAAATTGCTTCTCAGTCTTTGTGTTCCTAGTCCAAAGATCAGAGTTCCAGAGAAGAACAAAGAATGGACAAGACATGGACCCATAATTATACATAGACTGCCAACTGGAAAAGAATGTATCTGATGGCCCTTGGTTTTCTTAGGAGAAGGTCAGGGTCAGTGCTCACGAAGGGAGGACATCATCCTGTAAAGACAGAGCTTGAAGTGCTAAGCAGCTACTTAATTAAAAATATCTACTGCAGAAATTGACTACGAATGATTTTCTAATTTTTAAACCTCTATTGTCCCTTTTTATGACACTTTCTGGCAAGAATACAAATTATTCTTTGTTGTGCCTAGCTTTTTATTTTATTTATTCTCCTAAAAGATTCACCTTCCCACATTTCCACATCTTTAAAACTGTTATGATTTATAACCAATAAAAATTCCTAATCAATCCATTAAAAATGGTATCTTACAATCAATTAAACTCTAAAACTGTTGTCATTTTAACTCAATTATGAGTCCATCTTCCAAAATATTACATCTCTAAGTGAAATATCTTAACACATTAAATTGTAAGATCTATACATGTAAATTTATTTTAGTATACAATAGTCTACAACATGAATGTTTATTGAATAAATGAGCAATTTAGCAAACTATTAGGAATCTGATAAGCAAATTCCTGGGTTCTGTGTTTTATATTCCATCAGATGCTGAAATTTAAATGCATCCAGATAAGTTTTTTTCCCAATAGATGTCTGACTTATTCAATCAACAGTTGTTGAACTCTGACTAGATCCCAATCATGTACAAAGTGCCTTGTATCTCATCTTTTCAGAACTGCCCTCAGTGAGACTCAAAAAAGAACTTTAATAAATCACCAAAGGACATACACAGTTACTAGTAGGGGAGTCATGATTTGAACAGTTATTCCAGAACTCCAGTTCACATTCTTTGTTACTCTTACATTGTCAAACTATATAATACTATTTTATTTTTCTATTTTACTTTTACTTTCCTATTTTACAGATTACCTCTGTGTGTGTGTGTGTGTGTATGTGTGTGTGTGTGTGTGTGTGTGTGTGTCAGTGAATCAACTGGAGCCAAGAAGTGTCCTACCCTTCATAGATATCCACCTGGTTGGATGGATCCACTGAGAGTCTATCTAGAGAAGAGGTTAGTGGAAGTCCATTCTCAGGAAACAATTTAAGAAACTGTGTTACATATACACAGTAGAATTTTACTCATCTGTTTGAATAATATTACATCAGTTGCAAAGAAATGGTTAGACATGGGAAACATATGTTAAATTAAATAATTCAGGTTCAGAGAAACACATTTCTCTGTCATAGATGGATGCTAGAACGAATTTATGAATTTACAAATAAACACACATGGGGTTATATACAAGTGCACACAAAGGATATTATTTGTAGGGGAGAATTCAAATGGTGTCATTCCTCAGAAAACTGCCTCACAGTCCCACAAAATAAATATCATTAGGAGATTGGCATGTCACGGCGGTAGAGAAATGAAGAAGGGAAGGAAGAGAGGATGCAGTCGTAACGTTCAATGCATATCCTATGAGACTAAGATAATTGAGGGAAGGGGATGGGTTGGGAGGGATGGGGAAAATGGTGAAATGAGTGACATCAGTACTTACAAACAGATTTGGTGAATGGTAACACCTTTATACAACTACTTAAAAGTTAATTTTTAAATACATTTTTTTTCTTTAAAAGGGAACAGAAGCTGCTGGCTGGGGAAAAATGACCCAAACGTGAGGAGAAATACATTTCAGTATGCAATCTGATCTATGCCACACCCATTTTCTTCCAACATATATTAGAAATTTGTGCTGGGATCTTAGCATTGGTAAGGGAGTGGAGTGGTTAGCTGGCAGTAATAACTAAGTTGGCATCAGGCAATATCATTCCCATTGGTCCACAGAAACCACATCAGCTCAAGGTTTGTCACTCTAGGCCACAGCCATGATGTCTTGGGCAGGCACCAGCAACAAGTCAGCAGCATCTGAGGACCTGGGTGGTACAGTCACCACCTGTAACATCACCAAGGAAGAAAATGGCAGGAGCCACAATGTAGCAAGGGGGTTCATTTGAGAATCCCTCTGATGACCAGTCCTCGTAAGCTCTTAGAACAATTTGAGAGGAATAGTTATAGTCCTGGTGTTTGGAGCGAGCAGCCACTCAGTGGTAGGGCCAGAAGTATACAGTTGGTTTTTGACCCTGATTATACTCTGAAGCTATGTACTAAGCTATGTACATAGCTTATATAATTAAAACACCAAGCCTAGAATTTAAACAAAGCGCTCAAGTCAGCACAAATAAAAAACCACAAAAATGAAGCAGTTTGTTTCTTAGAAACCAGAAGAGCCACCATTAAGACAACAAAGATGTCTCAAAGAGAAGGCTAGTTTCTCAGCAAACCAGACATCCAATCTGCATTGTCATCCCTACCCTGTTCCAAATGTTCAGTATCACCAAGAAGCAGTTGCTTCCTCTCCTCTTTGATCTACTTCCTTAGCTTCTACAGAAGAGGCTGATCTAGATGGACAAATGTCCCAGTGTCCACTTATTTCAGAGCAGTTGTGATTCTGCCAATGCTGATTTGTATGTTTTAATATCCTGCTGACCTTTAAAATAGCTTTGTAGGGGACTCAGCCAGCAGGGATTATGCATAATAATGGAAGAACTATGTAGCTTTCCAGGCTCTGGAAATCACAGTAGTAAAGCAACAGGAACACTGAATGCATAATGTGCACAGAGTCAACTGGTCTACCCCAGCAGGATCAGTGAGGGAAAATAGACTCCACTTTTGGAAGTTAATGAGTACCTCTGGCTGTGCATGTTTTGGTCAAACTAATTGCACATGTGGGAAAATCAACAGAGAATGTACATTTCTTTGCTCATATTCATGCAGAGTACATAACATGGATTTAGTAAGCACAGGTAAAATAGCATTGCATTTCTAAAGGGCTCCCATTGAGAGACTTGTTTTCACAGCTTAGGGCCTGATTAACATCTGGCTAAAGTTCTAATTTTCCTTATATGAATCTCCATTGCATTATGATTGCACAAATTGGAAAGGAAGTCGATTTTCATTAGGTGAGAGTCATGGACCTTTGGGGCTTTAGTTGGCACAGACTTCCCTCTGTGAATTCCCTATCATACTTGGCAGCTTGTGGATTTTCTGGGCCTATTTCACATCTCTCTTCTAGTACCCATTACTCTCCAAACAATCTAGGCCACACCACAGGTCATACATACCTAGGCTTCTATATATAGTATCTGCCTTCTGCCATGGTCTTCCTATGTCCCAAACACTTCCTTACACTGTCCATCAAGTCTTACCCAATCTTTAATTCCTTAAAGTTTTCAACACTAACCAAAGTCATCCATCTAGTTTATACACTTATGATCCAAATCTTGGCAGTATCTCTTATGGATCTTGATTCTGAAATCTAGGTAAGAACATAGTTAATACAATGAGGATAAATGAGATGGCAGAATTCCCACACCAGGTTTGAAAACATTATCTAAAGCTATCATACACAATATGTGAATGATGGCAAGGATAGACCAACAAACCAAAGAGGGGAAGGGAAGCCAGAAACAGACTTGCACTTCAGGAGACTTTGATATACAGCACAAATGCATCACAAAGCCAGGTGCCAGTAGCTCATGCCTGTCATCCTAGCTGCTCATCATAGTTCAAAGCCAATCTGGACAGGAAAGTCTGTGAAACTCTTATCTCCAATTAACTACCCAAAAGGCAAAAAGTGGAGCTGAGGCTCAAGTAGGTAGCATACCAGCCTTGAGCAAAAAAGCTCAGGGACAGCACCCAGGTCCTTAGTTCAAGCAACACACACACACACACACACACACACACACACACACACACACACACACACACACACACACACACGTGTGCGCGTGTGCGCACGCGCATGCACACATATACACACACAACTTTTTATTTTAAAAAAGATGCACCATAGGAGAAAAAATAAAATTAGATACCTATTTTTCCCTATATACAAAATTCCACAGGGAATAACACACAAATATAAAGCAAATATCAATGATTTTAATAAGAACCCACATGTTTTCCCTAATTCATGTTCATAGGAGATGAGTATTACTGGCGCTTCTTTATGGAGAGTAAAGTGATTTACCCCCAGTCAGACAACTAAGTAACGAACACTAATTCCTAATTGTTATCCCCAAAGCTTTACTTTCACCACCATAACATACTGCCCCTCCATCTTCTGAATCATCTTTCTATTATTTTATTGTTTTTTCCTCCAAATGTATTTCAATAAAGAAAATTCCACCATTTATCGACCAGTCCATCTACCCACCTTTTTACCTCCATGCCCACTTTTTGTTTGCTCCTGCCCAAGTCAGGAGCCATGGCGTGGTTTGTGACATTTCTGCCATTCCATCTTGACAAAGGCTCTTGGCATATCTTTCTGCAATTCTTAGGATTATTCAGAAGCCAAGACTAAAGAATTATCAAAGAAAGAACTCTCTCTCTCACACACACACTCTATTTTTTTTCCTATTCTGTCCCTGGTGATAAAACCTTGGACAAAGATTTGAACAAATTATACTGAAAAATACAAATCCAGCGAAGCATTAACTAAATGGAAGAGATATTTGTGTGTATCCGCTATGTCTCTCACACCCATCCCCCATCAGACTTTGATTTAGTTCAAAATCTTCCTTCTCTAACATTGTTACAGGTTTTGGTGTCATAATATAGATCAAATTAATATTAATTTTTAAAATACAGAGTTTTATTTCTCCCTCACATAGTCATCAAACAACCCAAGAATTGTCAGTGTCACTTGATGGAGAAATTGGCAGAAGATCCAACAGGATGCTCCATTCTTAGCCTGTGAGTGCTGATCAATCTTTTGGGGTTCTGATGAGATCTCCTTCATCCCCGCTTATGGAACATGGGCTTCTGCACACACAGAGAGATACAAGGTCACAGTAATTGAGCAATTCATCCCTAAGCTCAGCACACATAGGTCTCTACCTACAAAGTAACTTTCCTACTTCTTAATTTGTTGATTATGAAATGCAGCATCTTTTTTAGAAGAGAAAATGCTCCTCAATTAGCTGTGTCCTACTTTACTTTCCGTCTATTAGGACACTGTGTCCATTTCTTGAACATTAAGTCAACATGACTAACTTCAAGACTTTGCATAAATTCTAATTAAAATCAAAATCCTCATGTTTTTGTACCTTCAGAAACATTATTTTCAAAGGACAGAAGGATTATATTTCAAGGATGTAGGTTGAAATGGCAACATTATTATATTTAAAACAAGCCAAGAGAAAAAATAACCAGAGTGAAGAAAGTAGCTTTGCTATGATTACTGCCATTGTTATTTTTTTATGAAGAGTTTGGAGAAGCTGCTAGAAGACAAGTGAGGAATAGAATTAGGGATGGAGAACAATTTATCTTTTTTAACTCCATTTTCATAGATAGAGGAGAAGACAAGCCAAGTATTGGTGTGGCTGAAGAAGTAAGATAAATGGATAGCAGTAAATGTAATGCTTGAAGTTTATTATATATTTATGACTCTGGCACTGTGTTAACTACACAAAAACTCAAACATTATAAATTTTTTAATTTATTGCCTCATAATTTATTTATCAAATGAGTACATGCAGTTATCAACAAGTTAAGTACAAAATAAAGTTTAAAAAAGGAAGGAAAGGGGCTGGTAAGGTGGCTCAGTGGTAGAGTGCTTGCCTTGCATGATGAGGCCATGGGTTCGATTCCTCAGCACCACATAAGCAAAAAGAAAAAAGCCTGAAGTAGCGCTGTGGCTCAAGTGGTGGAGCGCTAGCCTTGATCTGAAGAGCTGAGGGACAGCGCCCAAGCCCAGAGTTCAGGCCCCATGATCGGACCCCAAAAAAATAAAAGAAAAGAAAGGGGCTGGGAATGGGGCTTAGTGGTATAGTCCTTGGCTAGCATGCATGAAGCCTTGGGTTCGATTCCTTAGTACCACATAAACAGAAAAAGCCAGAAGTGGCACTGTGGCTCAAGCAGTAGAGTGCTAGCCTTGAGCAAAAGAAGCTCAAAGCTGGGTGCTGGTGGCTCACACCTGTAATCCTAGCTACTTAGGAGGCTGAGATCTGAGGATTGGGGTTCAAAGCCAGCATGGGCAGGAAAGTCTATGAGACTCTTATCTCCAATTAACCACTAGAAAACCGAAAGTGGCGCTGTGGCTAGTAGAGTGCTTGCCTTAAGCTGAAGAACTTAGGGACAGCGCCCAGGTCCAGAGTTCCAGCCCACAACCAATAACAACAACAACAACAACAAAACTCAAGGACAGTGGCCTAGACCCTCAGTTCAAACCCCAGGACTGGCAAAAAAAGAAAAAAGAAAGTAAATAACATTCCTTGACTTGGTATTATGCTTTATCCTGGCCCTATGTAATAACAATAACAGTAGTAGTAGTAGTAATATAAAAGGCTCAGAAATGAGCCTTGAGCATTAGAAGCATAATGAGTCCGACTCATGCCATGGCCCTATGTTACTAAAGCCATGCTTCTCTCCTTTTCAAATTAGTGTTCATTAATCAAATATATTAAGGACTTCATTATAATATTTCCATACATGTGTATAGTGTACCTCAACCTTATTCATCCCTCCACGAGCCCTTCTCTCTCCCTTGTGCTTTCCCTAGTAGTCCTCCCTCCGTGTCAGGCCCTTGCTTTGGTTGTTCTCTCCCACCCCCATTAACCTCCAGAGATGAGGAAAAGCACACAATGCTTGTTTTTCCATGAGCTGTATTTCCCTCAACTGCATGCTCTCCACTTCCATAATGACATAATTTAATTCAGCTTGATGTCTGAATAAAGTCTACTGAGATGAGTATCTCATGGTGCTCTCTCCTATGTACAAGGTTGGGACACATCAGTGCATCCTAGGTGCTATAAGAGTCAGACCCTTACTTTGAAAACAAACTTTACAACTTCGAGGAGGGAAAGGGGGGAGTTGGGGAGGTGAGGAGGTGGGGGATGGTAGGGGAAAAACAAAGGAGGGGTAACAATGCTCAATAGGACATGTACTTCTTACCTTACTCATGTCACTGTAACCTCTCTGTACAGTATCTTTACAATAAAAATCTATATTAAGTTTAAAAAAAAAAAAGAGTGAGACCCAGAGCCCAGCCCGTCTCAGGACCCTTCAGCGCTTTGGTCCCAGGCAAAGCCAGAGCAGTCTATAAGATGTGACGGATAGATGTCCCTGCACAGCAGAGACACCAAGGGACCCATGTGGGACTTCAGCCTGAGGAAGACACATATGGATGGCTCAGCAGTGGTGGAGAGGAGGGAGCTGGAGAGAGGCGGCGGGAGGACATGTTGGAAACTGGGGACAAAATCAACAGGGCGAAGACAAGGAGAGGCTGAGTCAGGATGGGAGCCAAGTGGACGATGGAAGCTAGAGAGAATGAGACAGCTGCTCCTTCCTCCTCTCGAACTCAGATTCCACAGTATTTTTAACCCACGCAGGCCTACGTGGAATGCTGAAGGAGGCAGAAGTGTACACCTTCAGCCACATTCCTTTTACAGTTACTGCTACACTTTTCACTGTAGACAACAATCATCTTATAAACAATAGCAAATAAAAAATAAAAGGATGTAATGACTCCAAAGACCCTTTGTGCTCTCCCCGGCGTGCCCCTGCGCTGACTCGGCTGTGTGTAGAGTGGACAGCCAGGTAGAGTCAGTTAGGCCAGTTCATAAGGGCCATTGCTCGTTGCCCGCAGAAGCCCCCTCACTCTCTGTCCCTCCACATGGCCAAATTCGTGACTGGCCTGCGGCCTCACTGAACCGTGACCCCAAAATCACAGTGGGCTCAGAACCTGCTGATTACACGCCTCGGCAGTGATGCAAATGTCCTTGCTATTTTCAGCACCGTGCTAATGAATTGTATTTAACTACATTAAAAAATAATGATTTGGAAAGACTACAATTATGATATTTAAAATATAAATTGTACCCAACAGATATTAAATGCAGGATTTGCATTTTCACTTGCGCTCAGAGACTCACAAATACCCTTTAATCCTCTGAAAGAAAATGGGCAAACACGTTGATCAAATAGCTCACTCTGAGCAATAATACTTTTCATTACCATATGGAAGGATGCATGAAATTATCCAAAACACTTGTCTTTAATTAGGATGCATAACCTGGGCCACATGCAGTTAAGGGGTTAAATCTGATGACAGTAAAGGGACTTGAGAGTGGCAAATGACAGGTTTTCCTCAGTAAGGCAGAAAAGACCCCACTTATGCTAGAAACCACGATAGCCATGAATATAGACATGTGAATGCCTTACACTTGTGTGTACTGGTGTGCACTCACAGTGTGTGAATATTTATGCACTTGTGTATACACACGCAAAATCCCCTTTTCACCTCAGCAATGTCACCATTGTCATTCTTACTCGGCTCAGACAACTAAAATAAACCACCACAGTCTGCACACCTTAAATGACAGAAATTTATTTATCACAGTTTACCTCTCATAATTAGTTGACAGCCTTACTAAAAAGATTAGAGGTCAGCAAGGGGCTGGTAGCTCACACTTGTAATTCTAGCAACACATAAGGCTGAGATCTGAGGATCATGGTTCAAAGCCAGCCCAGGCAGGAAAGTCCATGAAACTCTTCTCTCCAATAAACCACCAAAAAACGGGAAATGGAGCTCTGCCTCAAAGTGGTAGAGAACTAGTCTTGAGTCAAAGAGCTCAGGAACAGTGCCCAGGCCCTGAGTTGAAGCCCTATGACCCACAGAAAAATAAATAAAATAAAGAGGTCATCCAGAGACAAGAAAATTCTATCTCCAGACTGACGTTAGATTCAAGATAGGTTGTAAAACACCAGCCCCAAAATCGCGAGAGCCAATTTCTTTTTAAAAAAATTCTCTGATTATAGAAGATAGATAGATAGATAGATAGATAGATAGATAGATAGATAGATAGATAGATAGATAGATAGATAGATAGATAGATAGATAGATAGATAGATAGACAGATAGATAGACAGACAGGCAGGCAGACAGACAGGCAGGCAGAAAGATGATACTAAATACACACACACACACACACACACACACACACACACACACACACACACACACACACACACACACACATACACACACACACACACTACTATTGGTATCCTCTAGATGAGCCCTAGCCAGAACAGGTATCTATGCAGCCTGCACATGTGCAGGTATGACACCTCTTGAGAGAAAGGTGGATATGGGGATATGGATGGAACCATGATGAGGCACACTTTCTGTACCCCATCTCCTTTGAAATGGCAGAAACAAGTGTGCTACCCCTGGGTGGAGAAGGCCCTTGGGAAGTCACCCTAGCTCCCACCATCTTTCCGGCCCAATATCTGTGTCTCAGGGAAGCCAGCAAATGGATCCATTGCAGAGTAAGAGCAGATGTAGCAAAAGAGCATCCAAGAACTCAACCACCACCACTTCCAGTTGAACAGAAGACAAATGGCCCTTGTCCCCAAATCTTTAGTGCCATCCTCCCACTTGTCACTTCCCAGCAGGGCTGCTTAACCTTATCTGCATGTAGAATCACTGAGGTTAGAAAGAAATGATGTCATTCTTAGCGCACTGTGTATAACTCGGGGAGACAACATTCAAAGCTCCCAACTACAGCCAAGCCTGAGAACCATCTTGTTAGTGCCACAGATAGACAAGGCAGTCCTGGTACTAGGCAAGGGGAAAAGCTACTCTGAGGTTGAACATTTTAGAATAAACAAGACTGTGTCATAAATCCTAGAGTTAGTCTGTCCTGGTAACCGTGGATATAGAAAGCTATTGAAGCCGGGCGCCGGTGGCTCACACCTGTAATCCTAGCTACTCAGGAGGTTGAGATCTGAGGATCGTGGTTCAAAGCCAGCCTGGGAAGGAAAGTCCATGAGACTCTTATCTCCAGTAAACCACTCGAAAAACAGAAGTGGCATTGTGGCTCAAGCGGTAGAGCACTTGCCTTGAGCTGAAGAGCATAGGGACAGCGCCCAAGCCCAGAGTTCAAGCACCACAACTGACCAAAAAAAAGAAAGAAAAAAGAAAAGAAAGCTATCAAGTAGGTAGATTAACAAAATTATGGACTCTGGCTAAGACCATAATTTTCATTATACAAATGATCTTCTTAAAATCAATAGCTTGAAACTTTGATCCCTATAAGAAAGCAGGATGGTAAGTGCAAAGTTATAAAAGTGTTACTCAGCTATAAATTTACATTTTCCCCAAAGCCAGTGAATCCAGCTGTCCTCTGATCTCTCCAGACACCAACAGCTGGTTGTCCAAGAAGTAGAGCAAAATGTTGGCTCATCCTCCATTCCCTGTCTCTCATTCATGCCCTTTAGATTTCCGTAGCATGTGCTAAAAGGATTCTCACCCCGTGCCTGGACCTTTGTTTCATTCTTCAGTCAGAGACATGAAGCTTGGGGTGGAGTCTTCTATATTTTGGTTTTGGTTTTGGTTTTGTTTTTTCTGCTGAATATCATATCTTTAGTTAAAAGAACAGGGAAAATAAAAATAAACAGAATAACATAGATTTGCCTTGTCTTTTCTAATTTCACCTTCACAATTTATTTTCTGAATATTTTCCCCTTCTCTAATACCTTTGTGACTCTTCCTGCTCTTGCTGTAATGACAGAAAATGATAGCCAGGACTTCTACAACCTCCACTGTAATTACAGAAGTAAGTTAGTGACCAAATAGTCTGCCATGCCACCAGGCACTGGTGGCTCATGTCTGTAATCCTAGATCCTCAAGATCGTGGTTCAAAACTAGCCCTGCCAGGAAAGTCCAGGAGACTCTTATTCCCAATTAACCACCAGAAAACTGGAAGTGGAGCTGTGGCTCAAAGTAGTGAGTGCTAGCCTTGAGCAAAAGAGATCAGGAACAGTGCCCAAGCCCTAAGTTCAAGCCCCACAACCAACAAAAAAGAAAAAGAAAAATCATCTACCACCAAAAAGCCTTTATCACCAGAGTAATAGGAATATGTCAGTGAGTGAAGATGTGTGTGTGTGTGTGTGTGTGTGTGTGTGTGTGTGTGTGTGCATGTGTGAGCTGTGTATCCCTGCATACCTATGCATACAACTACACCTTTATGGGGAAAAGAGTTTTTCAGGACCGAAGCTGTGGGGGTTGTTTTATCTCTATTTGCAGTGGGATAATATTTAGAATTACAGTGTGATCACTTATATGTAAATTGAGCAGTGTTACCCTTGAAATAATACTGTCCTACTTATTATCATGCAAAGCAAACATCAATATTTATGGCAACATTTTATCACTTATTACAATGTGCTGCAACCATAAAGGTTTCCTCACATGCACTATTAGGTTCTACTTTTTTTTTTTAATCCTCAAGGTAAGAGATATCTATTTTACAAATAAGAGCTTGAATAGGTGGGACACAAATCAAACTCTGTCTGAATCTGAGCCAGGCCTTTCCCTAATACCTTTTTCCCCAAGTATTCCGAGCAAAAGAATTTCCCCTCCTGATGAGCTGTAGAGGAGGCAGCCTCAGAAAAATCAAAGCTAAGCTTGCGGTTCCTCACACAAGTGATGGAGCAAATTGCATTCTCGAGAATGTGTTCTGGGTGAGAGTCATGGAATTGGTCTTTAGAAAGGTAAGAAATCAATGCCTACCTGTGCGGCTCCAAAAATATCATGTATACATAATTACAGATATGCCTCCTGCTTCTCTCCAAACCATCACGAGAGATTTATCTTCTTTCAACAATCCGTGCTGATAGTCAACAGCATTGCTGCTCTGTTAAATTGTTCAATTGTTCACTATGGAACAATTATTTACATTTGCCTATTTCTTCATGTATCCAATAGACACTGAAAACAAATTGGACACCACTTTTTTTTATAATGAATTTGCATAGATTTTTAAGGCAGCCACAAAATTTCTCTTCATTCATGATTCATCTTAGTTCTTTTAGTTTTGCTTTAACATTTCCAAGCTTTGTGGCTCTGTTCCCTGACTGTCCTCCAAGCTTTCCAGATCTCCGCAAAAACGAAGGGAGCCAAGACATAAAGGCAAAAAAGAAAAAGAAAAAAGCCTAAGCTCCATCTACCCAGTGGGGATGGAGCTTTCTGTGCCGTCCTGTCAGAGAGACGCTGTCAAGTCTCCTTCTACTCAGATCCTCCCATTGCTTCGTCCTAATGCTCTACAACCCTTCAGATGACAAGATCCTTTCCTCTCAGAGTCCCATTATCAAGTAACAGTTTCAAAGGGCCTGCTGTCATATCCTATTGATAGTTATGTCTATTGCTAAAGTTCTACGGTTTGAATGCAAATAAAGTCAGAAATTCCCAATTAAACCAGTGACATAGAAAACATCCAAAATATGTTCACTGTACAATTGGATATATAAACTCACAAACTCATCACATGCTTACACCCCCATTTTGTGTAAACCCCACATCCTATATTACAGATCCCTTATTACAGAGTTAGGAGAAATGTGTAAGAGTCTGTAGGAACTCTTCAGTCATGTGTGGAAATTCTGAAATTTGAGATATTTCTATTATTAAGTCAATTTTACTTGAGGAAAACTTTTCCCCCAAAGAAGGCTTAAAGCAAAATCATTTACCTGATTTTCCTCAAACAATTAAAGATTCTGCCTCAAAATTACATAGTATACAAAATCCACTTAAGAAATAGCTGATGAGGGCTGGGAATGTGGCTCAGTGGTAGAGTGCTTGCCTTGCATGCTTGAAGCCCTGGGTTCGATTTGTCAGTACCACATAAACAGAAAAAGCCAGAAGTGGTGCTATGGCTCAAGTGGTAGGGTGCTAGCTTTGAGGAAAAGCAGCTCAGAGACAGTGCCCAGGTCCTGAGTTCAAGCCCGAGGGACTGGCAAAAAAAAAAATAGCTGATGGCAGGCACCAGTAGTTCACACCTATAAATCATAGCTACTCAGGAGGCTGAGATCTGAAGATGCTGGTTTGAAGCTAGTCTAGGTAGAAAAATCCATGACATTCTTTTTTTTGGTCTAGTCGTGGGGCCTGAACTCTGGGCCTGGGCGCTGTCCCTCAGCTCTTCAGCTCAAGACTAGTGCTCTACTACTTGAGCCACAGTGCCACTTCCGGCTTTTATCTTTTTGCTTATGTGGTGATGAGGAATCGAACCCAGGACCTCAGGCATGCAAGGCAAGCGCTCCACCACTGAGCCACCTTCCCAGCCCCTCCATGACATTTTTATCTCCAACAAACTACTCAGAAAAAGCCAGAAGTGGGTGATTCAAGTGGTAGAGCAGTAGTCTTGAGCCAAATAAAGGAGTTCAGGGGCAGCACCCAGGGCCAAACCCCAGGCACAGAGAGAAAGGGGGAGGGGAGGAGGGAGAAAGTGAGAGAGGGAGGGCAGGAGAGGGAGGGAAGGCGAGAGAGAGAAATAGCTGAAACTTGACCCTTAAAATTGATATGAACCACCTTTCCCCACTTCAGGTCTGTGGATGGTCCCTACCAGCAAAGTGTTTAAAAATACAGATTCAGAGTTTAAATTCCAGCTCTAACTCCTACTGGCTTGTGATTTCAGAGATTTGCTTCATAATGACACCTCAGCATCTTCATCTTCTTCACTGGGTTAAGATTAAGAGAGTACAAACATTTAGGATAGAACACAGAACATGGCATTCACTATCATTATTATTACCCCTCTTCTATCTTAATAAATGACAGTTTAGGGGAAAATGGAGTGTTTGTGAATAAGAAGGTTAACAAGAGGGGATAAGGTGACCTGATGGCCACCAAGATGTTGCAACCACCTACAATTGGCAAGACACTCTGGGAGACCCTCCCTCAGTAACACACAGAAACGTGTAAACTCTGAAATGGTCCAAAGGGATGGATGGATGGATGCCATGGGAAAGCAAGTGCTGGCTGAGTACATGTCTGGGATATCTGATCGCATAGTATCTTCACATCTTTCAGGTTCTTTGAGTTCTTTGACAATTCTCTAGCTATTTCACAAATGTTTTTTGTTCACAGATGCATGCAAGTACATTTTGTTTATCATGGAAATAAGCTTGATTTCCTCTCATCTCACCTGTCCCCAAGCCAGTTTTGCAACCTATTTATAAATACCTTTAGTGTTATTTTCTGTCTACGGATATGTGATTCCTAAATTTCTCCTTTGAGCCAATTATAACCTCTTGCTGGTTACTTCATTAACTCATGAATTATATAAAATCATTAGCATGATTTTCATTTTTTATTTATATGAGTCATGCCTACCTTATTTCAAAGCAGTATTCTAGAGTAATTTATTACTGAATGGTGATTATTATTGATTCACTCCCTCTTTCATTAATTCATCACAATCCCTAATTGAGCACCAAAATTAAGGAAGCACGTCTAAAAGTATGCACGATGCAAAAATGAAGAGCATGGTCTTACCTTCTAGACACTCAAGAAAAATTATGACATATTTATACTTCAAGGTCACTGAAAAATGCCACACAAAAGTGAATTCTAGCCAGAAGAGATGGCA
This sequence comes from Dipodomys merriami, assembly GCF_024711535.1. Taxonomy (NCBI): domain Eukaryota; kingdom Metazoa; phylum Chordata; class Mammalia; order Rodentia; family Heteromyidae; genus Dipodomys; species Dipodomys merriami. Next base: position 21,891,711 of record NW_027206179.1, on the reverse strand, counting down.
TTTTCTCAGGAGAAGATGGAGGGGTTGGTGGAGAAAGGTTTTGATGACTTGTGGCCTTTGAGGATTCCTTCTTTCGAAGACCTGGGAGAAGGACCTGGTTCCATCTGATCGAACTTAAGTGCACAAAGTCAAGGGCGGGACAAAACCTTTCTAGAAAGTAAAGCCAGGTGTGCTAGTAGAGGAGGTGGGTGGAAGCCCATGAAGGCTTCTGAGCTATTGGAGCATCGCAGTTGAGACATAGAACGATGGTCTCCTTTCTAGATGGAAAAAAATGGTTTGAAGAAGAGTACCTGTACCTTCAGAGAAAGGCATGAGGAGTCAAATGCCAGAGATCATGCAATAGGACCCACACCAGATCAACCATGGAGGAACAGGAAAGAAGAGACCCATGTGGGCGCTTCCTGATCATCACCTTCACCATTGCGGCCCTTGCACCACGGGAAAAAAAAAAAAAAAAAAAAAAACAACCATGGAAATGCCTATGGTTTTCTTTCTCCACTGGTGGCTTGGAAATGCTAACGAAGCTGTGTTCTTTCTGATTCTCTCTCTGTCTGCACCAACCCTTCAGCTACTGCTGTCTGCCCTGCCGGCAGAGCCAGACTTCCACCCCCTTCTCCCTCAGAGATCTGCCACACCATTGCTTCTCCATAAATGCTTTTTAAATGACATTGAACTGCATGTTAGAGTGCACCTGTAAAGTGTTCCTGGTTGACCTCTGGAGACACCACATTCCAGACCCGCGCAATGTTCTCTGGTGCCAGTAATGCATGACTAACTACCTTAATGACAACAATAAGCTCCCCATCAGTGGCATTTTGCAGGTACAGGTGTGGGGATTCCAGCAATGGCAGAGTGCACTCGGGCACCATGGCAACCAATGCATCAGCCCGGTACACTCGGCAGCGCTGGAAGAGCTGGCTCTCCATCAATTTTAGCTGACAGCAAAACCCAGGAATGTTTTGTCCTGCATTTTCCTCACAACCTTGGCGGTCTAGCGAGAAGGAAAATGTCTGACAGATCCCAGGGCATCAGGGAAGCTGGTCTTCACACCCAGGGAAAGTTAGGATGAAGGATGCAGCCCAATTTGACCGGAATTAGTTCAGTCCCGGCACAGAGGCGGCCTTCTGCAGACTGGAGCTCCAGACGGGGCTGGCTGCTGCAGTTTCCTCTCTGTCGCTGGACTCTGACTTCAAATCACACGCCAGAGACCTCCCACCCAACTCTGCAGCCTTATATTTTTATGTTCTTATGTAATAATGTATATTTTGTGGTTACTCTTACAGCCCTGGAGTAAAAATTGCCTGTGGAACCAGATGTCATTGTTTTCAGAGGTGTTCTGCAGGAGCTGGAAACTCAATTAAAATGATTTTCAGCAAAACTAAGCAAGTAAACGTTTATATGAGTGGAAAGTCTGAGGGTAGAGTTGAACTCAAGGACTCAAACTTAAAAATTACAATTCCTCCCTCACTCTCTCACCTTCCCATCTTCTCTGCCTCCCTGCCTGCCTGCCTGTCTGGCTGTTTCTCTCTCTCCACATGGTCTACTTCCTTCCTGTTGACTATGGTCTATATACATGCAGAGCTTGGCTAGGTATTTCGATGCTTTGAACTCCAGATTAGCAATGCCATAGCAACTATTTGTGATTACAGTAATGCTAGGGCATCTTTCTGCCATACATAGATGGAAACATACCAGGGAAAGACTCTGATGGCCATCCCATCCCCACTGGGAAGCATGAATACTAACATAGGTAAGGTACCTACCCCTCTGGCCAGAAGAGGAGTGGTAAGATTAGCAAACACCAAAAGATTGCAAGAAGGAGGGCTATTGCAAGAAGACAAGATGGTTGCCACAATAAAATGCTGGACCAAACCAAAAGTGTAGGAAAAGATTTCTGGAAGTTCCATGAGAATGCAAGTATCATGGCACTTCCATTCCAAGTAGACTGATTGCAATACTACAGCGATGGTCCAAGTCTGCCATGCACAATTCACACACTATTTAACATGATCACCTTCCACGTGCCCTCTACATTCATACGGAGTGAAGTCCCTTCTGGACTTACACAGTCTCAAGGCTCTGTCTGGCCGCTCCTAGGCAGAAGGAAAGAGAAGTAGTGAATGCCCATGCTAAAACCAACCAGCAAGAGATCCATATCCCAGCAGAATGGCAGACTGGAAAGAAACCAAAGGTCTGAGAGCTGGCAAGAGAGATTATGCAGGAACATGCAGGCCTCGGAGGCAGGGTAGCAGCAACAGCTGCAAGAAGCCCTTGTAGGCAGCATAGCTAGGACAAACAGCTGCTTGGCATCTGCCCTACCTCTGGATGACCAGGAACATCTCGAGTCATACTGGTCCTGGGGCTTGAACTCGGGGCCTAGGTGTTTTCCCTGAGCTTTTTTGCTCAAGGCTAGCATTCTACCACAAATGGAACTATACTTCCATTGCTGTCTTTTTGCTGGTTAATTTTAGATAAGAGTGTCATAGTCTTTCCTGCCTGGGTTGGCTTCAAACTGTGATGCTTAGATCTCAGCCTCTAGAGTAGATAGAATAAAGAGTAGGACCAGGCCTCCTACATGAGCATTGCCACCCATCTTTTCAAATCTAGTTATTTCCTTCCAATTCATACTGGCAAGGAAGTTCATTTAATTGTTTTTTAAATCTTACTTTCAAAAAAACAAAATTTTGGAGTCATTTAAAATCAGTACCGTCTTTTGTTCTAGTGCCAGTCTGAGACAACCACAATCAATTTGCATTTTTTTTCACCAGTTCCCAAATCCCTTGCACCTTTGGCTGTCAGCTGTGTACTTGGCTTCCAAGTTGCTCTGTAGTCCTGTGACCACGCCTTTGAACTCTTCCTCCCCAGCAATAGCATGCTCCTTCCCTAGGTTGTGATTCGTTGATTCAAACCTTAAGGCTCCGGTAGGAAACCTGGGAAGTTGTGAGCAATCTAGATCAGATGTTTCTACAAAAAATATAGGAAACAGGCATCTCCCCACATCTCACAAGCCTCAACAATCACCTGTTTGATCTGACCTGCTCCAGGTGCATTCCTCCAGCCCAGCTGGTCTATCTGACACTTTGTTTTTGAAAGACTGCTCTCCCTGCTCCTCTCCCCTCCCCCAAAGAAGAAATAGCCCAGAGACACCAATATCTCCCTGGCAAATAGCCAATACTAAACCTGAACCAAAGATCATTTCACCAAAACAAATAATAAGTAAATATTTTGATTTAATTTAACTTGGCAAATTGATGGAAGTCAGGAGCAGAGAAAGAGAACATATTAATTCTACTCCCTACTAAAAGACAACAACAATGATAAATGCAACAGAATTTCCCTTACATATTCGAGACCACACTGCATGGAAAGGTTTTGTAATGGGAATTATTTTCCTTGACCTAATATTTTCTCGCTAGTGTTTCTCACACCATTAAAAATGTTTAATACCATTTTAATGAGTTCATATTGTTATGGAGGTAACTTGCTTGGTGGTTCCTGATATTAGATGTTTCTAAATGCTTGACACCATAATGATCTTCATCATCTACTTGACACCTTGTTCTTAAGCCTCACGGTTCAATGACATTTTTAAGGGCTTTGAAGTGCCAGTATCATCCATCCAGCAGAGTGCAGGCATCCAATTACAGCCTCTCACACATATTTTCCCCTCGTAGCACATTTTTCCTCCTTTACATATCTTCCCTTCTTGCAATTTTTCAAAATCAACTCCAGACTGATTTTAAATAGATTTCTCTGTGGGCAAGGTATCCTTGTGCTCTGTTCTAATCATCTTTATGGACATTTTGGACTGATATCAGATTTTTAAACAAGAGCTATTTAGAAGATTTATGAAGGGCCGGTATTGCTGCATGGACAACTTTGTTTGGTAATAAGAAGAAGAAACTGCAATATTTGAAAATGAAGTGAATGTTCCTTCCCACCCCCAACAGTCAGATCCATCTTGGACCTTTGCTTCCAAGTGCCCTGAAAGTGTTCTCAATGTTCTCAATGTGCGCGTGCTAGAGAGTAAATCAGGCATCTTTCAGGTGAAAGGTGCTGGCTCAGAGTCTGGCCCCCTCCTCTCTGCCACGTGGCTCTTATGCCGCATGAAGCACAGGGAGGGTGCTGGGAGATGCCTTTGGGGGTGAGAGTGTCACCTGCAGGCATTTATGACATCTTCTGAGGCTCAAAGACCATCTGACATTGCTCTGGGCTACAGATTCAGCTTACCTTCAAGGTGGGATTAGAGCACTTCACCCTCTATCCTTTTCCAGCGGTGTCAGGGTAGGAAGGCATGGAGCAGGATGAACCCTCATCCTAACCAATTGTAAAAAAGTCACATGACAACCAATTCTATGCCCAGTTGCAAGCTGAGTGATGACTGTAGAAATGACTAAAGTCTACAGGCTCATGGCAACAACCTATATGACTGATGATGTAAGGAAGGGATATGGCTGAAGCACAGCCAGCAACAACAGAACCAACAACAGAATCAATTATCTTAACCTAGTGGGTCACATGAATACTGGGAAGAAGAGCAGCAACTTGATCAGCATCTCAAAAGGCAGATAAGAAATCAACAAGTCAAAATGGAAGGTCAAGTAATTTCCCACCAAGAAATTCCTACTCTAATACACATGTCTAATGAGCTAAAGTGCAGATTAACTAGGTAACTTTCCCTGTCATACTTACAGAACTTTACTGTCATCACCTTAATATTTCAGGAACATGAAGTCTTGTGGGCATGAAGTCTGTCCTCAAAAGGCCTTGTCTGTTGTGCTAAGGCTTTAATCCTGCAGACCTTAAAGAACTAAATAGTCTACAGTTGTCTAAAGACAGATCAGAGAGATAGAGTCAAAACTGCATCTAGGGCTGGGAATGTGGCTTAGTGGTAGAGTGCTTGCCTAGCATGCATGAAGCCCTGGGTTCAGTTCCTCAACACCATATAAACAGAAGAAGCCAGAAGTGATTCTGTGGCTCAAGTGGTAGAGCACTAGCCTTGAACACAGAGAGGCTCAGGGACAGAACCTAAGCCCTGAGTTCAAGCCCCAGGACCAGCAAAAAAAAAAAAAAAAGTAAAAAGAAAAAACAATCCTCCATCTACAGCCAGGTACCAGTGGCTCATATCTGTAACCCTATTTACTCAGGAGGTTGAGATTTGAGTATCATAGTTTAAAGAGACTCATCTCCAATTAAACACCAAAAATCCTGAAATGGAGCTGTGACTCAAATGGTAGAGGGCTAGCCTTGAGAAAAAAAAGCTCAGAGACAGCACTAAGTCCTCGATTTCAAGCCCTTGGATCAGCAGATGCACATATACAAAAATCGTATATCTAGACTGGGTGCCTCTGGTTCACACCTGTAATACTAGCTAATTGGGAAGCTGAGATCAGGAGGACCATGGTTCAAGGTTGGCCTGGGTATATATGCAAAACTCCTTTTCAAGGAACAGCTGGACTCCATGCCACACACCTGTCTTTGTAGCTACCTGGAAGGCTATGATGAAAAGATCACAATCTCAAGCCAGTCTAGACAGAAAAGAGGCTGGTGTGATAGTGCATGACTTCATCCCAGCTACTGCGGGAAGCCTAAAATAGGCAAATCAGGCATGTGCCTGGGCAGGAAGTGAGACTCTATTTCAAAAATAGTGGGGAAAAAACTGGAGGCTTGGCTCAACAGTAGAGTACCTGCCTGGAAAGCACAAGGTCTTAAACTCCAGCACCAAGGTGCAGAGGGGAAGGGGGAGGTGATAGGAACAGGGTCAGAAAGCTAGGGGGAGAGACTATGAGAATGGTTCTGGCAGAAAAGGATGACTAATTAAGCTAAAGATGAGAAAGACAGAGCAGAGTGAGAGCAATTAAGGGGCTGCTGACCAGGCTCTTGGGTGCCTGTCCTAACAGAGTATGTGGTATCAAGCCTTCGGCCAGGGTCTGATGCATCCAGTGAAAGCCACATCTGATTGGTGCAGCTCAAAGGGACTGGTACAAGAAATGGGGAAGAAGGAAATGTGAGCTATGGTGACATCACTTCTGACTTGGACACCTGCTACGATGGCATGATGTATAGCAAGGATTTTTTCCACTGCAGACAATAGAGGACCCATCTTGGGTGATATCTCAGAAGCTGGAAGGTCCTACCTGAGGTCCTACCACCCACGGTCACAGTCTGCAGGCATTCAGAAGCTGGCCCATGGGTTGGAAATAATTTGAGGAACAGATTCCCCTTTCTTCTAGTCTGCTTTCTAAATCTTCCAAAGAGTAGAAGTATGAAAGTGGAAGAATGAGAAAAATAATCCAAATAAGATGTCTGCAATGACTTATCAATACGAACAGAATGTATATGACAAAAAGCATTTTGGTTGGTTAGTTTGCTTCTAATTTCTTACCACCACGATGTGTGAACTGGGGCCTACATCTCACGGCTGTCCCTCACTAGAAACTAAGACTCCACTGGGTTAGAAAATCTGGGGTGTATGTCATTTGTCTTCTGCTGACTGTAAATATAAGAAAGTTTTGTGATTAACTGATTAACTATTCAGGCATTGAGTGTTTTTCAAGATGGTGGAAATGTTGAGTCATGTCAATAGATAATTCTCATTAACTGTATGACAGGTGGGGGAAATGTGGACCAATTTTAGCACAAAGAGTCTACTGTGAATGATGTAATTCTATCTAAAGTATGTACTATCTGGTGATCCTTTTAGAAGCTGACCTAGTCCTTACTGTATTCTCTTTTCTTTAAAAATTTTGCCAACCAGGAGAAACTAGCACACTTAGATTTCTGGAAGTGAGCTTCTAGAATCCATTTAATTAACAACTCCATTTGGACAAGTTCATAGAATCCCCTATCATTTTAACTCTTGTCCTTGTATAATTTAATCATATGAAAGTTTTTGATGTGCTTAAATAGACAATTTGAAAAGACAATGTATAGATCCATAATATGGAATAGTCCACACATATAACCATATGTTTTCAAGCCCATTGATTTACTTTTGGAATAATCCATAACATAATGTCCAATGGGAAGAAGACAAAACACGTAGCCATCTTCAGTATGATCACCAATATTTGAGCTTGTGAATGTGTGTACGTGTATATATGTGAAGGCCATGGGTCTTGGAACAAAATGTACAAAATGTTCACAGCAGTTCGCGAGGGATGATAGGCTAGCAAGTTTCTATTGCTTTAATGTATCTATGTTTTAAGTTGGGGGCTTTCAAATGTGAATATTAATATTTCTCTGGATATTTCTGGAAAAAGTAAACATTAATTTTGTAAATGGCAAAATGACTTGTCATCCTTCCAAGTGAATCTGTGGAAGATTACACAGTGTTTGTGATGATCCAGCCTCCTTTTGATTGTCCCCAAACCCAGCCCACAGTGATACTTTTACTTTAGAACTAAATTTCTCTTTTTTTTCTTATTTTGAAAAAATGTCCTTATTCTGTTCACTCATCCACTCTGTTTCATAGCCTTGGCTTCAAAACATTTGGCTGATTCCAAGTGCAAAATGTGCCTTCTCAAGACAAAGATTTGTTATTCTGCAGATATTTAAAAGACCTATAGGGCTTTTAGTAGTCAGATCCAGCTGCCATGGCAAGATACCACCGTCTGGGTAAACAACAGAAAAGTTCTTTTCTCCTAGTTCTGTAGAAAGTCTGAAATCAGCAGGTGGATGGGGCAGGTTGGGTTAGGGTGGCAGGGCCAGGTTTCGTGGCCTGGCTTGTAGCTAGCCATCTTCTCACAGAGTCCTTACATGGAGGAGAAAGGAAGAAAAGCTCTCTGGTGTCATGTAGGTCAGGAACTATTGGGTCATGAACAAATCCTTACATCTAATTTCACCTTTACTATGTCCTTATGATCCTCTCTCTGCATATAATAACACTGGATCTACAAATGGTACAGCACAATAATTAAGTTCAGAGCAGGCTCAGAGAACACTTCAGAAAAAGAGATTCCAAAAGTTTGGAGCATAAATTTTGTTGTCATAAAGCAACAACAGGGATTTTGTCTGCCCAGTTGCCCACAGTAAAGACAACACTGTTTCAATAAATGAATATCAGTGCCTTGGTTTCATATAAAAATTTGTTAGCTGTTCTGCTACAATGCTTATGTTTTTAATACACATATAACCAAAAAAAACCCTCCTTCCTGACTGAGCGGTGGATCTGGATAATCCATAAATGTTGTTTCTTCTTTCATTTTTCTGAGTACTATTTAAAAACATGAGCATCAAGAACAGACTTAGGAAGGAAGAAAAAAAGCCTTGGAAACATATGAATACCAGACACAATTCTATACAAGCAACTTTTGTGATGACTCCACAAAACCACCTTATTTATTTTTAACCTCTTTGGGAAAGTCACAATTCAGAGAAAAACTATATTTTATTAAGATTTCCACCATGTTAAGAAAAAGATCATAAAGGAAACTTCTTCTTGTATTAAATACTTAACGTGGATAACATTTAGAAATAGAAATAGAAATGAACCACTAATAGAAATGAACCACTCATGAGTCCTAGGGTTTTAAGCTGCAAAGGAATAGTACTATATGCACAGAGCAGCATGCAGGATGCAACAGACCAGTGTTTTATTGTATCATTCTTTTCTTTTTCCTTTTTGATTAATATTTTATTGGCACGTGTTAATTGTACAGAACAATAGGCTTCATTATGACATTTTGTAACATGTATAAATATTTTAACCATATTCCTATTATTCTCTCTTGTCCTTAGTCTCTCCATCCTACTGGTTTCCTTCCTCTTTCCAAATAGCCTCCTTTCCACTTTCTTGCCTTTTATTAATAACTACATTCTATATATGAGAGAAAGCATATAATGTGAGTCATTATGAGTATGGCTTATTGTGTTAAACATGGTGATCTACACTAACATCCAATTTCTGGCAAATGACATGATTTCATTCTTCTCTATTCAGCTGTGTATATGTACCACATATACTTGATGTATAGTTTTCTTTGTGTGTCCTTATCTGGTTTTTGTATAAAGGTAATACTGGCTTTGTGGAATCATTTTGCTAGTGTCCCTTTCCTATTTTATGGAATACAATGGGGAGCATTAGAGTTAATTCTTTAAGGAGCAGATTGAATTCAGAAGTGAATCCCATTGGGTCCTGCAATTTTCTTTGTTGTGAGAGTCTTTACTACTGCTTCAATCTCATTGCTCATTTCAGATCTATTTATTTATATTCTCTTAGTTCAATTTTGGTAGGTTATATGTATCTAGAAATTTCTCTAGTTCTTCTAGATTTTCCAATTTTTTGAAAAATGTTTTAAATTTTCAAACCCTAATGCTCCTCTGGCTAGGGGTGTCACTTGTAATATTTTTCTTTACGTATTTAATTTTATTAGCTTGGGTTTCCTCTCTTTGTAATTTGTTGAGTCATTTCATAGATTAAAATGTAATCTATTCTGAGACAGTCTGCTGAGAAGAATGTGTAATCTGCAGCTGTTGGATGGAATATTCTGTAGATGTCTGTTAAATCTGTTTGATCTCAATGTCGATTTAGTTTTAAATTTCTCTGTGAATTTTTGTTCGAATCACCTAGCTATTGATGAGTGGGGTATTGAAGACTCCCACTATTATTGTATCTGAATCTATCTATCCTTTTATGTGTTTGTTTTATAAAATCAGTTATACCAACATGTGGGGAATATATGTTTACAACTATTGTATCTGATTAATGGATTATTCCCTCAGTTAATATGTAATGACCTTTGTCTAGTCTATTTGGGGCTTAAAGTTTGCTTTGCCAGATCTGAATATTCTACTTGCTCAGTATAAAACTTTCCAACCTTTCATTTTCGGCCTGTGTTTGTCTTGCCAATGAGATCTGTTTCTTGTAGACAATAAATAGTTAGATTTTCCAATCTTTTCATCTGGTCTGTGTTTTAATTGGAGAGATAATACTATTTATATGTAGGTTTATAATTGAATGGTATTTGCTGATACTTTTAATATTGTTTCTTTTTCTCAGAGCTGATTTGAATATTTTATTCTTTTCTTTCATCTTTGTTCTCAGAACTTTGGTGATTTGCTTAGTTGAGCATGTTTGATTCTTTTCTAATGATCATTTGTTCATCTATTTTTCTCCTGAGATTTATTTTTTTCCTCAGCTCTTATTTTGGTGACTTCTTTCTTGCTCATCTCTGTAGAATTCCTTTAAGTATCTTCTGAAATGTTAGCTTAGTGGTCATAAGTTGCTTTAGTCTTTGATTGTCTTGGAAGGTCTTTATCCATTGATTTTGAAGGTTAACTTTGATGGATATAATGATCATGTTTGGCAGTTATTTGGGATCAGAACTTTGTCTGTATCTATATCTATCTATCTAGCTAGCTAGCTAGCTATCTGCCTATCTATGCTTTCCTGACTTCGGGGGGGGTGGGGCTTTTAGGGTTGTTTTTTTTTTGCTGAGAGATCTGATGTAACTGTTGAATTTGTATTTGTAAGTGGATACTTGTCTTTTGCAGCTTTTAAGATTCTTTGTTTTATATTCTTGGCATTTTGGTTATAATATGACATGAAGAAGTTCTTTCTGGTCACAGCTATTTTGGGACATAAATACCTCTTGTACTTGGATGTCAATATCTTTCCTAGATTTGGGATATAAATGTCTCTTGTACTTGGATGTCAATATCTTTCCTAGAGGAAATTCTGCCATAACTTCATTGAATATGTTTTATGTGCTTTTAGTTTGTATCCTGACTCCTTTTTCTATCCCACAAATTCTTACATCATGTCAGAGTTCTTAAAAGTCGTTTCTTTGAGTTCTTCATTTTCTCTATTTCTATCTGAATATGATATTTCCTTGAGCTTGTCTTTAATCCCTACATTCTTTTTCCTCCTTGATCTAGTCTATTGGTAATGTTTCCACTATGTTTTATTAAGATGAGTTATTGAGTTTTTCATGTCTAACATTCTGATGAGTTCTTTCATTTCCTTGCTATATCCATGTTGCTGAATTTCTCATCCAGCCATTATATTGATTTACTTACTTCAATCATCTGTTTGAATTTTTTTGAGGTCATTGACTACTTTTAGAACTAGATTTTTTAATCTTTTGTCTGATATTTCAATCATTTCAGTATCTTTGAATCTGGTTATTGGAAGAATTATGAGCTTTTGGAAGATTCATTTAACCTTTCTTCTTCTCTCTTGTGTTTCTGTGTTATCATTTGTGCATCTTTTGGAATTAATATTTCTTCCCAGTTTTTTAAATAGGTATCTTTTTAGTAGTAAACTTCTTTGGGAGTCACAATCTCCACTACCACTCAGAGTACAGAAAGTAAATAGCACTAATAAAAACAAATCAAAGCCAGACAATGGTGGCTCACACTGGTGAGCTAATCCTAGATACTCTGGGCTGAGATCTGAGGGTCATGATTCAGAGCCAACCCAGGTAGGAAATTCCATGAGATTCTTATCTCCAACTAAGCACCAAAAAACGTAGAGGTGTGACTCAAGTAGCAAATCACTAGCCTTGAGTGAAAAAGCTCAGTGACAGCACCTATGTGCTGAGTTCAAACCTGAGGACCAACATACACACACACACACACACACACACACACACACACACACACACACACACACATCTAAGTATAGTTAAAAATATTTGAAATAGAGAGAGCCAGGCACCAGTGGCTCATGCCTATAATCCTAGCTACAGCTGAGATCTGAGGTTGGGGTTCAAAGTCAGCCCAAGCAAGAAAAGTTTATGAGACTCATCTCCAATTAACCACCAGATAAACAGAAGTGGCTCTCTGGCTCAAGTGGTAGACCACTTGTCCTGAGCTGAAGAGCTGAGGGACAGTGCCAAGGCCCAGAGTTCAAGCCCCATGACCAACCAAAAAAAAATTGAAGTATGAACTATACCCCAGAAAGTATAAGAAAGAAGAGAGCTGTGATACAGGATAAATTAGTACTTTGAAAACTATTAAAAATAATGGTATTAATAACTAATAAAATAGAATTGTAGAGGAGAAAAGAGAGACACAAGATAGGAGAAATATATACATATATGATAAAAATATAATAAACAATAGTGTGGAAGAACACAATACAATTAGTACAAAGAAAGCCAGGCATCAGTGGCTTCCACCTATAATCCTAGCTATTTAGGAGGCAGAGATCAAAGGGCTATGGTTCAAAGCCAGACTAAGCAGAAAATGTCCGAGACTATATCTCCAATTAACAAGCAAAAGGCTGGACCGGTGTCATGGCTTTAGAAACAGTGTACCATCTGTGAGCAAGCAGACTAATTATGAGCATGGGGTCCTTGTTCAAACCTCTGTACTAGCATTAAAAATGACTAAACAACTAAAAGAAGGAATAAAGATGCTTTGCTACCCATCACCAACAACAGGTTTGCTTCTTTCTGCGTACTTGGTATGGGGCAGAGTTTCCTTCTCTGAGATCCAAACAAGTTAGGCAAGAAAGTGCTGACTATAGACTGAGCCCTTCCCTGCATTTTGTGCAAGAAGGAACGGGTCCTGGAGTGAAGTTCTGTCTGAGGTTTTCCATATGCAGGCTTAATAAAGTGAGGAGTACAGAAGCACCATCAGACTGCTCCCTGTAGCTGAGCCTGATGACCCCAATTGGTACTCTAACTTTGGCTATTTCCCACCAAGTCTCTTTGCCCTCTGTCTATACAAAGCAGTTAAAAAACAGCCGTGCATCATACCACACAACAGGTGATCCTGTGTGCTCTAACTTCACTGTAATCTGCCCTAGCATGCTTACTCACATTCACACACAACTGGTGTCTCTAAACTCATCCCAGAGTTTGATCTACCAATGGGTGCCTTCGGTTTCCCTCTGCAGCATAACTCAAACTTGCAGATCTGTGTCTGAGAATATGAATCCAAGTCACAACCAGTCTCCTGGATTGACACTGATTTTCAGGGTAGTTGGTCACTTATCCAGAGGAGATGAGAAAGCCTAATGTTCTGTTTAAGATTAAGAGTCCAAGAGCTGGCATGCTTAGGAAATGTTCCCATTCTGGATATAAGTTCATCTGTAGACAAGTACTTGGATAAGAAAAGGTCTTGGTGAGTGACAGGGATGGAGACAGATTTGGAAGAAGCTCTGCCTATTTTTAGGCCACAGTTAAGTTTTCACTTGTGCTAAAACATCTACCTTGTCTTTTGTAAAGCTTTTCTTCCAGATTCTTTAGCATGGATTCAGCTTCCTGCTAGCCTTTATGAATGATAGATGTAACTGAAGTATCAAATAATGTATACACCATCAACCTGCTTTGTTCTCATGCTATTTTTAGACTGTTATCATTTAGGTATCACATGTGGTACCTAACTTTTTATAAAAATAAAAAACTGCAAAAGTGCTTACAGAAAATGCCTGGAGTCACACACACACACACACACACACACACACACACACACACACACACACACACACACACACACACACACACACACAGAGTGTCTATTAATAAGTAGCAACCAGTAGTTCCTTCCAAACTCCCAACAATATTCGTCTATACCCTTGTCCAAGGCTGCCCAAGATGGCAGCCTTTTGCAGTTACTCATACTTCCAAATATTGCTCCTGCTTGAGCATCTTTGCACATTGGTCTACTCCACCTATAAAGCCACCTCGCTTTGGGAAGATTCACTTAAATGAATCATACCAAGTTTCTCCTTAGGGAAGCCTTCTGGGACATCATGCTTATACCTAATTTCCCAATGATATTCTTTCAGCACAAAGGACCTCTCCTTTAAGTCCTGAACCCAGTTTTACATAGGAGTGTGTGAAAGGAGAGAGAGGATTTTGTTGATATATTTTAACCATGTGGCCCTCTGTCCTTTTACATACACAGCCATATGTTTTATATATAATTTAATAATTATAATTATTGACATATAATTAGCTTTATATGGTGAGGCTAATTAGAAACATTTGTAAGAGATTTAGACTTAGAAACATTTGTAAGAGATTTGGGGGATTTTTTTTTCTTAAACGAATGAAGACAAGTGAGAAGAGAATTAAGACAAGACAGCAATGTACAGGCCAGCACTTCTGTAAGTCTATATTCTATATTCTATGCCTAAGAACACAGCTAGTCTCTGTGGGAAATTTCTAATGAGCATATCACCTAACCAGAAGGACAAAATGGACAGGAACAACTTGCATAGAAGGCTTTAATCACACAGAGTCAGAATACTCACAGAGCCATTCATGTCAGAAGATTAAGAAGACAAGGATGAAAGAAGGCTAGAGTCTTAGCAGAACCATGGGGAGAACCTAGTGGTGGTTTGATCAGATATTTGCCATAGTTTCTTAAATATTTGCCATAGTTTCCTCTGTATGTCTAGTTTCTCTTTTTGATTCCTCCCTGTCTCTCCTGCCCACATCCCAATGAAACCATTTTGTGTTCATTGCCTCAGAGAACACACATGACAGGAGAGAATAAGAAAGAATTCTTTCTCATGATTTGAAAGCAGATACCCTTGGGGAAATAGAAAACCCTAGATAAAATGACTGCAATGAGCAAGAGAGGATACTTTCTTCTTCCAAGGCTGGAAGAAAGATTTTCCAGGCTTGCAGAAGGCAAAGGAGGCAGATGGTAAGAGTAGGTGTCAGCATGTCTGTGGTGAGTGAACAAGCTAGCAACAGGAACAGAGTATGCAAGTCCCAGAAGAACCATCTTGTGCCTTGCTCCCTTGTTGTCCCAGGGAAGCAGCAAAAAACCCCAGAGGATTGGTGAGAGTCAGTAGTAGAAGGAAACCAACATAGATTCCCCCAGAAGAATGAATGACTCTTCAGACCCAATGCGTAGTGGACGTTCCTGTTGACAGATACCATAAGGACCAGTTGGTTTCCATTCTTATGGTGGCTTGGTACTGCCTGAGACACCTGGAAAGGGAGTGAAAGACTCACATTGAGCATTTCCATTCACCCCAGCAGAATGGGAGCCTACATAAACATTAAGTTGAATTATAGAAAAGAACAAAACACATTCAAGGATGTACATCCATTTGCCTAAGATCTGAATTCTTAGGTCTGCCATAAAACCTGAATGTTGGGAAGTCATTCTTTCTGACTTTAATGTTCCAAGCCAAGTAAGTTAAAAATCCATAAAGTGGATGGAGCATCAATGGCTCACGCTTGTGATCCTAACTACTCAGGAGCTGAGCTCTGAGGATAATGGTTCGAAGCCAGCCCAGGCAAGAAAGTCCATGGGATTCTTATCTCTAATAACCATCAGAAAACCGGAAATGAAGCTGTAACTCAAAATGGTAAAGCACTAACCTTGAGCACAAAAGCTCAGGGACAGCACCCAGGCCCTGGGCACTGACTTTAAGGCCCACTGCCAACAATAACAACAACAACAAATGACCAAGTGTGATCTTTGGACCCGCAGCATCAGAATCCAGGAGCTTTTTAGTAATGCAGGATCTCAGGTCCCAACTCAGACCTACTGAGTCAGGATTTTCTTTTTTAACAAAATCTCCAGGCGGCTAACAAACATGAATGTTTGAGAAGTCACTCTTTAAACAGTCCACTAAGTCACTCCCTACCAGTTGCTGAGCTCACTTAGTTGGTAACAGAAAAGGCTGAAAAGTCTCAGGGAAATGGGCACCAACAGCTACCCAGGAGGCTGAGATCTGAGGATCACAGTTCAAAGCTGGGCCAGGCAGGAACGTTCTTTGAGACTCGTTTCACCAATTAACCACCAAAAACCTAGAAGTGGGACCGAAAGTGACTCAAATGGTCGTGCTCTAGCCTTATGCATCAAAACTAAGGGGCAGTACCCAGGCTCTGAGTTCAAGCCCTAGGACTACAACAACACCACCAATAAAACAAAACCGAAATAACAAGATAGGAGATTGTTTCTCAATCCTATAGGGCAAGCATGAACACACAGCTCAAATTCGCCATAGCAGCACTTCCCTGCAAGATACAAATGACTGACAAGGAAGAACAAAAGAGGGAAAACAGCATTTGTCTTACCGAAGAGAAATTCCTGACGCAAGCACCAAGCCCCAAAATAGCCTGCAGCAGATGGGGTCAGCAGAAGCCTCCATTGACAGGAGCAGCTCCCTGAGAGGCGAGCCTGACTTCGCACATGACCTTGAGGTGACAGCCCAGACTTGCAGGCCAGGGAGTCAAGGCAAAGCCTTGACTCTTTCAGCCATGTGTTGCCCTGAGAAAGCCTCGGGGTTTCCCCTCCATCGTTCAAAGGGTGTCATATTTACTCTCGATTGTATCTGCCATCATTAAGCTTCCAGCTCCCAGCCCACGCCCAGGTGATAAAGAAAAAGTTCAGGACCAGCCATCAGGTAGTCTGCCCTGGAACTGACTCCACAGCTGTGCAGTCCAAACTTCCACTGTTGGACCAAGATGAGCTGATCTGTTGAATGGCAATCCCTTTGGTCAATCACTTCAAGATAATAAAAAATATAATAATTTTTAAAAGAAAAAAAAAACACCTTTCACTCTTGGGATGTCATTGCCAAGTACCTTCCTGATTTCAGAAAATGATTGTGAGAAGGGAGCCGGTGGCTCATGCCTGTAATCCTAGCTACTCAGGAAGCTGAGATCTGAGGATCTAGGTTCAAAGTCAGCCCAGGCAGAAAAGTCCTTGAAACTCTTCTTTCCAGTTAACCAGCAAAAAAAAAAAAAATAAAAGTAGCCAGGCACCAGAGGCTCATGCCTTTAATCCTAGCCACTCAGGAGTCTGAGATCTGAGGATCACAATTTGGAGCCAGCCTGGACAGAAAAGTCATGAGACTCTTATGTCCAATAAACCACTCAGAACAAACCAGAGGTGAAGCTATGGCTCAAGTGGTAAGAGTGCTAGCCTTGAGTACAAAGAGGCTCAGGAACAGTGCCTAGGCCCTGAGTTCAAGCCCCAGGAACAGCAAAAAAGAAAAAAAATAGAAGTAGAGGTGTGGCTCAAGAGACAGAATATTACAGCCTTAATTGAAGAAACTAAGCAAGAGTGTGATGCCCTGGTTCGAGACCCAGTATTAGAAAATATAAAAAAGTGAAATTGGGGCTGGGAAGGTAGCTCAGTGGTAGAGTGCTTGCCTTGCATGTATGAGGCCCTAGGTTTGATTCCTCAGCACCACATAAGCAAAAAAAGCTGGAAGTGGTGCTGTGGCTCAAGTGGTAGAATGCTAGCCAACACCCAGGTCCAGAGTTCAGGCCCCATAACTAACAAAAAAAAAATTGTAAAACTGGGTTTTATATTTAAATATTAAATTTTGTGTTTAAAATATAAGGAACCAATAGTAATCAAGAACACCTAGAGCTGGTATGAATTATAAAAGAATATCGCAGCTAGAAAAACCTACCTTGGAGTGAAATGAACTGGAAGGGCCATCAACTGTTCACTTCTTCAGTGACTTCTAAACTCATTTCTGTAGACCAACTTGAGGGAATATCTCAGTCTCTGCCTGAGAAGAAAATATCACTGGGGTCTATAAGGTTAACCTGTAACCATGTAAAAGTGAATAAAGAAATGATTAAGAAATGTTGGTGCAGCAGTTTACAACTGATTTCTTTTGCTGTTTATTAATAATGGAAAATCTCTAGGCCACTCTAGCCTTTGTTTCCTCTGCTGAAAAGAACTGTGAAATGGGTATGGTGGGGCACACTTGTAAACTCAGCTCTCAGGAGTTAGGAAGACCACTAATTCAAGCCAGCCTGTTACAGAGTGAAAACTGTCTCAAAAAGAATAAAAGAGGAAGAAGGAAGGATAAAGGGAAGAATGTGGAAGAGGGGAGGAAGAAGGGAAGAGGGAAAAAAGGGAGGGGAAGGAAGGAATTGAACTTCTGCAAGTTAAAGGTGCATAGAATGATATAAATGTCTAAAACCTGCATTATTCTTTCTAGTATACAGAGCAAGTCATGATTACCACTAACTCAGAAGTTTAAACAAAAATTCCGTAGAACCCAATTCAATGAAGGGAATGTACCATGGCATGCCTTGATTTAGACAATGGAAAAAGTCATACAGTCTATGACTATATACTTGACTTGGGATTCCCTTTAATTCTTCACGATTCTCATGACTTCATCTGTAAGGTTGTTTCCTCAGCAAACACATTCTTCATAGTTAATTCACACATACACTTGTCAGCCATCATTGTCCACAAATACCAAGTGATTAGGGTCTCAAATGATGAGGTTATAATAAATTCTAGAAGACTCTAACTGAACAGCTACTAGAACTCTAGGACAAAGCCATTTGAATTCTCTTAGCAAATGATAGGAGGTTGTTATGCAGTAAGCACAAGAAGGCCATTTGAGGGAAGTAGATCAGGTTTTCTGCAGGGCTCTCACCCCCGGGCAGGGTGAAATCCACTGCAGGACACACCTGCTACAGATCTGATTCCCTGTAGAGTCTTTGCAAAGCTCAACTAAGACGAATAAGAGTTTCTCAAAATGGCTCAGGCACAATATTTGTGTTTTCCCATTGGAAAAAGCATTGCTTTTAGGTTCCAAAAGATCTGAAGAGAATGATAATAAGGATTTTCATGGCTTGTGGATTTCCGAATACCACAGGCTTCTAGGCACAGGGAGTGCAAAGCCAGACTGCCACCTACTGACATACCAAGGCGTGGCTGGGCATGGTCTGTGCTTGGGTGCAATGAAGTAGCTGTTGATCACAAATGGCCTTCTAAACCTCACAGGCTACTTGTGAAAAACACAAGAAATATGAAGTAGTCCTTGATATGAGACTGGATTATACTTAATAGTTTACTCTGTCTAATATATCTAGTATCTGCTAACCGTTCGAAAATACAGGATGTTTGGCACATCTTGAGACTCAGTAGGACAAATAGGGTTTCATTTCCAATAACTCTTCATAGTTCTTTGGATGAAATGTGAGACTGTCAGCTTGCTTGATTAAACTGAAAACTTCTAGGAGGAAGCGGTTACATATGACTTACATTCCCTCATCCCCAGACCCAACAGGAAAGATTTAACAATGGGTGAGTTGGTTACAACATTAATTACAAGAATAATAAAAATTATAATTCAAGTTGTTCACACACACACAATCAAGATAACTCAATGTGAATACTGTCACTACTAGCTGTGTACTTTCAGTAACTTACTTAACTTCTCTATGTCATGCCTTCATCTTCAAAATGAAGACAATTTGACCTCCCTCTTTGCATGGACTTAGAAAGATTTAAATAGCATCATGTAGAGCCAGTCGTGATGGAACATGCTGTGACCCCAGCACTCGGCAGTCTGAGGCAGGAAGATCTCACGTTCAAGGCCACACTAGACAATACGTGAATTCAAACCCCGCCAACTATATAGTGAAACTTTACCTCAAATAAATAAATAAATAAATGAAATGGCATGTCTATGACTTGCTTACAACACAGTAATCTTCAAGGAACAGAAAAATATTAAAGATACAGCAGAAGAAGGCAAGTGATCTTTAATTGGTGATTTTACCTACTGTTATTTTTAATTTTAAAATGGCAGGCACAGAGTTCCTGTTGGGTAGCGGGGTCTCTGGCTAGAAGGCAGGAACACAGTGGGACGTTCATGAGAAGGAAGCTAAGGAGGAAATGAGACAGGAAACGTCAACACCAAAACATCCTTACCCTGGGTCAGTGTCCAGGCAGAAGCTCCACCCCCCAAGCTTAAAACTGGTCTCACCCTGAACAAAGCCAGGAAAGAGACAGCAAATGGAGGATGCCAAACCAAAAATAAATCAGTGCATTTCCCTTCGAGAGCAAAGAGACGAGCTCCGGTTATCTTTGGCTTTTAAATTTTCCTGGGAATCTATCTTGAAGGAAAACGCTCTCCTTGAGACAGGCATGAAATAGTAGAGAAAGAGGTACAAAGAATAGAGCAGCATGGGCTCGTGAGACTCCTCGGAGCCCCTCCTTTCCAATCTGGTCAATGAGGCAAATCTTTGCTGTGAGGAAGACCAGAAGGAAATGGAGTGGAGTTCCTGTGACTCAGACAGCTCTTGTGACCCCTGTCTCAATAGAAAAAGAAATCAAAACCCAAACATGCTCCTCTGGCCTCAGCCAATGAAGGCAGGGCTGCCACAGCCTGGCCACGAGCCCTCCAGTTCCCAAAGGCATCCACACACGTGCACCTGACGCCTTCCAAAGACTTGCCTTTCCATTCCATTGTGTTCA
Source organism: Dipodomys merriami (assembly GCF_024711535.1). Lineage (NCBI taxonomy): Eukaryota > Metazoa > Chordata > Mammalia > Rodentia > Heteromyidae > Dipodomys > Dipodomys merriami. The sequence goes on along the minus strand of NW_027206179.1, from coordinate 21,871,554 downwards.
TATCTGGCTCTTCCACCAGAAAAACACAGACTGACTCTGTTTCTTGGAGAACCTGTGGAGATTTTTACACACACATAACAAAAAAGCGTTGGAGGGACATAGCCCACAATCCTCATCCTTAACTTGTAATCAGGAAAGTGATGGGGGTTTTTGTTGTTTTTTGTTTTGGTCAACATGCTTAGAGATCTTTCAGACTGAGAGATTAGGAATCAAAGGCAGAAAGGATCATGACTGCTTCTTTCTCCAAGTGTTCCGCTTCTTTTTTTGATACTGGAAATCAGCCCGCTGGCTGAAATAACTGAGCCATTAGCAATACAACAGAGGAAGTCAACCAAATACTGTAGCTCACACCTTGAGGCTGAGGGCATGCTATTGGGAAAATAGCCTTCTTTCCCTAGAACAGAAAAAGCTAAAGAAAAGAAATAGATGAGTGCAATATTGGCATGTGACTGAAATGCTGTACCTCTACCTCCTAGCTACAGATTCATGGGGTATTTCCTGTGTGCCACCAGAACCCCCAAAGCCCTTTGTGATGGACTGAATGTCACCGCCAAATGCAAACATTAATAACTTGGTTTTGATGGAATCATCTGACTTCAATATATTTCCGTAACCTATTTATCCACCATCCATCCACCCTCTGCACTATTGTTTCCATAGACAATACCTTAATAAAAAGACATTCCTTACAATGAAATATTAAGTGACCCAAGAGGCAACTTGCATATATGAAAGGCTCATTCTTGTTTTGCATATATCTAGTAAAAAAAAAGTCTATAGTGATTGCATTCAGCAGTCTCTTCTATTACTTAAAGCACTAGAAAGTGACTATAGTTTTCTGTTTTTAAAAGTAAAACAAGGCTGGGAAGGTGGCTCACTGGTAGAGTGCTTGCCTTGCATGCATGAGGCCCTGGGTTTGATTCCTTAGCACCACATACACAGAAAAAAATGGAAGTGGGTGCTGTGTCTCAAGTGGTAGAGTGCTTGCCTTGAGCTGAAGAGTTCAGGGACAGAGCCCAGGCCCAGAGTTCAAGCTCTATGACTAACAAAAATAAATAAATAAAATAAAATAAAACAGAAGTAAAACCAGGCACGCTTGCTATCTCTGCTACTCAGGATACAGAGGCAGGGGTACGAGGATCAGGTTCCAAGGCTAGCCCAGACAAAAGTAGGCGACCCTATCTGGAAAACACACTAAAAGCAACAAGCTGGAGTGGGGCTCAAGTGAAAGAGTATTTGACAAGCAAGCACAAGGCTCTGAGTTCAAAAACCCATCTAGTACATTTTTTTCAAACTTACTACCAAGCTACTATAACAGAAGCATCATAGGCTAGCTAGCTTATAAAGCACAGACAGTTTGCTTCTTGTGGCTCTGGAGTTTCAAATTGGAGTCCAAATTCAGAGTGCCGGCAGGGTCAGGTTCTGGGGAGGGCCCTCTTTCCAGCTTGCTGATGCCCCGTCCTCACGCAGGGTGACTAGAGAGGGAGAGTTTGCTTGCCTCTGCTTATAAGCACACCGAACCCACTCAGGAGGGTTCCACCCTTGTAACCTACCTCCTTCTTGGAGGCCCCATCTCCAAACTTCAATATAAGAACTTTGGGGGACAGATGATATTCAGTCTATAAATACTTGTTTTGTCTCTCCCGCATGAGCTTATGTTTAGAGCTGTAACCTCATTCTTAGAGCAACCTAAAACCTGTCAAGTGAGATGTTTAAATGTATTCAGATTGGGGGTTCTTAGCATTCAACCCTAAAGCACAAGTACATGGTTTCAGGCTGGACAATGTTCTACTGATTAGCAGACTCCAAATTAACATTCGCATTCCACTTGCAGGAAGACGCACCTGCTTTTGCTTACCAACGAGTTTAAATTCTTTAATAACTACAAATTGGCAGATTATGCCTTGCATAGTTATTGAATTTCAGTGTTGGGAAGCCGGCCTACCTGTATTTCAACAACCTTGTCAGTGTTTCCATATCTAATCATCAAACCACAGTGACAAACGCCAAGCACCGTGATTTAGGAGCGTATAATCTGGTCGGCATAATAAAACAGATGTTTGTCAAAAGTGAAATTAGAAGACATTGTTTACAAGTTTATTTCACTTTTTAAGATGATACTAGAAGAGTTATGCATAGTTGGTGAGTGGTTGAGGATAAGGATTTAACCTCGAACCTGCCGACTCTAAACTATGTGCTCTCTCCCCAATAGATAGATCCAGAAAGGCCTTTGCAGGCTTGCCATCCTTGCTGACCTTCCTTGTTGGAATATACCTGGAAGACTCATCTGCCTTTCACATAGAGAAGATAGGTCATGAGGTGTGCAGACCTGGATACAAATCCTACAGACTGACACTCAGAAAAATAATGACCATGTTTTCTCCCACATGTAGCAGCATAAGAAATGACCCCAGATAGAAGTCATCTTGTACATTTAACCTAATCACTTGAGCATTGAACCATTAATTGGTTCAACCTAGTCCCTGAGTCTGATAATCTGTAAAATATTTCTTCCCTTTTCAAAAAGAAGTCCAACTTCAGATTCAATGAGTCAATGTGATGACACTTGGGAAAACCCAGCTAAGTCTGCAAAGCAATACACAGCGGTGGTTATTCTGACAATCCTTTCCACCAGGCATGGCTGCCAGACCTACCTGCAGCCCTCAGTCACTTCCAGATGGTGCTCAAGTCCCCAGCCTGCCACCGTAGCACCTCCTGTAATGTCTTTGTTGGCTCTGAAAAAGGAACTTCATTCCTCTCCTTCGCAAACAGCCTCTTACCACTGCCCTCTGCACACTCCACTGGCCACCTGGTTGCTGTATACTGACCAACAATCACACATCCCCACCATCATGGCAGATGGATTACCAGCTCAGGCCCACTCTCTGAGCTAGGTTCCAGGGCTGAAGGTTAGAGCTTTGCCCTGCTCTATCATGTCCCTCCCAGGGGGGGTAGTCCTGAGCAGAGGGTTACAGGAACTCAGACATGAGAAGGCTGGGTGTCCTCCCTCCCCACTGGCTGCTGAAGACCAACATGGTTGCATGGATCTGGCCTGTGACTGAAGCTTGAAGCCACACCGGTTTTGGAAACAGATACTGGCCTGCTAGATTCCCTTCTCTAAACCTCAGCACTATGGAAAGCTTTCCTGGCTGTGCAGGCCCAGGCTGCTGTAAGATCGCCCAGGAAAAGATGCCATGCTGAATACATTGCCCACAGGATGGTCTTCATTCAGCCAGAAATATGCCAGAGGACATTTTTCTTGGCAGGGTGGAGAGTGAATTGCTGCTTGGAGGATGTGTGGGTGTGTTACCTTACCTTTGCATCTCTAGATCTGCTTTCTGCTCTTGTAAACCCTGTCAGTAGGATGATGGTGGAAAACAGCCTCCAACATGGCACCCAGTAAAACCGTCCCTCCATTTTCATGTCCCTGAATAAACCCTCACACATTGCATGAGCATTGGGATGACTGCAGCTCTAGCATGGGATCTTCCAAGTAAGGCCATAAACATGGTGTGTCTTGATTCTTTTCTCTTAGATCATCTGCTCTAGGGAAGCAAGCTCCTCCATCATGAGGACATATCAAGGAACTACAAAGAAAGTTCCCTGCAATGTTACTGAGGTCTCTGGCTGAAAGACCTGGGTATGAATCGTCTTAGGAGTCTTCAAATGATTACAGTTCAGATACTCATTTTTGGTGGTGGTACTAGGATTTGAACTCAGGGCCTCATGCTTGGTAGGCATGCACTACCTATTAAACCACACCTCAAGCCCTTTTTGCTTTAGTTATTTTCCAGATCGAGTTTTGCATTTACGCACAGGCTGGTGGGGACCACAATCCTCCTATGGATGCTTCCCTAGCAGCTAGGATGACAGGCACATGCTACCACATCCAGCTATTGGTTGAGATAAGGATCTTGCCTGCTTTTTGCCTAGGCTCACCTCAGAAATGTGCTCCTCTGGGTCTCCATCTTCCACCTAGGGAGCAGAGATTATACATATGAACCACTCAGATATGAACAATCTCAGCTGGCTTTTTTACGTTACCTCATAAAAAGGTAACCAGAACCAGCTATCCAGATTCCTGTTCCACTCCTGCTATGGGATAATTTTGCTATTTTAAGCTACTAGGTTTTTGAGTCATATGATGCACAACAACATATAATATAATAGGCTAGTCTCTTGGACTATATCAGTAGGCTCCCTTGTCAAATCCTGACTTCTAGTTGGATTCACTTGGTAAGAAAACCCATCAAAGGAGACTGAAGGGAAAAGGGTGATGATGCCGAGTAAGGTTGGAATAGTTGCCTCCCCAATTTCCTTCCCATTGAGTCTCTGTGTGTCAGCCATGACGATCTTGGTTTCTGTTTTATGACAGCCCACTCATGGCTCCCAGCATCAGGTTATAGGGACCACATCATACCCTGTTTTTTCAGGCCTTGATGTTCTAGGCTCCAAGGTCCCAGCGTTTATTCCTCGTAGTTTCTATGAGTTCTGGCCATGCCCTTCTAGGAATTCTCCTCAAATTACCCAATTTGAACGTATAACTGTTTCCTGCTGCAACCATGACTGAAAGAAAGAGTATGAATAGGGAAACTGAGATGATATCTGACCTCAGACTCAAAGAATAAGCATACTCTGGTCAAAGGAATATGGAAAGGCATGTTCTCACATCAGTCTCCATAAGCAAGGAAAATACCCGATTTCAATAGCTTTACATATAGCCTTGCTTGATTCCAACAGTGCATCCCTTGTACTGTATTCTACAAGAAGGCATCTAAGATTATAAAAAGAATTATGATTGTAGGATTGGATTTAAGCCTATATCCAAGAGTACCTGTGAATTACTGTTTTCTACATTTTCTACAATTTAATTTCTATTCAAACAATTTATTCTGTAGGTGAGAAAACTTCTTAACCACTTGAGGATTTCCTCTCTCTCTTTCCCTCCCTCCCTCCCTCCTTTCTCTTCCCCTCTTCCTCTCCCTCTGTCTGTCTGTCTGTCTGTCTGTCTGTCTGTCTGTCTGTCTGTCTCTCTCTCTCTCTCTCTCTCTCTCTCTCTCTGTGTGTGTGTGTGTGTGTGTGTGTGTGTGTAAGGATGGAATGGGAAATCAGGAAATGTTTTTTAAAACTCAGTTACTGGGCTGGGAAGTTGGCTCAGTGGTAGAGCGCTTGCCTTGCATGCCTGAAGCCCTGGGTTCGATTCTTCAGCACCACATAAGCAAAAAGAAAAAAAGCCGGAAGTGGTGCTGTGGCTCAAGTGGTAGAGTGCTAGCCTTGAGCTGAAGAGCTGAGGGACAGCGCTCAGGCCCAGAGTTCAGGCCCCACGACCAGACCCAAAAAATAAATAAATAAATAAATAAATAAATAACTCAGTTACTATTTCAGAAACACCTGGCTATATATACTCATACCCTATTTCTTCTAAGGACACTAATTCAGTTATGTTTTATGCCAGCATAGGTTAGACCAGGTTCAGTGTGTCAAAGCAGGCTCTGCTAAGCAGCTGATTAGACCCAACAAAGATGGGGGGAACACATTCAATTCCTGGAAAGGAGCAAATCACTTTTAAGGACTTTAGCCCATTAACTGTTTGTATGCAAATAGGGCTAGTAATTATAAGTGAGTTTTATCTACTCAATACAGCAGCTCAGCAGGACTGCTACTTGGAAGACTTCTGTCAGAAATTTCTGAAAATTTAGTTTGAGTTGGCTGTTTTCATTTAAAATGTAATTCTTTAAAAAAAAAAAAACTCTAATTCAGTCTGGTAACTAATTTACATTGACCTTCCATCCAATTAGTGCCCATCAAGGAGGTTTAACCACAGCTATGACAGAGGCGATGGCAAAAGAAAAAAATAATAACAGTAAAGGGAGGGTCCTAACGCACAAGAATATAATCTCCAGGATTAATGAGGTTCTGTGAAGTCTTTGCAAATCCAGATTATGAAAAACCCTTGAAATAACTAATTAAAATGAGAAAGAAACCCCACTCACCCAGCTAGCTGAAGAATTTCCCTAATAAGTTATTAGCCATAGCAGTGCAGACAAGGCAACAAATGGAAAAGACCCCTAACACTACAAAGGCCCAATTGAAGCCAAAATTAAATATGCTGATCCTTGCTTCAGACCTGAGATAAGTTATAGAAATGTTAGTGTTTATCACTAATTATGCATCTGCTTAGAATTTCTTTATTGAATTTTCTGCTTTCACCAAACACCTGCTGGGGAAGTGACCAATACTACAAGATCTTTCAAACAAGAACATGAACTAATCTTCGCAACCCAGTGTACGAACACAGTGTCAATCATGTAGGCTGAAATGACTGCCTGGCTGCAGAGACAAGACTATTACCCTCCAGCCAGGCACATAAAGCAAAGTTTCTGTAGTGCTTTTTATCCATGGTATAAGACTTCTGGTGTTAAATACTGAGTTTCTACTATTGCCACTTCAGCGCTGAAGATCTGCTGATTAGATAAGGAAAGAAAAGCCATCTTCCGATTTCCTTGACTACTCTAGCCCATCCAGTTTCTTCTTATTATTATAATTATCATAAGAACATGCTCCAGGTACACACACATCCACATGTTTACAAGTCATATCTCTCACTTTTTCCTGTCTTAAAAATATAGTCTTGGGCTGGGAAGTTGGCTCAGTGGTAGAGTGTTTGTCTTGCATGCATAAGACTGTGGGTTTGATTTCTCAGCACCACATAAGCAGAAAAAAGCCAGAAGTGGCGCTGTGGATCAAGTGGTAGGTCACTAGCCTTGAGCTGAACAGCTCAGGGACAGTGCCCAGGCCCAGAGTTCAGCCTCCATAACCAACAACAACAAATATATATATATATATATATATATATATATATATATATATACACACATGTATATATGTATATATATATAGCCTCTATTATATATATCATATATATATCAGTCAAATTAGACTAGGAATACTGTGGAACAAATAGTCTCCAAGTATTCATAGTACCAAACAATATGATTAATTTCCCACCTATATAATATATTCTTATTGTCTGTGGACTTGACTCACACCGTGATCCACACTAATGGAGGAGCTAACCATCTGGGATTTAACTGGCTCCATGCCAAAGAACATACTATATCTTTGCTCTTCTGTTCATAAGTCCCTGGCCAAAGCACATCACTTCAAAAATGCCTGAGTTCAATTCTGCCATGATTAGAAGGACTAAAATATGGAATATTTGTGAACAACCCTATAACTGCTACAGCCCTGTGAAAAAAATCTGCTAGGAAAGAGATTATTAGAAAGACAGAAAGCTGGGAAGAAACATTAGCAGAGTTCTAAATGCAGATTTGAGATGTAGATATGAGAAAATATGCTGGGGGAATGGATTTGTGGAGATGATTCTTAACCACATGTGTGACCTATCTTTAGATTTTTGACAGTTGCATATGCACCAGCAATCTCTCTTCTCACCTTCTCCGTACTTTGGCTCTTCAACTGGTAGAGTGACAGGCCGAGATGGTGATAAGCTGACAAGCTAGCACCAAGTGTGTATGTGTGTATATGCATGTGTGAATGTGTTCACTGGTATGAAAGCTGTCACGTGGCAGTTTGCTTTATTAATCTTACAAGAAATGACCAGTATTGAGGTGTAGCTGCTACAAATAGCTCTCATTACAGTATCTGTAGGTGTCTGCACCTCACTCCCAACAGAAGTTCTTTGGGAAAAAAAGAGGAAAATTGGATATTCTGTAGAACACGCACAACACACTGAAATGCATGAGTCAAAAACTGCCTCATGCTAGACATCTGTAATCCTAGCTTCTCAGGAGGCTAAGATCTGAGGTTCACGGTTCAAAGCCAGCTGAGGCAGGAAAGTTTGTGAGACTCTAATCTCCAATAAACTACTCAGAAAAAAAGCCAGGAGTGGCACTCTGGCTCAAGTGGTACAGTGCTAGCCTTAAACACAAAAAGGCTTCAGGATAGCTCCCAGGCCCTGAGTTCAAGTCCCAGGAACAGAAAAACAAAACAAGGGCTGGGAAGGTGGCTCAGTGGTAAAGTGCTTGCCTTGCATGCCTGAGGCCCTGGGTTAGATTCCTCAGCACCACATAAGCAAAAAGAAAAAAGCCGGAAGTGGCACTGTGGCTCTAGTGGTAGAGCGCTAGCCTTGAGCTGAAGAGCTGAGGGACAGTGCCCAGGCCCAGAGCTCAGGCCCCACGACTGCCCCCCCCCAAAAAAAAAAAGAAAAGAAAAGAAAAGAAAAACAAAATCAAAACCAAAACCAAACAAACAAAAGTCTCAGGTCAAGGATGGATGCTCAGCTCAGACCTGAGAAAAAGAATGGGCATTGTAGACACAGATTTTCCTGCTAGCCAGAAGTCTTGGACATCATAGATTTGCTTAATCCAGTAGGCACAGAAAGAGCTGCTCCATAAAAATATGTTGAAAAAAAGTGTTGGGAAATCAGAAAATTTGGAGAGAAATTCCATTTAAATACTTGCCTCAGCATTTAATTCACTGATATATATATTCTACTTGGATTAAGGAGAAAACTAAACCACAAAAAAAAATACTCTGGATAGGTCTTTTAACACAAAAATTATAGAAATATAATTATACCCCTGCACAACACCTTTATAATAATAAAACTTAAAGAAATATAAGATTAATAGGTGTGACTGCATATAAAATTTAATTTATTTGTCAAAAAAAATCCAAATTAGAAGGTGTGGTGGTGTATACCAGTAGTATCAATTAGTCCCAGGGAAAACATGCAAGTGTGAGGTCCTGAGTTCAAACCCTAGGACCACCAAAAAGAAGAGGACACACTGAACTGGGCTCAGATGGCACCTAACATGATAGACAAAAGATGAATAGTTCCTATATATTCACAGATGGATTCAGGCTGGAGGGAAAAGAGCGGGGTGCCAACAGCCATCTTTCCTCTGTCTCTGTAGATGAACTCCAGGTATAGGACTTCATGGAAAGATCAGCTTGGGTAAGGGTCTAAGAGAAAATATAAGCAGACAGAGACAAGTAAAAAGTATTGAAACTTAAGCCTCTAAAAGAAAGGGGAAGGCATAAACTTCAGTCAGATGGAGGCCACACTGACATCAAGATGGAAGTTCCCTCCTGGACCTTTTGGTTGTTCTTGTGTTGTATTTGGTGGGGTGGGGGGGGTGAGGAGAGGGGGCGGAGGCAGGTGCTTTGATTTTCATCTTCTTCCGTCTCCACTTTCCCTCTGGCAAAATGCACACACGCACGCGTGCACACATACACACACATACACACACACACACACACACACACACACACACACACACACACAACTTATAAACAGTTCCAATACTTGGAGAACAGCAATCCAACTTGGAGAAAATTCAGAATTAAGAACAGACTTGAATCTGTAAGACAGGCAATGTAGGGAACTCCTGTAGGCACTGCACCAACCCAACCCAAGGAAGACCTGAATACACATACCTACACGAGGACTTCAGCTAAGCAGGTAGACATAAGAACCATGGAACTAGTTTCTTGATGGGTGAGGGCAACAGAGTATCAGCAGGGGACAAGCACCACCAAGCTTTTCTATAATCTACTTCATATCCAGGAATCTCATCCATGCCAATTTGATGGGTGTGAGTATACAGGCTCAGGTAGGAACTTCAACAGCAGAGTAAAGTCCACATGTTTACCCTTGAGAGGCCATAGCTAAACGGTAGATCTTTTCAAGCCAAAGCAAAAGTCTGAGATTTTAAGCTAATGGTGCTCACTTGGCTTTTCTCCTTGGAAATATAAATGAATGGAGTAAAAAAGTCAATGCAAGACATGGATAAGGATCTCAATAAAGATTTAAAAGAAGTGGAAAATCACACAAAATAAAATGGAAAGCATTTCCAGTAGAATGTACAAAATGGAAGAAGAAATTTTAGGGCTTGAAGAGAGTAGGCATATTGAAAAAAATAGGAAAAATTACAAAAATAATAAAAAAAATGTACAAAGAATTTGAAAGAATTTCAGGACTTGATTAAATGACCTAACATATGATTATTGACATAATGAAGATAAGAAGGTGATAGTTAAAGGCATATGAAACATATTCAACATAGTAATAGCAGAAAACTTCACAAAGCTTGAAAAAGAGAAGCCTATTCAAGTGCAGGAGACTTTCAGAACACCCAACAGAGCTGATCAGAAACATTGTAGTCAAAACAGACTTCCCAAGACATATTTTAGTTAAAACACTAAGTATAGAAAACAAGGGGGGAAAAATACCAAAGGCTGTATGAGAAAACACATATAACTTACAAGGGTAAATGCATCAGAATAACAGCAGATCTCTCAACAGAAGCAAAGAGGTCTTGGAATGATCATATTTCAAGCAAAATAGTTAACAGCTGCCAATTCAAAATACTATACTCAGCAAAGGCATTATCAGTAACAGAATGATAAATAAAAACATTCCATAAAAAAGCAGCAGTACAGAAGATAGTCAAAGATATCCTACACACAGAAGAGAATGACCAACAGAGACATTTTAAAAAAATGGAGAATTCAAATCCCACCAGATGAGCAGATAAGCACAGGAGGCACAGTAAAGAATCTAACACTAAAACTGAAATAAAATGGTAAAAACTATTACATACTTTTCCATTTCCACACTATCAGTGGACTCAATTCCCCAATCCAAAGACATAGAAGAGTGAGTTGGATCAAAAGGCAAGATCCGACCATCTGTTGTCTTCAAGGAAGAAATCTATCTGACAAAAACAATCATTAGCTAGAAGAAGGTTAGAAATTTCTTCTGAGTAAACATCTACCATTTACAGGAGTACTTATATACATATCTAACAAAGTAGACTTCAAAATTAGTCAAGACAAAGACCATTTCATATTAGTAAGTAGAACTCTCCATTAAAAGGTGACAAAAATTCTTAAAATTTAGGCCCAACTGTAGATGTGCCCAACTTTTTAAAACAAACACTACTGGACTTATAAACATACATCGACCCCCACCCAACACAATGATAGGAGATTTCAGTAGCCAAAATGCAAAGGTTGAAACTTTCCCACCAGCAGACCCCACAAAGTAAATATTAGATGAAGATTTCTAAAGGACAATGATACCGGATAGAAATATAATCTATACAAAGAAATGAAGTATACCAAAACTGCTACCTAAAGTGGCGCTGTAGCTCAAGTGGTAGAGTGCTAGCTTTGAGCTGAATTGTTGAATTGCTGAGGGATAGCCCTTAGGCCCAGAGTTCAAGCCCCACGACGGACAAAAAAAAAAAAAAAAGAACATCAAAACTGCTACCTATATAGTGTTCTATAACTTCCTCTAACTTGTGAAGATGCCAGTGTCCTATCGATAGGTCATACAGGTAAAAAAATTAACAAAGAAACTTCATCTGGCAGCTGCATGAAATATTCTATAGATGTCTGTCAGGACTATTTATTCTATGGATACAAAATAGATTATATTCTGATGTCTCAGTACATATTAAAAAATTGAAATAGTCTCTTGTATCCTGTTAAACCATAACGGAATAAAAATTTAGCAGCAAATGAAACCACAGAAAATATTCAAACTTGTGGAGACTGAACAAGTTGTTAAATGATGAGTGGGTCATCAAACTGATACAAGAGGAAATCCAAAGTTTCTAAAATCTCATGAGAATTTAAATAAAACCTACCAGAACCTTTGTGACACAGCAAAGGCAGTGATAAAAATTTATAGCTATGAGCACCTACATTAATACCCTAATGATGTACCTCTAGCTCTTAGAAAAACAAGAACAAGTCAGGCACTGGTGGCTCATACCTCTATTTCTAGCAATTCAGGAGGCTGAGCTCTAAGGATTGAGGTTCGAGGCCAGCCCAGGCAAGAAAATCCATGAGACTCTTATCCCCAATTAACCACCAGAAAACCTAAAGTCAAGCTGTGGCTCAAAGGTAGAGCACTAGCCATAAGCAAAGAAACCCAGTGCCCAGACCCTGAGTTTGAGCCCCATGACTGACAAAAACAAAACAAAAACAAGCCAAACCTAAAACCATGAGACAGAAAGAAATTCTATTACTCTGTATCAGTGAGTTCTAAGACAATTTCAGGTAGCCTAATGTATGTTTAATTGGAGTCTTCAGTAAAGGAAAAGACAAAGGGAAAACTACTAGGAAAAAAAACCAGAAGTAACAATTTTCCAAATTTCATTTTTTGTCAGTTTGGGGGCTTGAACTCAGGGCCTGAGTACTGTCCCTCAGCAATTCAGCTCAAGATTAGTGCTCTAACACTTAAGCCACAGTGCCACTTCCAGTTTTCTGGTGGTTAACTGGACCTAAGAGTCTCATGGACTTTCCTGAATGGACTGGCTTTGAACCTCGATCCTCAGATCTCAGCCTCCTATGTAGTTAGGATTACCGGTGCCTGACCCAAATTTGATTTTTTTAAAGCTATAAATCCAAGGATCTAAGAAGTTCATTAAGTCTCAAGTAAAATAAATATAAAGAAAACTACACCAAGATCCTCATAACCAGATGCTTAAAAAGCAATTGAAACCAACAAATAGAAATTATAGAGCAGCTGAGAGCAAAATAGGAAGTAGTAAAAGCACTGATGATGGAAGATCACTTATCAGAAACAATGAGTATAAGACGACAATGGAGCAGTATCTTTCATGTGCCCCACCTTGTTAATTAATAAATAAATGTCAACCTAGAGTTATTCCTATTGACAGTATCTTTCAAATATGCGTGTTAAGTTAAACTCATTCCCAATTGCAAAGGTTGAAACTTTCCCACCAGCAGACCTCACAAAGTAAATATCAAATGAAGACCTCTAAAGAACAACCATTCTTACGGTTCAGGAGAACTACAAATGTCAGTATCATTTAGTTAATTCGTGTTTGTTCCAATGAACTGGAGAAAAAAGAAATATGTGTGATACAGAATAGTGTGATCAACTATTGAAGAATACATTTTTTTGACAAAGATAGTTTCTCTGTTCCTTTTATTTCCTTTCTAGCATTAACATACATGTCTATTGATGATACACAAATTACATCACTGCAAAGGACAGAAAAAAGCTTATGATGAGTTGGGTCACTGTCACTTATGCAGATAGTAAAAGTATGTCAATCTAGACAATGAGATCAAAAGCAACAAACATGTTTTCAGAACAAGTACTGATACTCATTCACCCAGCTTAAACCTGAAAAACAACTTGGTTAGATATCAGCAATGATGATACAATATGGTATTCACTAGTCAAAATTGGCAGCTGAAAGAATTCCTTTTCCATATAAACAAGGTGGAGAAAAGGAATAGTTTACTCTGTGTGTTACTTCTCAACAACAAAGTCAACAAGTTATTCCTGATTCTTTGGGAACATGTGCTCGGCCAGTTTGGCCATGAATTTTTCAACTTCTGCTTTCACCAAAAAATCATGGTGACTTTCAGTTCCCAGAACTTTATCTGCACACACTTGAAATTCTTTCAAAAAGAAAAAGAGTGAACCTTCACCAAACTGGTTCTGAGTAGGTTCATTTTCTTCCCATTTAAAATTGTTATTTATGTGCTCAAAAATGATCAGAAGTTTAAGAATAACCTCTTGGTTCTCTTTCTTATCAAAAAGGGAACCCAGTGAAGCTGGTACTTGGGCCCTAAGCAGTTCTCTAGGCATGGCTGGATTTTCAGCCAAATTCAGAAGAAGTTTCAAAACCTGAAGTTTAGTCTCTTCATTTCCTGCTGAAAATAAGCGAAAAAAGTCTGAAATGGAATTAGCAAGTATGTGCTGATACTCATTAGTCACAGTCATATTTGTGAGCAATCTGAGTCCAGCCAACTGCACAGAGGAGTTCAAGCGAGACGTGACTGTATCATCACACACCTGATTCATATATATCTGAAGCCTGCGCTGATTTTCGGTATTCACACTCAAGTTATTTAGGACGATTAAAGCCTTTTCCTTAACAATGGGATCACGGGTGTTAAGAATCTTTGCAACAACTGGGAGACCACCCAGATCACGAATAATATCTCTGTTAAATGCATAAGCAGCATTGTTACCCAGAGCAATGAGAGCTGCTTCAAGAATGTAAGGCTTTTCAGACATCTCAACCAAACAAAGTACTTTCTGTAGCTCTTGAGGGGACAGAACAGTATCATTAGAATTAGGGGAAGCCCGTTTCTGGACAGCTTGACGAGCCCTGTTAGCCCTCGCCCTTGCTCTGGCTCTAGCTCTGGTCCCAGCCTCAGTCCCAATCCGGGCCCAAGGAGGGTACCACACTATGGTCTTGCTCTCATTGCTGTCATCATCATCATTATCATCATCTGACCAGTCATTATACTTGGCCCCAGAACAGTCCCCAGCATCGTCCATATCCCCAGAGCCACCCTCCGCCATTTTCTCCTTTGTTTTCTTCCCCGAGTCAGTCTATAGGTACAACAGCAGGCTCCAGCTCCAAGCAGTAGGACTGTAGTCACCTGGCCTACTTTCCTGGCTTAGTCCATGTAATCGTTCCTGGCAACAGCAGGGACCAAGAAACGGAGTAGTCACTCTGAGTGAGGGAAGGGGGTTGTGGGCCTGAGTGCGGCCTGGAGAAGAGTGATGTTCTACAGCCCTTCAAGGCCACAGTACTGATTCTAGAGATGGACTTGGTGGAGACCGGCAGTGTGACCTCGTCCCCTTCCCAGGAGGTGTGCCACGCCCAACAATCTTTCTAATCTCTACTGATCCAGGGAAACTTCCTCCCTCTCTGCAAGGGGAGACAATCTTCTCTTGCTGGGAAAAACTTCAGGGATCAAACAACTTCTTTTTCCTGCTCCTTCCCTTTGCTGTCCTTAGGGCAAGAGGACCCTGGTGAAGAATAGATTTTTCCGTGGCACGTGGGTGAGAGGTTTCACGAACTTTATCATCCTTATTCTTGCTTACCAGATTTTTTTTTAAAGACTCAGAATGAAAGGGTTTTTATCATCTTGAAGCTATAATAAGTCATATATTTCATGACACTTCTGTGGACAGCCAGTCAAAATGTTCAGTTCCGCAGGATTAATTTCATGTAAATCCACAGGAAGAGTCTTCATTGATTCAACCAGGAAGTAGTTCACTCACAGTGCCAGTTCATTCACAGCTGGGTACCAGCTATGCATTAGGTGTTGGGCAGTCCTATTGATACATCTGTGAACAAGAAACACATAGTCCTTGACCTGCTGGAGCTGATTCACTTACGATTCTATTGATTTCAGAAGCATAGGACATTTACTACATTCTAAAATAGTTCCAATACACCTTCCCTCTCCTAAAATTCTTCACTACTCCAAAGTATTCATGTGTACATGTCTACCACCTTTGTTCCTCAAAGATGTACATATCAGACATAGAATTAGGGTAGGGGAAACTGGGAAGAAAATGGAGCGGTGAAACTCAGTCACACTCAACATTATCTATTGGGCTTTAATGGACGCTTCATGCTGTGATCGAACACAACAAGGACAAGAGATCTGCAAGACACCGGGATGCTAGAGGTCAGTGGACAAAGGGAAGCAACTAGAGAAGGGAAAGTCTAGGACTACAGGCAGCACAACACCTCTGTTCCATGGTTGGATGTGTCCTACCTGAAGAACGGTAATGTGTCAGGTACCCAAGAGGCAGCCCATCTTCACCCCTACACAGCTACTCCTATACTTCCATAGCAGTGACTGGGTCACCGGCATCCTGACTAAAATTAGTCACTTACTTAGTACGAGTCATTTCCATTTGTTTGACTGTTGGTTCTTCCAGATACCATAGCCCTTAAGAACATGAGCTCCATTTTCCTTTGTCTTTATGAAATGTACCTGAAAAAAGTGAAAAGAAAAATGAATTCAGTTAAAAGTCAACCCTGCTACCATTTAAATAATTAACTGTAAAAGTCTTGTTGAAATGTGATTCCCACTGTAGCAATGTGTGAGGTGGTGGTTGGATCAGGAGGTCTCAGCCACTGTGAAGGGGTTACAGCCACCCTTGGGAAATTGGGTTAATTCTCCCAGGAGAGAAAGAGTTCTCATTCTCATAGGAGTGGATTCTTTTTTTCTTTTTGGTGGGGCAGGGGGAGGCTGGAGGAGGTAGCACCTGAACTCTGGGCCTGGGTACTGTCCCTCAGCTCTTCAGCTCAAGGCTAGTGCTCTACCACTTGAGCCACAGCGCCACTCCTGGCTTTTTCTGCTTATGTGGTGCTGAGGAATCGAACCCAAGGCCTCATGCATGCAAGGCAAGCACTCTACTACTGAGCCACCTTCCCAGACCAGGAGTGGATTCTTTACCACAGAGAGATGACTGTGAAACAAGACTACCCCTCATTATTCATTTCTTACACACACACACACACACACACACACACACACACACACACACACACACACATACACACACGCCCTTCTGATTTTCTGTCAAGTTACAAAACAGCATGAGGTCCTAACAGAGGAACTAGATATTCCCTTCTCCAACTTTGACCTTGGATTCCCTTCTCCAGAGCTGTGAATTAAGTACATCTCTATTTTTCATAAATCACTCTCGTGTATTTTTGCTATATAGAAACAAAACATAAAATAAGACAATCTGAAGTCCTTCTTTTAGGTGTGTAACATCAAGGAAGTCTCCGTTCCTGTACGCAAAATGGAATTAATGATTCTTTCTTTGCAGAGTTGTTGTGAGAATCCAGTAACATCTGAGTCATTATGTCTAAGTGTTTTATAAATCATAAAATTTCATACACATCCCAAGAAGCTTAACACCACTTTGTATATATAATCAGAATAATAATAATGAATACTTCTGGTACAGTGCCAAGTTTTCCGTTAAATCCTTTATGTAACAACCCTGTAAGGTCAGTAGAATTAATATCCTCATTTTCAGATGAAAAAACTGAGAGACTGAGAATGTGAATAACTTGCTAAGGAAAGTCATTCAGTAGGTAAATTATTCTGCAATTTCTTTTCTTTTTCTGTTTTGCATGATGCCTATCAGGGTTTATCACACATAATACCAGTTGTAAATACAGATTATGTAGTTTATCTTATTTGTGGGGAAACAGGACTGTTTTTCTCTGATGGGCTCTCTGTGGGTGTATGCTTCTACTATTTGCTCAAGTCTAAATGACAGGATGTACCAAGGCTTATTAGAAATCCGGTCTGTTCTGACCACACCTGAAGCCCAACAGCATTATCTTTCTCACTCAAGCTTTTCACTCTCTTTGTCAGTAACTGCAAATAAGTCTCCATTCTGGTGAGTAGTATTTAAAACTTTCCATCTGGTTTGTTCATTGTGCTCAAATTCTTCCCCTGGAAATCCTTAGGGCTAAGCAGGCTCTGTTTAGATTGGCGCGGTAGTGTCAGCATCACCCCCTGTACCTCCAGTAGATGCTAGCTCCTGAAGAACACACAGAGAGCCAGCGTTCATCACGAGGATAGCTCCTAACTGGCTTTATCTGCCCTTCACCTTGGAATGCAGGTTTGTCCTTGCCAAGTTTCCCAATTTACCATAATGCAAAAAGGTCACTTTGCTTGTGTAGCGGCAGGTGAGTTCCCTGGTTCAACGTTGTCAAATATAAAATGTTCTTTCCAGGCTTGAGCCAAATGAGCACAACCCAGCTTGTGTTTCTCTCTGTCTCCTCACACAGGTGGAACTCAATCTCAGCAGACAGCCTTAAGTAACCACCCCCACCTCCAAATCAGAATCTCAAGGGTGACATTTTATGAGTGAAGATCAGAGGTCCTGTGAACAGGGGGGAGGGGACAAGAGATGTGGTGTCCTAGTGACAGAGGCTGGTGAGACTTCTGGTCTCGAGTTCTTGTCACACCATGCTTTGTCACCTTAAGCATTTCATGTTGTTCTAACTCAGTCTTCCATGTCCCCAAATGTCTGGGAGAAGTCTATCCCAAAAGGCTGAGGGACAGTCACTCCCGCCACCCAACTTAACGCCTTCCAGAAATGCAGTTTCCTGCTCCCGACTTCTCAACCGTCTTGCCCTAATGAAACGTTGACCGTTACACCAAGCTCAAGAGCATGGCATTGCTGGTGGCTCCTCCCACCATTTGGGCTGGAAGGGTGTCACTTCTGTTGAACCAGCCATGCCTTCATCTCAGGCTCTCCTCCCACCATTCTGGGAAATGAAATGAAAGGCCTGGCTGGTCTCATGCGTCACTTGCTATGATGCTGCCCCGAAGGACCTCTGAGCGTCCTGTGGTAAGCTGAACCATAACCCCTGGCTGATACACAACCTTTGCTCTGGATTCTTTTTTTTTTTTTTTGGTCAGTCGTGGGGCTTGAACTCTGGGCCTGGGCGCTGTCCCTCAGCTCTTCAGCTCAAGGCTAGCGCTGTACCACTTGAGCTACAGCGCCACTTCCGGTTTTCTGGTGGTTTATTGGAGATAGGAGTCTCACGGTCTCTCCTGCCCGGGCTGGCTTTGAACTGCGATCCTCAGATCTTAGCCTCCTGAGTAGCTAGGATTACAGGCGTGAGCCACCAGCGCCCGGCTTTGCTCTGGATTCTTAAGAGAAAGCATTTGTCTGCATCAAGTCTTCTCCATCCCTCCTCTAAGGTACAGCAGGGCGCACTGTAAGACTCAGCCACACAACCAAACCTGTGTCTCACAGGTTCTCATGTGCATGTCAGAAACTTCTCAGTTGTCCCTGAGAAGTACTAGAAGCCCCAGTGTTCTTGGAGCCTCTGTAGGACTGGAAGCAAAAGCAAGTATCAAACAGCCACCTCCAGGGAGCCACGTGAAGAGTGTGTGGCTGAGGATGCTGAGGATGCTCTTGGTCGGATGTGGCTGGTTATCACTTCATCTCCTCCTGCATCCTCAACCCAGGGTGCACTGACTGACTCTGCAGAGCAGACAGACAGTACCAAGTCCATTGTAAAGGAGCTAGTAGACCAGGTGCCAGTGGCTCACGCCTGTAATCCTAGCTAGTCAGGAGGCTGAGATCTGAGGATCGCAGTTCAAAGCCAGCTTGGGCAGGAAAGTCCGTGAGACTCTTATCTCCAAATAACACCAGCAAACCAGAAGTGGCGCTGTGGCTCAAGTGTTAGAGCTGTCCCTGAAGAGCTCAGGGACAGCGCCCAGGCCCAGAGTTCAAGCTCCAGAAACAACAACAAAAACAACAAAAAAGCTGGTAATATCATGAGAGCTGCCATGGGAAAAGACAATAAATTAAGCCTGGAGAATCCCCTACAGTTATTAAATCAAGTGCTAGGAAAGCTGGGCCATGGACAGGAGGAAGGTGGGCTGGTTATCGAGGGACAAGGCCAAGACACGTTATCTGTCTTCCCAGGCCTATACCTTCTGGCTTCACTGTCATGTCCTCTGCTGTGCTCCACGGGTTGTGGTTTTAAATTAACACTACATGAAATAGAATTAAAATGCGATGAAGGCGCTGTGGGGTGACTCTGCTTTGCATTTAAATCCTTGAAAAAAACACTGCATTTCCACGTTCTGAACACTTTCTGATCCCAAGCATAATTTGGGTCTGAGGATAAGAGTGGTTTTTATAGCTCCTTTTCAGGAAAGAAGAAAGGATTACTAAATTTAGCAGGAAGGACCGTGAGGGGCGAGGAGAGAAGCAGACTGCTCCGGTCTCTGACTCCATATACGGGAACAGGGAGCGGGAAGCATGGAGATGACCTCTTCCAGGGGACGAAGAAATCTGGAAGCAAACTACAGACTTCAAACCAGGTCTTTCTAGTGTCTTCCACATCAGTGATATAAGACAAGACCGATTTGAAGTGAGATGTGGAGTAGAGTCATCTGAAAAGAAGATCCACCAATTCCTTTCTCTGCTCCCTTACCCAGCTTTAATGAAGCTCAAAAATGGGCTGGGAAGGTGGCTCAGTGGTAGAGCGCTTGCCTTGCATGCTTGAGGCCCTGGGTTCGATTCCTCAGCACCACATAAGCAAAAAGAAAAAAGCCGGAAGTGGCGTTGTGGCTCAAGTGGTAGAGCGCTAGCCTTGAGCTGAAGAGCTGAGGGATAGCGCCCAGGCCCAGAGTTCAGGCCCCATGACTGGACCCAAAAAAAAAAAAAAATATATATATATATATATATATATATATATATATATATATATATGAAGCTCAAAAATACAAAGAGACTTGTCCAAATTGTACTATTGGACACTGGATGGCTGACAATCCACAGCCAGCCCACCAGTCTCTCCATGGCCTCAGACTGACCAGGAGAATAGTCCAAGGCTCCATGTTGAAAACAGGAAGCCCCTAGAACAAAATACTGAGATTCTCCAAGCTACATGACATAATCAGGATGCAATCTGAGATTGACATTGATTAGAGGTTCATCCTATAATCAGGGTGATCAGCCTTGCTAAGGATACAAACTTCTTTGTTCAGGTTGACAAATACATCTTGTTGTTCATGTACAGATAGAGCATAGGCTATAAATATAAAATCCCCACTCGAACTAAAGGGTCCTCAGACTGCTTCCAGAAGAAGGTTCATATCTTCCAATATTAACAGCACTTAGAGGAGAGACATAAAGACCACTGCCGGCATTTCTTCATCTTCAAGGCTATGGAGGGAGTCAGTTCTGCTTGTGAGCAGATAAAGAAGAGTGAGTCATGGGCTGGAGTCTCGGATAGTGGTCCCTTGGGAAATTCCATAAGGCAGGAATGTCTGCAATTACTAATGACAAGAGGGGACTCACGACAAACAAAGCATCAGATTCCAAGCGGAGCTGGTACTGTGCTTATATGAAACACAAAGCTTGCACTGAAGAAAAATAGGTAAAGGGCATGAGAGATGAACCAGAATGAGAATTTATGAATAATGAAAACAATCATACCCTCACATGATATAGTAATGTTTAACATATCATAGGGTAAACACTTTTTTTTGGGGGGGGGAGGGGGAGTCGGTCATATGGCTTAAACTCAGGGCCTGGGCACTGTTCCTGAGCCTTTTCACTCAAGGCTAGTGTTCTACCACTTTAAGGCACAGCAACCCTTCCAGTTTTTTGGTGGTTAATTGGAGATAAGAGTCTCATGGAGTTGTCTGCCTGGGCTGGCTTCAAACTATGATCCTCTGATCTCAGCCTTCTGAGTATCTAGGACTATAGGTGTGAGTCACTGGGGCCCAGCTCATTGCCTCCCTTCTAAACCATAACATGTCCTTTGTATGGACACTGCAACTATCTCATGAAGCTTCAAAATGGAGCATCCTATTCTGTGGGCCCTGCCTCTGCTCCCTTCCCCCACAATTCTAAAGTTTGATTTAGTAATAGACCTGAACTTCCTCATTTTCCCTCATCCTTTCAGCTTAGCCAAGAGGAAATTAGTACTAAAAGCACATTACATCTTAATTGCGTATCTTTTATGAAACAGAAAATAGGACTTCCCAGGTGCTTACCTGCCACTACTAACGGAATTCTACCAGCCATGCATATACAACCTCTGTGAGCCTCTCGTCCTGTGTGTCACTTACCACAGGGTCTGAACATGGAAGAATTTGATGTGGTTGTTATAATATGGAAGATAACCGTATTTCCACATCATATTTATTGAGCACTTACGAGGGGTCAGAAGCTAAGTGTCTGTATATAAAGCAAAAGCTAGACTCAGAAGAGAGCGACGATCACCCCAGAATAACTTTATTTTCCTCCTTCCCCTGATTTTCAGGTGTTATCTTCTCTTATGTCAGCTAAAAATAAAACAGATATTTTGCAAATCACTGTCAGGCATTAATAAACAGCCTCTCTATTGACTTCAGAGTCCAATCCATTCTTACCTAAATCTTCACACTTGCTTGGTGTAAAGGAGACTGCCACACGGTTCAGGCAGAAAAAGAGTTTATTAGGGGGAGAGCATATTGCTGACCTGAACAAGATGGAGGTGTGCTGGGGGTGCAAGCAATGCAGGGGAAGGGAAAGAGAAGGGAAATGGGGAGGGCAAGGGGGCCAGGGGCAAAACAAAGGGCGGAACTAATGATGAAGACTGATAGATAGGGAGAGGGCAGGGAGGAGGTGTGGCTGCAGCAAAGACCTCAGAGTCTGGGGAACTGCCCATTGCCATCAGGTACACCAGTTACCTGGGTTACCAATGTTGGACAGGGGCCTCTGGTGAGGGGGCCATGTGTGCACCCAGCAAGAACAATGGGGAAAGGGGCCATTTTTCCCTGGGGGACCTAATACGTGGCATATCTCCTCCCATCAAGCCTTCATGTGTAACACACTCTGAAGAACCCTGTGAAGGGTAAGAGGTGAAAGTCTCTATGTAGTGTTTATCTGCCTTTGACTCCTCCCACTTACTGCCTGCCTCAAAATGTGGTCAAAAGAGAGGACAGAGCAGGAGCAGACATGACCTCATCTGACTCATGCCAATATCATGTGTCGGTGACTGGGGTAGCAGCTGCCCAGATGTTGGCTCTTGTGCTTACAGACCGAGTTTGGCTGGGTCTCCATACTGGGAACTTCCTGTCGACCTGGTACTGCTTCCATAAGATTTTCCCTCCTTGGGATTACCTGACCCATTAGGATATTATATTATTATTATATTATTATATTATCCATTAGGTGACAGATCTCTTGAGTCAAGTCTCTTCAAAATGACTTAAAGCCACCTGCCTTCCATGAGGTCCACTCTACAGAAACTCTCTGCAAACATGTCCTCGTTCTCCACCCGTGAGGGAGATGTGACATGTTCCTCTGTGGTGCCCAGGCCCAACTCAGCTCTCAGGAAAACTGCTCTTCCCACCATCCCTGTCCCTTCTGTACTTAATCCTAGAGGTGCCAGAAAGGCCAGCAAGAGAGTGAAGAGAAAGGACAGAAGAGCAAAGGGAGTAGTCCTTTAGACTGACATACACTGGGAGGTTCTTACAAAACTGAACACTTTCTCCCAGTGCTACAGGCTAGAGAATCCAAAGGCAAAGGCACTGGCAGATGTGGTGACTGGGTAGGGCTCATATTCTATTACATAGATGGCAAATTCTTCCAGTACCCTAGGTGATAGAAAAGATGGTGTCTCTCTCAGGATTCTTTTGTAAGACCTCATCTCTGAATCATATTAGGGGTTAGGAGTTCAACATATGAATGCAGAGAGCAGGAAAACAGAACCATTCAGACCATAGCCAAGAACCAAGGAGCCTAATATGTCTTCCCTTCCCTGCCTCCATCCTAGGCTTTCAGGTGTTTGTCCAAACTGAACTTAGGTGTTAGATTAATAAAAGGACAGTATGAGCATTTTAAATAGGTAAAACTAAAACTTCTAAAACAGTGGGATCAGCTCAAACTGCGGCTAAAAGAGAGAGAGATTAAACAGCTCACTACTGAAGACAGTAGAATGAGAGAAAAATAAAGCTCTGTCATGATCTGCCTCCCGTAAGGACAGAGTGTTCCATAAACTAACTTCATACACAAGTTCAACCCTGTAACCAACAGCTTGATGAAGTGAGCCAGAAAGAAATTAAACTTCTTAAGTGATACATTTTGATCTTCTATCAAAACAAACCAGTTTTCCTTTACCCTCTTCTGTGTAGATCTTTTGGGAATACATCTCTCTTCTCATGACTGTTGAGGTCACACCCACCCACAATGGCAGAGTTCCAAGAGGAGAGAGGTTTGGAGGAAGAGGAACTTTTCTTACCCCTAATAAGTTAACTCAAAAGTAATCAGTTGGTCTTGAGATGGGGATGAAGAGGAAGGACCTGTTTGGTGACTCCAACATTTATCATCCTATGACCCATGTCCTCCTGGAAGCAAATAGGTTTGAGTTTCAGATGACATAGACACCAGGTATACTTACCAGCTTTTTCCTCTAGCGCCCTGGAAAGCAATTACTAATCAACTCTGCCCAGACATTTCCATTTATTTCTCATCTGCCCGCTCCATTGTCTCAGCCCTAGGACTGCCCTTGTCTATCAAGTTACAGCAGGTTTCTGATCATTAGCTTCCTTTTATGGCCAATGTAGAGTAGAACATGAGATGTTAGCAGGACTCATTGCTAGTGTTGTTTTCTATTTATTAGTATTTAAAATTAAAAAAAAAAACAAGGAACACAGAAGTTTCCCTTTCAGTCACTCCTTTTCTGGTCAACAAATATGTCAGGGGTTCACATTCTTTAAATGGTCAAGGGACCTATTTCATTGTCAAAAATATTTAGTCTTTTTCTTCCCTTGAGTCCAGAACATTCTGAAGCTTTCAGAATTTTCCTTAATATTGGTTGTTATTATTGATCCAACTGTTAAGGAATTGTAGGGATATCAAGATGTGGGGGTGGGGGGATTGATAATTAAGATGTAAGCAGGCAATAATGAGTGTTAAGCTAGTTGCTTTACAATTGATGAACTATCAGTGCACAGTCTGTGTTAGTGCATCCTTATAGAGAAAATAAAATCAATCACATTGTTTTAGCTGTCTACTACTATATAACAAATGATCCCCAAACCTACCCATTTAAAACAAACATTGATTATAGTTTCTGTGGGCCAGGAATTCAGAGTTGACTTGCCTGGATGGTTTTGGCTGAAGACTGTTCTTGAGGCTGCAGGCAAGACAGCGGCTGGGCTGTTGTCCTCCACAGACTCTACAGGCCTGAAGCAGCTGTGTCCAAGATGGTTCACTCCCACTGCTGTTGGGAGAGGCCTTGGTTATTTGCTAGTATCAGGAGATCTCACTATCTTACCAAACAAGCACTTCACAGAATCAGCTGGGATTGTTCACAGCATGAAGTTAGCCTCCCATCAGAGCAGACTACCCAAAAATCAGACCAAGGAAAAAGCCACGATGACTTCTAACCTGTTCTTGGAATCTCCCATCACATCACCCATTATCCATTCATTAAGAGCAAGCTGTTAAGTCCAGTTGGCATCAAGAAGAGAGGGGTTAGGCTCTACCCCTCAAATAAGAGTAGACCCAAGTAATTTTTGGGACCTGTTTTAAAACCACCACACTAAAACCTGGAGATGATAGCTGCTGCTTGTTTGGTTGGTTGGTTGTTTTACATTTATGCTCACAAAAGCACATCAAGTGAAATGAACATGGCTGTGAACTGCAGAGAAATATTTTGATAAAATTAAATGTGATACCCTTTATTTGAAGTAAAGGACTTTCCTCATTTGAAGGTTTAAAAATGGAGAAAATGAAAAACAATGCAACTCTTAATTCTATGTAAAAATCTGGAAATTTAAAAAAAAAAAAATTCTGAGCCAAGTGCCAGTGCTTCATGCCTATAATCCTAGCTTCTCAGGAAGCTGAGATTGTGGTTCAAAGCCACCCCAGGCAGGAAAGTCTATGAGACTCTTATCTTCCAGAAGCTGGAAGTGGAGCTGAGGCTCAAAGTGATAGAGCACTATCTTTCAGCAAAAAAGCTCAGGGAAAGCACCTCAGCCCTCAGTTCAAGCCCAACAACCAAGAAAAAAATAATAAAATAAAAATTCCTTTATTATTTTTCTCATTTTTCAGGACGGAAAAATTAATAAAACAGCATTAGGGCTGGGAAGGTGGCTCAGTGGTAGAGGGATTGTCTTGTACGCATGAGGCCCTGGGTTCAATTCCTCAGCACCACATAAGCAGAAAAAGCTGGAAGTGGCGTTGTGGCTCCAGTGGTAGAGCGCTAGCCTTGAGCTGAAGAGCTGAGGGACAGTGCCCAGGCCCGAGTTCAGGCCCCATGACTGGCAAAAACAAAACAAAACAAAAAACAGCATTCATATGCACCTCACAATTCTATGTTTAAAAAATCAGGAAAATTTAAAATAAAAATTTCTCCATTTTTTTCCAATTTTCAGGACAAAAAGTGATACTTTAATAAGAGAGCTTTAATTAAAGAAACTGCTAATGTTTGTACAGAGTTACATTTCTACATTCAAAATTACTCAAGCCCAATCTTATTTTCTCTATAATAGTAGTAGTTTAATCAAAGGGGTAATTTTTTATGAATATCTAATGCCTTATCTTTTATAAAAGTTACCACAAAATTCTCACTTAATCAGCTAGCATTCATGATATAAATTAATATTCATGGTCCAAGACTTTAATGGTCTATAGAGGCTGATTAAAGGAGACAACCCAGGACCCATTCGCATTTACTGGACTGCAATTTGCTTCAGTATCATGAAGGGTTTCTCACACGTATTATCTTCCTTTCATATAATACATTTTTAAAGTCACAAGGTTTGCATCAGAAAATCTTCCCAAGGTATATATACACCTAAAGCACCAACCTTACCTGGAAGGTTTTTTATCTTTGAATAACTTATTTTGATATCTTCTCTTTGTTTAAAGATTAAACTATTGGCCATTATGCAGCTTAAACCTGTTGTCATCAAAACTACTGTGAAAACACTGCAATACCTGTCTTTCCAGTTCATAAGTTGAGTTTCCAGTTTCAAGATGATAGTTTAGATTTAGAATACCTTCCTTACTTCCTTAGGAATGATCTGAAAGCCAGAAAGAGGCTAAGAATTTTTTTAATGCAAGCTCCATATTTAACGAAGGCAGGCAAGAGAAAACCCCGCACTACGTGGATGAAAAGTCTGCCAAAGGTAGAAAACCAATAGGAACATGTGTGGTAGAAAGTGCAGACATGTAATGGCTTTGGGTCTTGAGAGAAGCAGCAAAGCATATTTCTTGGTGAGAAATACCCTGGTGAGCAAAACAGACATTGTTTATTTGCAGCAGTCGGGGCAGAGTGCACACGCTGGCAGCAAGAGCTTCCTTGAATTCAGAATGTTGATCCATGAGAAATCACTTCAAGAAGCATATTTGCAACTTATCACTATAGCAACAGGGGAACAACAGAAATTGGACTGTGTGAAAACTCCGCAAGGGTTATCTCACATGGGCTGGGAAGAAGTGTGGGCTGAAGAGACTGACACTGAGACCCGCAGGTCACTGGGAAGATTCCAGCAACCCTGGACCAGAGCCCTAGCTCCTCCCTAACACAGGCCTTCTGAAGATTACTGAGCCAAGAAAAATTCACTTCCACCAAATATCTACAACCAAAAGCAACCATCCAGAGACCTGTTCAAAATTGACAACACAGGAAGACTGGGAAGAGAGTCAAAGGTAGATGAATGGCCAACAGCGAGCACTTTACCATCAAGTAGCAGAAGGAAGCAAACGCTTGTAGTCAGTTTGACCTTTTTAATGGCACAACTGCTCCTCCAACCAACTAAAACTGCTCCTCCAACCAACTACATTGTGCAATAGAAGACAGATTGTGAGGGACAGTGGAAAAATGAAGAGATGGGGGAAGGGAGGAGAATGCAGCCAAGAATTCAGTATATATCCTACAAAACTAAGTAAAGTGAGGGAAGGGGTAAGAATGTTGAGAGGGGTGATACTGATCAAGATGCACTGTGTTCATAAACTGCTTTGTTGAATGGCAAGTCCTTTGTACAACTACTTAAAGGTAATAAAAATATGTTTTAAAAGAGATGGTGGAAAGACGGGCGTTGGTGACTCATGCTTATAATCTTAGCTACTCAGGAGGCTGAGATATGAGGATCGTGGTTCAAAGCCAGCTCAGGTAGGAAAGTCCGTGAGGGGGCTGGGAAGGTGGCTCAGTGGTAGAGTGCTTGCCTTGCATGCATGAGGCCCTGGATTTGATTCCTCAGCACCATATAAGCAAAAAGAAAAAAGCCGAAAGTGACGTGGTGGCTCAAGTGGTAGAGCGCTAGCCTTGAACTGAAGAGCTGAGGGACAGCGCCCAGGCCCAGAGTTCAGGACCCACGACCAGACCCAAAAAAAAAAAAAAAAAAAAATATATATATATATATATATATTTAACAGGACTGGGAAGGTGGCTTAGTGGTAGAGTGATTGCCTAGTATGCATGAAGCCCTGGGTTCGATTCCTCAGCACCACATACACAGAAAAAGCTGGAAATGGTGCTGTGGCTCAAGTGGTAGAGTGCTAGCCTTGAGCTGAAGAGCTGAGGGATAGTGCCCAGGCCCTGAGTTTAAGCCCCAGGACTGTCAAAAAAAAAGTACCTAACATAGTAAGAAGAAAATATACTTGTTGCAAAACCCAGACGATCACAATGGGATGACAACTTATGCTCAAATAAACTGGAAAATCTAGAAGAAATGGATACATGCTTTTTCCTGGGCCAACTTCAGGTTATATGCCTCCTACCTCTACTTCCTGAGTTGCTGGGATTACATACATATACTACCATGCCTAGCCCTTGATTTGAATGGATGTGTACATATGCTAAAAACATATTAAAATTTGCACTTTATAAAGAGCTACTTGACACCAATTCTATAAAACTTATAAAATAGAAAAAGTATTTTCAAATGTACTTCACATTTCAGAACTTCTAGAGTTCTCTCTCTCTCTGACCACCCCAGGCAACATTGTTCTCATCTCCTGAGATCCATGGGTACCTAATGTGTACATAGTTTTGATTCTCAGTGCTCACTACCTTGTTTTGCTGATTGCTTATGATCATTTATGAGCATGTTTCTCAGCTAGGGCTTCATGAAGAAAACCTGTTCCTCCTTTGGCCCCTGGAACAATTTGTTTCACAAGTAGACTCTCAACGAATAGTCTGTTGAAAGATTCTTATTACACTTCTAGGAAAAAAATGTTTCGTGTTATTTTTCAGAACACAAACTATGGGATTTCTTCCAACGCTTGATCAAGTTGATAGAAACAAATTTCTAATTTATATTTAAGTAGCACACTGCCAAACACGGCAATTTCCAACGTGGAAGATATTAAAGAATCTATGCATTAAATCATGTGTGACAAAAATCATAGTCTGGAGCCAAGGATGAGAGGAATTCACATCAAAACCTATACAATTAACCAACACTGCCAAAATAAATGTCTCAAAAGAGCTAATTTGTAAATGTTCTGATTTGTTTGTTCATTCACTTATTTATGCGCAGCCTTTCCAAAATCCATATGAACAAACTAAAGCAAAGAGGGCTGGGAAGGTGGCTCAGTGGTAGACTGCTTGCCTTGCATGTATGACGTCCTGGGTTCGATTCCTCAGTATCACATAAGCTGAAAAAGCTGGAAGTGGCACTATGGCTCAAATGGTAGAGCACTAGCCTTGAGCTGAAGAGCTGAGGGACAGTACCCAGGCCCAGAGTTCAGGCCCCACGACTGATAAAAATAAAGCAAAGAAAATACCAAATATATTTCAGGTTAATTTCAGTATCTCAGAAAATTTACTTAAGATTTTGAATTGATCCTATATGATGTCACCAGGTAATTATTAATTTTTGTTTTGAGGATTTTTATTATTTTTATACATTTTTATTAGTCTATATTAGTTGTACGAAGGGGTTCCATGATGATGTTGCGTGTACATAAAATGTGTCCCTGTTAAATTCACCACCTCTCTCATTCCTCCTCTTCCCAATTGTTAAAATAATTTCAACAGGTTTTATTGTCCCACTTAACCACATTCAGCCTCTTTCACCCTTTCTTTCTGTCCTTCCACCTCCTACCTGGTAACCAACCCAAATAAAACCTATTTCACATTCCTGTCATTCATTTTTAAGGACTAGATTCCTCAAATGAGAGAAGGCATGTAGTATTTGTCTTTCTAAGCCTAGCTTTAACATGATGATCTTGAGTTCCATCCATTTCCCTGCAAATGACATAATTTCATTTTCCTTTCTGGCTGAGTAATACTCCTTTGTGTTGTCATATATATGTGTTATATTTTCCTTAGTCACTTATCAGCCGATGGGCACCTAAGTTGATTCCATATTCTGGCCATTGCTAATATTTCTGCTATAAGCATAGGTATTCAGGTTCAGTGAGTAATTATTAGTATCCAGGGTATCCACATAGAAAAGGTGGACCTGGGTGGCAGATTTGATATTTGTAATCTCACAACTCCTGAATCAAATGCTGTGAGGCTTCATTCCTAACTGAAGTTTAAATTTCCTACCAAGGGTTAAGCAACTCACATTGTTGCATCTATCTACAGGCCTTCAACTGGAGAATGAGATTCACTTTGAAAATCCTGAACTTCTTTCTCACGTTCTGCCTTTGGCACCACAAAGAATCCACCATAGTGGGCAGCTCTTCTCAGATTTCTAGCATAGTTAGCATCCCACAATGCTTCTATGTGCATGTGATACGTTAATGAGTCTAAGAAAGAACCGAATTTCATCGTGGTCCTGAAATTTCAAACAGAAATTGGACAGCCATTTCTTACATTTTAGATTACTCAACTACCAAGGAATTCCTCTCCACTCATCACTTCAGATCACTTAACATCCCTACCCTGGGTTTTCTAAGTGACTTCTCAATTCTTCTCATCCGTTACTCTGTCCAGCCCCCATTCCTCCTCCTTCTACCATGCAGAACAATTTGAGTCTCCACATCTACTTACAAATCTGCTTCATACCTATCTGGATACATGCTCTCTTGAGAAGGCTCCGAATGCCACGTTCCTTTCACAGTAAAAAGATTAACTCTAATTCCTGGTATCCATCCTATCTGACAGGTTTTGTCTTTAATCTGAAATTTTACTGATTCTATTAGGTGGTCCTCTAATGGACCAGATAATATTTAAAAGCTTTCTGACACTTCATCTTAGCTCTGTTTTCGTGAAGCCCAGATAGTTGGCTACTCTTGCTCTCTGTTCTCAGCCTTCCTCTCCTTGTGGTGTTGTGGCATTGTGTCTTCCACAGTCCAGGCAGCCACACCAACATCCGTCCTGTAACAGGCATTCAGGGAAGATTTGTCAAGCCAAGAATTTGATGTCAATTAAATGTGGTTAAGATTGGGCCGAAAATAATTGGTTCCAGACAGCACATGTGCAAATCCCTACAAAAGCAACATTGTGCTGGGAGAAGTGAGAAGTGGCCTTTTAAACCCACACAGAAGACAAAAGCAGAGCTTCGTTGTGCAGAAGGTACACTGTGTGCCTTTGATCATTCAGCTTATTCTGGAGGCAGGCTTCCTCCCAACCTTGACTTTCTGCTTTCATAACTGTGCTCTAGCTGTGCTGCCTCTGGAATTCACCATGCCCACTTCACTGGACTTGACTCATGCTCAGCATGGAACAAATTATTGCCATTCTGATATCATTTGAAAGCACAAAACAGAAAGACTATACATCAACCCTACAACAAAAGATGGTCTCTCAGGAAAGAGTTCTCACCCACCTGCTCCCTCATTTCATTTTCCAAAGAATAATTACCAAGCAAATCTCCCAAGTTCACTGAAAATAATAGCTGTGCCTAAGTTTCCTTTATACAACATCCTGCCTCAACTTGACTTCGTAAGTATTCAGTACATACTGTATCCCATGGAAAGAACCATAA
Organism: Dipodomys merriami; assembly: GCF_024711535.1. NCBI lineage: Eukaryota > Metazoa > Chordata > Mammalia > Rodentia > Heteromyidae > Dipodomys > Dipodomys merriami. The sequence continues at coordinate 21,840,297 of NW_027206179.1, read as the reverse complement.
AGTTGATGTGGCATATTTATGTCTTTATCAAAATATGCTTGTGTGTGAATATGTGTGTTAAACACATATATGTATATATATATATATATTCACACATATGAGTATACATGTATGTGCATATATAAAAGGAATGTGGATGCATATATTCACACATATAGAATGAGTACACATGTGTATATGTGTGTGCATATAATCATACACATAGAATGAGTGTACATATTTGTATTTATGTAACAGACATAAGTGTGCATATGTTCACACATACACAGTGGGTGTTGAGTGTACATATAAATGTCTATATGTATGTACATTACAGATATGTGCGTATAGAATGAATGTGCACCTGCCTTATAACCAGTGAAGAATAGTTGTATTTGATTATGTATTGCTCTATATACACCACACTATGTTTCATTGATTCACTAATTTAACCATTTAGTGAGCCATAATAAATTGGGGAGAACTGTTAAGAGTAGGAAGACAAGATTTCTTGTTCCTACAGTTATCTGATTCTTCTCTGTGTTGAAGCCAAAAAGCATAGAGTGCATTGGGGAATGGCTTTGTTGTGAAGCCACACATCAAGCATACAGATTAGGGTGGAGATGAGTCTGCATGCTCACTTTATACCAAGGAAGGACCAAGTAGGTAGTCGGTGACTGAGTGAATATCTGATCCATATGCTTTAGAACAGACTAGCAGGACACTTATCTCAGACTGAGAGAAGGTAAGCAACACAGCAGGAAAGCATCAATGGAATCCAATTTACCAGACAGGAAGTAAGCAAGGATATGAATCAACTGCTCTGTGGAATAGCTGTGATGACTGATCTAATCTAGATTGGAGATGGAGGTGTTTATCAAGCGAAACATCCAACCCTTAGTACTTTAAAGCCAAAAAGACCTTAAGAAGTCCTCTAGAGCCAGGCACCAGTGGCTCACACCTGTAATCTTAACTACTCAGGAGGCTGAGATCCGAGGATCACAGTTCAAAGCAAACCTGGGCAGAAAAGTCCATGAGACTCTTATTTCCAATTAACCTCCAGAAAATGAGAAGTGGCGCTGTTGTTCCAAGTGATAGAGCACTAGCCTTGAGCAGAAAAGCTCAGGGACAGTGCCCAGGCCCTTAGTTCAAGCCTCACGACTGACAAAAAAAAAAAAAGTCCTCTATTCCAACACTTGCCAGTCTCATTTAAATCGTGGCACACTCAGAAAAGACAGTACTGGTTAAGCACCCTGTGCTAAATGACTGGGTTGATTAGCATAGAAGACGACTATCTCAAGGACCCAGCTCCAGAAATGGGGGTGGGAAAATAGAGGGAACTGGAGTCTCCCAACGCTGTAGGAAAGCCTTACTTTGGGTCAGTCCCTTTACTCTACAAAGGAAACCAATCCTTACCAGGATCACTGGACCAGAAAGTCAGAACAGAGCTGTCAGTACAGCCTTAGACGCCTCTCCTCATTGATGTGTCTACTACTACTGCAAGTATTGTCCCTAAAACAGAAGCACCAACATCACCGGGGACTTTGTTCAATGCAGATTCCCAGGCCCTGCCCTGATCTGAATCGGACACTGGGGTGATTAGAGTGCAGCAGTGTGTGCTTCGATGGTATTTAACAGGAGAGTCTGCTGTTCCTTCAAATTCAAATACTTGCACCATTGTCTAAGCTGACTCTCAAAGCTTATAAGTGCCAGGTTAACATTCAGGTGGCCTAACTCAGGGATCTTTAGACTCTGCAGCCCATCCAGTCTCTGCCACAGCTTCTTAACTTTGCCACTGTAGCACAGAATCTGTTTTATACGTGTGTGTGTGTGTGTGTGTGTGTGTGTGTGTGTGTGTGTGTGTGTGTGTGTGTGTGTGTGTGTGTGTGTGTGTGTGTGTGTGTGTGTGTGTGTGTGTAGCAGTCAATTACACTACATAAATGAGTGTGTCCGGGTGTGTTCCCATAAAACTTTATTTTGAAAAACCAGAACTGGGATGGATTTGGTGCATGCTGCAGTTTGCCAACCCCTGGTATTCAATGATTGTAATAGATTCTTTTTAATCTCATTGTTTAAATGTGTAGCCATCCTGGTTAATATTTTTTTAATCACTTGGTAACATATGATATTTGTCAATGTTGGTGTCAATCTCTGCTCTTTTTTTATTTCTCACTTCCAATGTGTTGAATACCTCCTGGGAGGCCGGCATGAGAAAGTATATTTCCTGCCCCACATACTAGAGTTCTATGCAATGGAGAAGCAAGAAGCAATCAAAACTACCCTGTGTTTTAAATGTGGCAGGTAGAAGAAAATACCACTCGGATGAATAAGTTTTGTTGCTGAATATGTTTAAACTGACCAATGGTAAACAGATTTTTTTTTAAAGCATGGTAATTCATAGACCAAACTCTAAAGCAGCAGAGATGGTAAGTTCTTGGCCACCAGGTACTTTGGTGAGAGCTCAGGCTAGCAAGGCAGGCAATGAGACAGGGCAAGTTGGAAGGTTCACATCCAAGCCACGCTGTCTGGGTTTTTTTTAGAGCCTTTTTTTTTTTTTTTTTTTTTTTGTCTGTTGTGGGGCCTGAATTCTCGGCCTAGGCGCTGTCCCTCAGCTCAAGCCAGCACTCTACCACTTGAGCCACAGCACCATTTCTGGCCTTTTCTGCTTATGTGGTGCTGAGGAATCGAACCCAGGGCCTCATGTGTGCAAGGCAAGCACTCTACCACTGAGCCACCTTCCCAGCCCCCGTGGTTTTTTTAAGATGGAAGACAGAAATGGTGGCAGGACAGACTCTTCTGGAACTTCTGCATTTTGCCTGATGGCTGGGATGAGATAACTCAAACCCTTGAATACACTGGCATTGATGAGGGCCACAGTAAAGCCTCCGCACAGCACAAGCTCTGCTGAGCCCTGTTCTCAGAGCAGTTGAAGCTGTGCATAGAAACTTCAGGCTCTAAGACCAATGAGTAAAGCAAAAGCACCATGAGCTTTGTGATACACATTTGGAAGTCACACTGTACCATTTCCCCAGTGCCACTGAACAAGGACTGTTAAGTCTGCCCAGATTCAAGAGAGGAAGACACAGACCTTACTTGTAGACAGAGGAGGAATCAAGTGATTTCCAACCATGTTTGAAAAACCATCAACCAAATAAAGCAACAAGGAGAAATGGCCTCTCCAGAATGGGGGACACTGAGGAGCTTTTAAAAATTAGGCAACAGGGCTGGGAAGGTGGCTTAGTGGTAGAGTATTTGCCTAGCATGCATGAAGCCCTGGGTTAGATTCCTCAGTACCACATACACAGAAAAAGCCAGAAGTGGCCCTGTGGCTCAAGTGGTAGAGTGCTAGCCTTGAGCAAAAGAAGTGCCTAGGGCTAGAGTTCAAGTTCCAGCACTGCCAAAAGAAAAAAAGAAAAAAACGTAGGTAATACAAAACCAAAGCCTAGACTCCAAGGTGGAAGAATATGTCTAGAATTTATTAGATAGTGATCTACCAAAAGAGGAATTTAGGAATTATTTTCATCTGTCCATGGACCAAAAAGGACTGTAGATGTTACATAAGACTGAATGATATGCGGATTCTGTGCTTATCCACTATCAGGGCAAGGTGATTGGCTACAATAAATGATGCATATAGGCTGGGAAGGTGGCTCAGTGGTAGAGTGCTTGCCTTGCAAGTATGAGGCCCTGGGTTCAATTCCTCAGCACCACATAAACAGAAAAAGCCAGAAGTGGCGCTGTGACTCAAGTGGTAGAGTGATAGCCCTGAGCCGAAGAGCTGAGGGACAGTGCCCAGGCTCAGAATTCAGGCCCTATGACTGGCAAAAATAAATAAATAAATGAATAAATAAATAAATAAATAATGCATATTCATAGGACTCTACCAAGATGTTATAAATTCTAACTTATCGAAGAGCAAGCTACAATAGTCTATGTCTATAATCCTAGCTACTTAAGCCTAGTGCCAGTGGCTCAAGCCTGTAATCCTAGCTACTCAGGAGGCTGAGATTTGAGGATTATGGATCAAAGGCAGTCTGGGCAGAAAGTCCACAAGACTCTTATCTCAAATTAACCACCAGAAAACCAGAGATGGTGCTGTGGCTCAAGTGGTAGAGCACTCACCTTGAGCTGAAGAGCTCAGGTACAGCACCCAAGTCCAGGGTTCAAGCCCCAAGACCACCACCAACAACAACAACAAAATCCCAGCTACTTAGAAGACAGAAAGTAGAAGGTACATAGTTCGAGGCCAGCCTGGGCAAAATGCTAGTAAGATCCTATCATAACAAACAAGCTGAGCATGGTGGGTCATACCTGTAATACCAGCTGTGCTAGAAGAGGCAGGGGAATCATGTTCCAAGGTCAACCATTGACAATTGTATGAGATCCTTATCTGAAAAATAACTAGAACAGCAAAGAAAGGACTGGGAGAAATGAGCAAGTGATAGATGCCTATAAGCACAAAGCGCTAAGTTCAAACCTCAGTACCACAATTTTTTTAAAAACAAAGATTAATTTAAAATATTTATCTGTAGAGTTTCCATGGGCATATTGTTGAAAATCAGATGCAAACTCAAATTTTACCTTGTGCTTATTCTTCATTTAAAATTGCTTGCCTGTCTGTGAAATGAAGAAACATCTTGGATATAGCTTTATAATTACCATGTACAGCAGGTCAAGGAAATGTTTTCCCTGGTGAAAAATGAGTTGTCTGTACAAACTACACAATTTTTTTGCATCATCTACTTAAGAAGTAATTACAAGAATAAATAATGTATGTGCCCTAACTTTGTCCAACTGAAGAAAAAATTGTAAAGTTAACCTAATAGAAACACTTCTTAAAATTTTTTGCATTTTTTTTTGCAGCCAAAGACCTGTTTCCTTCCACAGGAAAATAAAGTGAGTAGATGAAGACAATGTGAATCGACTTCTTTTAAAAATAGAACTCTGGGAGGTGGCACTACGGCTCCAAGTGGGAGAATGCTAACTCTGAGCAAAAGAGCTCAGGCACAGCGCCCAGGCCCCAAGTTCAAGCCTCACGACTGACAAAATATAAACAAAGAAAAACAGAAAATAGAACTCCACTTAGAGGACTTGACTGTTTCATCTGGAGGTGTGGCAGAGTGACTGGCATGGCCTTCTAGGTGGCTCCCCGCTTTATTAGGTCCGCTGGGAATCATGTGGTCCAACCGGATCATTCTACAATTGACAACTTAGGTATCAAAGATGCCAGAGTGGCACAAAGAACTGAGCTGCAGCTCAGTGAATATTCCAAATGTCTCCTTTATTCCCCAGCCTCCCCTGCCCTGAAGGTAGGCTGCAATCATGTTGACAAGTTCTGATCAAAACATTATGAACAAAAGTGACAGGTCATTCCCTGGATGAGATGGTAAAACGGAGCTGTCCGTTTCTCTCGTTCCCTTTGGCGGTCCCAGGCTGAGATGATGGAAGCGTGGTACGGAGGGTACCTGGATCCCAGGGCCACGTCATGCTCCAGAGGAATAGCCAACATCCATCTGACTCTGCATAAGCAGGAATCTGACCCTTGTGGTATAAAGACACAGAGATCTGGGGCTGGAAAGGTGGCTCAGTGGTAGAGTGCTTGCCTTGCATGCATGAGGCCCTGGGTTCGATTCCCCAGCACCACATAAGCAAAAAGAAAAAAAGCCAGAAGTGGTGCTGTGGCTCAAGTGGTAGAGCGCTAGCCTTGAAGCTGAAGAGCTGAGGGACAGCACCCAGGCCCAGAGTTCAGGCCCCACAACCAGACCCAAAAATAAAAAATAAAAAGAAAAAGAAAAAAGAAAAAAAAGACACAGAGATCTGAGAGTTTATCACTGCAGTAGAGATCAGCCTATTCTAACTAATAACTGAAGCATTTTGCTCAAGTTCAGACAGAAGTTTATGGCAGAGCTAGAACTGTGACCTAAAATCTCCTGACTTACTCATCCAGTATTCTGTCTTACCACGTATAGAAGAATCCACGCAGTCACCACCAAATTACATCGTAAGCTAAACAACCAGTCAGCTGGAAATAAAAATGGACATAAGGTACTGAACTGAAAAAAAAAAAAAAGACAATGCCCTGCTGGGTGCCAGTGGCCCATGCCTGTAATCCTAGCCACTTGGGAGGCTGAGATCCTCAGATCACAGTTAAAAGCCAGCCCGAGTCTGTGAGACTCTCATTTCCTAAATCTACCAAAAAGCTGGAAGTGGAACTGTAGCTCAAGTGATAGAGTGTTAGCCTTATGCAAGCAAGCTCAGGAACAGTATCCAGGCACTGAGTTCAAGCCCTAGGACCAGCACACACAAAAAAAGACAGCACCCATGGATTGTGGTACAAAATCAGGAGGGCATGACCAAGCTACAGTGTTCACTTTCAGAGAGGCCAACCACTCTCTGGGAGGGGCTTGGATGGTCCCTTAGCTCCTGATTTATATATTTTCTTCAAATGGATAACAATTTCTCCTACAAGACTCCAGCCCAATTTTAGAAAGTCAAATGCCCCCAAAAGAAGTGTTTCTTTCTTCCTATTTGTATACAGATGCCCTCAAACACACACAGGAACCTGTGCATCAAACCCAGATTAACTTAACCTAATGTAGAATTCTTTTAAAGCAATAACTTATGGGGAAATGAGTTATTGGTTGCTAGGCAACATCCATGCAAAGCTCTTTCTTTGCAATCCAGCATTCTCTCCATCTTCATGGACAAAAGTCAAGGAGACCTTAGTGAAAGGCATATATTTAGTAGTGACATCAAGAGATAGCAAATGAATTTTTCTTGGAAACAATTCACTACAAAACACCAACCCCTTCGGGTTTGCAAATGCCCACCCTCGGTGCACAGAATGCTGTTTGCTGTGCTGAAATATTGCTGTTCTCGGCACAAACAGGCCAGAGGGCTATCTTCTGGCATAATCCAAATCGAAGTGGAGGTTGTTCAAAGTCAAGCAAGCCTATTCTCTTTCAAAGTCAGGAAGGAATTGGCTGAGACCCCACCCTGGTGAGTTTATTCTCTGCCCAGATACCAAGAGCTTAAGGTAAAAGTGAGTCCTTCCCCTTCTTTGTTCCTTCCTGAAAAATGGATTCCTTATTTGCGTGCTAGCTTTTGGGCACAAGGGATCCCATCTCTGTACTACATCCAGACTAGTCTCCACCAATCTGTGAGTTGTAGACTCGTGCATTCCTCTGCTCCCACCATCCCTTGCCTTCTACTGTGTGGCTAGCTTCATCAGCTGGCTGAGGTATACACCTTATACTCAGTATCCACTAGGGAACGGGTTCTCTGATCATGATTACCAAGACATAGAGCTTATTTATTATATTTTCCCCTCCGTTCCTAGAGCAAAGCAACTTCTCTGGGAAGGACCCACCAGTGCATTCGGGGGAGTATTGTCTGAGGTACAACTATCCCTACTGATGCTACTTGCCATTCAAGGCTTTGCAAACCATTTTCTATCAAGAGATACAGAGAGCTTCTCAACCTAGACCTGAGACTGAGATCTGAGGATCATAATTCACTGTTAGCCCAGACAATAAAGTCCATGAGACACTACCCCAATTAACCAGCAAAATGCTGGACTGGAGGCATGGCTTAAGTGATAAGTCTCAACCAAACAAGCAAGTCAAGAGTGAGCAAAGTTCTGAGTGCAAACTCCAGTACTGCCAAAATAATAATATAATAATAATAACAATACTTTGTAGGACACATTATGGGGAAAATAAGGCACACACAAAAAAGCAAAGCATGTTACTCATTTCATCCAGTTTTGCCTTCATGAAAACACTACAAGACAATTTTAGAGATAATTCTGGGCTACTCGATACTGTAAAAGTTGCTAGAATCAAAATAGAATGGAAACACTTGTGTAGCCCTAACTAAAAGAATAATAGAAAGAAAAAAAAGAAAGGTACATCTAGCTCACCACCAAAAAAAAAAAAAAAAAAAAGAACACTAGCACAACCAGGAAGTTTGAAAGGAGGAGAGGAGGAGATCTTATGGACGTGACTCTAATCCATCCCTCTGAACAATCCCTAAACTGCTTTTTTCTTATAGTTCTGTTAAAATCATTACTTCATTCCACTTACTTCTATTGTAGCTAGCTAGAAAATACCATCACCCTGATAAATTCTTAAAGGGACAGGTTGAAATTTCTCCCCTGAAGTCTTCTCCAAATCATTACCATCTAGTTATTGTTTTGACAATGTTTAATGAACATTATTGTAATGATTTAATTTGCCATAATAGACCTTATGCTTTCATATAATAATTTATGTGCTATTTTCATATTGGTGTCATTTTACTATGGGGGTTATCCAGTCAAACTAAGATACACAAAGTGCTAACCTATCATCAATTATATACTATCCAAGTTTTGTAATAATGTATTCCCTTTTTCTATAGATTATACATTAGCCAATTTATAGAACAGAAAATAATTCAGTCCAAAAAATATAGTATCCTTACAATAATATAACAGTTCTTTTTCTTATCATTCAAATTTGAAAATAAGAACCTGGCTAAGTATGAGAAAGCTCTTAAGTCATATACAACTTATGGAAAGTGATTTGGGGGAAAATTTTTATTATGAATCTAGGCATACTGGTGGCTCAAGCCTGTAACCCTAGCTACTCAGGAAGCTGAGATCTGAGGATCACTAGTTCAAAGCCAGCCCAGGCAGGGAAGTCCATGAGACTCTCATCCCAATTAATCACCAATAAATTGGAAGTGGAGCTGTGGCTCAAGTGGTAGAGTGCTAGCCTGAAGCAAAAAAAAGCTTAGGGACAGAGCTCAGGCCCTGAGTTCAAGCCCCATGACTGACAGGAAAAAATATGTTATTATGTTAATAATGATTTTTTATGCATTTATTCTCATCAATTCATCACAAAGTCCAAATTCCTGTACTCTGTTATTGACCTTTATGGCTTCCCTTTTCAGGTTTGTCTTACTTTTCATTTAAAAAAAATCCCTTCATTTAGTTTTAGTAGGGCCTCAAAAAGGACAAAATAGAATGTATGTGTTCAGTGCACTACTGAGCCTGGCAAGAATCCAATGTTTATTCAGACGAAGGCGTGCTAGCACACACTCACAGAGCTGCTGCTGAGGGTACACTGCCCCAGCCTGAACCCAGGCTCTAAAAATTATTTATTCCTAGACACTAGTTAGAGAGACAGAAAGGGAATTTTCAATAACTTTAGTCTCCTCAGAGAGATAAGAGAAGTTCTGCATCCAGAAACCATGACAGGTTTCTTGGTGGGGGGTTTTTTTGTTGTTTTTTTTTTAGACAAAGAATCGAGAAACAAATCAATGTGAGTCATCAAAATTAAAAACATGACAGCACAGATTAAAATTTCAGATGAAATGCTGCTAGGTGAGATTCAGAAAGCTTTCTAGAGGAATATAGAAAAGAGCTGGTGTGATGTGTGTGTGTGTGTGTGTGTGTGTGTGTGTGTGTGTGTGTGTGTGTGTGTGTGTGTGTGTGTGTGTGTGTGTGTGTGTGTGTGTGTGTGTGTGTGATGTTGTGTTCCACACTCAACCTGTCATGTTAGCAACACATACTTAAAAATGTGGAGATTTTTACATCAACTGTCTCCAATAATTTCTGGGTTTCCTTTTAAAAATGCATCACTAATTATAGGATAGTTATCCCAGCTGGAGGTCTTTTTCCTTGCTGGAATTCAACCACTTTTCAGCAAGGCTAAAACCCAGATAAATGCTATGTGTGTCATTTAAAAAGCCAACGATTACACAAAGACACATCTGAATCACTTTTTCCTAAATTAACACATTATTTTGATGTGTCAAGAAGAGTGTTAGCATACATATATTTCTTCTTGCTTCAACTATGAAGCAATCTCAGACGGAGGCACACATCACATCTGTTGAGCTGTGGGTCTTCAAGACTGAAAGATTTGCCCGGGTGCCCTCAGAGGCTGACTGCCGGCATGGACAGAGAAAGAAAGAATCAACACAAATCCTCGCATCTATCATTTGGACTGCACTCTGAAGAAGGGTGAGCTCAATAAACCTTCCTGGGGGTAGCTTCGTTCTGTCTTTTGAAGTGGTAAAACAGAGGTAACATAAAAGTTATCATTCTGATGTCCAATCCTCTTCACAGAATACAGGCATCTAAAATCATATTCTATAGTTACATCCAGTTCACATGCATGACTGAAGAAGTACTTGCAGACATGTCCTGACACACACTGACCCAAACACACATGTTCACATGGCCATACAACCACCCCCATGGCTCGTGTATGCTCACTCACACAGGAACGTACACACTGACCATCACACAGGTATACAGTCACCCACCTCCCTCTCACCTGTACGTACTCTTGCACACACCTATTCCCACGCACTCAGTCTGGGCCCAGTGGCTCATAAACAGCAGACATTAATTTCTAACAGTTGTGGAGGCTGGAAGGCTGAGATCAGGGCCATGGTCCATGGGTTCAGGGAAGGAGACTCTTAGTCATTCACACACAGACACACACACACACTCAAACCCAACCTACACATCCACCATACACTCACACATTAACCCAACCACAATCATTCTTACATACTGGTGCACACATTCACACACATTCACAGACATATACACACCCACACACACACACACACACTCATCCCTACAGTCACTGACATACACACATACACACACACACACACCTTTAACCACACTGTAGGAATCCTGACATGATGCTTGTCAGGCAAAGAGTAGATGTGAGCCACTGAGGTGAAGAGTGTCTAGGGGAAGAAGACAGAGAATTTGTCCATATTGGGCAGTGCAGAATCATCTGAATGTCAAAAATATGGACTGGGTTAATATGCCCAAAAGGAGAACAGAGTTTTGTTTCTTTACCTGTCTGTAGTCTTCTGCTATGAAAATAGGAATGAAGGTAGACTTCAAGAAGGTTAGAGGAAGGAGTTGATCACACTTCCCATCAGCCTCCCCTTGGGACACCTCATCCACTTCACACTGTCTGCACTTGGCAGGCTCTGGGTTAGGAACTGGGGCCTTCGAGAAGTGATGGCATCAGCAAGGCGGAGCTCCCATGAACAGGATTAGTGCCCTTAGAGGAAGAGCCCCACCCCCACACCATGCTCTCTAGCATTTTATGACATGTGAGGATGTAACAAAAAGTACGCAGCCTCCCCAACGCTGCTGGTACCCTGAGCTTGGCCTCCACAGCCCTGAGAAATCAAGGTCTGCTGTTCACCCCATCAGTGCTAGTGTGACTCCTCAGCCAGAGATGACAGAGACAGGACCCGACTCATTCGCTAGAACCCACTGTAAACTGACTTCACCCCAGAACACTTCCCTGGCCTGGCCCTCATTACAGCTCAGTGTTTTTGCTTTGGGCCACAGCCTACGTGAACTCTCTTCAGCCACAGCCCTATTGTCAAATGGCCTTGAATCTTCCTCCTCTGCCATCTCTAGCCAGAGGCTCCTTGCCTTCACCTCTTCTCTCGCGTGTCCCTAAGTGTCTGGACTCTGATTTTCTCTCATTTGTTCCATATTTTTTCCTCTTGGACAATTTCTGTACACTCCCTGGCTTCTGCCTCATCTGTGTGCAAGCTCCCCACATTCTCTCCCACCCTAGTGATTCTCCATTGTTTCTCTCTGCTCTGCCCAGCTGCCCACAGGCCCGCTCTTCCTGTCTGCCTACTAGCACTGCACACAGGACACGGACAACCCTAAAGTAAGTAAATAGCATAAACCAACAAAAATGAAGTAACTGTCACCCTGGCATTTTTCCTTATGTGAATAAACATCTGTCTTAGTCCATTGACCTTCATAAAATACAAGACAAGTTTATTTTCTTACTATTCTGGAGGCTGAGAAGTACAGGGTCAAGGTGCACCCCAAGTTCACTTCCCTTCCTGGCTTGCATGTGACCATCTTCTCATCGTAGCCTCACCTGGAAAAAAGAAGGCAAAGGCTCTGATGTCATTTCTTATCAGGATACTACTCCCATCAGACTGATGATTACAATCCCATAAGTACCTTCAAAATCCCACATCCAAAATGAACTATATAACTTGTGGGTGGAGATGGGAGGGAAAACCTGGAAGAGAGCCAGGGAAGGAGTGACATTGTCCAAAACGAAATGTGCTCTTTACCTGACTTACATAACTGTAACTCCTCTAGAAAAGACCTATGTCCAAATATTATGCAGGCTGGGGGCTCATGTGAATTTACAGGACACAATCCGGTCTGTAGTATTGTGCCTGCATCCTTCAAAAGTCACATTCTTCTCACATGCTAGATTCATTCCCTCCAAATAGCCTGCAAAGTTTTCATTCATTCCAGCATCTAGTCTATAATCTCAAGTCCAACATCTTATCTAAATCAGACGTAGGTTAAATCTCTCAGTACAAATTATCCTAAGGTAAAACTTCTGTACGTCTGTTTATCTGTAAAACCAGACAAGTGACACCCTTCCAAAAACCCAGGAAAGTGCTTGTCATGACAAAAGGTAGCAAGAGGAAAGAAGCAATGAGTGAGGGGTCCTGGGGGAATCTGCACCTAGCCAGGCCAACTCCGCAAGTTCACAAGACTCAAGAGCAACCCTCTCCGGCTCAATGTTCCACCACCCCACGGCCCTGTGGGCTACCCTGCCCCTTTGGCTTCCTTTGAGGGAATTGCACTCTGAGACCAAGGAGGAAACAGCCTTCCCCCTGGACACAGAGTAGGAACGGCAGCCTCGTGATATCTGAATTGCCTCTGGGGACATTCTTCCCCTTCACTGAAGAATAAATAGCATCCATTCATAGCCACATAACTCCATGGGCATGTGCTATAGCACACACTTTCGTCCTTCTGTCTCATTTTCTCTGTCCCACTTGACTCAAACTGGTGATGTCTCTGCAGGTGTGATGCCATCTCTGGTCCTGGCTTCTGCTAAGATGGCTGACTGGCATCACAGGGACTCCTTTATAGAGCAACTGTCCAGCCATACCCTCAACTTCTCCCCCAACAGGCAGCCTCAAAATTTGAAATATGGATAAGCTAAGACATTTCTGAATCTTAGAGTTCTGGCTCTTTGCTAACAATTCCTCCCCGAATTCATCCCTCTCCTATTTTACAAAGAACAGCCAGGAGGATCCAAGTCACTCCTCCAACACCTGCCTCAGGACTCCACTCAGCTAAGCACCCAGTCTCACTGCTCACAAGTTCTGTTTTTCCATCAGAGCCTAGAACACAATTCAACCAAGTGACTTCCCCACTTTATGGCAAGGAGTACAACTTCCTTCCCAGTCTTTCCACCTTGGTACCAGCAGGTAAGCATTGCACAGTGGCCATAAGGATGTGCAAGATGGTGGAATGCGCTGTGGTCCATGGTATGCTTTTCCCTGCCAGCTCCATACCCTGCTCTGGTCTCCTTTCTGATCACTGTCTCCAAGCATCAGGCTCTGTACACTGAGCTGCCCAGCATGTTTTTCCCACCTTCGTGCCTCCTGTCTTCCTTTACACAGAACTATCTTCAACTGGAAAGTGCCTCCCTTCTTCACTGTCCATCCTTCATATCCTTAAGTAGAACTGAGCTCCAAGGAACTGCTTAGATGTCCTGACCCTGCTCACAGCCCTCTTCTAGTATTTGCCTTTGTCTATATATACCTGTCTCTCCCATTAGACAAAGTTTCTTCATGTCTTAGTCCATTTGGATCTGAATAATTTATACAGAGAAGAGATTTATTTCCCACAGTTGTGCATGGTGGGCTGCCTAAGGTGAGCACACCAGCCTGTCTAGGGTGCTTAGGGTCTGGTAAGGACATGCTGGATCACTGGCATCTTCTCAGAGTAGCATCATCACCTGGCAAGGGGCCAAGTAGCAAAAAGAGAGGATGAAGAGTTCCCTACAACCCTTTCATAAAGTTGTATAAAGTAGCCAGTCCCATTAAGGACTGAGTCACTTCCCAGAAGGAACCACCTCTTAATACCACTATAATAGGAACTAGTTTCACCACAGGTTTCGTTTCTGAGGGAACACACTGAAATTGTAGCACCAGCTCTCCTTGGAGGGGGAACACTCGGGCTCTGCCCCTAGCTTTCAAGGAAGTGTGTAAGTGGCAGCAGTTATGTGGGCTGGAAGAGCATGTTAAGGTGCTATATACTTTTGTCATATAATTTCTCCAGTTACAAAAGGAAAACTGTAAATATTTTCAACTATGATCCTATGGGCCATTTAATTAGTCTGAATATAGAGTACTGAATTTTGAGGCAAATGCATTCTTCATCAGTATATAATAATATTCAAAACAAACACAAAACTAAGGAGATGACCATTTGGATCATAAGTCAGTTTGTCTACTCTCCGAAGAAATGTATGATGCTCAGAAATGGGATATTTAATCAGATTTGCAAATCAATTACATGAGGGCAATCACCATTCTATTTTAGTGTCTCTGCTATGATATTTTACCTTACATTTAATTTAAAATAAGCCTAAAAGAAAGAGGTTACAGATAAGCTTCAAATTTAAAAATACACTGGGGATGACTGGCCTGACCTTTGTGAAAATATTTGAAGATCATGTAAAAGATGGTTGACATCAAAACCAAAATCTTCTTTTTTTTGGGGGGGGGGGGTCCAATCGTGGAGCCTGAACTCTGGGCCTGGCGCTGTCCCTCAGCTCTTCAGCTCAAGGCTAGCGCTCTACCACTTGAGCCATAGCACCACTTCCGGCTTTTTTTCTTATTTTTGCTTATGTGGTGCTGAGGAATCGAACCCAGGGCCTCATGCATGCAAGGCAAGCGCTCTACCACTGAGCCACCTTCCCAGCCCAACCAAAATCTTCTTAATTGGCCAGAATAATCTGCACGGGTCTCTGGCTCTCTACTCTCCCAACAGCATCTCTTTATATGAGAGTCCTTTGAAATGTCAACCAGTGATGGAAATTTCTACCCAAAACCATACAGGATCTTGTAGGAGGACAGGGTAAAGAATGTGTCCTACACATTGGCACTGTGGTTCAAGTGGTAGAGCGCTAACCTTGAGCTGAAGAGCTGAGAGATAGCGCCCAGGCCCAGAGTTCATATCAAGAAGAGCATGACTAAACTTTCAAATGCCCAAAAGCAGAATTTGAGCAACCCAGCCATGTGGTACATCTTTCATGACTGAGCAAGGATTTGTCACCATCAAGAAACCAATCTTGTAAAACTAAGGCCACTGGTCCTACCAACGGGGCTCAATAGGATTGGCAAGAGGAGCGTGGCAAGAAGTTGCTGGCATCCATAAGCCTTTCTAGCACAGGAGTGAAGTATGTGTCCTCTCCTGCCTTGTTTATGTTTGTGGAGTTGTTCTGTGCTCTCCAGAGAAGAGCTGTCTTTTCCCACTCCCTGTCTCTCTTTGGCACTCTGCCTCTTCCAGTTGGCAACTGGCTATTTGATCTTTAATAGTAGATTCTAATTTGTGCAAGTTGTTAGAAATAAACTGAAGTGATATTCAATAAATCAAAATTGATTTATTTTCTCCTCATTATGGGCCATATTTTTTGTTTCTTTACCTCGTGAACTTAAAATTCAATAAAATATTTATAAGAAGTTTATTCACTTATCTTAATAAGAAATCTGGATATCACTCAATAATGGACTAAATCCTAAGCTAGAAATATGAAATATAAATATGAAATGAGAAGATGATAGAATGAAATTATCCCATGCTTAGAAATTTAGGTTTCTCCTAAATGTAGATTACCAAAAGTAAGACTGAGGGCTAGGAAGGTGGCTCAGTGGTAGAGCGCTTGCTTTGCATGCATGAGGGCCTGGGTTTGATTCCTCAGCAACACATAAGCAGAAAAAGCCGGAAGTGGCACTGTGGCTCAAGTGGTAGGGTGCTAAGCCTTGAGCTGAAGAGCTGAGGGACAGTGCCCAGGCCCAGAGTTCAGACCCCACAACCGACAAAAAAAAAAAAAAGTAAGGTTGACAACAGTGGGGAATAAAATGTAAAATGTTTTAACACATATATAGGTACATATATAATGCTATAGTATATACATTTTCTGCTTAGCTGCAAAAATATTTTTAAGAAGTACAAGTTCCTTTATTCTTTCCTTCCCTCTCTCCTTGCCCCACCCCCTTCTCGGTAGTACTTGATTTTGAACCCAGGTACTGACTTGAACTATGTAGAAGAAATACTCTGCCACTTGCAAACTACATCCTCCTCAGTCCTTTCATTTGTATTTGTAAGTTACTTCTCAGAATAGAACCTTCAGGAGTTCTAAACAGAGTTGGGGGGGTGGATTTTTAAAAAAAAAACAGGTTTTGAAATTTTCCTCTTTATTTTCATTGTTTGCATTTCCTTACTATGTAGATGAATGGTTCAAATTTGTCTTGTTCGTGTTAATGGTGATATTCTAGAAAAAAATAGTTATGGACCACTTCTGTTATTTCCTCAACTCTTTTATAAATTTAGATAATACAATAATTACCTAGCAATAGGGACAAATCCATATTTTGTAGGGACTGATGCCCAAACCATCTGAGGACCCTGTGTAGCAGAGAATATATAAAACTAGTGTGGTTCCACTGGGTGTTTTGGGTTTTTTTTCCCAAAAAACCTGATTATATGAGGGCTCTTCTGGAAGAAACTGCAAAGAAGAGATTTAGGAGCTCAGGCTTCATGTTTCCCAATGAACCTGCAAACCCTGGACATTAATAAAACTTTTAAACCAGTTTTCCAGAATTGACCACCTCCATGTCAAGCAGGTCCCAGTAAAAGCTTGAGGTCTTGGGGAGCCACACACAGACGGCATTTTTGCTCTGCTTTTGCTTTGTTTCACGTTAACCATCTTGCTCCTGCTTAGGCCTTCTCTACATACTTTTTTTTTTTTAATTAACATTCTTTCTCCAACAAAACCAAGAGTGCCTAGACCTGGTGACCTGACTCCGATAGAGTCCAAAGCCAGGGACTCTTCTATCCTAGAACCCACGGATGAGTGTCTATGACGGGAAATCAGGTTCAAATTCCACCTCAGAAAACTAGGAAATGCAGCTGCGGTACTCACCAGACACCATGTTAAAAATGAAAACTATACAACCCATGGGTAGGGGATGGGAGGCCAAAAAAAAAAAAAATACCCTGGGGGAGAGTGAGGCGGGGTGACCCCTCTGTCCATCATCGTGATAACAGCAATTTAAAAATTAAAGGAAAACTAGGGAAATACCTCCTTCGGGAGGTTGTAGGCTCTCAGACGCAGTCTTCCAGCGATGTTGAATTCTCATCGTGGAAGAACAGACCGGTGGGGTGACCCTTCCCACTTGGACCCCTACCTGCGCTGCTGCTTCCTCCTGGGCGCGTGTCGGCTGCGGCTGTACCCCGCGGTGGAGGCCGAGCCCCCTCGGGGCTGGGGTGGTTTTCTAGGCCCCGTTCTCTGCGGCTTGGACCCCGGTAGCGGGGAGGGGGGGGGGGGCGGCGATCGGCTGGATGGATCCGCCAGTCCTGCCTGGGAAGGCAGCCTGGCAGCCAGGGGAGGGGCCGGCGCGCTCACCCTTGGGGTCCTCCTCTGCCCCCTCTCCTCCTCCCTTTCCCCATCCCGTCCGAGGAAATCACTTACCCCGTGATTCACACGGGAGGTGGGTGGCGTTGGCTGGGCACCCCGGCTGGGGACGCGCTGCTGCCTGGCTGCCTGGCCGGCCGGCCGGGACTAATGGCCGAATCCTCCGCGCGGCCGGCTCCCACCGTCGGGCGCTGCGCGCGAGCGGCTCGGCTCACCCGCCCGCCGGGTCAGGCACCCGGAGGCGGAAGCGGCCGAGAAACCGGAGGCGGCAGCGGCGGGGCCCTGCGGCCTGTCCAGGGTGGTGGTTCCGCGCACCCCGGCTCTGCCCGGCCTACCCTGGGTCTGGCCTGGTCTGGCCCCGGCGCCGAGGGAGGATCCCACGCCTAGGCCTCGAGCCACGGGGGAACACTAGGCCCCGAGAGGGGCGGCGACGTGTCCGAGCCGCGCTGGAGACGCCACCGGGGCGGGATGCGCCCCCCCCCCCCCGTGCGCGCGGCACATGCCTGGCACGCGCGCCGACCGCGGCACACGCGCCCTCCGCGGCACGCGTGCGCACACACACGGTGCGCCGAGCTCTCCAGGGAGACCGTCCCGGGCCCCCTGCCGCGGCCACGGAAGGCGGCAACACAATACAGGGCGCAGCCCGGCGCTGGGCACCGGGACCCGAGGCCTCGCGTGTGGAGAAAGCCGATCGCATTGCACATGCCGCGAATCGGTCCCCATCCGCCAGGATCCCCAGGACAGACGTGCACAGCACCCTAGGCCTGGATTCGGAGGCTCAGAGACTCTTATCTCCAATAAACTACAAAAAAAAAAAAAAAAAGCCAGAATTGGAACTGGGACTCAAGTGGTAGAGAGCTAGCCTTGAGTTTAAAAAAAAAAAAAAAAGCTCAGGGGCAGTTCTTGGGCCCTGAGTTCAAGACCAAGAAAGGAAGGAAAGGAGGGAGGGAGGGAGGGAGGGAAAGAGAGAGAAAGAATGCTTCCATCAGAAAGAATGACATTGCCCCATTTGTTAGGAAATAGAAAGACTTGGAAAAAATTATATGAAATGAAGTAAGCCAGGCCCAAAGAAACATAGGTCCCATGGTTTCCCTTATTTGCAATAACTAGTATATGTCTGAGTCAAGCAGAAAAGATCAGATAAGATGATGTTAAGTGAAATGAACCCCAAGATAAGACACAAGTGGTTTTTTTCTTCCTTGCTATTGTTTCTAACGTATTTATAAGGTACCATGCGATTTTTTTGTTGCTTTGTATGTCCCACCCCCACGGTATAAACCCTTGTTTTCACTGTATTTGATGTTAGTATAATTTGGGGAAGGGAAGGGAAAAAATAAATTGTTTAAATAGGGATACAGGTGGACCCATTGCAACAATGAGATGTACAAGACACTATGTTGAAAAACAAACTTTACAATTTAGGTAGGAGGGGCCGGGGGGAGCTTAGTTGAGGAGGTGAGAGGGAAGGGATGATAGGGGAAAAACAAAGGAGGAGGCAACAATGCTGGATAAGAAATGTACTCATTACCTTGTTCATGTAATTGTAACCCTTCGGTACAGTACTTTCACAATAAAAAAAACTTATTTTAAAAAAAGAAAAAAAAGTCAAAACCCAACAAAATAACTACCAGAAAACAAGTACATACAAGAACAGGGGTAGAGCCAATAGGTGAAGGGCAGACAAGTAAAGAGGAGAGGAGGGGGAGGATGCAGCAAAGAATTCATTGTATATACCACAAACTTAAGAAAAAATAAGGGGAGGAGGATGAGAATGTTGATTAAGACGCATTGTATGGGCTAGGAAGGTGGCTCAGTGGTAGAGTGCTGGCCTTGCATTCATGAGGGCCTGGGTTTGATTCTTCAGCACCACATAAGCAGAAAAAGCCGGAAATGGCGCTGTGGCTCAAGTGGTAGAGCACTAGCCTTGAGCTGAAGAGCTGAGGAACAGTGCCCAGGCCCAGAGTTCAGGCCCCATGACGAATTGTATTTATAAACTGTTCCATTAAATGGCTGGCAATTCCTTTGTACAACTATTTAACGATTAAATAAATAAATGGAGAAAAATAGCGAAAGATTTCAACCGGTGGAGATGGGCATGGAAGCTACAGCATCCCTCCAAACTGCTCAAACATTCACACCTTTAAATTTTCCACTAAACTGTATTGGGCAATTAAGCCCAATTAATATTCATCTTCAGACCCTCATGAGTCTGTGTAATCCCAAGTTGGAAGTGATGGTGAGATGGGAGGGGGAGATACTTCCTCCCCATCCCTACCCCAAACACAAGAGGGGGGTGGGGTATGGTACCTTTGAGCAGAAGGGACAGCATCCAAAGGCTTAGCCACAAAGGTCTCTCTGCCTTAGGGTTCGGGAAGTGACCCCTGATAAATAAAAATGGTGTCTATTTAAGGTTTTTATTGGATGCTTCCATACACATAAACCCTGTGAAATGCTGGCCTAAGGCCAGCAAAACTCTCGTGACAGACTGCAAGCTTGACATGTGACCCTAGAGTTGGAATGTTACACCTCAGCCTTAGAAAACAGCCCTAGCCTTCTGATGTTTTTACCTGGACACTATGTTTACGCCAAAAAAGAACTTGGCACAATTGTTCTGGCAGTATCTCCTCATATTTAGATTGAATCCAAAAGGTATTCATTGGTAACTGTGGCACATCATTCCCTGGGCTTCGGGTTTTAGTTAAGTCTTAACAGATGCGCCATTTCCAGCAGGGCTGAGTCAGCAGAAGGTCAAAGCTGGTTTCTGGGGCTAAGCTGCCAGGAGACCCAGCCTCCGCCCTTACTCTGCCATTTCTGCAGTATCTACCTTTAAACTGAGTGACTGGAGACGAGTTGAAGATTCTCCTGTGCTCCTATACATTTATTAATTAGTGGTTCATTTATCACAGACAATCACATAGATGTGAATGCCCCTCCTTGTTCCATTTGAAAGCAAGGTAATGCTTACTCCGACAGCATACAAGAGCCTGTCTAGAACAAATTACCAGGTCTAAAACTGAATGCATTATGCATTGTCCCTGGCTGCATCCTGAGGACGCCCGAGGGTTTGTGAATATATTTCCAGGGAGCCACGAGGCGGCCGATGCGTTTTGGAGTGGGTTTTCATTGAGATGCTTACATTGATATCCATATATCCTGTGGGTAATCACGTATGACCAATCACCCCTCCAAGACTCAGCAGGCCACATTTGTGTTTGTAGTTACGTTGGAGATAAGAAAGCTATCCAACTAATGAGAATAGGAACACTAACACTAAATAAAGCACTATCACTAAAGAAAAACAAAATGATCCTAAAACAACTCACTACACAAATGAAGGCTCATTCATGGTTTACACAGAATAAAACAGTGGGAAAACTGGCTTATCACACAGCACAGAGGCAAGTAAACACCACAAACTTATTACTGAATACAGGTAGTAAGCAGCAGCTTTGTTCTAGCAAAATAACACCGTGCCACTCATCCAATGAGCGTTGTCCACTGAACACTGATTGAATTTATATTAACCTTATGAATTTTATAATGATGAGCCATTTTGTAAGATCTATTAACATTAGGTCATTTCTCCACTGTGCGTACGTTTTTCAACAAAATAATAAAAAAAAATACAAAAGTGACAAGTCAAAAATAAACTATCGCACATTTTATTATCCTTGTGCCCAAATACAATGAACAAAGAGGTGAGTCTAGTCCTTTCCACTTGTCTAAAATGTGGCAGGCTACATCTCTGAGTCAAAAGCCACCAGTACTCCTCAAGCCATGGTAATGAACAGAGAAAAGATTGACTTTAATGAAAGCAAAACATATTCAAGGAGATGGGTTCAAATCCCATGTACTCCACTTGCAGGCTAAGAGAACCTGAACAAGCTCCTTTTGCTTTTATAGGCCTTGGTTTATTCATCTGTGAAATAAGGTCTTGCGGGAGGGCTTTTTCAGGTTCCTTTCCACTCTAAACCTTAATGGTTCTCTATTTCTCCCTTATTGTAAAGTTCACTCCGAGGTCTCTGCCTCAGGGAAGTCTGCCCTCTGCTGGCCATAGCTCAGGGCTGCATTCCTATAGTCTGATATCTCCTAGACAGAAGATGAAGGTTTCTAAGAAATAGCCAGGTAACCCCCTGCTTCTTTTTTGTTATGGTCTCTTCTTATTTTGTCACATCTCAGATTCTTCTATTGATTTAAATATTGTGCTGAAAATGTCCCTTATGGGTGGCTTCATTTCCACACCGTTCTTAGCACAGGTTTATACCACCTCTCATTCCCGCATCGACTGATTAGCAAATCGAGGGCAACGAATCCTTATTCAGCAGCCCATGGCATGGCCAGGAGAGAAGAGAAGAGCTACGTGTGCTACAGAGTTTTACATCTGAATTATTCATCTCAAACTAGATCATGAGGTACCACAATCCCAAAACACCTCCCAGAATTGCTATCCTCTAGTCATCTCCTTGAAGCAAACACCACTGACTGCGTCACCACTGGCTTTGTATGGAAATGACCACGAGTGACTCCCAAGTCTAGTTAGCCAAAGCCAGCTGTTTGCCTCCATCTTGTCTGCTGCTGGATCGGCCCCCTGGGTAGGCAGCAAGCCAC
This sequence comes from Dipodomys merriami, assembly GCF_024711535.1. Taxonomy (NCBI): domain Eukaryota; kingdom Metazoa; phylum Chordata; class Mammalia; order Rodentia; family Heteromyidae; genus Dipodomys; species Dipodomys merriami. The sequence goes on along the minus strand of NW_027206179.1, from coordinate 21,818,203 downwards.
TGTCAGCATGCTGTAAAGACTGAGGCAGCCAATAGAGAAGCCCAAGCACTGAGGCCCCCTGCCAGCAGTCATGTGAGTGAGCCATCTTGAGAGAAGATTGTCTGGCCCCAGCTAAGTCTTAAGATGACTAAACACACTGACTGTCCCCATGACAGACCCTGAGGGTGACACTTGGAGCCAGAAATACCCCTGACCACCAGAAACTGGGTGATATATGTGTCAGGCCACTGGAGGGCAGAGGCAGATGAGAAAAGCCACTTCCTTATACACCACCTGTCCCAATTAGCTAGACCTGTCCTTTGGGGGCTCTAGCCCGAAACTGTTCAAACTGGCAAAACAAGTTACATGCTAAAAGTTCCTGCTGACCCCGGCCATATAAACCCTGCCACAACCAGACTTGGGACAACCTCTCTGATCCTGACCAGGGAGTTTGCCCGGGAGCGTACCCCAATAAAGTTTCCTTTCTTCACCATTACCTCCTCCTGCGTGTTCTTTCCTTGGCTAAAACCTTACATCTGGTGCCGAACCCAGGAAGGTGGTAGTGCTTCATGTTGCTCTAGGGTGACCAACGGGCATTGGCCTTCTCAGCCTCTCTCCTGCCTTCTTCCCTTCCAGAGGCCTCCTCCGTCAGGAGCACAGAGTCCGCCGAGCTTACTTTGGGCTAAACAGTCACCTGAAATGACCTCGCGGCCTTTGTCTCTGTAAGCGGTGCATATCCCATGGACGGCCACCTAGTGGGCCCCCACGTGGAGGGGGTTCACTGGAGGATGGGTTTGGATGTTGAGGCTGGTTGCTGATACCTTACCCACACTGCCAGAAGGTGAGGGAAGGAGACTAGGTTTGGACTGTGGCTAGGGGTGGAGCTGGGGTGAGTGAGGTTAGCCTGGGCTGGCTTTGTCCTCCCGCCGGTGCCCAGAGTGGTCAGACTGGACTTTCTAATCAGCATGCCCAGATGAGTCGCCATGAAACATGGACAAAGTCAGACTCTATAACAGCAGTAGCAATAGTTTGTATGTTACATTTTACTTTTTTTTCAAAGAGTTTCATGTTTTTTGAGGTAGGTTTAGTTCAGAGGGATTCAATTTATTTTGTGATTGTTAAAAAGCTTAAGGATTTGTCAAAAGGGTTACAATTTCATAAGTCAGGTTTTGAGTGCAATGCTTCGTGAGCATCTTCAGCCCTTCCTTTGCTCTCCCCAATTTTCCCTCTCCCATCCCTACCCACAAGGTTTTTTATATGTACATGAGACTGTTCCAGAACTTGAACTCAGGGCCTGGGCGCTGGCCTGAACTGCTTTTGCTCAAGGCTAGTGCTCTACTACTTCAGCCACAGCTCCAGTTATGGCTTTTTGTTAGTTAATTGACAATAATTGAGACTCACAGGCTTTTCTGCACAGGCTGGCTTTGAACCATGATCCTCAGATCTCAGCCTCCTGAGTAGCTAGGATTACAGGAATGAGCCACTGGCACCCAGTGTACATAGTTCATTTTTATATTGAGTACAATGACTGTATTTGCTCACCCTTCCTGCCCCCAAAAGAAATCCAAACAAATTTAAACCCCAAAAAACCCAACAACATAAAAAACGTTTTCATTTCTTAGAATTCATTTTGATGAATAGTCTTTTAGATATTGTTTCACATTTTCTTTCTTTCTTTTTTTTTTTTTTTTTTTGATGGTCATGGGGCCTGGGTGCTGTCACTCAGCTCTTCAGCTCAAGGCTAACGCTCTACCTCTTGAGCCACAGCACCACTTCCAGTTTTCTGGTGGATAAGTGGAGATGAGTCTCACGGACTTTCCTCCCTGGGCTGGCTTTGAACCATGATTCTCAGGTCTCAGCCTCCTGAGTAGCTAGGATTATAGGCATGAGCCTCTGCCGCCCAGCTGTTTCACATTTTCAATTTAAATGGCTAATACAGAGGATCAAATCAACTTGTCAAATAAAATATCATCTTATTTGGCATTATTTGGCCACAAATTTTACAGAAACCCAGTTATATGTTGTGGAATTCATAGACTTCCAGAAGTCATAGCATAACAAGAATCTAGTATCCTATGAGCCATTTTTAGTCATATCAAAAAAATAGGGGACTGGGGGTTTAGTTCAGCAGAAGAGCACCTGCCTGGTGAGCACAAGACCCTGAGTTCGGTCCTCAGCTCTGGGGGAAAAAAAAGCTACAAAAGACCAAAATAATAATAATAACAATAATAATAATAAGGCAACTAGCACCAAAAAAAAAGACCAGGCAGTAGTGTCTCATGCTTGTCATCCTAGATATGTAGAAGGCTGAGATCTGAGGATTGCAATTGAAAGGCAGTCCAGGCTAACTTGTCCAGCCCAGTCTATGAGACTCTTATCTCCAATAAACTACTCAGGAAAAGCCTGAAGTGGAACTGTGGCTCAAATGGTAGAGCACTAGTCTTGAGCACAAAGAGGTTCAGGGACATCACCCAGGTCCTGAGTTCAAGCCCCAGGACTAGCAAAAGTAAAATTAAATAAATAAATGATTGCTTTCTTCAAAGTGACCTGGAGCAGATGCTGGTTTAGTTACAACATTGTGAAGCACTACTCACCTGACAGAATAAGGAACAAACAATGAGATTACTGGGAAGGTAGCAGTCACCCTCAAGGCCATATGACAAACATTAAAATTAACATTCTAAGCTAGCGCTGGTGGCTCTCGCCTGTAATTCTAGCTACTCAGGAAGCTTTGATCTGAAGATCACGGTTCAAAGCCAGCCTGAGCAGGAAAGTCTGTGAGACTCTTATCTTCAATAAAACCACTCAGAAAACCAGAAGTGGTGCTGTGGCTCAAGTGGTAGAGCTGTGGTTCAAGTGGTAGAGCGCTAGCCTTGAGCTGAAGAGCTCAGGGACAGCACCCAAGCCCAGATTTCAAGCCCTACAACAGACCAAAATAAATAAATAAGTAAATAAATAAGAAAATAATAAAAATTAGCATTCTATTAGTGCTTTGTGATTTAAAAACTGATTTCTGCCAGTAGTCTGTGGCTCATGCCTATAACCCTAGCTACTCAGAAGGCTATTCTGAGGATTACAGTTCAAATTCAGACCAAGGCAGAAAAGAGTCAATGAGACTCATCTCCAATTAATCACCAAAAACACTTAGAGTTATGGTTCAACTGGTAAAAGTTAGACTTGAGCAAAAAAATCTTAAAGACAAAGCCCAGACCTGAATTCAACCCCCAGGAACACACACACACACACACACACACACACACACACACACACACACACACACACACACACACACACACACACTGTCTTCTGTTTTGTTTTCTATCTGCTTTCCTGTGGTTGGAAGAAAACCTCTGTCTGCAGAGTATCCATAGCATATGGCACAGTAGAGTGAGTGGGCATCCACATACATGATACCTGGGGGGCTTAGAAAGAGATGAAACTCCAACCGAAGAATATTTTAGGTATCAAAACCATTTTCAACTGGGAAGGGGGAACACTGTCCAAAAAGAAATGTACTCATGCTGGGTGCCATGGCTCACGCCTGTCATCTCAGCTACTCAGGAGGCTGAGATCTGAGGATCGAGGTTCCAAGCCAGCCCAGGCAGAAAAGTCCATGAGACTCTTATCTCCAATAAACCACTCAGAAAACTGGAAGTGGCAGTATGGCTCAAGTGGTAGAGCACTGCCTTTAGCTGAAGAACTCAAGGACAGCGCCCAGGCCCAGAGTTCAAGCCCCATGACCTGTATTCATGACCTGACTTACATAACTGTAACTCCTCTGTACATCATCTTTTAATAATAATAAAAATATAAAAATTTTTTAAAATAAGTAAATAAAACCATTCTCTTAGACATCACACTCGTTAAAACAAGAGCTGGACTACTGGCCAGGAAGGACCCTCCTGTGGACACCACATTGCAAACATGCTGGGACAAACCTGCCCTGCTCCTCTACATCACCAAAAACAAAATATTTATTGTCCATTGCCAGGCACTGGTGGTTCATGCCTGTAATCCTAGCTACTCAGGAGGCTGAAATCTGAGGATCATGATTCAAAGCCAGCCCAGGCAGCAAAGTCTGTGATAGTCTTATCTCCAATAAACCACCAGAAAACCAGAAATGATGCTGCGGTTCAAGTGGTAGAGTGCTACCCTTGAGCTGAAGAGCTCAGGGACAGCACCAAGGCCCAGAGTTCAAGCCCCTCGACTGACAAAAAAACAAAAACAAACAAACAAACAAAAAACCCTCAGTAATCACACAGGCTGATCCTGTGCTTCCTTCCTTTACTTCCTTCATTTCTTCAGCCCTGCCAATCTACACTTGTTCATTAGATATTGATCTCTATGTCAGATACCATTCCAGGTACTTTAGAAACACAGATGGAGGAGAGACAGAGAGACAGAGAAGAAACAGACAGACAGACAGACAGACAGGAATCCATGCTATCAGGACTCACGAAAACAACAATGAGCCCGTCAGAAATCTTACTGGTAGGCAGAGGAAGTTTTAAATCGATGAGAAGATGAAATTTCAGCAGATATTGAAAGAGTTGTAGGAATAAGTCAGGCAGAAGCAGAGGGGGTTAGAATCCTAGGAGGGGGATTGCTAGAGGCAGCGCGCAGGCTGAGCACACCTGTTTTGCTCAAGGCGATAAAGCCAGCAAGCAGACTACCTTAGACACACAGCCCAGCCCAGAGCCTTGTCTGGCCTTTACTCCAACTGCAGGAGGTATTACCATCTGATGTTCCAGGGGATCGGCAAGGCCTGCGTTAAAATTCCATCCCCATCCTCATTAGCTCTGTCACTTCGGGAGTGAGCTCCAGGCCCTGTCTTCATCCAGGATGAACGACTGTGACGAGTCATGGATAAAGAAGTCCAAAAACTGGGATGTTTCCACTTCTAAGTATCTGAAAACTACAGACAAAAAAATGTGTCCCTTAGGTAACCCATATCCCAGCCCTAAAAAGAAAAGCCTGGATTTTCAATACTCAAAGTAGAACCTATCAAAATAACGAGACTGGGCAGCATCTATGACAGCTGTGATAAATATCACAGTGATTTATTATAATTTTAAGCAATTCCTAGTTTAAACTATGTCATTAACTTCAGAGGCAGAATAGTGTGCCAGCGATAATGCATTCCATTTGGGGTATAAATACATCTTTGTTCCCTTAAAAGAAGGCTCACAAAAGGATTTAACACCGAACTACTTGAATTGATTGAATTCAACTATTTTGGATGCCTCATTTTTTTTTTTTTTTTTTTTAGCCAATTGACCATTCTCTTTATAAGTCACCTCTTGGGAATTAAAAGACATTTAACAACAGAAATGCTTATTAGATACAGTATGTTCACAAATAAAATTAAATTAAATTTAAAAAAAAAAGAAATGCTTATTAGAGATGTAATCCTATCCCAGGCAAATTCTCCTGGAGGTTAATATGGGAGATGTATTTTTTCCCCTCTAAAGTTAGCAGTAAATACTTGGATTTTCAGTCACCGAACTAGAACATTAGAGCCCCATCTGGTGGATTTGTTGCTTATTCAGTAGACAAAATGAAATTTTTCACGACGTCATTGCTGAAACCTGGGCTAGTGTTATTGCTGCCTTCAGATCATAATGGTTAATCTGTCTCTCCAGTCTACATTTGGTGTCTGTTTCCTCCTCTCTGAATGGATGCATCTCTTACTCCTTCACCTGCCCACCTCCATCTCTCTTCATGTAGATAGTAATTAATGCAATCATGTTGAATGTGTAGAAAACAACATTTCAACTGGACAGAACAGGAGATCTTCATGTTAAATGAGATAAAACAAGCTAAGAAAGACAAACGTCCAATGTTTCCACTCACATATGCAATCTAGAATTAAGAAAACAGTACATTATGATTGCAAAAGGGGTAGTGTTTTTCAGATGGAAGGATCGGATGGTAGGAGGAGAGGAAAGGTGACAGGGGAGTGAATGTTTCAGATCTACATGTGTATATGTATGAAAACAGGACAATGAAACCCAACAACAACAAAAAAAACATTAAAAAGGAGAAGAGAGGAGAAAGAGTAGTTAAGAGCAACATAGATAGGGTGAACTTGCTCAAAGTACTTTCTACACATACTATAAAATTGCAATGATATTTAGAATGTGTACAATGAACTTTTGCTCATAAAAATATTTAAAAGAGGTAGGCCACAGTGGCTCATGTCTATAATCCTAGCTACTAAGGAAGCTGAGATCTGAGAATTACAGTTCGAAGCCAGCCCAGGCAGGAAAGTCTGTGAGACTCCTTTTTTTTTTTTTCTTTTTGTCAGCTGTGGGGCTTGAACTTTGGACCTGGGTGCAGTCCCTCAGCTCTTGAGCAAAAAAAGCCAGAGATAGCACCCAGGTCCTGAGTTCAAGCCCCAGAAAAAGCATGGGTACGCACACAGCCAAGGAAGGGGAAAGATGCAGCTCTTTTGTGCTTTCCGTACATCTGCTACTTCAGCCAGGTTAAGTAGCTGAATTTAGAGTTTAAGATAATTTAACGCACGTTCCTGTGGGCCAGCAGTAACATTGCCTACACCTTGCCCTGGTGTGAACAAACCTACTCCTTAGCAAAGTGCACCTGACACCTTCCTGGGTGAATGTGGATCTCACTTAGGAGAAGGGCACCAATTATTGCTACCCTCTGTGTGGGGCATTGTATGAAATTCTTTTTTTTGTCGGTTGTGGGGCTTGAACTCTAGGCCTGGGCACTGTCCCTTAGCTCTTCAGTTCAAGACAAGCCCTCTACCACTTGAGACACAGCACCTCTTCCAGTTTTCTAGTGGTTAATTGGAGAAAAGAGTCTCATGGACTTTCCTGCCCGGGCTGGCTTTGAACCATGATCCTCAGCTCTCAGCCTCCTGAGTAGCTAGGATTACAGACATAAGCCACTGCTGCCTGGCTTGTGTGAGGTTCTTTATCTACAATATTAAATGATGTATACACAAGCAGACTGTGAAAGAAGCATCTTTCTCTCCATTTGACAGACCAGAGAAAAAAAAAAAAAAAGAGGCTGAGAAAGAGTTCACCCATTTTACCTGGCTTCACGGTATAGGAAGGCAGAGCAAACATCTCACTAGGGTCTACGCCCGGTCCTGAGCATCTTCCAGCTCTCACACTGTCTCTCTGAAAAGCTTACCATTCAAAGGCACAACACAAACTACCTGTCAACAACAGTGCTAATTACTTCCACCTTTAATGTGGAACAATTCTCCATACTGCGGGAAGCACACACCCAACAATCTTTATGTACTTTTCCCTTATTAAAATAAATAAAACATTCCCAAATCAAATGTCTGTACCTAGAGAATAATACATGCTCCCCATTCACATGTCGAATTCTAGAAGGACAGAGCGTTTAGTAATTACACACCTGGCACAAACAAGCAGCTTGCTCAGGACTACTTTTGGATGAGGCTCTACTGGTAAAAGGCTATATTTGTCTAAATACATGACGTTTTAAATTTAATAACAAGCACAATTCTTTCAGTAGGTAATAGTACCCATCAGTCAGCTGCTGCTGGTTTTGTCATATATGATGTTGCCAATGTGTTACTGTAGAAGTGGAAATTGTTTTATACTGCACCAGGTTTCTGAATTTTTATTTTTATTTATTTTTTTTGGGCGGGGGGCTCCAGTCGTAGGGCCTGAACTTTGGGCCTGGGCTCTGTCCCTCAGCTCTTCAGCTCAAGGCTAGCACTCTACCATTTGAGCCACAGCGCCACTTCCGGCTTTTTTCTTTTTGCTTATGTGGTGCTGAGGAATTGAACCCAGGGCCTCAGGCATGCAAGACAAGCGCTCTACCACTGAGCCACCTTCCCAGCCCTGGTTTCTGAATTTTTATAGACCAGTTTATTTTTTGCCAGTAGTAAGGCTTGAACTTGGGGCCTACTCACTGTCCCTGAGCTTTTGTGCTCAAGGCTAGCACTGTATCACTCATGCCACAGCTCTACTTTCAGCTTTTCTGGTGCTTCATTGGAGATAAGAGTCTCAAGAAAGGCAGGAACTAGTGGCTCACACCTGTAATTCTTGCTACACAGAAGGCTGAGATCTGAGGATCACAGTTCAAAGCCAGCCAGGGCAGGAAAGTCTGTGTAATCTCCATTAGCTACACAAGGTCACTGGGCACTTGAACCGTGGCTTGTCCATCTTGGAATATGCTCTAAGTATAAAATACACACTGGGCTTCAAAGGAAGAAGAAAAGCAATGCAAACAATCTTGGTAACTATTTTATGCCATTGCACAAGGAACTGGTACCTTTTTGATATGTTGGGTTAACCAAAATTACTAAGATTCTTCACGTTCATCTGACTGCCTTTTCTACTGTGGTTACTGTAAGACATTACACATTACTAACATGGGCCAATTCTGTGGTTCCTGCTTCATTTCTACTGCAATGTGCCATCTTATGGACGTGCGTACTTGCTTCCACTAAGGCAATCCAGAAGTGTACTCACAACAGAGCAGCTACTCAGGAGGCTAAGATCTGGTTCAAAGCCAGCCTGGATGGAAAAGTCCATGAAACTATTAATTCCAATTAACCATCCAAAAAAAAAAAAAAAGCAGAAGTGGAGCTGTGACTCAGGAGGCAGAGCACTAGCAAAAATAGCTAAGGGACAGCTCTCAGGCCCTGAGTTCAAGCCCCTGTACCAGCGCCAAAAAAGAAAAGAGGAGAGGAGAAGAAGAGAGGAGGAAGGAAAGAAAGAAGGAAGGAAGAAAAGGAAGGAAGGAAGGAAGCGAGGGAGGGAGGGAGGGAGGGAGGAAGGGCCCACACATTTTTGTATCTGTCTTCTCTCCAGAGTCTGTTAAACCATTTGCATTCACTTGTATTTCAGTCATCCTCCTTGCTTTATAGTATTTCACTGTTTGAAAGATATAATATTTGATGCATCCATTTTACAATTGGTAGAAAACAAGACAACCATCCATTGAGATTACCACAAAATAGTGTTCTGAGAAATGAGCATCTGCCATATACCTTTCTGTAAGTGTGTGTGTATATTTCTGTTGAGACTGTATATAATACAAGAGAATAATAATTTTCATTGAGAAGTGTTTCTTACTATACAAATAATTCAAATCGAAGTTTGAGATCCAAACTTTCAGGGAAAAAAAATAGTCAAGTCCTTTTATCTCCTTCCCCTATCTGAGAAAAGTAAACAGATTTCTGTGGAGGAAGGAAATCAAACATTGAAATAGTGCCAAATATTAATAACAGGAGATGCAGAAGAAAGGAAAGTGAATGATTAAGTGCTGTATATTTTGCTAGAAATTTTTTAATTTTCTTAATATGTTTTAGCGACTATAGAAAATGCATTCTGGTCACGCCTGTAATCCTAGCTACTCAGGAGGCTGAGATCTGAGAATCACAGTTCAAAGCCAGCCCGGGCAGGAAAGACTGTGAGACTCCTATCTCCAATAACCACCAGAAAACCGGAAGTGGCACTGTAGCTCAAGTGGTGGAGCGCTCGCCTTGAGCTGAAGAGCTGAGGGACAGCACCCACGCCCAGAGTTCAAGCCCCACGACCGACAAAAAAAAAAAGAAAAAGAAAATGCATTCTGGCAGCCAGAACCCAAAGCCAAGCAGTTTTTGCCTCCATCCATTGCAAACTCACTCTCAGAGGGCTAGCTGATTAACAACCTTATTAAAAGAACATAAGGGGTTAGAGGCATGGTTTACTAGCCAATGAGCAAAAGCATTAAATACCAAGTTCAAATCCCGATCTCAGACCAAAGCAAAAAGAACATAAAATAGAACAATAAAAGAAAATAACAAAGCCAGGCTCCGGTGGCTAACGCCTGTAATCCTAGCTACTCAGGAGGCTGACATCTGAGGATCGTGGTTCAAAGACAGCCCAGGCAGGAAAATCTGTGAGACTCTTTTTTTTTGAGGTCCGGTTGTAGGGCCTGAACTCTGGGCCTGGGCGCTGTCCCTCAGCTCTTCAGCTGAAGGTTAGCGCTCTACCACTTGAGCCACAGCACCACTTCCGGTGTTTTCTTTTTGCTTATGTGGTGCTGAGGAATCGAACCCAGGGCCTCATGCCTACAAGGCAAGCACTCTACCACTGAGCTACATTCCTAGCCCCCTCTCCAATAAACCACTAGGAAACCAGAAGTGGCACTGTGGCTCAAGCGGTAGAGCTCTCACCTTGAGCTGAAGAGAGCAGGGACAGCGCCCAAGCCCAGAATTCAAGTCCCGGGACCGAACAAAAAAAAAAGAAAGTAACAAGTGAGCCAGGCCTGTAATCCTAGTTACTCAGGAGGCTGAGATCTAAGGATGGTGGTTCAAAATCAGCCCTGGCAGGAAAGGCCATGAGACTCTTATCTCCAGTTAACTGCCAGAAAACTGGAAGTGGCCCTGTGGCTCAAGTGGTAGAGTGCTCGCCTTGAGCTGAAGAACTGAGGGACAGTGCTCAGGCCCAGAGTTCAAGTCCCACGACTGACAAAAAAAAAAGTGCTGGCAAGGACGTGTGCAATGTCAGCCCTTATGCACTCTCACAGGGAGAGGAAGAAAATGGGACTGCGGAAAACAGCATGGAGGCTCCTGGTGCAATGTGAAGCATAGAATTCATGTGTGATCCAGTGACTCTACCTCTGGGATAAGCCCAAAAGAACTGAAAGCAGAGTCTCAAGGCTATTCAGTATATCGCCATATTACCATCATTCACAATAGCCAGAGGACAGAATCAACCCAGGCTTATGAATGGAGAAACAAAACAATGTATAAGCTATAATAAATCATTTGCCTAAGTACAAACCCAGCAGCCCTGCCTTGGCTCCAAAACTTGGTTGTTAATTTTACTCAGCCATAAAAATCTAAACATTAGAGACTTATTGAACACTCTAAATATATAGATGGCCTGTTTTCCCAAGAATTTAAAACACCTATAGGAAGAGATAGGATACTTGAAATCATTACTGCTGGCTCCATCTACCACCTCCTTCTTACACTGAATCTTTTGCTAGAACTGCAACCCACACAATTTTGTTTCTTCTCCTCTTCCTTGACTCGATGACTAAAACAAGGCAACAGAAGGGAGGAGGAGGAGACCCAAATAACTACAGCATTCCTCTACCGAAGAATTCGATCCATGAAAACAAAGATTTTTTTTTTTTTTTACAACCCATCCTACAGTTGATCCTATGCCCAGCCAGTGCCTAAAAAATCAGGCCAGAAATCCAACATTGAACTTAGGGAAAGAGCTATCAGGAGCCAAATACAACAATTGGCATGCACTGAAGATCATATTTTGTATGGAATTCATAGATACCCTTCAAGCTGAAGGAACTGAGAAATACTGGGCTCCAATGGCTCACTCCTCTAATCCTTGCTAGGTGGGAGGCTGAGTTCAGAGGATCCCAGTTGAAACCCAGCAAATCCAAGAGACTCTTATCTCCAATTCACCAGCAAAAGGCCAGAAGTAGAGAGATGGCTCAATAGAATCAATAGAATCCCAGGTTCGAATGGGAAAGCTAAGCAAAAGTATGAGGGTCTGAATTCAAATCCCAGTAACACCATGAAAGAAAAAAAAATGAGAATTGAGAGCATGTTCCAGAAAAACCATCCCACAGGACTTGAGGGGCTGAATTTCACAACTACCTGGACAACAGGGTTCCTTGGCTTTAGAACAATCTCCTGAGGGCTACTGCTCTAATCCAAAAAGTAGGGAAGGGTAGGAGAATGCAGTTATGATATTCAGTGTGTGTGTGTGTGTGTGTGTGTGTGTGTGTGTGTGTGTGTGTGTGTGTGTGTGTGTGTGTGTGTGTGTGTGTGTGTGTATGAAAATGGAACTAGGGGATGAATGTAGTTGAGAAAGATGGGAGATGGGGGAGAGTGAGAAAAGTGGGCACTAACATTGATCAAGATTCACTGTACTCATAAACTGACATGTTGAATTGAAATCCTTTGTACAACTATCTAAAGATAATAATTTTTAAAAGGTCCAAAAAAGAGGGATAATTCCATTATCAGTCATTAAGTCAAGAATGATTATAAAAATTGGCTGGGCAGGGCTGGGAATGTGACTTAGTGGTAGACTGCTTGCCTAGCATGCATGAAGCCCTGGGTTCGACTCCTCAGTGCCACATAAATAGAAAAAGTCGGAAGTGGCACTGTGGCTCAAGTGGTAGAGTGCTAGCCTTGAGCAAAAGAGGCTCAGGGACAGTGCCTAAAGCCTGAGTTCAAGCCCCAGGACTGGCAAAGAAAAAAAAAAAACCTGGCTGGGCAGCAGTGCCTGATGCCTATAATCCTAGATACTCAAGAGGCTGAAATCTGAGGATCACAGTTCAAAGCCAGCCCAAGCAGGAAAGTCCATAAGATTCTTATTTCCAAATTAATAGCCAAAAGCCAGAAGGAGAGCTATAGTTAACATGGCAGAGCACTAGCCTTGAGCAAAAAGTGCTCAGGGGCAGCACCTAGGCTCTAAATTCAAGCCCTAGGACTGGAATGTTGGCTTGTCTAAGATAAAAGGAAGTGTCTTTACCCACATCCATTTTCTAGTTAGGTTCATTATTTCCCTCTGGATTTGCATAATGATTCATGCAGTGAACTTGAATCTTGTTCCTAGTATCCATTAAAACACAAAGGGGGGATTGATATTAAATAATACACACAATTTAGATCCCAGAACTCAACTCCTCAACAAACCAATAAGCCAGCTGCAAAAAATACCCTAGCTATGGCACCTCTCTATTGCCCTACAGACAGTAATGAAGTAAAAATAAACTATTGTTTTATTTCTATTATTATTATTATTATTATTATTATCTTTAAGTAGTTGTACAAAGGAGGTGCCAATCAACGAAGTAGTTTATGAATACAGTGCATCTTGATCAATGTCACCCCTTTCAATATTCTTATCCATCCCTCCCAACCCACCCGTTCTCTCAATTTTCTTAATTTTATGGATATGCATTGAATTTTATGACTGCCTTCTTCCCCTTCCTCTTTTAAATGGACTAAGTCCATGATTTTAGAGTAAACACAACCCTTCAGCTTCTACCATTCTGCATCGTAAGTGTCCAAATAAGTCCTGCATTGAGCAAGTGATATAATTTAATAGCAGAGGCTTTCAAACCCAGTTCCATAAGGAGAGAACCAGCCTAAGACAAGGAAGGTAAGAGTACAAGGGGAGGCATTAGAAAAGTTGACACCAATCCAACCAGAGTACATCATACATACTTTCTTATATAGTGTGCATTTATATAATATTTCAAGCCAAAGTGTACTCCCTTTAGCTGATTTTTTTTCTCTTTTTTGGGGGGTGGGGGGGTGTGCTGGTCCTGGGTTTGAACTCATGGCCTGTGCACTGTCCTTGAGCTTTTGTGCTCAAGGCTAGCTCTCTGCCAATTGAGCCACAGTTCCACTTCTGGCTTTTTTGGAGATAATTCTCATTGATTGTCCTCCCTAAGCTGGCTTCAAACCATGATCTTCAGATCTTAGCCTCCTGAGTAGCTAGCATTATAGGTGCGAACCACCAGCACCCAACTAAAGTGTATTCCTTTTGAGAAAAAAAAAAAAAAAGTTGAAATCTAGACTGAAAAAAGAGAATGACAGAAATATAAACTAGGTTCTAGGGAGCGGCAGATGGAAGTTGAGGATTAACAGAGAGGGTAGAGGGAAAAAGGTGAGGATAAAGGAAGTATTTTGACTAAGGTCAAAAGCTTTATGTACCTGTGTGACAATGGAACAATGACATTCATTGAGATCAGTTTGGAAAGGGGAAAGAGAATGAAGGAACGTGACAGAGGAGTGAGTCTGATCAAGATACATTTTGCACATATATGGACATACCAAAATGTCCCAAGTATACAAATAATTGATGCTTATAAAAATGTGGAGGAAAGGTTTGCAAATCACTATAACTATGAATGTGTTCTACTAAACTGTAAGTGTCTTTGAAAATATGTAGATTTTAATGCAATATGCATACAAAGAAAGTGAAGCATGATTCCTGAATGGGCAATGAGCAAAATCACATTCTTATATGCCCAATTCACAGGTGAGCAAACAAAGGTAAATGCATACATGTAGCAGTATTTGAGAAGAATTAGTTCCCAAGGCTGCACTTTTCTTCTTCATCAGGTTTTCTACCTTCTAGCATAGCTATGTTTGTGTTCTTTCCCCTCAGGAAGTCAAGCACCACAACCTCAGTTCTAACTCATCCTCAGAAATGCTGAAGATGAGGTTGGCAAGTTGAGTTTTTACTGCCAGTAATACTTTACTCATGCCAACTGTCAAATACATGTTTTCACATTGCTTTTTTTTTTATTTGTTTTTGTTTTACTGTTTCTTCTCTGGAACAACACATGACTCGTCTAAAAACAGATCACTCATTTCTTTCATAACAATCAAGTCAGGAGGCTCCACCTGGCAGCTAGGAGCCTTAATGAAAAAGAAGAAGAGACAAACGTTCTAATCCCTAAGAGTCTCTTATTTGGCCTGCACTTCAGTCTCCGTCTGCATCCACCAGGCCCATATGGATATCCCCGTCACTTGAGTAATGACTGTCAGCTTTCTCAGTAATTCTGATGAGAAGTCCTATTTTTAACTGCCATCTAAAATATATTGGGAGAGCCATCTAGTGTTTTCAAGTTAGCATTTAGGAATTACAAAAAACAATCCTCCTCCCTAAATTTGATTTACCATCTGTGTTCTTTTTCAGCATTCTGAAGCATCAACCAAGGAGATGCATACACACACACACACACACACACACACACACACACACACGCACACACACACACACACAAACACACACACACACACACACACACACACACACACACACACACACACATACACATATTTCATTTGGGGAAGAAATAAGTTTAAGAAATTAGAGCTCATTAAGTTGCTTCGTGGTCGATTCTCCAATATTGGGAAGCAAAAACTTGGCTCCATGATTAGAACCATTTCCCCCACAGCAAGGTAACAAGATGTAAATAGTTGACACACTTCAAGTAAATACACCGTTGACTCAGAAGCTTCCCAACCAAGAACCATGCCTTATAATTAGCTGTTTTTCTGACATTAAAATGGGGCCAACTGTGGTTGTGGGCAGTGCAGTAGCAGTCTGATAAAATTTCAGAAGCATCAGGAAAAGTCCCCAGAACATCTTCCTCCACCATCTGCCTTATGCTTGCTAATTTCCTAATCGCTTTTCTGAGGGTGTAATTGACATCAGATAGACCGCATGTATTTAATAAACGATGTGATTCCATGAGTTCTGGCATTGGCGCAGGCAATCAAGATAATGAGCGTGTTATAACCTCCAAGGTTTCATCAAGCTCTTTGTCAGCCTCCCTCCATTCTCCCCCCTCTCCCGGGGCTCGCTGTTCTGCATTCTACCAATACGGATTACTCTGCTTTTCTAGAATGTGATAAAAATGAAACCATATAATGTGTACTCTTTTCTTTTTTTCCGTCAGACTTCTTTCCCTCAGTATGAGAATTTTGAAAATTCTTCGTGCAGTTACACATGGGGCAATATTTTTGTTAACTATACGAAAAGAAAAAGAATAGACACTCACACAGCCATGTTCATTGCTGCACTATTCACAATAGCCAAGCTATGGAAACAGCCCAGATGCCCCCACAATAGATGAGTTGATCCAAAAAATGTGGTGTCTATGCACAGTGGAATTTTATACAGCCATTAGAAGGAATACTATTACATCATTTGTAGGGAAATGGATGGACCTAGAACAAATTATGTTAAGGTGAGCCAAGCTGAGAGACTCAATCAGGGCATGTTTTCTTTCATACATGGAACCTAGATGTTTTCTTTCATACATGGAACCTAGATCTAAAATACATCAGGACATGATAAATTAAAGAGGACTCTAGACATTCACACATCGTAAGAGGATACTCAGGGGAGGAACACAAAGGTACAATGCCTGTTTATATCTGATCATACAAAGTAATATTTATCTAAATGAATGCCAGGAAATAGAAACAAGAGGCTTTTTTTTTTCTTCGTTGCTGTTTTTGTTTTCTTTTCTTTTTGTCTTTCTTTTTGTCGTGGGGCTTAAACTCTGGGCTTTGGTGCTGTCCCTGCGCTCTTCAGCTCAAGGCCAGAGCTCTACCACTTGAACCACAGTGCCTTCCAGTTTTCTAGTGGTTTATTGGATAAGAGTCTCACGGGCTTTCCTACTGGGGCTTTGAACTGTGATCCTCAGATCTCAGCCTCCTGAGTAGCTAGGATTACAGCTGTGAGCCACCGGCACCCGGCTCTTTTTGTCTTTTTTTTTTTTTTTTTCATTTATCTGTCTTTGGGAGGGTAAAAGGGGACACAGAAATGGAGAGATAAAAGGTGGCCAAACGCAGCAGTGGTACTCACTAGACACTGTTGACAAGAAACTATACAACTTATGGAGGGAAAATCTAGGAGAGAGCAAGGGGAAGGGTGACATTTTCCAAAAAGAAATGTACTGTTTACCTGACCTATGCAACTATAACCCCTCTATATATCACCTTTATATTAACAAGATAAAACTTTTAAACAAAGAAAAGGAAAACAGCAGAAAGGTGAACATCAACAGTCCGACAGGTTTTATTTGGTAGGAAGGGTAACCACATCTCGTCCAGCCTGGCTGAAGGGGAAATGGAGCAAACCCCTTATAACTAGGGTGCCCTTAAATGTGAGGGAGAAAAAGTGGAGCCAGGCAGGGCAAAAGGAAGTGGTGGTATGGAGGCGGAGTGGGTGAGCCATGTTATTTTGACTGAGGAATTTCAAGGCCTTAAAAGTATCTGTGTCCATCAGGGATGCCAGCATCAGATGTGGTCTTGGTCTCAGGCTCACTTCCAAGCCCACCAGATGGGTTGGTTCAGGGGGAAGAGGAGGGGAGATGATTCAGGGGCTTTGACAACGAGGACAGTTCTAGATAGGGCTATTGGGGGGACAGGTGAGGGCTTTCACTTTAAGTCCTTTTCCATCCATGGCACTTTATGGATGCACAGAATTCCACTGCACGGCTATGTTACAACTTGTGGACTCGTTCAATTTTTGATGGGCATTTGCTGTTTCCATGGTTTGCTATTACAAATAGAGCTGCTATAGAGGTAAATGCCTAAGGTTTTGTATAGACTTACTTTCATTTCTCTTGGGTAAATTACTAGGAGTGTAAGTACTGGGTTACGTGGTTAAGGTATGAATAACATTTTAAGAAACTTCCAGAGCCAGTTGCCAGTGGTGCATGTCTGTAATCCTAGCTACTCAGGAGGCTGAGACCTGAGGAACATAGTTTGAAGCCAATCTAGCAGATAAATCTTGAGACTCTTATCTCCAATAAACCACCAAAAAGCCAGAAATGGAGTTATGGCTCAAGAGGAAGAGTGCCAACCTTGAGCAAAAAAAAAAAAAAAATGCTCTGTGACAGCAACAGGCTCTTTGTTCAAGCCCTAGGACAAGGAAGGAAGGAAGGAAGGAAGGGAGGGAGGGAGGGAGGAAGGGAGGGAGGGAGGGAGGGAGGGAAAGAAAGAAAGAAAGAAAGAAAGAAAGAAAGAAAGAAAGAAAGAAAGAAAGAAAGAAAGAAAGAAAGAAAGGAAAGAAAGAAAGAAAGAGGGGGGAAGGAAGGGAGGGAGGTAAGGAGGGAGAGAAAGAGAAAGAGAAAGAAACTTCCTATTCTTCAAAGTGGTTGTGTCACTTGTTCCCTGCCACAATGAATTCCAGTGGCTCCAGAGCCTCTCCAACACTTGGTATTTTCAGTATTTCATAATAACCATTCTACCCAATGTATAATTGTATCCCATGATCAACTTGCACTTTCCTTATGACTAATGGTGATCAGTATCATTTCATGTGTTTGTTCAGTCATTTATAATTGTGTGTGAAATCTCTGGTCAAATGCTTTGGCCATTTTTATTGCAATTTTTAATCTTCTTATTGTTGAATTATATATATATATATATATATATATATATAGAGAGAGAGAGAGAGAGAGAGAGAGAGAGAGAGAGAGAGAGAGAGAGAAAGAGAGAGAGAGAATATTCTGGATGGAAGTCCTTTGACAGAAATACGGTACAAATATGTTCTTCCAATCTACCACTTACCTTTTGGAGAGCAAAATATTTTTGTTTTATTGTCAAATTGGTTGAAATTTTTGGTCTTATTTAAGAAAACTATGCCATGATCTGGGCAGGATAGTGAATGCTTGGAATGCCGGCACATGGCTAAGGCAAGAGGAGAGTAAGTTTCAGGTCACCCTGGCTGCATAGTCAGACTATGCCTCAGTAAAACAGAACAAAAAGTAATCCATAGATTGGAGATGAAACTGTTTTTGTTATTGTTTTTTTTAAGCTGA